>NC_142436.1:63820000-64445000 GCF_059453495.1 Arachis ipaensis | reverse complement strand
TGTGCCTAAGGCACGCCTCCAGCCACGCTTTCGCGTGACTTTCTGTTCAATTCTCTTTTCTTCAGAACGCACCTATGACGCGGACGCGTCAGCGATGCTTACGCGTCGCGTGCGTTTTTTTGTTTGATGCAGAATGCGAATGCAAATGTGAATGCAGACTATATGTAGAGATTATGAATGAAAAAAATAAAATAAAATAAGATTTAGAATAAAAAAGGAACGATTATACCATGGTGGGTTGTCTCCCACCTAGCACTTTTAGTTAAAGTCCTTAAGTTGGACATTTGATGAGTCCCTTGTTATGGTGGCTTGTGCTTGAACTCATCCAGGAATCCCCACCAATATTTGTACTTCTAGTAACCTCCGGGATCCCAAACTAGGCGTAAAGAGCCTTCAAGCAAGTTAAAGCAAGTGACAGGGCCCCAAGAGTGTTGATTGTTGGAATGAATTCCGGGGTCCCAAACCTTGCTTTTGCACCCGTCTTCTTGTTGATCATCATGATTCCATCCGGGTGGCAAGCAATCTGAATTCTCACTAAAGCAGCCAAACAACTTCCTAGACCCATTCAGTTGAGCTTTACACCAACCTTTGCATTTAAACTTTGATCTTTCCACCATATTGAATCTTGCATGATGATTCCTACCACTAACCATCTCCCGTTTGCTCTTATAGCCACAAAGAGCTCTAAGTTGCCCATCTGTCTCAAGCAAAGCATATTCAAGAGAGCTAATTAAGCTTAGAGATGAGAGGTTTAGACACTTGAATGAAGGGATGGATGGTGATGGTTTTGGGGGAGAGGTCTCCAACAGCATTGGCAAGGTGATTTCCAGTTCCATTCCCTTGAGTTCTTCCTTGACAACTTCCACCTCTTTGCAAGCCTCTTCAATATCAACCTCTTCCTCTTGGTATCTTTCTTCCAATTCGATCTCTTCTTCATTGTTCACCAAGAGCATGAGAGGTTGTGCTTCTTCTTCTTTAATCTCCATGTCAAGTCCAATGAGAGATGATTCAATTGTAGATAAGAATTCATCAATGATTGAATCCATCTCTTGATCAACCGCTTCAAAGTCTTCAACCATGATATGCCTTGGAGGTTGTACACCCTCCTCAACATCAATTTCAAGCTTCTTGGAGGGAGGTTCTATGACTGGAGGTTCCCATGGAGGTTCCGTATCTCCTAAGTCTTCGACCACTTCTTCCTCTTCAATGATTACGGCTTCCTCCAATTGTTCCAATACAAAGTCATGCTCCTTACTGTCCACCAGAGTTTCTAGTGTCTCCTTCATGCTACGTTCTTCATTAGATTGTCCACATGAAGCCATGGGGGTTCTTTGAGTGTCTGAACGTCGGGAAGGTAATCGATTGATCACTTGCTCCAGTTGGTGAAGGGTTGCATGAAATTTTTTCACTGTTTCCTTGAGACGATCCTGTGATTCTTGTTGCGCTCGGCTATCATAAGTAGGACCACAAGGCTCTTAGATTGATGGATATGGATATGGTGCATATGGAGGTGGTGGTTCTTAGGAGTAATTGGGTTGGAATTGGGGTGGTTCTATGTATGGTTCATATGGCTCATAAGGTGGTTGGTATGGTGGATAAAGGTTAGGGTCATATGGAGGTGTTTGGTTGTAGGGGGCTTGTGAGTATGGTGGTTCAAAGGTATGTTTGGGAGGTGGTTCATAAGCATATGGTGGGCCTTGTTGGTAACTACAAGGGGGTCTACCATATTCATCATCTTGGTACGCTCCCTGGAATGGCTCTTGACCATAGTAATTTGGGGGAGGTGGTTTGTCACGGAGGGGTCCACCATAACTATTGTCTTGGCATGCATTGTAGGATGGTCGTTGTCCATGGTATCTTGGAAGGTGTTGTTGCCGAAAGGGTTGATCAGATCCTCGTGGCTCCTTCCATTTGTGATTGTTTCGACCTTGATACATGTTCCTATTATAATTTCCATTCCTTGCAATAACATTAGAAACAAACTTGAAACCAGAGGGGGTGAGAATTCATAGTAGCTAAATAGAAATTAAAAACAAAAACAAATAAACAAGCAAAAGAAAATAAAATAAAATAAAATAAAATAAGAGAAAAGGTTTGAAAAAGATTTGATTTTAAGATTAGAAAAGATAAGATAAGTTAGGTAAGAGAAGATAAGTTTTTAAATTAAAAGGTTTTGAAATTTAAATTTTTTAAATTTGAAAATTGAAATTTGAATTTTAAATTTTTGAAATTTGAATTTGAAAAAGTCAATAATATAAGATAAAGATTTGAAAAAGATTTAAATTTTGAAAAGGTTTGATTTTTTAAAATTTTAAATTTAAATTTTGAATTTTGAATTTTGAATTTTGAAATTTAAAACTAAGATAAGATAAGATAAAAAAAATTTTAAAATAAAAATTTGATTTTTTTTTTTCAAAAAAAATCAATTTAAAAGTAAATTTTTAAAATAACCAATAATAAGGCACACGTTTGCAATTTCCCGGCAACGGCGCCATTTTGACGATTCGGATTCCTGCTAATTTAGAATTTTTCACAAAAATATTATTGCGCTGTAAGTATAGTTTCTAAACCAACAGAGAATCCTTTCGTACAAAAGTTTGGTTGTCACAAGTAACAAAACCCAATAAAAGTTATAATCGAAGTATTTAAACCTTGGGTCGTCTTCTCAAGGAATTGCAGGGAAGTATGATTTATTATTGGTTATAGAAAAGTATATTTTGTTTTGGGTTTTTAAAATAAGGAACAAGTAATTTAAATGACAAGAAAAATAAATTAATAATTATAAAAATCTCTTGCAAGGTATGAGAACTGGAAATCCTATCCTAGTTATCCTTATCAGGTATGATGAGAATTGAATTTTGCTCTCACTTAGTTAACCCTTACCAAATAAAGGAAAGTCAAGTGGACAAATTAATTTGATCCTCAAGTCTTAGTCAACTCCCGTGGAAAGACTAGCTTTAGAGCGATCCAAATTAATCAGCAATTCCCAAATCTCAATCAACTGCTGAGTTTGACAACTCAAGTGTTACCAATTACTTAACCAAAGCCAAAAGGGGAAAATAAATCTAAATTAAATTGAAAGCATCATAAATTGAATAAAATAATCATTAATCTGAAATACCTCAAATTGCATTAAATAGAATATTCAAATCTTAACATGAAGAGTTCATAAGCCAATTGGGCAACATAAGTCAAATACAAGTAAAAGCATTAGAGTAAATAAAAGTAGAAGAGAATATAAAATTAAAGTAAACGTTGAACCTAGAATCGAGAAGTATTCTAATCATAATAGAAATCCTGAATCCTAATCCTAATCCTAAATCCTAAGAGAGAGGAGAGAGCCTCTCTCTCTTTAAAACTACATCTAAAACCTAAAATTATGAATAATGAATATTGTATGAATTGTGTCTTGTTGAATGAATGCATTCCCTTACTTTATAGCCTCTAATATGTGTTTTCTGGGTCGAGAACTGGGCCGGAAACAGCCCAGAAATCGCTGATTGCGAATTCTGTCACGCTGATTTTCGCAGATGCGACGCATGCGCGTGATGCACGCGTCCGCATTGTCTATCCTTAAGAAAAATATATCAAATTATATATCATTTCGAAGCCTCGGATGTTAGCTTTCCAATGCAACTATAACCGCATCATTTGGACCTCTGCAGCTCAAGTTATGGTCGATTTAGTACCAAGAGGTCAGGCTGGACAGCTTTAGCAGTTCCTTCAGTTTCTTGTATTCCTTCCACTTTTGCATGCTTCCTTTCCATTCTCTAAGCCATTTCTGCCCTGTAATCTCTGAAATCACTTAACACACATATCACAGTATCGAATGGTAATAAGAGAGGATTAATAATTAGCAATTTAAAGGTCCAGGAAACAAGTTTCCAATTATAGAACAAAATCAGGAAGGAAATTGTAAAACCATGCATTTAGTATGAATAAGTGTGAGAATAGTGGATAAAATCCACTTAATTAAGCACAAGATGTACCACGGAATAGTGGTGCATCACCATGCATGTTTGGAGAAGAAGATAGTAGGACAGCAGAGATTCAGACGACAGAGCATCTCCGGAACCTCAGCTTGTTTCTCATTACTGAATTACAAGTACTATTTATTTCATGTTATTTATTTTTCATAAATACAATCACTCTTATCATTAATCTCCTGACTAAAATTTACAAAATAACCATAACTTGCTTCAAGCCGACAATCTCCGTAGGATCAACCCTTACTCACGTAAGGTATTACTTGGACGACCCAGTACACTTGCTGGTTAGTTGTGCGGAGTTGTGAAAAGTGTAATCACAATTTCATGCACCAAGTTTTTGGTGCTGTTGCCAGGGATTGTTCGAGTTTGGACAACTGACGGTTTATTTTGTTGCTTAGATTAGGAAAAATTTATCTTTTTGGTTTAGAGTCACTAAAATTGAGTCTTCTATTATTGTTTTCGGTTAAAATTTTAAAATCCTTATTTTATTTATCTAAATTATTTTCGAAAATTTAAAAAAAAAAAAACAAAAACCTCACAATTTAGTCTTCTGTTTAAATTTAGTTTCATGTTTTAAGTTTGGTGTCAATTGCATAATTTTATTTTTCTTTCAATTTTTCGAATTATATGTTCTTAGTTCTTTCTTAATCTTCAAGTTGTTCTTGTTTATTTTCCTTGTTTGATCTTTAGTTCTTCTTGTTTTGTGTCTTTTCTTATTTTTCTTGTGCATTTTCGAATTATTAGTGTCCAAAATATAAAATTTTTTAAGTTTGGTGTCCTTTTTATTGTTTTTGTTTCCTTAAAAATTTTTAAAATTTGTTCTTGGTGTTCATCTTGATCTTCAAAGTATTCTTGGTGTTCATCTTGACATTCAAAGTTTTCTTGTTTGTTTTCTTTGTTTTGATCTAAAAATTCTAAGTTTGGTATCTTTTTATTGTTTTTCTCTTTCCTCATTAAATTCAAAATATCTTTTCTCTTTATTTTAATTGAATTTTCGAATTTTACTTTTAAAAATTCAGATTTTTATTTTAAAAATTTTTATTTTATCTTATCTCAGTTTTAAAATTTCAAAATTCAAATCTTTTTCAAAAAAAACATATCTTTTTCAAAATCTTTATCTTATACTGTTGACTTTTTCAAAATTCAAAATTCAAAATTCAAATTTCAAATTTAAAATTTAAAATTTCAAACTTCAAACTTCAAATTTAAAAATTTTAAATTCAAAATTTAATTTTCAAATTTAAAATTTAAATTTGAAAACTTTTTAATTTAAATTCCTTATCTTCTCTTACCTAACTTATCTTATCTTTTCTAATCTCAAATCTTAAAATCAAATCTTTTTCAAATCTTTTCTTTTATTTATTTTCTTACAAGTATCTTTAATTTTAAGACATATTTTTCAAAACTTCCTAACCAATTTTTCTCTCTTCATTTTTTGAAAATCCTCACCCACATCTTTTTCAAATCTTTTTGATTAATTAATTAAGTTAGTTTTCAATTTTCTTTTATTTCTTTTTCTTCTAATTTTCGAACTTATATTCAAATTTTTATTTATTTTATTTTATTTTCTTTTAATTTCGGTTTTAAAAAAAAAGAGAGAAAATTTTCAGTTTACAATCCACATCACTTCCCTTTCTCCATCATGGACCTAAGTGAAAATGAACAGTCCAGAAGGACTCTGGGGTCATATGCTAACCCCACTACTGCTTCATATGGGAGCAGCATCTATATACCCCCTATCAGAATCAGTCATTTTGAGCTAAACCCTCAGCTCATTATCATGGTGTAGCAAAATTGCCAGTATTCCGGTCTTCCTCAGGAAGAACCTACTGAGTTTCTGACACAGTTCTTACAAATTGCTGACACAGTACGTGATAAGAAAGTGGATCAGGATGTCTACAGATTATTACTATTTTCATTTGCTGTAAAAGATCAAGCTAAGATGTGGTTAAATAACCAACCCACAGCAAGCATAAGAACATGGAAACAATTATCAGACAAATTCCTGAATCAATATTTCCCTCCAAAAAAGATGACACAACTAAGGCTGGACATCCAAGGCTTTAAACAAGAGGATAATGAATCTCTTTATAATGTCTGGGAGAGGTATAGAGGGATGCTAAGGAAATGCCCTTCTGAAGTGTTTTCAGAATGGGTGCAGTTAGACATCTTTTACTATGGGCTTACAGAAAAGGCCCAGATGTCTCTAGACCACTCAGCTGGTGGATCTATACACATGAGGAAGACAATTGAAGAGGCTCAAGATCTCATTGATATGGTTGCTAGAAATCAGCACCTGTACTTAAGTAATGAGTCCTCCATGAAAGAAGAGGCTAAAGCAGTATCCACTGAACTTAGTCCTTCAGAATAATTTGCTGAACTCAATCAGCAATTGCTTTTTATAACAAAACAGTTAGCAGAATTTAAAGAGATGCTACAAGACACTGAAAAGGCTAACAAGAATATGGAAGCACAATTGAATCAGACAAGACAGCAGTTATCTAAACAGATAATAGAAGAGTGCCAAGTTGTTCATTTAAAGAGTGGGAAGACATTGAATGTTTCAACTCAAGGCAGCAGAAAGCCAAGAAAGGAACAGCTGACAGAGAATGACCAAACCACTGCCCAAAATCCCTTTGAGGATAGTAAGAGCCCAGAGAGGAAGGATTCTGGCGTTCAAACGCCAGAAAAGGGTAAGAAATTGGCGTTGAACGCCCAGTAGATAGCCAAGTCTGGCATCTAAACGCCAGAAAAAGGGTGGAAATCTGGCGTTAAATGCCCATACAGCACCCAATTCTGGCATTCAAACGCCAATGGAGGATCAGACACCTGCAAGTGCTGATAACAACCCCCTTAGGCAGGCATCTCCAACCACTTCTGTAGGAAGTAAATCTGCAGCAACTAAGGTTGAAGAATATAAAGCCAAGATGCCTTATCCTCAGAAACTCCGCCAAGCGAAATAGGATAAACAATTTACCCGCTTTGCAGAATATCTCAGGACTCTTGAAATAAAGATTCTGTTTGCAGAGGCACTTGAGCAAATACCCTCTTATGCTAAGTTCATGAAAGATATCTTAAGTCATAAGAAGGATTGGAGAGAAATTGAAAAAGTTTTTCTCACTGAAGAATGCAGTACAGTCATTCTGAAATGCTTACCAGAGAAGCTTAAAGATCCTAGAAGCTTTATGATACCATGCACATTAGAGGATGATTGTACCAAGACAGCTCTATGTGATCTTGGGATAAGTATCAACCTAATACCTGCATCCACTATCAAAAAGCTTGGTTTGACTGATGAAGTTAAACCAACCCGGATATGCCTCCAACTTTCTTATGGCGCCATTAAAATCCCATCAGGCGTAATTGAGGACATGATTGTCAAGGTTGGGCCATTTGCCTTCCCTACTGACTTTGTAGTGCTGGAAATGGAGGAGCACAAAAGTGCAACTCTCATTCTAGGAAGACCTTTCCTAGCAACTGGAAGAACCCTCATTGACATCCAAAAAGGGGAGATAACCCTGAGAGTCAATGAGGATGAGTTTAAGTTGAATGTTGTCAAAGCTATGAAGCATCCAGACACATCAAAAGACTGCCTGAGCGTTGATATTATTGACTCCCTAGTGGAAGAGGTCAATATGACTGAGAGTCTCGAATCAGAGCTAGATGACATTTTTAAAGATGTTCAGCCTGATATGGAGGAACCAGAGAAAACAGAAGAACCTTTGAAGACTCCTCAGGAAGAGGAGAAGCCTCCTAAATCCGAGCTCAAACCACTACCACCATCCCTGAAATATGCATTTCTAGGAGAAAATGACACTTTTCCCGTGATCATAAGCTCTGCTTTAGAGCCACAGGAAGAGAACGCACTAATTCAGGTACTAAGGACACACAAGACAGCTCTTGGGTGGTCCATAAGTGATCTTAAGGGAATTAGTCCAGCCAGATGCATGCACAAGATCCTATTGGAGGATGATGCTAAGCCAGTGATTCAACCACAGAGGCGGCTAAATCCCGCCATGAAGGAGGTGGTGCAGAAAGAGGTCACTAAGTTACTAGAGGCTGGGATTATTTATCCTATTTCTGATAGCCCCTGGGTGACCCCTGTCCATGTTGTCCCCAAAAAGGGAGGAATGACAGTGGTTCATAATTAAAAGAATAAACTGGTTCCTACAAGAACAGTTACAGGGTGGCGTATGTGTATTGACTACAGAAGGCTGAATAGTGAATACAGCCACCAGGAAGGATCATTTTCCTTTACCATTCATAGACCAGATGCTAGAGAGACTAGCAGGCCATGAATACTACTGCTTTTTGGATGGCTATTCAGGTTACAACTAAATTGCAGTAGATCCTCAGGACCAAGAGAAAATAGCATTCACATGTCTATCTGGAGTGTTTGCCTACAGAAGGATACCATTTGGTCTGTGCGATGCACCTGCAACCTTTCAGAGGTGCATGCTCTCTATCTTCTCTGATATGGTAGAGAAATTTCTGGAAGTCTTCATGGATGACTTCTCAGTATTTGGAGACTCATTCAACTCCTGTCTTGACCATTTAGCACTTGTTCTGAAAAGTTGCAAAGAGACTAACCTAGTTTTAAACTGGGAGAAATGTCACTTTATGGTGACTGAAGAAATTGTCCTTGGGCACAAAATTTCGAACAAGGGAATAGAGGTGGATCAAGCTAAGGTAGAGGTAATTGAAAAATTACCACTACCTGCCAATGTTAAGGCAATCAGAAACTTTCTAGGGCATGCAGGATTCTATAGGAGGTTTATAAAGGATTTTTCAAAAATTGCAAAACCTCTGAGCAATCTGCTAGCTGCTGACACGCCATTTGTCTTTGACACAGAGTGTCTGCAGACGTTTGAGACTCTGAAAGCTAAGCTGATCACAGCACCAGTCATTTCTGCACCAGACTAGACATTACCATTCGAACTAATGTGTGATGCCAGCGACCATGCCATTGGTGCAGTAATGGGACAGAGGCATAACAAGCTTCTGCACGTCATTTACTATGCTAGCCGTGTTTTGAATCACGCACAGAAGAATTACACAACCACAGAAAAGGAGTTGCTTACAGTGGTTTATGCCATTGACAAGTTCAGATCTTATTTAGTGGGATCAAAAGTGATTGTGTACACTGACCATGCTGCTCTAAAATATCTCCTCACAAAGCAGGATTCAAAATCCAGGCTCATAAGATGGGTATTGTTTCTGCAAGAGTTTGATATAGAAATAAGAGACAGAAAGGGGACAGAGAACCAAGTAGCTGATCGCCTGTCCCGGATAGAACCAGTAGCAGAGGCGTCCCCTCCTCCTACTGAGATCTCTGAAACCTTCCCGGATGAGCAACTCTTTGCTATTCAGGAAGTACCTTGGTTTGCAGACATTGCAAACTATAAACCTGTGAGATTCATACCCAAAGAGTACAGTAAGCACAAACATTATCTTGAAGGCAATGTTGAGCAAGAATGCTCAAAACTGAGACTAAATTAAAAGCTCAGTAAAAGTCCAGCTAAAGACAGTAAAAGAAGCGCTTATTGGGAGGCAACCCAATCTTATTTATCTATGATAATTAATTTTTCATTTTATTTTCCATTGTTAGTTTATGTTTTCTTTAGGTTGATGATCATGTGGAGTCACAAAAATAGCTGCAGAATTAAAGTGGAATAAAAAACAGCATCAAAAATAGCACACCCTGGAGGACAGGCTTACTGGCGTTTAACGCCAGAAATGGCAGCATTCTGGGCATTCAGAAAAACACCCAGTAAAGAAGGAATCATGGCGTTTAACGCCAGCCAGGATATCTGGCTGGGCGTTAAATGCCCAAAATGGCTGTCCAGTGGGCGTTAAACACCAGAATGGATAGCATTCTGGGCGTTTAATGCCAGGATGACACAAGGGAGGTAATTTTGTTTCCAATTCGATTTTTTTCAATTTTTCATGTTTTAATTCATAATTTTTTGCATCAAACATATTTTAAACTTTCTTCTTTCAATTTCTATTTTCAAAAATTAATAATCTTTCCAATTCTTTTTAATTCTTTTCAATTCCTTCCAAAACGTTTTCAAAACTTACATATCTTTTCAAATTCTTTTCAACTCTTTTTCTTGTATACATTAATATGTTTTCAAAATTGATTGCATCACTCTTCTTCTACTCCCTTCTATCTTATTTTGCTCGAGGACGAGCAAAGCTTTTAAGTTTGGTGTGGAAAAGCTCAATTTTTTGTTTTTCCATAACCATTAATGGCACCTAAGGCCGGAGAAACCTCTAGGAAGAGGAAAGGAAAGGCAGTTGCTTCCAACTCCGAGTCTTGGGAGATGGAAAAATTCATCTCAAAAGCCCATCACTAGAAAGAGGACGGAGCAAACAAGAGAGCCCACTCATGGACCTCAACAAGAGCACTCCATTATCTTCCATAAAATCAGAGAGGACCAAAAGGCCATGAAAGAGGAGCAACAAAGGCAAGGAAGAAATATTGAGGAGCTAAAGCACTCCATGGGATCTTCAAGAAGAAGAACTAGCCGCCATCTAAGGTGGACTCGTTCTTTAATTTCCTTGTTCTTATTTTTTTGTTTTTCGAATTCTATGCTTTATGTTTTGTCTATGTTTGTGTCTTTATTACATGATCATTAGTGTTTAGAGTCTATGTGTTAAAGCTATAAATGATTCCATGAATCCCTCACCTTTCTTAATTAAATAATATTTTTATTTGCAAAAGAAAAAGAAGTACATGGGTTTCGAAATTTATCTTGAAATTAGTTTAATTATTTTGAGGTGGTGGCAATACTTTTTGTTTTCTGAATGAATGCTTGAACAGTGCATATTTTTGAATTTATTGAATGTTAAAATTGTTGGCTCTTGAAAGAATAATGAAAAAAGAGAAATATTATTGATAATCTGAAAAATCATAAAATTGATTCTTGAAGCAAGAAAAAGTAGTGAAAAGCTTGCAGAAAAAAAAGAAAAGAAAAAAGTGGCGAAAAAAATAAATAAAAAAAGAAAGAAAAAAAAAGAAAAAGCAAGCAGAAAAAACTATTAGCCCTTTAAACCAAAAGGCAAGGGTAAAAAGGATCCAAGGCTCTGAGCTTTAATGGATAGGAGGGCCCAAAGGAATAAATTCCTGGCCTAAGCGGCTAAACCAAGCTATCCCTAACCATGTGCTTGTGGCGTGAAGGTGTCAAGTGAAAAGCTTGAGACTAAGCGGTTAAAGTCGTGGTCCAAAGCAAAAAGAGTGTGCTAAGAGCTCTGGGCACCTCTAACTGGGGACTCTAGCAAAGCTGAGTCACAATCTGAAAAGGTTCACCCAATTATGTGTCTGTGGCATTTATTTATTCGGTGGTAATACTGGAAAACAAAATGCTCAGGGTCACGGCCAAGACTCATAAAGTAGCCGTGTTCAAGAATCAACATACTGAACTAAGAAAATCAATAACACTATCTAAATTCTGAGTTCCTATGGATGCCAATCATTCTGAACTTCAAAGGATAAAGTGAGATGCCAAAACTGTTCAGAAGCAAAAAGGCTACAAGTCTCGCTCATCTAATTAAAACTAATTTTCATTGATATTTTTGAGATTTATTGTATTTTCTCTTCTTTTTATCCTATTTTGTTTTTAGTTGCTTGGGGACAAGCAACAATTTAAGTTTGGTGTTGTGATGAGCGGATAATTTATACCCTTTTTGGCATTATTTTTACATAGTTTTTAGTATGTTTTAGTCACTTTTTATTATATTTTTATTAGTTTTTATTCAAAAATCACATTTCTAGACTTTACTATGATTTTATGTGTTTTTCTATAATTTCAGGTATTTTCTGGCTGAAATTGAGGGACCTGAGCAAGAATATGATTCAGAGGCTGAAAAAGGACTGCAGATGCTGTTGGATTCTGACCCTCCTGCACTCAAAATAAATTTTCTCAAGCTACAGAAGCCCAATTGGTGCGCTCTTAATTGAGTTGGAAAGTAGACATCCTAAGCTTTCCAGCAATATATAATAATTCATACTTTGCTCGAGAATTGATGGCCCAAACTGGCGTTCAAAGTTAGCCTAAAACTTTCTGGCGTAAAACGCCAGAACTGGCACCTTTTTCGGCATTAAACGCCCATTCTGGCACTCAGGGTGGCGTTTAACGCCAAATTTGGGCGTATGCACATGAAAGCTTGGAAGCTCAGCCCAGACACACACCAAGTGGGTCCCGGAAGTGGATTTCTGCACTATCTGCACTTAGTTACTCATTTTCTGTAAACCTAAGTTACTAGTCTAGTATAAAAACTACTTTTAGAGATTCATTTTGTACCTCATGACATTTTACATTTCATATTGTATATTCTACGGCATGATTCTCTAAACTCCATAGGTGGGGGTGAGGAGCTCTGCTGTGTTTCAATGGATTAATGCAATTACTACTGTTTTCTATTCAATCACGCTTGATTCTGTTCTAAGATACTCACTCGTACTTCAATATAGAGAATATGATGATCCGTGACACTCATCATTATCCTCAACCTATGAACGCGTGCCTGACAACCACTCCCGTTTTATCTGAGCTCAATGATGAGTGGATAATTTATACGCTTTTTGGCGTTGTTTTTAGGTAGTTTTTAGTATGATTTAGCTACTTTTTAGTATATTTTTATTAGTTTTTAAATAAAAATCACATTTCTAGACTTTACTATGAGTTTGTGTGTTTTTCTATGATTTTAGGTTTTTTCTAGCTGGAATTGAGGGACCTGAGCAAAAATCTTATTCAGAGGCTGAAAAATGACTGCAAATGTTGTTGGATTCTGACCTTCCTGCACTCGAAGTGGATTTTCTGGAGCTACAGAAGCCCAATTGGCACACTCTCAATTGCGTTGAAAAGTAGATATCCTAGTATTTCCAGAAATATATAATAGTCCATACTTTGCCCGAGTTTTGACGATGCAAAGTGGCGTTTAAATGCCAACTTCCTGCCCTATTCTGGCGTTAAACGCCAGAACTGAGTTACAAACTGGAGTTAAACGCCCAAACTGGCACCAAAGCTGGCGTTTAACTCCAAAAAGAGTCTCTACATGTGAAAGCTTCAATGCTCAGCCCAAGCACACACCAAGTGGGCCCGGAAGTAGATTTCTGCATCACTTACTCATTTTCTGTAACCCTAGCTACTAGTTTAGTATAAAAACTACTTTTAGAGATTTATTTTACATCTTTGATGTTTAGTCCTTAGACCGTTATGCTTTTGTACACGTTTGGAGGCTGGCCATTTGGCCATGCCTAGACCTTCTGTTCTTATGTATTTTCAACGGTGGAGTTTCTACACCCCATAGATTAAGGTGTGGAGCTCTGCTGTTCTTCATGAATTAATGCAAAGTACTATTGTTTTTCTATTCAACTCAAGCTTATTCTTATTCTAAGATATTCACTCGCACTTCAACCTGTTGAATGTGATGATCCGTGACACTCATCATCATTCTCACCTATGAATGCGTGCCTGACAACCACTTCCGTTCTATCTGCAATAGCTTGAGTGTGTATCTCTTAGCCTCCTGGTTCACGATCAGAGTCTTTGTGGTATAGGCTAGAATTATTGGCGGCCATTCCTGAGATCCGAAAAGTCTAAACCTTGTCTGTGGTATTCTGAGTAGGATCTGGGAAGGGATGACTGTGACGAGCTTCAAACTCGCGAGTGTTCGGCGTAGTGACAGACGCAAAAGGATCAATGGATCCTATTTCAACATGATCGAGAACCGACAGATGATTAGTCGTGCGGTGACAGCACATTTGGACCATTTTTACTGAGAGGACGGACGGTAGCCATTGACAATGGTGATCCCCCAACATACAGCTTGCCATGGAAAGGAATATGAATGGTTGAATGAAGACAGTAGGAAAGCAAAGATTCAGAAGCAACACGCATCTCCATACACTTATCTGAAATCCCACCAATGAATTACATAAGTATTTCTATCTTATTTTATATTTTATTTATATTTTAATTCTCAAAATCCCATAACCATTTGAATCTGCCTGACTGAGATTTACAAGGATGACCATAGCTTGCTTCAAGCCGACAATCTCAGTGGGATCGACCCTTACTCACGTAAGGTTTATTACTTGGACGACCCAGTGCACTTGCTGGTTAGTTGTGCGGAGTTGTGAAAAGGAGTTGAGATTACAATCATGCGTACCAATTTTTTGGCGCCGTTGAGATCACAATTTCGTGCATCAAGTTTTTGGCGCCGTTGCCGGGGATCGTTCGAGTTTGGACAACTGACGGTTCATCTTGTTTCTCAGATTAGGTAATTTTATTTTATTTTTAAAGCTTTTTATTTTTGAAAATGGTTTTCAAAAAAAAATAAATTATTCTATGTTCTTCAGAATTTTTAAGAATGAATTCTAGAGTTTCATGAGATATGTTGAATCCTGGCTGGTTGTTAAGCCATGTTCTTTTGGACCAAGGTTTCACTTATCCTTAGAAGAGCTTCTTTGTCTTTCTCAGCAATTTAGCTGTTGTATGTAATGTTCTGCTGAAGCTTGGCTAGCCAAGTCTAATCTTTTTAGACTAAAGCTTTAGACTAACATTGCATGATTCCTGGAATTCTCATTAAAAATTTTGAATTTATTTATTTTTATTTTTCCAAATAATTTTTGAAAAATACAAAAAAATTTCATAAAATCATAAAAACAAAAAATTTTGTGTTTCTTGTTTGAGTCTCGTGTCAAATTTTAAGTTTGGTGTCAATTGCATTTTTTTAATTTTTCTTAAAATTTTTGAAAAATACATGCATTAAGTTCTTCATAATCTTCAAGTTGTTCTTGCATAATTTCCTTGTTTGATCTTTGCATTTTCTTGTTTGATGTCTTTTCTTATTTTTCATATGCATTTTTGATTTATTAGTGTCTAAAGTTTTAAAATTTCTAAGTTTGGTGTCTTGCATGTTTTTCTTTTCTTAAAAATTTTTAAAAATAAGTTCTGGGTGTTCATCTTGACATTCAAGTGTTCTTGCATGCATCATGTGTTTTAATCTTGAATTTTCATGTTTTGAGTCATTTTTATATTTTTCTCTCTCCTCATTAAAAATTCAAAAATCAAAAAAATTTCTTTCCCTTATTCTTCTCATAAATTTCGAAAATTTGAATTGATTTAGTCATAAATTTTTGGATAAAGTATATTTTTTGTCCTTAAAGTTTGATAAAAGTTTTAAAAATATCCCTAAGTTTTATTTTGTTTCAATTTTGTCCCAAAAGTTTTCGATTTGCATCAAATATACCCTCAACGGCTAAATTTTCAAAAAATTTAAGATCCATCTAACAATAATGCATGAAAATTATGCTTAATTTGCTTGTGTTGATGGGTTGTTCTTATGAAATTGTTGTTGAATCGGTCTCAAATTGTTTGAAAAATTAGCCATCAGGGGTATATTTGATGCAAATCGAAAACTTTTAGGACAAAATTGAAACAAAATAAAACTTAGGGGTATTTTTGAAACTTTTGTCAAACTTCGGGGACAAAAAATATACTTTACCCTAAATTTTTTAAATTTAATTGTTTCTTATGAGTCAAGTCAAATTTTCAATTTAAAAATTCTATCTTTTTCAAAAATCAAATCTTTTTCATTTTTCTTTCATATTTTTCAAAATTTTTTAAAATTTATTTTCAAAATCCTTTTCTTATTTTATCTCATATTTTCGAATTCTTTGCTAGCATTTAATATTTTGATTAAAAAAAATTTGAAGTTGTTACTTGCCTATTAAGCAAGGTTCAATCTTTAAATTTTAAAATCATATCTTTTAGTTTCTTGTTAGTCAAGTAATCAACTTTAATTTCAAAATCAAATCTTTTTAATTTCCTTTTCAAATCTTTTTCAAAATAAATTTCAATCATATCTTTTTCAAAATCAATTTCAAAATCTTTTCTAACTTCTTATCTTTTCCAAATTGATTTTCAAATCTTTTTCAATTAACTACCTGACTTTTTGTTTGATTTTAAAAGTTTTCTATTTCAATCATATCTTTTTCAAAACCACCTAACTACTTTTCTCTCTCTAACTTTCGAAAATCTCATACCACTTTTTCAAAATTCATTTCAAATTAATTAATTATTTTAAATTTTAATTTAATTTTATTTTATTTCTCTTTTCAAATTTTCGAATACTAACTAATATTTAAAATAAAAACAAAAATATTTTTATTTTATTTTATTTAATTTTCGAATTCTTCCCCCTCTCATCTCTTTCTATTTATCTATTTATCTACTAACACTCCTCTTCCACTCAAAGATTCGAACCCCCTCTTCTTATCTGTGTTCAAATTTTTCTCTTCTCCTTCTTCTATTCTTCTTTTCTTCTACTCACATAAGGGAGTCTCTATACTGTGACATAGAGGATTCCTCTTCTTTTCTGTTCTCTTCTTTTTCATATGAGCAGGAACAAGGATAAAGACATTCTTATTGAAGCTGATCCTGAACCTAAAAGGACTCTTAAGAGGAAACTAAGAGAAGCTAAAGCACAACCCTCTGGAGAGGACCTGACAGAAATTTTTGAAAAAGAAGGAGACATGGCCGAACCCAATAACAATGGTGGAGATGCAAGGAAGATGCTTGGTGACTTTATTGCACCATTTTCTAACTTCTATGGAAGAAGCATCTCAATTCCTGCCATTGGAGCAAACAACTTTGAGCTTAAGCGTCAATTAGTTTCTCTAATGCAATAGAATTGTAAGTTTCATAGACTTCCATTGGAAGATCCTCATCAGTTCTTAGCTGAATTCTTGCAAATCTGTGACACTGTCAAGACCAATGGAGTTGATCCCGAGGTCTACAGGCTTATGTTTTTCCCTTTTGCTGTAAGAGACAGAGCTAGAACATGGTTGGATTCACAACCTAAGGAAAGCCTGAACTCTTGGAAAAAGCTGGTCAGTGCTTTCCTGGCCAAATTCTTTCCACCTCAAAAGATGAGCAAGCTTAGAGTAGAAATCCAAACCTTCAGACAGAAGAAAGGTGAGTCCCTCTATGAAGCTTGGGAAAGATATAAGCAATTGATCAAAAGGTGTCCTACTGACATGCTTCCAGAATGGAGCATCATATGTATATTCTATGATGGTCTGTCTGAGTTGTCAAAAATGTCATTGGACCATTCTCCAGGAGGATCCCTTCATCTGAAAACCCCTACAGAAGCTCAGGAACTCATTGAAATGGTTGCAAATAACCAGTTCATGTACACCTCTGAGAGGAATCCTGTGAACAATGGGACGCCTCAGAAGAAGGGAGTTCTTGAAATTGATACTCTGAATGCCATATTGGCTCAGAACAAAATATTGACTCAGCAAGTCAATATGATTTCTCAGAGTCTGAATGGATTGCAAGCTGCATCCAACAGTACTAAAGAAGCATCTTCTGAAGAAGAAGCTTATGATCCTGAGAACCCTGTAATGGCAGAGGTGAATTACATGGGAGAACCCTATGGAAACACCTATAATTCTTCATGGAGAAATCATCCAAATTTCTCATGGAAGGACTAACAGAAGCCTCAACAAGGCTTCAATAATAATGGTAGAAGAAATATGTTTAGCAATAGCAAGCCTTTTCCATTATCTTCTCAGCAACAGACAGAGAATTCTGAACAGAGTCATTCTGGCCTGGCAACCATAGTCTCTGATCTATTCAAGACCACACTAAGTTCCATGAATGAAACAAGGTCCTCTATTAGAAATTTGGAGGCACAGGTGGGTCAACTGAGTAAGAAGATTACTGAAACTCCTCCCAGTACTCTCCTAAGTAATACAGAAGAAAATCCCAAGAGAGAGTGCAAGGCCATAACCATGACCAACATGGCCGAACCTAGAGAGAGTGAGGAGGACGTGAGGCCCAATGAGAAAAGCATCATGGGACGTCCTCTGGATAGAAAGGAGTTTCCCTTTGAGGAACCAAGGGAATCTGAGGCTCATACAGAGACCATAGAGATTCCATTGAACTTCCTTCTGCCATTCATGAGCTCTGATGAATATTCTTCCTCTGAAGAGGATGAAGACATCACTGAAGAGCAAGTTGCTAAATATCTAAGAGCAATCATGAAGCTGAATGCCAAGTTATTTGGTATTGAGACTTGGGAGGATGAACCCTTCTTGTTCACCAATGAACTGAATGCATTAATGAGGCAGACATTACCTCAGAAGAAACCGGATCCCAGAAAATTCTTCATACCTTGTACCATAGGCACCATGACCTTTGAAAAGACTCTATGTGACCTGGGGTCAGGGATAAACCTCATGCCACTCTCTGTAATGGAGAAACTGGGAATCTTTGAGGTACAAGCTGCAAGAATCTCACTAGAGATGGTAGACAAATCAATGAAACAGGCTTATAGACTAGTAGAGGATGTGCTAGTAAAGGTTGAAGGCCTTTACATCCCTGCTGATTTCATAATCCTAGACACTGGGAAGGATGAGGATGAATTCATCATCCTTGGCAGACCCTTCCTAGCCACAGCAAAAGCTGTGATTGATGTTGACAGAGGAGAGTTAGTCCTTCAGTTGAATGAGGACTACCTTGTATTCAAGACTCAAGGTTCTTCTTCTGTAACCATGGAGAGGAAGCATGAAAAGCTTCTCTCAATTCAGAGTAAAAAAAAACCCTCACATTCAAACTCTAAGTTTGGTGTTGGGAGGCCACAACCAAACTCTAAGTTTGGTGTTGAGAGGCCCCAACCCTGCTCTGATTATCTATGAGGCCCCATGAGAGCTCACTGTCAAGCTATTGACATTAAAGAAGCGCTTATTGGGAGGCAACCCAATGTTATTTTATTATATCTATTTATTTTCCATTGTTATTTTATGTTTTCTAGGTTGATGATCATGTGAAGTCACAAAAACAAATGAAAAATAAAAAACAGAATGAAAAATAGCATTAAAAACATCTCACCCTGGAGGAAGAGCTTACTGGCATTTAAACGCCAGTAAGAGTAGCAGAATGGGTGTTAAACGCCCAGTCTGGCACTATTCTGGGCGTTAAACGCCAGAAACAGGCACCAGACTGGCGTTTAACGCCAGAACAGAGCACCAAGTTGGTGTTAAACGCCAAGAAAGGGAGAAAAGCCGGCGTTAAACGCCAAAAACAAGTAGCAACCTGGCGTTTAACACCAGAATTGCACTCTAAGGGTGTTTTTGCACGCCTCAATGGAGGATGGATGCTAAGTCCTTGACCCCTCAGGATCTATGGACCGCATAGGATCCCACCTACCCCACCTCTTCTTCTCTCTTCTTCACACCTTTTCATAACACTCTTTCCCAAATACCCTTCACCAATCACCTGCATATCTCTTCCCAAATACCCTTCACCAATCACCTCATTCACTTTTCCCCAAAACTCCCACCTCACAATTCAAATTCAAATCCTTTCCCTCCTACACCCAACCCCATGGCCAAACCACTTCCCTCACTCCATCTCCTCTATTTTCTTCTTCTTCTACTTCCCTCTTTCTTCTTTTGCACAAGGACGAGCAAACCTTCTAATTTTGGTGTGGTAAAAGCATCACTTTTTTTTTCATAACCATTTATGGCACCTAAGGCCAGAGAAACCTCTAGAAAGAGGAAAGGGAAGGCAAAAGCTTCCACCTCTGAGTCATGAGAGATGGAGAGATTCATCTCAAAGGTCCATCAAGACTACTTCTATGAAGCTGTGGCCAAGTCATTTGTACCCTATGCAATTCAGCTGGAATTTTCATAGAGGAAGATATCCTCATTGAAGGAGACAAGCCCATCACTAAGAAGAAGATGGAGCAAACAAGAGAGCCCACTCATGGACCTCAACAAGAGCATGAGGAAATTCCTCATCATGAAATCCCTGAGATGCCTCAAGGGATGCACTTCCCTCCACAAAATTATTGGGAGCAAATTAACACCTCCCTAGGTGAATTAAGTTTCAACATGGGACAATTAAGGGTGGAACACCAAGAGCATTCCATCCTCCTTCATGAAATTAGAGAAGACCAAAAAGCCATAAGGGAGGAGCAACAAAGGCAAGGAAGAGACATAGAGGAGCTCAAGCGTTCCATTGGATCTTCAAGAGGAAGAACTAGCCGCCATCACTAAGGTGGATCCGTTCTTTAATCTCCTTGCTCTTAATTTTCTATTTTTCGAAAATTATACTTTATGTTCTATCTATGTTTGTGTCTTTATTACATGACCATTAGTGTCTTATTGTCTATGCTTTAAAGTTATGAATGTCCTATGAATCCATCACCTTTCTTAAATAAAAAAATGTTCTAAATGCAAAAGAACAAGAAGTACATGAGTTTCGAATTCATCCTTGAGATTAGTTTAATTATTTTGATGTGGTGACAATACTTTCTGCTTTCTGAATGAATGCTTGAACAGTGCATATTTTTTATAGTGAAGTTTATGAATGTTAAAATTGTTGGCTCTTGAAAGAATGATGGAAAAGGAGAAATGTTATTGATAATCTGAAAAATCATAAAATTGATTCTTGAAGCAAGAAAAAGCAGTGAAAAACAAGGCCTGCGAAAAAAAAAGAAGAAAGAAAAAAAAAGCAAGCAGAAAAAGCCAAGAGCTCTTTAAACCAAAAGGCAAGAGCAAAAAGCCAATAACCCTCTAAACTAAAAGGCAAGGGTAAAAATGATCCAAGGCTTTGAGCATTAATGGATAGGAGGGCCCAAAGGAATAAAATCCTAGCCTGAGCGGCTAAACCAAGCTGTACCTAACCATGTGCTTGTGGCGTGAAGGTGTCAAGTGAAGAGATTGAGACTGAGCGGTTAAAGTCATGATCCAAAGCAAAAAGAGTGTGCTTAAGAACCCTGGACAGCTCTAATTGGGGACTCTAGCGAAGCTGAGTCACAATCTGAAAAGGTTCACCCAGTTATGTGTCTGTGGCATTTATGTATCCGGTGGTAATACTGGAAAACAAAGTGCTTAGGGCCACGGCCAAGACTCATAAAGTAGCTGTGTTCAAGAATTAACATACTGAACTAGGAGAATCAATAACACTATCTAAATTCTGAGTTCCTATAGATGCCAATCATTCTGAACTTCAAAGGATAAAGTGAGATGACAAAACTGTTCAAAGGCAAAAAGCTACTAGTCCTACTCATCTAATTGGAGCTAAGTCTCATTGATATTTTGGAATTTATATTATATTCTCTTATTTTTATCCTATTTGATTTTCAGTTGCTTGGGGACAAGCAACAATTTAAGTTTGGTGCTGTGATGAGCGGATAATTTATACGCTTTTTGGCATTATTTTTAGGTAGTTTTAAGTATGATTTAGCTACTTTTTAGTATATTTTTATTAGTTTTAAAATAAAAATCACATTTCTGGACTTTACTATGAGTTTGTGTATTTTTCTGTGATTTCAGGTATTTTCTGGCTCAAATTGAGGGACATGAGCAAAAATCTTATTCAGAGGCTGAAAAAGGACTACAGAAGTGGATTTTCTGACCTCCCTGCACTCGAAGTGGATTTTCTGGAGCTACAGAAGCCCAATTGGTGTGCTCTCAATTGCGTTGAAAAGTAGACATCCTGGGATTTCCAGAAATATATAATAGTCCATACTTTGCTCGAGTTTTGACAATGCAAACTGGCGTTTAAATGCCAACTTCCTGCCCTATTCTAGCGTTAAACGCCAGAACTGAGTTACAAGCTGGAGTTAAACGCCCAAACTGGCACCAAAGCTGGCGTTTAACTCCAAGAAGAGTCTCTACATATGAAAGCTTCAATGCTCAGCCCAGGCACACACCAAGTAGGCCCATAAGTGGATTTCTGCATCACTTACTCATTTTCTGTAACCCTAGCTACTAGTTTAGTATAAAAACTATTTTTAGAGATTTATTTTACATCTTTGACGTTTAGTCCTTAGGCCTTTATGCTTTTGTACACGTTTGGAGGCTGGCCATTTGGCCATGCCTAGACCTTCTGTTCTTATGTATTTTCAACGGTGGAGTTTCTACACCCCATAGATTAAGGTGTGGAGCTCTGCTGTTCTTCATGAATTAATGCAAAGTACTATTGTTTTTCTATTTAACTCAAGCTTATTCTTATTCTAAGATATTCACTCGCACTTCAACCTGTTGAATCTGATGATCCGTGACACTCATCATCATTCTCACCTATGAATGCGTGCCTGACAACCATTTCCGTTCTATCTGCAATAGCTTCAGTGTGTTCTCTTAGCCTCCTGGTTCACGATCAGAGTCTTCGTGGTATAGGCTAGAATTATTGGCAGCCATTCCTAAGATCGGAAAAGTCTAAACCTTGTCTGTGGTATTCCGAGTAGGATCTGGGAAGGGATGACTATGACGAGCTTCAAAATCACGAGTGTTGGGCATAGTGACAGACGCAAAAGGATCAATGGATCCTATTCCAACATGATCGAGAACCGACAGATGATTAGCCGTGCGGTGATAGTGCATTTGGACCATTTTCACTGAGAGGACGGACGGTAGCCATTGACAACAATGATCCCCAACATACAGCTTGCCATGGAAAGGAGTATGAATGGTTGAATGAAGACAGTAGGAAAGCAGAGATTCAGAAGCAACACGCATCTCCATACGCTTATCTGAAATCCCACCAATGAATTACATAAGTATTTCTATCTTATTTTATATTTTATTTATATTTTAATTCTCAAAATCCCATAACCATTTGAATCCGCCTGACTGAGATTTACAAGGATGACCATAGCTTGCTTCAAGCCGACAATCTCCGTGGGATCGACCCTTACTCACGTAAGGTTTATTACTTGGACGACCCAGTGCACTTGCTGGTTAGTTGTGCGGAGTTGTGAAAAGGAGTTGAGATTACAATCATGCATACCAAGTTTTTGGTGCCGTTGAGGTCACAATTTCGTGCTCCACTCAACGTAGTCATTGGGTGACAGCTTGAGTGGGTATCTCTTGGGTTTCTAATCCACGGACCGAGTCCGGAGGTTAGAACCTTTGTGGTATAAGCTAGAACCAATTGGCAGCATTCCTGGGATCCGGAAAGTCTAAACCTTGTCTGTGGTATTCCGAGTAGGATCCGGGAAGGGATGACTGTGACGAGCTTCAAACCTTCGAATGTTGGGTGCAGTGACAGTGTGCAAAAGGACAAGGGTCCTATTCCGACGCTAGTGGGAACCGATAGATGATTAGCCGTGCGGTAGCTGTACATGGTATTTTTCATCCGAGACAAGAAATCTGACAGTTGATTAGCCGTGCAGATATCGTACCTGGTATTTTTTATCCGAGAGGATCATACAGCTTGCCATTAAAGGAAGCCATGCATGTTTGGAGAAGAAGATAATAGGAAGGCAGAGATTCAGATGACAGAGCATCTCCGGAACCTCAGCCTATTTCTCATTACTGAATTACAAGTACTATTTATTTTATGTTATTTATTTTTCATAAATACAATCACTCTTATCATTAATCTCCTAACTAAGATTTACAAAATAACCATAGCCAAAAACTTGGTGTGGGAAATCGTGATTACACTTTTCACAACTCCGCACAACTAACCAGCAAGTGCACTGGGTTGTCCAAGTAATACCTTACGTGAGTAAGGGTCGATCCCATGGAGATTGTTGGCTTGAAGCAAGCTATGGTCATCTTGTAAATCTAAGTCAAGCGAATTCAAATGGTTATGAGGTTTGATAATTAAAATATAATTAAAACATAAAATAAGATAAAGTTACTTATGTAATTCATTGGTGGGAATTTCAGATAAGCGTCTGAAGATGCTTTGTTGCTTCTGAACCTCTACTTTCCTATTGCCTTCTTCCAACCATGCGTTACTTCCTTCCATGACAAGCTGTAAGATCCTCTCAGTGAAATAGGTCCTCTACGGTTTCTGCACGGCTAATCAACTGTGAGATTTCTCGTCTCGGATGAAAAATACCAAGTACAGCTACCGCATGGCTAATCATCTGTCGGTTCCCGCTAGCGTCGGAGTAGAATCCATTGATCCTTTTGCACATTGTCACTTGCGCCCAACATTCGCAGGTTTGAAGCTCGTCACAGTCATTCCTTCCCGGATCCTACTCGGAATACCACAGACAAGGTTTAGACTTTCCAGATCCTAGGAATGCTGCCAATGATTCTAGCCTATACGACGAAGATACTAATCTCACGGACTCGGTCAGTGTATTAGATATCCAAGAGATACGCACTCAAGTTGTCGCCCAATGACTATGTTGAGCTCAGATAGAACGGAAGTGGTTGTCAGGCATGCATTCATAGAATTGAGAATAATGATGAGTGTCACGGATCATATCATTCTCCAGATTGAAGTACGAGCGAGTATCTTAGAATAGAATCAAGCATGATTGAATAGAAAACAGTAGTAATTGCATTAATTCATGAAGAACAGCAGAGCTCCACACCTTAATCTATGGGGTGTAGAAACTCCACCGTAGAAAATACAAAAGTGAAAAGAGGTCTAGGCATGGCTGAATGGCCAGTCTCCATGCCAAAGGTCTAAGGACTAAACATCCAGAGATATGAATACAATGGTAAAAAGTGCTATTTATACTAAACTAGTAACTTAGGTTTACAGAAAATGAGTAACTAAGTGCAGATAGTGTAGAAATCTACTTCCGGGGCCCACTTGGTATGTGCTTGGGCTGAGCATTGAAGCTTTTTCATGCATAGGCTGTTCTTGGAGTTAAACGCTAGCTTGAGTGCCAGTTTGGGCATTTAACTCCAATTCTGGTGCCAGTTTGGGCGTTTTACGCCAGAAAGTTTTAGGCTGGCTTTGGACGCCAGTTTGTGCCATCCAATCTCGGGTAAAGTATGGACTATTATATATTGCTGGAAAGCCCAGGATGTCTACTTTCCAATGCAATTGAGAGCGCGCCAATTGGGCTTATGTAGCTCTAGAAAATCCACTTCGAGTGCAGAAGGGTCAGAATCCAACAGCATCTGCAGTCCTTTTTCAGCCTCTGAATCAGATTTTTGCTAAGGTCCCTCAATTTCAGCCAGAAAATACCTGAAATTACAGAAAAATACACAAACTCATAGTAAAGTCTAGAATTGTGATTTTTGAATAAAAACTAATAAAATATAATAAAAAGTAACTAAAACATACTAAAAACTATGTAAAAACAATACCAAAAAGGGTATAAATTATCCGCTCATCACAACACCAAACTTAAATTGTTGCTTGTCCCCAAGCAACTAAAAACAAAATAGGATAAAAAGAAGAGAAAATACAATAAATCTCAAACTTATCAATGAATTTGGTTCCAATTAGATGAGCGGGGCTAGTAGCCTTTTTGCTTTTGAATAGTTTTGGCATCTCACTTTATCCTCTGAAGTTCAGAATGATTGGCATCCATAGGAACTTAGAATTCAGATAGTGTTATTGATTCTCTTAGTTCAGTATGTTGATTCTTGAACACAGCTACTTTTATGAGTCTTGGCCGTGACCCTAAGCATTTTGTTTTCAGTATTACCACCGGATACATAAATGCCACAGACACATAACTGGGTGAACCTTTTCAGATTGTGACTCAGCTTTGCTAGAGTCCCCAGTTAGAGGTGCCCAGAACTCTTAAGCACACTCTTTTTGCTTTGGACCATGACTTTAACCGCTCAGTCTCAAGCTTTTCACTTGACACCTTCACACCATAAGCACATGGTTAGGGACAGCTTGATTTAGCCATTTAGGCCAGGATTTTCTTCCTTTGGGCCCTCCTATCCATTAATGCTCAAAGCCTTGGATCCTTTTTACCCTTGCCTTTTGGTTTAAAGGGTTATTGGCTTTTTCTGCTTGCTTTTTTTTCTTTCTTTTTCTTTATTTTTTCGCCCTTTTTTTTTCCGCAAGCTTTGTGTTTTTCACTGCTTTTTCTTGCTTCAAGAATCAATTTTATGATTTTTTAGATTATCAATAACATTTCTCTTTTTTCATTATTCTTTCAAGAGCCAATAATTTTAACATTCATAAACTTCACTATAAAAAATATGCACTATTCAAGCATTCATTCAGAAAACAGAAAGTGTTGCCACCACATCAAAATAATTAAACTATTTTCAAGATAGAATTCAAAATTCATGTACTTCTTTTTCTTTTTCAGAAAACATTTTTCATTTAAGAAAGGTGAAGGATTCATAGGACATTCATAACTTTAAGACATAGACACTATACACTAATGATCATGTAATAAAGACACAAACATAGACAAACATAAAGCATAGAAACCGAAAATTGAAAAATAAATAACAAGGAGATTAAGGAACGGGTCCACCTTAGTGATGGTGGCTTCTTCTTCCTCTTAAAGAACCAATGGAGTTCTTGAGCTCCTCTATGTCTCTTCCTTGCCTTTGTTGCTTTTCCCTCATGGCTCTTGTTGAGGTCCATGAGTGGGCTCTCTTGTTTGCTCCATCCTCTTTCTAGTGATGGGCTTTTGAGATGAATCTCTCCATCTCCCATGACTCGGAGTTGGAAGCAACTGCCTTCCCTTTCCTCTTCCTAGAGGTTTCTCCAGCCTTAGGTGCCATTAATGGTTATGGAAAAATAAAAAGCAAAGCTTTTTCCACACCAAACTTAGAAGGTTTGCTCATCCTCAAGCAAAATAATATAGAAGGGAGTAAAAAAAGAATGATGCAATTAATTTTGAAAACTTATTACTGTATGCAAGAGAAATTAAAAAGAGTTGAACAGAATTTGAAAGGATATGTAAGTTTTTAAAACGTTTTGAAAGGAATTGAAAAGAAATAAAAAAGGAATTAAAAAGGATTGAAAATATTATTAATATTTGAAAATAGAAGTTGAAAGATGAATGTTTAAAATATGTTTGATGCAAAAAATTATGAATTAAAACATAAAAAATTGAATTGGAAACAAAATTACCTCCCTTGTGTCATCTTGGCGTTAAACGCCTAGAATGCTATCCATTCTGGCGTTTAACGCCCACTGGACTGCCTATTTGGGCGTTTAACGCCCAGCCAGATATCCTGGTTGGCGTTAAATGCCAGGATTCCTTCTTTATTGGGCATTTTTCTGAACGCCTAGGATGCTGCCATTTCTGGCGTTAAACGCCTAGAATGATGTCTTGGTACAAGCACATTCTAATGTGCATGGTATTATAAAGCTTGGTTTGACTGATGAGGTTAAACCAACTCGGATATGTCTCCAACTTGCTGATGGCTCCATTAAAATCCCATCAGGCATAATTGAGGACATGATTGTCAAGGTTGGGCCATTTGCCTTTCCTACTGACTTTGTAGTGCTGGAAATGGAGGAGCACAAGTGCAACCCTCATTCTAGGAAGACCTTTCCTAACAACTGGACGAACCCTCATTGACGTCCAAAGAGGGGAGATAACCCTGAAAGTCAATGAGGATGAGTTTAAGTTGAATGCTGTCAAAGCTATGCAGCATCCAGACACACCAAAAGACTGCCTGAGCGCTGACATCATTGACTCTCTGGTAGAAGAGGTCAATATGACTGAGAGTCTCGAATAAGAGCTAGTGGACATTTTTAAAGATGTTCAGCCTGATTTGGAAGAACCAGAGAAAACAGAAGAACCTCTGAAAGCTCCTTAGGAAGAGGAGAAGCCTCCTAAACCCGAGCTCAAACCACTACCACCATCCCTGAAATATGCATTTCTGGGAAAAGATGACACTCTTCTTGTGATCATAAGTTCTGCTTTAGAGCCAAGGGAAGAGGAAGCACTACTTCAGGTGCTAAGGACATACAAGACAGCTCTTGGGTGGTCCATAAGTGATCTTAAGGGCATTGGCCCAGCTAGATGCATGCACAAGATCCTATTGGAGGATGATGCTAAGCCAGTGGTTCAACCACAGAGGCAGCTGAATCCAGCCATGAAGGAGGTGGTGCAGAAAGAGGTCACTAAGTTACTAGAGGCTGGTATTATTTATCTTATTTCTGATAGCCCCTGGGTGAGTCCTGTCCAAGTTGTCCCCAAGAAGGGAGGCATGACAGTAGTTCATAATGAGAAAAATAAACTGGTTCCTACAAGAACAGTTACAGGGTGGCGTATGTGTATTGACTATAGAAGACTCAATATAGCCACCAGAAAGGATCATTTTTCTTTACCATTCATAGACCAGATGCTAGAGATATTAGCAGGTCATGAATACTACTAATTTTTGGATGGCTATTCAGGTTACAACCAAATTGCAGTAGATCCTCAGGACCAAGAGAAAACAGCATTTATATGTCCTTCTGGAGTATTTGCTTACAGAAGGATGCCATTTGGTCTGTGCAATGCACCTGCAACTTTTCAGAGGTGCATGCTCTCTATCTTCTCTGATATGGTAAAAAAATTTCTGGAAGTCTTCATGGATGACTTCTCAGTATTCGGAGACTCATTCAGCTCCTGCCTTGACCATCTAGTACTTGTTCTGAAAAGGTGCCACGAGACTAACCTGGTGTTAAACTGGGAAAAATGTCACTTTATGGTGACTGAAGGAATTGTCCTTGGACACAAAATTTCAAGCAAGGGAATAGAGGTAGCTCAAGCTAAGGTAGAGGTAATTGAAAAATTACCACCATCTGCCAATGTTAAAGCAATCAGAAGCTTTCTGGGGCATGCAGAATTCTATAGGAAGTTTATAAAGGATTTTTCAAAAATTGAAAAACCTTTGACCAATCTGCTAGATGCTGACACGCCATTTGTCTTTGACACTGAGTGTCTGCAGGCGTTTGAAACTCTGAAAGCTAAGTTGGTCACAGCACCAGTCATTTCTGCACCAGACTGGACATTATCATTCGAACTAATGTGTGATTCCAGTGACCATGCCATTGGTGCAGTAATGGGACAGAGGCATAACAAGCTTCTGCACGTCATTTACTATGCTAGCCGTGTTTTGAATCACGCACAGAAGAATTACACAACCACAGAAAAGGAGTTGCTTACAGTGGTTTATGCCATTGACAAGTTCAGATCTTATTTAGTGGGATCAAAAGTGATTGTGTACACTGACCATGCTGCTCTAAAATATCTCCTCATAAAGCAAAATTCAAAACCCAGACTCATAAGATGTGTGTTGCTTCTGCAAGAGTTTGATATAGAAATAAGAGACAGAAAAGGGACAGAGAACCAAGTAGCAGATCACCTGTCCCGGATAGAACTAGTAGAAGGGGTGTCCCTCCCTCCTACTAAAATCTTTGAAACCTTTTCGGATGAGCAACTCTTTGCCATTCAGGAATTACCATGGTTTGCAGACATTACAAACTATAAAGCTGTGAGATTCATACCCAAGGAGTAAAGTAAGCAACAAATGAAAAAGTTGATTTCTGATGCAAAGTACTACTTGTGGGATGAACCATATCTCTTTAAGAGGTGTGCAGACGGAGTAATCCGTAGATGTGTGCCTAGAGAAGAGGCACAGAAGATCTTATGGCACTACCATGGATCACAATATGGAGGACACTTTGGAGCTGAGCGAACAGCCACCAAGGTTCTCCAATGTGGCTTCTACTTGCCTACTCTCTATAGAGACTCCCGAGAGTTTATACGTAACTGTGACAGTTGCCAGAAAGTTAGTAATCTGCCTCATGGTTATGCCATGCCTCAACAAGGGATCTTAGAGATTGAGTTGTTTGATGTATGGGGTATTGACTTCATGGGACCTTTCCCACCATCATACTCAAACACTTATATTTTAGTGGCAGTAGACTATGTATCCAAATGGGTAGAGGCAATTTCAACACCTACTAATAATACCAAGACAGTGATGAAGTTCCTCTAGAAGCATATCTTCAGCAGGTTCAGTGTCCCTAGGATACTTATCAGTGATGGAGGCACTCATTTCTATAATAAACAACTTGACTCTGCTCTGGTCCGATATGGAATTAACCACAAAGTGGCAACTCCATATCATCCACAGACAAATAGGCAGACTAAAGTCTCAAATAGAGAACTAAAACGAATCCTGGAACGGACTGTAAGTACCCGTAGAAAGGACTGGTCAAGAAGTCTGGATGATGCTCTATGGGCATACAGAACAGAATTCAAGACTCCTATAGGGACCTCTCCATACCAGCTTGTGTATGGAAAAGCCTGTCATCTGCCAGTGGAACTGGAACACAAGGCCTACTGGGCAACCAGGTTCCTAAACCTTGATGCTAAGATAGCTGGAGAGAAAAGATTACTCCAGTTGAATGAGCTAGAGGAGTTTAGACTCAATGATTTCAAAAATGCTAAAATCTATAAAGAAAAAGCAAAAAGATGGCATGACAAAAGGCTTTCATCTAGAGTTTTTGAGCCAGGACAGAAGGTCCTGCTGTTTAACTCTAGGCTCAGATTGTTCCCTGAAAAATTGAAATCCCGGTGGAGAGGACCATATGTGATTACAAGTGTGTCACCATATGGCTATGTAGAGCTTCAAGATGTTGATTGTGACAAAAAGTTCATTGTTAATAGACAGAAAATCAAACGTTATCTTGAAGGCAATGTTGAGCAAGAATGCTCAAAACTGAGACTAAATTAAAGAGCTCAGTGAAATCCAGCTAAAGACAATAAAGAAGCGCTTATTGGGAGGCAACCCAGCTATTATCAAATCAAATTAGATGTTTATAACAATTATATAAATCCATGTAATTTTGTTGCCCATGTTTATTGATGCTTTTTCAGTGAACAAGTCAAGGGTATGAAGGTTCAGAACATAAAGCAGAAGAATCATAGAGTAAAAGAGCTCATTGGCATCAAAACGTCAGTAAAGAGGAAATCTGGGTGTTAAACGCCAGAATGACTGTCATTCTGGGCGTTAAACGCCAGAATGGGCAGCATTCTGGGCGCTTAATGCCAGAAACAGTAGCATCCTGGGCGTTCAGAAAAACACCCAGTGAGAAAGGATTTCTGGCGTTTAACGCCAGCCAGGGTATTTGGCTGGGCGTTAAACGCCCAAAATGGCCACCAGATGGGCGTTAAACGCCAGAATGGCTATCATTCTGGGCATTTAACGCCAGGACAGCTAGCGGAGAGGTAATTTTGTTTCAATTCAAATTTTTTTTGTATTTTCATGTTTTAAATCAAAATTTTCTACATCTAAACATTACAAACATTCATCTTTTGATTTCCATTCACAAAAATTTATGAACTTATAAATTTTCATTGATTTTCCTTCAAATTCTTTTCAAATCTTTTTCAAAAACTCATTTATATTTTCAATTTCTTTTCAAATCTTTTCAATTCATTCATATTATCTTTTATTTCTTAGATGCATAAACTAAAATTTAGATTTAACTTCCTCATATCTTCTTCATATCTCTTAAATTTTGAAAACAATATTCTCTTTTGCATATCATGTTTATCTTGTATCAATCATATCTTTCAATCATATCTTTTTCTAAAATTTCGAAACCATACCCTCCCTCCCCTCTATTTATACATTTGGCCATCACCCCTCCTCCATCATTCGAATCCTTCTGTCCATCTACTCATCTTCTTTCTTTGCTTTTGCTTGAGGACAAGCAAACCTCTAAGTTTGGTGTGATTTTCCATGATCACTGACCAAGATCATGGCCCCTAAAGGAAAACAAACCACTCAAAGAGGCAAGAAAGAAAACAATCCAAAACCACAATGGATGCATGAGAGATTCTACACCAAAGAACATGCAGATCACTACTTCAAAATTGTGTGCAGAAGATCAGTGATCCCGGAAGTCAAGTTCGATCTGAAAGAAGACGAATATCCGGAGATCCAAGAGCAGATTCGAAACAGAGGCTGGGAAATCCTAGCTAATCCTGAGATGAATGTGAGAAGAAATATGGTCCAGGAATTCTATACAAATTTGTGGCTGACAGATAAGCAAAGAATGGAGGGAACTGCCTTCCACACTTTTTGAACCATGGTCAGAGGGAGAATTATCTACTTCCATCTTGACAAAGTGAGAGAAGTCCTCAAACTTTCTCAACTGCAGGATGATCCAGAATCCTTTAATAGGAGGATGGCTAAAGATAAAAAAGTTGGATCAAGTTCTAGAGGATATCTGCCTCCCTGGAACCAAGTGGATAACCAATTCAAAAGGTGTCCCAAACCAACTGAAGAGAGGAGACCTCAAGCCAGTTGCTAAGGGCTGGCTGGATTTCATTGGGAGATCTAACTTCCCACCAGTAACCGCGCTGAAGTCACTGTCAAAAGAGCAGTGATGATTTACTGTATTATACTGGGAAAAAAAGTGGAGGTTCATCAGCTAATTCCTTGTGAAATTTACTTAATTGCAAACAAAGAATCTACTGAAGCCAAATTGGCTTACCCAAGCTTAATCAGTCTATTATGTAAAGATGCGGGGGTACAGATAGGTGTGGATGAGTATATTCCATTTGAACACCCAATCACTAAAAGGGTAATGGATGGATCTCATGTTCAAGACAACCTCATCAAGAGGAGGGCGCATGAGCTCCTCCCAGAAATTTCTCAATTTGACTATTGGGCCCGCTTAGAAGCATCTGTCAACAAGCTGCAAGAATCTATGGATCAACTCAAAGAAGAGCAGCAGAATCAGAACAGCATGCTCTGCAAACTGCTCAGAGAACAAGAGGAGCAAGGGCGTGAGCTACAGGAACTAAAACGCCAGAAGCTAATCCTTGAAGAGCCGAACATCCCACAGATTGAAGGAGCACCTATCTCTCAAAATAAAGGTTGTTGAGTCCTAACTCTGTGATAACTTTTATTATTAGAAACATATTTTAAGAGTTACATAAGCATTAGTATTAGAGTCATTTATTTTTATGTCTTTATTTTCCTTTTTTTATTATTATTTGTCTGCTTTTATGTTTATTTTATGTCTTATTTTTATTCCATGATCAATAAAGTTTAGAGTCTATGTCTTAAAGCTATGAATGCCCTATGAATCCATCACCTTTCTTAAATGAAAAAATATTTTTATTTGCAAAAGAACAAGAAGTACATGAATTTTGAATTTTATTTTGAAATTAGTTTAATTATTTTGATGTGGTGGCAATACCTTTTGTTTTCTGAATGAATGCTTGAACAGTGCATATTTTTTTGAATTTGTTATTTATGAATGTTAAAATTGTTGGCTCTTGAAAGAATAATGAAAAAGGAGAAATATTATTGATAATCTGAAAAATCATAAAATTGATTCTTGAAGCAAGAAAAAGCAGTGAAAAGCTTGCAGAAAAAAAAAGAGAAAAAAAATGCAAAAAAAAAATTAAAGAAAAAAAGAAAGAAAAAGAAAAAGCAAGAGAAAAAGCCAATAACCCTTTAAACCAAAAGGCGAGGGTAGAAAAAGGATCCAAGGCTTTGAGCATTAATAGATAGGAGGGCCTAAAGGAATAAAATCCTGGCCTAAGCGGCTAAATCAAGCTGTCCCTAACCATGTGTTTGTGGCGTGAAGGTGTCAAGTGAAAAGCTTGAGACTGAGCGGTTAAAGTCGTGGTCCAAAGCAAAAAGAGTGTGCTTAAGAGCTCTGGGCACCTCTAACTGGGGACTCTAGCAAAGCTGAGTCACAATCTGAAAAGGTTCACCCAGTTATGTGTCTGTGGCATTTATGTATCCGATGGTAATACTGGAAAACAAAATGCTTAGGATCATGGCCAAGACACAAAAAGTAGCTGTGTTCAAGAATCAACATACTGAACTAGGAGAATCAATAACACTATCTGAATTCTAAGTTCCTATAGATGCCAATCATTCTGAACTTCAAAGGATAAAGTGAGATGCCAAAACTGTTCAGAAGCAAAAAGGCTACAAGTCCCGCTCATCTAATTGAAGCTAATCTTCATTGATAAGTTTGGAATTCATTGTATATTCTCTTCTTTTTATCCTACTTTGTTTTCAGTTGCTTGGGGACAAGCAACAATTTAAGTTTGGTGTTGTGATGAGCGGATAATTTATACCTTTTTTGGCATTATTTTTACATAATTTTTAGTATGATTTAGATACTTTTTATTATATTTTTATTAGTTTTTATTTAAAAATCACATTTCTGGACTTTACTATGAGTTTGTGTGTTTTTCTGTAATTTCAGGTATTTTCTGGCTGAAATTGAGGGACTTGAGCAAAAATCTGATTCAGAGGCTGAGAAAGGACTGCAGATGCTGTTGGATTCTAACCCTCCTGCACTCAAAATGGATTTTCTCGAGCTACAGAAGCCCAATTGGCACGCTCTCAATTGCGTTGGAAAGTAGACATCTTGGGATTTCCAGCAATATATAATAGTCTATACTTTGCCAGAGAATTGATAGCCCAAACTGGCGTTCAAAGTTAGCCTAAAACTTTCCTTTTTCGGTGTTAAACGCCCACTCTGACACCCAGGGTGGCGTTTAACGCCAACTTTGGGCATATAAACGTGAAAGCTTGGAAGCTCAGCCCAAACACGCACCAAGTGGGTCCCGGAAGTAGATTTCTGTACTATCTGCACTTAGTTACTCATTTTCTGTAAACCTAAGTTACTAGTCTAGTATAAAAACTACTTTTAGAGATTCATTTTGTACCTCATGACATTTTACACTTCATATTGTATTTTCTACGGCATGACTCTCTAAACCCCATAGATGGGGGTGAGGAGCTCTGCTGTGTTTCAATGGATTAATGCAATTACTACTGTTTTCTATTCAATCACGCTTGATTCTGTTCTAAGATACTTACTCGTACTTTAATATAGGGAATATGATGATCCGTGACACTCATCATTATCCTCAACCTATGAACGCGTGCCTGACAACCACTCCCGTTCTATCTGAGCTCAACATAGTCATTGGGCAACAGCTTGAGTGTGTATCTCTTGGGTTTCTAATCCAAGGACCGAGTCCGGAGGTTAGAACCTTTGTGGTATAGGCTAGAACCAATTGGAAGCATTCCTGGGATCCAGAAAGTCTAAACCTTGTCTGTGGTTTCCGAGTAGGATCCGGGAAGGGATGACTGTGACGAGCTTCAAACCTGCGAATGTTGGGCGCAGTGACAGTGTGCAAAAGGACAAGGGTCCTATTCCGACGCTAGTGGGAACCGACAGATGATTAGCCGTGCGACAGTTGTACATGGTATTTTTCATCCGAGACGAGAAATCCGACAGTTGATTAGCCGTGCAGAGATCGTACCTGGTATTTTTCATCCGAGAGGATCATACAGCTTGCCATTGAAGGAAGCCATGCGTGTTTGGAGAAGAAGACAGTAGGAAAGCAGAGATTCAGATGACAGAGCATCTTCGGAACCTCAGCCTGTTTCTCATTACTGAATCACAAGTACTATTTATTTCATGTTATTTATTTTTCATAAATACAATCACTCTTATCATTAATCTCTTGACTAAGATTTACAAAATAACCATAGCTTGTTTCAAGCCGACAATATCTGTGGGATCGACCCTTACTCACGTAAGGTATTACTTGGACGACCCAGTGCACTTGCTGGTTAGTTGTGCGGAGTTGTGAAAAGTGTAATCACAATTTCGTGCACCAAGTTTTTGGCGCCGTTGCCAGGGATCGTTCGAGTTTGGACAACTGACGGTTTATTTTGTTGCTTAGATTAGAAAAAAATTATCTTTTTGGTTAGAGTCACTAAAATTGAGTCTTCTATTATTGTTTTTGGTTAAAATTTTAAAATCCTTATTTTCTTTTTCTAAATTATTTTCGAAAATTTAAAAAAAAAAAAACAAAAACCTCATAATTTAGTCTTCTGTTTGAATTTAGTTTCATGTTTTAAGTTTGGTGTCAATTGCATGATTTTATTTTTCTTTCAATTTTTCGAATTATATGTTCTTAGTTCTTTCTTAATCTTCAAGTTGTTCTTATTTATTTTCCTTGTTTGATCTTTAGTTCTTCTTGTTTTGTGTCTTTTCTTGTTTTTCTTGTGCATTTTCGAATTATTAGTGTCCAAAATATAAAAATTTTTAAGTTTGGTGTCCTTTTTATTGTTTTTGTTTCCTTAAAAATTTTCAAAATTTGTTCTTGGTGTTCATCTTGACATTCAAAGTTTTCTTGTTTTGTGTCTCCAAATTTCTGTTGGAGGACCTTGTTTTAGTCATGAAACTGAGAGTGGTCTTAGATAGATCAGAGACTATGGTTGCTAAGTCAGAGAGGCTCTGCTTAGAATTCTCTGTCTATTGCTCAGAAGATGAAAGAAAAGGCTTGCTATTGCCAAACCTATTTCTCCCACCATTATTATTATTGAAGCCTTGTTGAGGCTTTTGTTGATCCTTCCATGAGAAATTTGGATGATTTCTCCATGAAGGATTATAGGTGTTTCCATAGGATTCTCCCATGTAATTCACCTCTTCCATTGCAGGATTCTCAGGGTCATAAGCTTCTCCTTCAGAGGAAGCTTCTTTAGCACTGCCGGATGCAGCTTGCATTCCAGTCAGATTCTGAAAAATCATATTGACTTGCTGAGTCAATATTTTATTTTGAGCCAATATGGCATTCAGAGTATCAATCTCAAGAACTCCTTTCTTCTGAGTCATCGCATTACTCACAAGATTTCTTTCAAAAATATACATGAACTGGTTATTTGTAACCATTTCAATGAGTTCCTGGGCTTCTGCAGATGTTTTCTTCAGATGAAGAAATCCACCAGCAGAGTGGTCTAATGACATCTTGGACAATTCAGACAGACCATCATAGAATATACATAAGATGCTCCATTCTGAAAGCATGTCAGAAGGACACCTTCTGATCAATTGCTTGTATCTTTTCCAATCTTCATAGAGGGATTCACCTTCCTTCTGTTTGAAGGTTTGGACTTCCACTCTAAGCTTGCTCAACTTTTGAGGTGGAAAGAATTTGGCCAAGAAAGCATTGACCAACTTTTCCCAAGAGTTCAGGCTTTTTTTAGGTTGTGAGTCCAACCATATCCTAGCTCTGTCTCTTACAGCAAAGGGGAAAAGCATAAGTCTGTAGACCTCGGGATTAACCCCATTGGTCTTAACAGTGTCACAGATTTGCAAGAATTCAGCTAAGAACTGATGAGGATCTTTCAATGGAAGTCCATGAAACTTGCAATTCTGCTGCATTAGAGAAACTAATTGAGGCTTAAGCTCAAAGTTGTTTGCTCCAATTGCAGGAATTGAGATGCTTCTTCCATAGAAGTCAGAAGTTGGTGCAGTAAAGTCACCAAGCACCTTCCTAGCATCTCCACCATTGTTGTTGGGTTTGGCTGCCATGTCTATGGTATGCGAAATTGCTACTCAGGTTGTGAAATGTTGTTCGAAATTGATTCCCTGGCAATGGCACCAAAAACGGATGCACAGGACCATGGTCTAAACATATCTTCACAACTTCGCATAACTAACCAGCAAGTGCACTGGGTCGTCCAAGTAATACCTTACATGAGTAAGGGTCGAATCCCACGGAGATTGTCGGTATGAAGCAAGCTATGGTCACCTTGTAAATCTCAGTCAGGCGGATATAAAACAGTAATGGGTTTTCGAAAATAAATAATAGAATAGGGATAGAGGTACTTATGTAAATCGTTGGTAGGAATTTCAGATAAGCGAATGGAGATGCTTTTCGTTCCTCTGAACCTCTGCTTTCCTGCTATCTTCATCCAATCAGTCTTGCTCCTTTCCATGGCTGGCTTTATGTGATACATCACCATTGTCAATGGCTACTTTCGGTCATCTCTCGAGAAAATGATCCAATGCCCTGTCACGGCACGGCTAATCGTCTGGAGGCATCACCCTTGTCAATGGCTTCATCTTATCCTCTCAGTGAAAATGATCAACGCACCCTGTCACGGCATGGCTATTCATCTGTCGGTTCTCGATCATGCTGGAATAGGATTTACTATCCTTTTGCGTCTGTCACTACGCCCGGCAATCGCGAGTTTGAAGCTCGTCACAGTCATTCAATCATTGAATCCTACTCGGAATACCACAGACAAGGTTTAGACCTTCCGGATTCTCTTGAATGCCGCCATCATTCTAGCTTACACCACGAAGATTCTGGTTAGGAGATCTAAGAGATACTCATTCAGTCTAAGGTAGAACGGAAGTGGTTGTCAGGCACGCGTTCATAGGGAATGATGATGATTGTCACGTTCATCACATTCAGATTGAAGTACGAATGAATATCTTAGAAGCGAAACAAGATGAATTGAATAGAAAACAGTAGTACTTTGCATTAATCTTTGAGGAACAGTAGAGCTCCACACCTTAATCTATGGAGTGTAGAAACTCTACCGTTAAAAATACATAAGTGAAGGTCCAGGCATGGCCGAATGGCCAGCCCCTCTGATCTAAGAACCAGGCGTCCAAAGATGGTCAAAAAGACGTCTAATACAATAGTAAAAGGTCCTATTTATAATAAACTAGCTACTAGGGTTTACATGAGTAAGTAATTGATGCATAAATCCACTTCCGCGGCCCACTTGGTGTGTGCTTGGGCTGAGCTTGAGTGTTGCACGTGTAGAGGTCCTTCTTGGAGTTGAATGCCAGTTTTTGTGCCAGTTTGGGCGTTCAACTCTGGTTTTGGATCCTTTTCTGGCGTTGGACGCCAGATTTGGGCAGAAAGCTGGCGTTGAACGCCAGTTTACGTCGTCTATTATTGGCCAAAGTATGGACTATTATATATTGCTGGAAAGTCCTGGATGTCTACTTTCCAACGCAATTGGAAGCGCACCATTTCGAATTCTGTAGCTCCAGAAAATCCATTTTGAGTGCAGGGAGGTCAGAATCCAACAGCATCAGCAGTCCTTCTTTAACCTCTGAATCTGATTTCTGCTCAAGTGCCTCAATTTCAGCCAGAAAATACCTGAAATCACAGAAAAACACACAAACTCATAGTAAAGTCCAGAAATGTGAATTTAACATAAAAACTAATGAAAACATCCCTAAAAGTAACTAGATCCTACTAAAAACATACTAAAAGTAATGCCAAAAAGCGTATAAATTATCCGCTCATCAGTCTACTTCTTTTTCAAAAATTTTTGTAAGGTCCTCTCTGGAGTTTTGTGCTTTAGCTTCTCTTAGCTTCCTCTTCAGAGTCCTTTCAGGTTCAGGATCAGCTTCAACAAGAATGTTCTTATCCTTCTTCCTACTCATATAAAAAAGAAGAGAACAAAGAAGAAGAGGAATCCTCTATGTCACAGTACAGAGATTCCTTTATGTGAGTATAAGAATAGAAGAATAGAAGAATGAGGTAAGGAGAGAATAAGAGGAATTCGAACACAGAGAGAAGGAGAGGGTTCGAATTATGAGTACAAGAGAAGTGTTAGTAAATAAATAAATAAATAGAAAGAGATGAGAGAGGGAGAGAGAGAGTATTCAAATATTAATTAAAATAAAAGAAAAATATTTTTGTTTTTATTTTAATTATTAGTTAGAATTCGAAATTTAAGAAAAAAAATAAAATAAAATTAGAATTTAAAACAATTAGTTAATTAAAAAGAATTTTGAAAAAGTGGTTAGTTGTTTTCGAAAATGAGAAGTGCAAAAGTAGTTAGGAGGTTTTGAAAAAGATAAGAAATAGTAAACTTTTTAAAATTAAAACAAACAAGCCAAGTGGTTAATTGAAAAAGATTTGAAAATAAATTTTGAAAAGATAAGAAGTTAGAAAAAGATTTTGAAATTAAGTTTTGAAAAAGATATGATTGAAATTTATTTTGAAAAAGATTTGAAAAAGAAATTTAAAAAGATTTAATTTTGAAAATTAAAGTTTATGACTTGACTAACAAGAAACTAAAAGATATGATTCTAGAATTTAAAGACTGAACCTTTCTTAACAGGAAAGTAACAAACTTGAAATTTTTGAATCAAAACATTAAATGTTAGCAATAATTTCGAAAATTATGAAATAATAAAAAAAGATTTTGAAAATTTATTTAAGAAATTCGAAAATATTAAGAAGAAAAATGAAAAAGATTTGATTTTTGAAAAAAGATTTGAAAAGATAAAATTTTTTATTGAAATTTTTTACTTGACTAACAAGAAACAACTAAATTTTAAAATTTTTTGACTAAGTTAACCCAAAATTTTGAAATTTATGAGTAAAATAAGGGAAAGATATTTTTTTATTTTTTTTGAATTAATGAATAAAGAGAAAAACAACAAAATGACACAAGACATAAGAAATTAAGATCAAAATAACTAATGCATGCAAGAACACTTTGAATGTCAAGATGAACACCAAGAACACTTTGAAGATCATGATGAACATCAAGAACATATTTCTAAAAATTTTTTTAGAAAAGAAACACATGCAAGACACCAAACTTAGAACTTTTTAAACTTTAGACACTATGAATTCGAAAATGCATATGAAAAATAAGAAAAGACACAAAACAAGAAAAATTAAAGGTCAAACAAGGAAAATCATCAAGAACAACTTGAAGATCAAAGAAGAACACAATGCATGAATTTTTGAAAATTCAAGAAAAATAAAAATATGCAATTGACACCAAACTTAAAATTTGACACAAGACTCAAACAAGAAACACAATTTTTTTTGTTTTATGATTTTATTAAATTTTTTTGTATATTTTTCGAAATTATTTTGGAAAAAGAAAATAAAGAACTTCAAAATTTTTAATAAGAATTCCAGGATTCGTGCAATGTTAGTCTAAAGCTTCGGTCCAAAAGAGTTAGACATGGCCAAATGGCCAGCCAAGCTTTAACATAACAAATACAGACATGTCCTTTCTACAATGGAAAGTTTAAAGCCTCGGCCAAAAAGATTAGACATGGCTTAACAGCCAGCCAGGCTTCAACATATCTCATGAAGCTCTAGAATTCATTCTTAAAAATTTTTATGAATTTTTTGAAAACTAAAATTTTTTTGTTTTTTTCGAAAATAAAAATAAAAAGCTTAAATATAAAATAAAATTACCCAATCTAAGTAACAAGATGAACCGTCAGTTGTTCAAACTCGAACATTCCCCGGCAAAGGCGCCAAAAACTTGGTGCACAAAATTGCAATCACACCTTTGCAACTCCGCACAACTAACCAGCAAGTGCACTGGGTCGTCCAAGTAATAAAACCTTACACGAGTAAGGGTCGATCCCACAGAGATTGTCGGCTTGAAGCAAGCTATGGTCATCTTGTAAATCTTAGTCAGGCAGATTCAAATGGTTATGAGGTTTTGATAATTAAAATATAAATAAAACATAAAGTAAAATAAGATACTTATATAATTCATTGGTAGGAATTTCAGATAAGTGTTTGGAGATGCTTTGTTGCTTCTGAACCTCTGCTTTCCTATTGTCTTCTTCCAATCATGCGTGCTCCCTTCCATGGCAAGCTGTATGATCCTCTTGGATGAAAAATACCAGGTACTGTTTCTGCACGGCTAATCAACTGTCGGATTTCTCGTCTCGGATGAAAAATACCAGGTACAGCTACCGCACGGCTAATCATCTGTCGGTTCTCACTAGCGTCAGAATAGGATCTCTCTATCATTTTGCACACTGTCACTTTGCCCAACATTCGTGAGTTTGAAGCTCATCACAGTCATCCCTTCCTAGATCCTACTCGGAATACCACAGACAAGGTTCAGACTTTCCAGATCTCAGGAATGCTGCCAATTGGTTCTAGCCTCTACCACAAAAATCCTAATCTCACGGACTCGATCTGTGGATTAGAGACCCAAGAGAATATACTACGGCTGTCGTCCAATGACTACGTTGAACATCATGTAGACCGCTTGTGGTTGTCAGGCACGCAGATCTTGGCTAAGCGAGTAATAAAGATAGTGGGTGATTGTCACGAGTCACCCCTTCATTCTGACTTAACTGGATTAAGTATGAGAGTATATCTTGGAGAAGAAGTAAGCGTGAATTGAAAGAGAAACAATAGTACTTGCATTAATTCATGAAGAACAGCAGAGCTCCGCAACTTAATCTATGAGGTGTAGAAACTCCACCGTAGAAAATACATAAGAGAAAAATGTCTAGGCATGGCCGAATGGCCAGCCTCCCAAATCAAAAGTGATAATCTCATTCCAAAACTCCAAGTCTGTGAATACAATAGTAAAAAGTTCTATTTATACTAAACTAATTACTAGGGATTATAGAAAATAAGTAACTAAGTGCAAATAGTGCAGAAATCTACTTTCGGGACCCAACTGGTGTGTGCTTGGGCTGAGCATTGAGCTTTACACGTGCATAGGCTATTTCCAGAGTTAAACGCCAGCTTAGATGCCAGTTTGGGTGTTTAACTCTAGTTCTGGTGCCAGTTCTGGCGTTTTACGCCAGAAAAGGGTCTCTGGTGGGCGTTTGAACGCCAGTTTGGGCCATCAAATCTCGGGAAAAGTATAGACTATTATATATTGCTGGAAAGCCCAAGATGTCTACTTTCCAACACAATTGAGAGTCCGCCAATTAGGCTTCTATAGCTCTAGAAAATCCATTTCGAGTGCAGGAGGGTCAGAATCCAACAGCATCTGCAGTCCTTTCTCAGCCTCTGAATCAAATTTTTGCTCAGGTCCCTCAATTTCAGCCAGAAAGTACCTGAAATTACAGAAAAATACACAAACTCATAGTAAAGTCCATAAATGTTATTTTTTCATAAAAACTAATAAAAATATAATAAAAAATAACTAAAACATACTAAAAACTATGTAAAAATAATGCCAAAAAGGGTATAAATTATCCGCTCATCAAAAAGCCCATTTTGCCCCTGACTTTTGCGCTTCTCAGTGTCAGTTACCATTCTCCCTTCTTACCTCTCACTCCCTATTCCTTTACGCTGCTCCTAATTGCTTCTGCATTCGTTTCTGCTTCCTTCTTTCTTTCCTAATTCACTCCAATTCAAGCACTTCAGTTCTTTCCTACTTCGCTGCATTTCCTTGGAATTCATCATTCTTCATTTTCCATTTCCTGGTAAGCATTGACTACCTTTATCTTTAATGGATCAATTCCGGTTTCCGCCATTGCTGTTGTTTTCTTCTTTTATTGCCTAGATTGTTTATGATTGCTTCCATTTGGGTTATGCTGCTGCTAGATAGGTTCCAGGGGGGTTACCATTGAGTGCACCATTTTTGCTTCTAATTGGCCATAGATTAGTATATGGTAGAACGTAGCACTAGTTTCAGTATCTCTCGAGTTCCCGACCACCCGGGTCTGACTTTAAGTGGTGCCCCCACTATAGGTATGGCACAACATCCCGTCCCAAGGGTTCCCGTGGACCGTTATATCTGAGTTACCTCCAATGTTAAGGATACAGCTTCTAAGATGATCGTTGTGGAGCTGCACGAGCTCCGGAACGCTGATCTACTCTGCGGGGGTGGCCCCGAAGAGGAGCATTATGATATGTTTGTTCTCGGGGATCGAGAACATATCTGCCACATTAACATGAACACTCCCGGGGTTGCCGACTGGATGTGGGCATATAAATCCATGTTCACTAACTTGGGGGTTTGACTTCCCTTCTCCCCTTTTGTCATTTCCCTCTTAAACCGATGTGATGTGGTGCCGTCCCAGTTACATCCAAACAATTAGGCTTCTATTCGATGCTTTGAGATGGTATGTGATATTTGGAGCTGCCGATCTCAGTGGAGGTGTTCCTCTACTTTTTCTTCTTGACCAACCCTTCAAAAGAAGAGAAACATAAAAAGGGGTACATATCATTTCGAGCTGTGCAGGGTCGTCGGATCTTCGAGTTATTCAAAGATTCCTTTCATGGCTTCAAAGAAAAGTACTTCAAGGTACGGCCGCTGAAGGTTGTCATCCCTTCTGGTTAACTTTGGAGGGAGAACGGCGTATCCCGACCTACTGGAGCTTTGGCGCCGGGTCAAATTGGTTAATAAAGAGTACTTATAAGGATTTGAGCCAACAAAACTAGGATATCACCGATGTCTTGCTGGCTATTTTTGGTAAGAATAACCTCAACCCTCATCTACTGATGGGTGACCGTGAAATAGGTAGAAGTTATGTGGGTAAGTCGTCGGGTTGCCCTCCCTTTTGGTATTATTCGCTTTGGCTTGTATGTCTGCCTATTAAGGTTTTAACATTTGAGCTTTCCTTTCATGTTTCAGTGTCCATGGTTGCCGAGAAAGTTGGACTTAGTAACTTGATGGCCCAGTTCTTTCCAGGGAACAGCGATGACAGCTCCGCAACTCCTTCTGCTGAGGCTCCGCCTTCCCACACCCCTGAGGTTTAGTCAGGTCCCCCTCTTCAGGAGAACGTCGGTACCAGTGCCGGTGCGATTCCTAGCACTGGTGTGATCCCCCTTCTGAGGAGATACTCGATGATGAAGGGGGTCCCGACTTGACTATCATTGAGAACCCTAAGAAGACAAGAACGACGTCTAGCCCAGAGGGAGCACTCACTGTAACGGAGAAAAATTTTGATGATGGGGGGTTTATTGACTACCAGCTCCTTCCGGGCACCGACGACTTCTTTCATGACGGGGACTTGGCCTCTCAGGCTAGATGGGTTTACAACTGCATGCTTCGTGTGGCGACCATCGCGAGGAAGGTGGAAACCTATTCTAGCCCAGGCTAGGGTGCTAGACGGCAAGTACCGTTCTTCCCTTTGGGGAGATCAGCGGACTGAAAGCTGAAATGGAGACTACCAAGGTTAAGTTGACTGACATAGAAGAGAAGCTGAAGGTTTCTGACGCCTCAGTGGCCCACCTTGCCGATCGAGAGATGACCCTAGAGAGCCAGCTCGGCGCCGCACTGGGTTGAGCATCTGCAGTGGAGGCTAAAGTCGCCGACATAGAGAAAAAGGTGGCCGATGCCATCGCATCGGTGAATACTGCCAAGGCTAAGGCCGCAGCCTGAAAGGGGAGGTTGCCAACTTGAAGAAGAAGAACAAAGAGACCCTTAAAAATGCATGCGAGGTGATTACGAGCACCGAGGAGGCGAATAAGGCACAAGTCAAGCTGCTATCTCCCGACTTCGACACCTCGGCCGTTGGGGCTTTCAAGACCATTGTTGGCAGAAAAATGGTTGATATCCCGAGAAAATGACTTGTAATTTTTGTATTTTGTACCTTTTGACTGGGCCGGTATGGCGCCTTATTTTGTAAATGATCCTTTCAGACCTGGTAATTTAGAAGCTCGAACCGTTTACCATTTTGTCATGAATGGCTATTGTTAGGCCGATATCGTGCCTTTACTTTTTTAACCATTTCATTTGTTTGAACGCTTGGTTTTTGTTGATGGAGTCCCCGTTTGGCTTTAAGGTTGCCAACCGTCATATGTCAGGTGCTTATCATTTCACTGGCTCCCGGGGTGATCAGTTTCAAGGTCCCGTGGTGTTAATGACTAATTACATAAATGGAGATAGAGAGCGAAAATAAAAATAACAAAGCAATAACTGAATTAAATATGTGATGGAGGTGACAAACCATAAAGCAAGACATCAAAAAACAAAAGCGGGGAATGAAAGCAAAGTACTGGAATAGAGAACCGCTAGGCCGTCAAGTCGCATTTTGCATCTTATGAGTAGAACCTTTTTAGGTTTGCTGCGTTCCCTGTTCTCGGCACCTCTCTTCCGTCCAGACGCTCTAACTTGTAAGCCCCTTTGCCGACTACTTCTTTTATTCTGTATAGGTCTTCCCAGTTAGCTGCTAGCTTTCCTTCTCCAGGGGTTGGCAGCCCGATATCGTTGCATCACAAAACAAGATCATCTGCCTCGAAACTCCTTTTTAGCACTCTGGTGTTATACCTCAAAGCTACCCTTTACTTTAACGTAGTTTCTGATAAATGGGCCATCTTCTTGGTTTCGTCAATCATATCCTTCTCAACTGCTTCTTCAACTCCACTGAGGAGTAGTCTTGGACTTAGTTCTCCTATCTCTACAGGAATCACCATGTCGACTTCGAAGGTGAGCCAGAAAGGCGTTTCCCCGGTTGAGGACTGTGATGTCGTCGTCTAGGACCACAAGACCGACGTGAGCTGGTCAGCCCAGGAGTCCTTTTTCTGATCTAGTTGCTTTTTCAAGCCTTTGAGGATGATTTTCTTTGTGGCTTCTACTTGATCGTTGCTCTACGGGAGCTCGACCGAGGAGAACCTTTGTTTAATTCCTAGCCCTAAAAGGAACTCGCCAAACATCTTGTCTACGAATTGCGTTCCATTATCTGAGATCACGACTTTTGGGATTCTGAACTTGGAAACCACCTGCCTCCACATGAACTTTCGAAAATTTACCGACGATATATTGGCTAATAGTTCTGCCTCAACCCATTTGGTGTAGTAATCAAGTGCTACGATTAAATACTTAACTTGCCCGGGACCCACTAGGAACGGGCCTAAAAGGTCGATTCCCCACTGAGTGAAAGGCCAGGAGGCTAACATTGAGCCTAGCTCTACTACTGGGGACTTATGAAAGTTGGTGTTCTCTTGGAACTTTCTGCATTTTCTCACGAACTCTTGCGGATCCGATATCATTGAGGGCCAATAATATCCAGCTTTGACGAGCTTCTTGGCCAGTGCTTTCCCCCCAATGTGGTGGCCGCAGCACCCTTCATGAACTTCGCTTAAGACGTAGTCCGCTTGGTCGGGGTGCAAGCACTTCAGCAAAGGCTGGTTGAACCCCCGATTGTATAGCTGGCCTTGTATTACTACGTACTTGGCCACCTCCCTTCTTATCGTTTTTGCTTCCTTTTCGTCTTTGGAGAGTTCTCTGCCTTCCATGAATAAGAGAAATGGGTCTATCCACGAGGGGGGTTTATCACATGTGTCACACACAGGGTCACTGATAGCTCCTTTATCAATCCCTGGATCAAAGATTAGTTCCCTATACCTAGCTTTGTGTGTGCCAGCTTTGACAAGAGGTGGGCCCTGGCTTTCCTTTCCCTGGACACATGTTGAACTATGACCTCTTCAAAATCGTTGCACAACTTCTTCACCCTTTCCAGGTACTTTTGAAGTAGGAAATCTCTAGCTTGGTAGGTCCCATTGATCTGAGAAGTTACGATTTGAGAATTACTGTTGACCTTGACTCGCGAAGCTCCGACATCCTTGGCTAAAAGTAGGCCTCCTATCAGGGCTTCGTACTTTGCTTGGTTATTGGAAACCGGAAAATCAAACTTGATTGACTGTTCATAAATCATCTCAGACGAGCTTTTGAGGATTATTCCAACCCTTCCGAACGCTTGGTTGGAGGCTCCTCAATGCCGTGTGATCGGGTTCTCGGAAGAGTCACCAGTTACTTCAACCAGGAAATCTACCATTGCCTGGGCCTTGATCGCATGCCTAGGTTCGTACTTCATGTCGTATTGAGACAGCTCAATCGCCCATGTCATCATGGACCAGGTAGGTCGGGATTCTGTAGGACTTGACGAATGGCTTGGTCGATTTTCATGGTGATGGAGTGCTCTTGGAAGTATTGCCTCAGTCTTTGGGACGAGATTAGCACAGTGTAGGCCAACTTTCTTAGCTTTTTGTATATTAGCTCTACGTCTTAGAGGACCTTGCTGATGAAGTAGACCAGTTATTGGCTCTTGTCTTCTTCTCGGATGAGGACGGATGCCATGGCTTAGTTTGTTACCGCTAAATATAGAAATAGATCTTCGCCTTCTTTTGGCTTGCCGAGGATTAGGGGTGCCAAGAGTATCCTTTTGAAGTGGTCGAATGCCTCTTCACAGGCTGGGGTCTTCCTCGGGCCTTTGCTGCTGAGGCCCCGAGGAAGCGAGACAATGCCGTAAGTCTCCCCACCAGCCTCTGCACGTCCTTGATGCAACCTGGGCTTGACATCCGAAGGATGCCCTCGCACTTATCCGGGTTGGCCTCCACCCCCCTTTGCGTATCATGAAACCGAGGAACTTCTTGGCTTTCATAGCGAAAGGGCATTTGAGGGGGTTGAGCCTCATATTGTGCTTACAGAAAGACTTGAAAACGGCCTCTAGGTCGCCGACAAGGTTGCTTGGCTTGCTTGTCTTTACCAAAATATCATCGACATAAACCTCAACAAATCTACCGATAAGATCGCTAAAAACCCTGTTCATCAGCCTCTGGTAGGTAGCTCCGGCATTCTTCAGTTCGAATGGCATCACTCTATATAAGTAGGTACCGGCTGGCATTATAAACACCGTTTTCTCCTCGTCAAGTCGGTGTATTGGTATTTGGTTATAGCCAGAGTATGCGTCCATAAAGCTTAGGAAACGATATCCTGCTGCTGCATCTACCAGGGTGTCAATGTTTGAGAGGGGAAAAGAGTCTTTTGGGCACGCTTTGTTGAGGTTCGAGTAGTCGATTCACATTTTCCATTTTCTGTTGGCTTTTTTAACGAGGACCATGTTCGATAACCACATCGAGTAGTCGAGTTCCCTGATGAATCCAACCTCTAACAGGCTAGCCGTATACCTGGCTACCTCGTCGGCCCTTTCTTGTGACATTTTCCTTTGATGTTGGGCAACAGGCCTAACATCTGGCTTCACGACCAACCGATGAGACATAAACTCGGGGTCTACCCCTGGCATGTCAGCCGGAGTCCATGCGAAGAGGTTGCTATTTGTCCTGACAGCCTCGATGAAGGGTTCTTTAAGGTTATGGGGGAGGTTTCTATTCACGAAGGTGAACTTCTCCTCCATGTCCCTGACTCGAAACTTCTCCAAGTCCCCTTGCGGCTGTGGTCTCAATTTATCATCTACTCTTGCGTCCAGATTTGCCAAAAACACCCCAGATGCCTCTTTCAACTTCTTTCTCAGGGAGAGACTAGCATTGTCGCAAGCGGCTACCGTTTCTAGGTCTCCCCTGATGGAATTGATTATTCCGTTATCAGCCACAAACTTCATTGCTAAAAACTTGGTGTATATGACCACCAAGAGTTCATTAATTGTTTTCCTTCCAAGAATGACATTGTAGGCTGTGGAGTCTCTCAAGATGACAAAATCTGCCATTACTGACCTCTTACTTTCTCCGGTTCCAATGTAGATCGAAAGACTGATTACCCTGTCGAGCCTTATGTAGCTGTCGTCCAGGTCGATGACACCATGATGATGGGTCCTGAGATCGGACTCTCGGATCCCCAAGGTGTTGAACACGTTTCTGAACATAATGTTGGAATCCAATCTCATGTCAACAAGAATCCGTTTAACCAGGCCCATTCCAATCATCGCCGTGATCACCATGGGAGGATTTTTCGGGTGGTTGTGGCACCAAAGATCTTCCTCAGGTCGCCCGTGCTCTCTCATTCTCGGTTCCCTTATGAATTGGGAGAACTCAACCAACTTGCCTTCGCAGATAGCCTGCTCCAAAGAATCTTTCAAATCAAAACCGTCTTGTGTCTTGTGACCGAAGCCTTTATGGTAGTCGCAGTACAAGCTCTTGTTCCCGACAGTCCTGTCCTTCAGCTGTCGGGGTTTGGACAAGATGCCCTTGTCCACAATCTGCTAATAGACCTCCGCTGTGGGGGCCGTGAGGGGAGTGTATAGTTCGTGAACTTCCCACCCGAGGAAACGGCTTGGGTTGTTTCCCTGACGCCCCTTCTTTTGGTGTCTCTCTCGGTTTGTCTGCATACCTGGGTTGGCGGGGAGGTGGGTTGGTCGACTGCCGCTTATTAGCGGCCACCATCTGGCTGACTTCCTCATCATTATCGTACTCTCTTACCACATTTTAGATCTCCTGCACGGTCCAGACGGGCATAGTAGTAAGGTGTTTTCTGAAGTCTTCGTTCAACAAACCATTCATCAGGCACAGGCTGGCTACCGAGTTGGTCAGGCCGTCAATTTCCATGCATTCGTCATTGAAGCCTGTCCAGAAATTTTTAGGTTGGTTCTCCATTTCTCTGGGTGATGCCAGAAGGTTGATCGGGTGTTTGGCCTTGGCAATGCGCGTGGTGAACTGCGCTAGGAACCCATGAGTTCTATCCAAGAAAGTCGTAATGGACCCCTGCGGGAGTGCGTTGAACCACCGTATCGCGGGACCCGTTAGCATTACTGGAAAGGCTTGGCACCTTACTGCGTCACCGACATCCTTCAGGTTCATCCCGGCCTCAAAGGTCGTTAGGTGTTCCCGGGAATCTTTGGTCCCATCGTACTTCATGTCCGTTGGCTTGTCAAAGTGTTTTGGCAGCCGGATTTTAAGGATGGAGGGGTAGAAAGGGGTTGTTCCCATGATGATGGGGTCCCGCCTTCTCCTCCCTCTGCTTTTCTGGGTTCCCCATAATCTTCCGTTCTCTCGGGGGTTTGGGAGCGGATTTGAGAGCGAGGCCAAGCGTTGGTTTCCACACACTCATTCCCCCTCCTAGGATGCCTCCCACGATCACCCGACCTTATCGTGGGAGATCGGGTGCGGACAAGCTGGGGCGGGTGTCCCTGCTGTGGGAAGGGCAGTAGCAATCTCTCGCTGCGAGTTCTCGCTCCAAGTTCTGCACTCTGTGCCTGAGTTCCTGCATTATTTTTAAGTTGTCATCTCCCGTTCCTCCGATAGGGTGTCTTTTGGGAGATCGGGAGTATTGGTTCCCTCACTGGGTCACAGGCCCTGACTGCTCGCAAGAGGCACCAGCGAAACTCACCCTACTTCTCACACGGGCCCCTCATTCTTCGCGAAGCTCGTCCGACGGCAGAAATAATGCCATGCGGCCACCAAGTCCCCACAGACAGCGCCAATGTTTGTCTGCTCAGGTTCTCGGGGGTCCTACTGTCTGGGTTGATACGCTTGATGGAGCAGAGGTTTGGAGGGGTTAGCACTTGGATGCAAGCTGAGGAAGGTCGGCCGTTGAGACTCGCTAGGTTACGAGATGGTAGGGCCACCTGCAAGAACTCCGACACTCAAGTCAGCTATTAGGGTTGGGTTAGGTCACATATCTTTGGGGAGGGATAGGTCCCTGCCCTCTTATAGTCCATACTCGGGTGGGCCCTTTGTGATCAGGCCCACCTTCCTGAAAGCTTCTGCTAGCTGTCCAGGCTCTACATGGTGAGGAGGGAAAGGCGTGTGTTCCCTCTCAGTTTGGGTAATGTGACCGTCGGGTCGGCTGTTCGGGCTTCGACCCAGGTCGCTGGCGGGTCGAGCCAGAACGCTAATATTGTTGAATGCAAAATAAACATTGTCCAAAATATATAATTAAACATCTACATGTTTAGAATATAATCAATCAAACGTAAAATATAATCCAAAACACTAAATTAGAACATCAAAAAATGTCCCTAGCGAAAAAAAGCATTGGCCCGCCGGGGGGTCCCGTCTCACCCTGCCAAAGCCCGCGGTTTAACCGGTGCGGCTTAGGCGGATTTTCAAAGTGTGGCGGTCTTAATTTTTCAGTCCGAACCATTTTTTTTGGCGGGTTACGTAGGCCGATCCGATGAGTTTAGCCCCGTTTGCCACCCTTACTCTTAGCTGACACAGCTAAGTTACATACATTTATAACTGACTCTATCTATTTGAATTTTTAAAATACGATTATAGTCTAAAACATTCATAACAAATGTATATGGAAAATGCTACTTGTACAACAAAATTCAGCCTTTGATCAGCCTTTAATATTATTTATTTATTTTTTAATTAAAACATATTCCTATTTTTTAGGATACACATTTATAATTAAGATTAATTTAAATTTTAAAAACTAAAATTTCTCTAACTTCCTACCCACTTCATAGTTAGTTATTGTTTACTTGTTTTACGTTTCTTCTATTCTACTATAATATTTCAATTTGTATCTGAAGAAAAAAAAATTCAAGTCAGTGCATTTAGAAAAAAATTAATCCCTTACTTATTGTAGCTTTGATAAAATGCAGAATCTGTTTTACAATTTTCTAGTGATGAATGGTCGAATATAATTATATATACAAACTAAAATATTTTCAATTGTAGTTTCTTTTTCAATTGTAACACATCTAAAATTATTAAGTTATACAAAAAATATTTTTGAAACACATCCAAAACCATAAATCTAAAATTTAAATTTAAACATTAAAAAAATAATTGTAACACATCTAGAATTATGAAGTTATACAGAAAATATTTTTGAAACACATCCAAAATCATAAATCTAAAATTTAAATTTAAACATTAAAAAACAATTGTAATACATCTAAAATTATGAAGTTATACAGAATTCAAAATACAGAAATCGCACATACAAAAATAATTTAACATTGTAATATATATGAAAATCTCTTCAGGCCATTTTATTCGATTTTTTGTTTCAAAAAAAATAAAAAATTTATACAGAATAATAAAAAAAAGTAATGGTGTCAAAGACACGACCAAACCTTATGTAAGTTTTTGGCGAGGTTGATGCGAACGAAAGAGGAGGAAGGCGGCGACGAAGATGAGTGTTAACGAAGGGGAATGTGGCATTGTGAATGAGCACCGAGGAGAAGGAGGAAGGCAGTGTCGAAGATGAGCGCGGAAGAGGAAGGTGGCGCGGATGAACGACGGCGGAGGATGACTTCTCGATGTGCGCCTCTGAGTTTTCCATGTGAGCCTCTGGGTTTTGTTTTCCATGACTTCTCTGCTTCTTTGAGTGTTTTGTACGGATTTAGTTAATAATTAGATGGTTTAAGGTTTATTTTATAATTTTAAAATCAAAATTTTGAATTTTGAATAATTTAATTTTTAGATATGTTTTTAATTATAATATATTAATAATTAAATATATTAAATCTGAAATAGAAATTTAAAATTTAAATTTTAAATTTCAATTTTATTTAGTTTGTATTTTAGATGTGTATTTAATTTTAAAAAGACAGTAAATCTATTCATAATTTTTAAATGTGTTTGTTTTAATTTTTTTTAAATTATTGTAATAAAAGGCTGAATATTATACTATTTTTAAAGGATACCTAATTGAATTGAATGTATATTTATAACAAATAAATAAAAGAAAAATAACACTAGCAATACAAAACTCTAATTACTTTTCCTTTTTTTACATGCTACTGTTGTTTTTCTTTTATTTATTAATTTTTTAATTTTTTTTACTGATAGTAATACGAGACTAGTTTTCCACAACAATGAATTATAACCAAGGTTCGGAAAATCGGACCGGTCATCGAACCACTCTAGTCACTGGTTTACTGGTTTATTGGTCCAACCGGTCTAACCGGTGGTTCAACCGGAAAAACCGTTTTAGAATAAAATAATAAATAAATTATAAATAAACATCCTAAAATATAATTATAGTCTAATATAAATCTTAAAATATCTTCGAAATTTAAAACACTACATAAAATATCATCAACCAAATCCATATGATCTTATCAAAATACAAACTCAAAAATTAAATAGTAAAAAAACATATTTAAATATTAAATCCCAACATCATGATTTATCAATCATCAAAATCCACAAGAACTTGTTGCAAATTTGCTTTGGTGGATTAGGATTAGGATTAGAAGCATCAATCAGCAACAAACAAAGCCAGCAAAAACCAGCAATAATTAGGAGCCAGCAACTACAAATCAAAGCAAAACCAGCAACTACAAAACAAAGAAGTATCCATAACCAGATACGAAAGTAAAGACCAGCCACAGCACATTGAAAAATCAAAAAATTATCAACATAACCATATCTAAATTCTGCCACCAACATTCAGCAACAAACAAAGCCAGCAAAACCAGCAATAATTAGGAGCCAGCAACTATAAATCAAAGCAAAACCAGCAACTACAAAACAAAGAAGTATCCATAACCAGATACGAAAGTAAAGACCAGCCACATCACATTGAAAAATCAAAAAATTATCAACATAACCATATCTAAATTCTGCCACCAACATTCAGCAACAAACAAAGCCAGCAAAACCAACAATAATTAGGAGCCAGCAACTACAAATCAAAGTAAAACCAGCAACTACAAAACAAAGAAGTATCCATAACCAGATACGAAAGTAAAGACCAGCCACAACACATTGAAAAATCAAAAAATTATCAATATAACCATATCTAAATTCTGCCACCAACATTCAGCAACAAACAAAGCCAGCAAAACCAGCAATAATTAGGAGGAGCCAGCAACTACAAATCAAAGCAAAACCAGCAACTACAAATCAAAGCCATTAGCAAATGTCAACAAAAAAATTAGGAGCCATCAACAACCAGTAAAAGTGTAAAACACTAGCCAACGAGAAATTAGAAAACACTAAACAGAGTAACAATAAATTTGAAAACAGAGAAAACACTAAAATAGAGAAAACACTAAAACACTAACCTGGGTAATTAGTTAATTACAGATCCATCAACAAATACATTCATAAATTAAAAGAACCTTGTGACTGACTATTATTCGAACTAGTGGATTAGGATTAGCAGAATCATTTGAATTAGGAGGATTGGTAGACGAATTATTACTTAAACAGGCATTATCAGCAATTGCTTCTTGATTAATACTTCCATCCATAACTAAAATCAATAAATCATAATCCAAATTAAAAACAGCAACAGAATGGCTAGATATCAAATAATCATCCATAAGACCATAGAACATAATCAGTAACAAATCCATTACTCAATTTCAGAAACAAATCCATTACTCAATTTCAGAATCAGTAACAAATCAGTAACAAAAGCACATATTAGAACAGAATCAGTAACATACCAGAAATCAATCACTAACTTCAGAGTTCAGACCACTAACCTTGAATGAGAGAAGGACGGCGACGGCGAGACGAGAAGGACGGCGACGGCGAGACCACGGCTTGCAGCTCGAACTCGAGCAAGAAGACGACGCGACTACGTGCCGAGCTAGGGGTTTCGGTCTCGGACAGGGGGAAGGAAGAGGCGCCTCCGACGGATGGCGGCGGCGGATCCGTGGAAGAGGCTAGGCTTTTGGGTTAGGGGCTAGGGCAGTGGCTGGGGAAGGAGAGGGAGACATCGTGTGAAGTGTGACTGGGGCTAGGGCTAGCACGAATGGGTTTGGGGGGTGAAGTGTGAGTGTGTTTTTTTTTTCTGTTCTAAATGGCAAAACGGCGTCGTTTCTAAAAACCGGTCAGTTTTCAGTCCGATCCAACCGCCCGATTCTTAGCCGGTTCAACGGTTTTAGAACGGTTTTGTGTTTAACGATTTAGAGGAAGAACCGAACCGTTTTTCTTGCTGATTCCCGGTTGAACCAGTTCAACCGGCCGGTTCGATCCGGTTTTCAGAACCTTGATTATAACGTTAACCTGTGTATTTTTGTTACAAAATTATTAAGAGTTAACAATAAAATAATGTTGTAATAATTTTAAAATCGTTAAGAACTTAAATATAAAATTTAAAATATTAGAATTAACATTAAAACTTAACCTAAATATTAGTGAGATAAACGATACTTTACTCTATTTTAACACGTTACCATCTCTACCTCTTTTTTCGTTGTGGTCACCATGATCTCCACAAAGATTGTTTCTTCTGCAGTTCTATTATCATGTTATCAGTTATCACATTATCGAGCTAAAAACCCCGAAAACCAAACTTCTACAAAATTTGTGTTCTTCTACCAAATCTCTAATTTGGATGAAGAGTAGTGTGCGGATATTGATAGCTGTCTGGTTTTTGTCTTGAAATTCTGAACATGATTGGTGTGTCCAAGTTAATTAAGCATAAGTGGAATGGCTGAGTCAATTTGAATGAAAAAAGCAAAGTACCACTGAAATGGAAACTAAAATAAATAAAATGGGGTAACAAGTTCATATATCAATTGTCTTTTGATTAAGAGCTACATATCTCCATGTCTCTTTCTCCACAAAATCTGCATCAAGAAACCTTGAAATAAAAGCCCACAATCTGTAAACATCTTCAAAGTTTGTCAAGAAACCAAGTGTAGAAGTCACCACGAATATCCCAGGGCCAAGCCCATGACTATCTCTCTTCTTGTACAGGCCCGGCCTATAATCATCAGAAGCGCTAGATTCCAAGGCTCGTTGCTCCTCCTCTTGATTCTTGTCTAACTTCATATTACGTAAAAATGCAGAACCCAATGAGATATTGTTCCTGTCAGCTAGTTTCTGCACTAGTTTAGGATCAATCTTTTCCCCTTTCCAATCAAATATGTTGAATGCCACTGCAGGCCCACGGTGTGAACTTATGTTTGGGCCGTAGATCCTAACCATTGAAATCCCATTTTCAGGATTAGGGTGTTGTAGACTCAACAATGCATTAACCAACCAATTGATAAGGCACCTAATATAATTAGCCCAAAAAAAAAAAAAAGAAAAAAGAACTTGTTAACGTTGTATAAGTAAAACCTACCCCCAAAAAAAAAAAAAAAAAAAAACAGAAATACAAGAATTAAATACCATAAGATACATCAACAAAAAAAAATGACCAAGAAACAACACTTTCTATCAATATTAAAACTAGAAGCCAATACTTTGTTTTTTATATTGTCAGAATTTAGAGTTTAGAATTTAGTATTTAAGAATTTAGATTTGGTCAATATTAGCAAGAAATAATAAATGTTTTTGGCCATATATAATAAATAAATGAATCGAACACAATAAGATATCAGGGATAATAAACATCTGATATCCTACTGAATTGAACATTCTTATATCCTCATTGTACACATTGTATAGATACTCTATTGGCTTTTTATACTTTCTCTAAATAAAATAAGATAAGATAGTGAGTTAATTAGAGTTTTTTTCTAGTTTCTCACATAATTTATAGTTGACAAATAAATTATTGTACGTATAAGGTGAGATTAGAATTCGGATATTTACTTAGGGGTTAGTGGTCACCACCCATTAGTAAATTGGTAATTTTAATAGTGCTAAAAAGGTACCTGGCACACTACCAAAAAAAAAAGTACCTGGCCCTGCAATTAATCAACATTAGCCCCACCGAGTCTGCATGGTCCAATCCTCTGCATTCAGAACCGAAAGTATCAATCATGTGGCCAAATCTCTTCCCAGAGTTGAATGAGTCCAATTTCAGAACTGAATTTGAATTGGAACACTGGTCTTTTGGTTTTGGTTCATTTTCTTCATCATCAACATCAGCAGCAGCAATGAATGACAAATTTTGTTTCTTAAATGCAGGGACAAGGCTCACAATTCCTAGAGCTGAATCATTGCAAGAATCTTTCAGCGAACAGATGCTAGATTTCTTGACAAACAAGCACCCAAACCCAGATGGATTCTCACCAAACACTTTATAGAAAGAACAAATCATGAAATCTGGCTTGAACATGGACAACCCTAACGAGCTTGTTTCCTTAGGCCTCATGGAACAAGCATCAAGCAACACGCGCCACCCTTTCTCTTGCGCCATCGACATCCAAACATAGGAATGCGGCGTCCCGGTAACCCTCGAACGGAGAGGGAAAACGAACAGACCCTTATTGTTATTATTACCATTGTTATTCTTTATTATCTTGTTGGCTATGATTTTCTTCTTCAGTTTTCGCCAATTCATTTTCAGACTCGGCCACGAGAATTCAGCCGAGAGCGCGGTCACGCCTTGATTCTTACATACTTGTATCATCGTTTCCAATGCCTCGCTGCTATGATCATAAACTGTAAGAAGCTCTCCGTTTGGATGAAACTGAAAAGAATTGGCCAAAATTTTGAAAGCAGAGACCTCATTGGCAGTGAAAACTAGCGTGTATTCGGATTCTGATACGTTCATGAATCTCATGATCCTTTCGCTCATTCTCAACTCTAGCTCAGTGTCGTGGCCCCCGTAAAGAATCTGTGAAGGCAAAGTAACTGACTTGTACGATACGTCAAAGAACGATAATGGTTCCGTGGTTGCAAACATGGACGAAGAAGAAGAAGCAGCAGCAAGTGAAGTTGTGGAGAGTAGTGATCTTTGTTGTTGCGCGTAGGAGAAGAGACCGTTGCCTGTGTAATCGAAGCAAGTGTTAGAGAAAGTGAGGTGATGGTACTCTTGGGAACGAATCTCGTCGATTTTAAAAGTGTTGGGAAATTTTGGGAACGCTTTGATGAAGTTGGAGTATGAATCTTGAAGAGTAGGTAGAGTTTCGTGGTTGGTGAAGTATGTGTGAGGGTAAAGAGTGGAATAAATTGATTCTGCGAATTCTTGGTTTGATAAAGCTACGTTGCTGAATCTGGGTTTGGGAGTGTCACTGGATTCGGCAGAGACAAGGGATAATGGAGATGGGAAACAGCCATTGAAGCATGGTTTTGAATTTGATGACAGGTTCATCTTTTTTATTCTTTTGGTTATTTTTCTGAGATTTAAGGGATTTTTTTATATTTTTTATAGAAAATTTTGGATTGAAGGTATGTTGGTGACTTTGGTGTTAATGTGTGGTTCATTTGTCGTAGAGGCTAGTTGTGTGTGACAGTGTGGACTGGGTAGGGCGTCTACCTGTGTACCTGACCAGTTCCATTATCCTTTATCATTATTCCTTACCAACTCAGATTCAATTAAGGGATTTGTATGTAGGCGCATTTGTTCCTTTTTTTTTTCCCTTTCAATTTTAAATTAAAAAAATTCCTTATTTACAAATTACAATACAATTAGTTATTCTTAAATTTATTTTTTAAACAATTTTTTATGATACTAATTTAAAAAATAAAGCAAACACATTTAAATAGATTTAATATTTTTTTAATTTAAAATACAAATTCAAAACACAGTTTAAGTAAAATTAAAATTTAACAATTCAATTTTAAACATTTTAAATCTTAACATATCCCAATACAATCACTAAATATCCCAAACACAGATTTCACTCCAGTAAAACCTTTCAATCCTGCAAAACCGAGAGTTGTAGCGCCTTACACTTCTCCTCCGTCATTGCCCTCTTCCCATGTGTCGCGCTCCTCCCCCTCCCTTGCTGCACTCCTCCCTCGCATCGCGCTCTTTCCCCTTGCGCTCCTCCATCGCCGCACTCCTCCCTCGCGCCATGCTCCTCCCTCGCCGCGCTCCTCCCCTCTGCGCTCCGCCATCGCTGATGTATGAGCATCTTTAGTTGTTTTCTTTATTATTTTTTTGAATAAAGTTAGGGATTTTCTTATTTTAATTGAGATTTTTGTGCTTTAATCAATGTTCTTGGAGTTGCTTTGTGTGTATGTTTGGAAAGTTGTTGAAAATTAGGAAAGAAAAAAGGAGAAGGACAATGAAAGAAGCCCCTGGGAGAACCAAAGAAGGTGGCATGCAAAAGGAAGCAACCTCCCAGGGAACTAAGAATTGAAGACAAGCCCCAAGGAAGTGTAACACCTTTGAAGAGAATTTGTAAATGCTATCAAACCTGACCTCTTCATACTCCAGCGAGCATAACTTGAGCTATAGAGGTCCAAAATGATATGCATATTTTGATAGTGGACATTCAGTTTGAGTCATGAACTATGTAACACCCTACTACACCTAGGATGTAAAACTGAGGTGGCGAGGTGCTACGACCTCTAAATAAAATATAAATATATATAATAGTTGAAAGAATGTAGTATACTAGGAGCCTTGAAGAATGGGTAAAAACAAAATCGCAAAAATAAAAGCGCAACGTTTAGGAAAGAGATTACTTGCCTATGAAGAAAACTAGAGTTCTCAAACATATATATAAAAAGTAAGAACAGAGGGTCAAGAATACAAAATAACAAGCTCCTAACTCAGCTTGCGAAGCTAAAGTTGACTGGAGAATATTTACATACATATATATATACATAATCCAGAACCCAAAATATATATATAATCAAGCCTGGTTCTTCATAAACCTCTAAGAGGTGCAAAATAATACAAGTATATATATAACGAAAGTCTATACACATATAGCAAAAGACCAAAAGTAAAACCCCAAAATGAATCATCTTCGCTGCAGAAGTTCCAGATGCCAACTGAGGTGCCTCTCGACCCACATCTGAAAAACATAAATATTGTATGGGATGAGAATTGGGGGTTCTCAGTATGGTAAAGGTGCCTGCATATATAAGATATAAGGTCTTGGGAATGCCAGAGACAATCCTAGAACGCCGACACTCAGATTATAAAATTTAAAGACTAAAGTAGAAGCCATAAGTCAAGGTGGTTTTCTAAGGATTCCTAACTTAACCAAGTCTTAAGCCTAACGAAATCCCTAACTTCTCTGCCTTTCCTCTGTTCCTCCATCTCCGGTGAAATTACAAAGATAAACAAGCAGACAAAGGCAAACACATGTAGAATACAAGTAATACAGATAGCAAATATAATAAATAGCATATTATAATCACTTAGGCAATCCCAATTAATGCACAAACAAACAATTCAAACAATATGCATATGATGCATGCCTGTCCTATGGCTGATGATATCATCTGTCGATTATATAGCCAACCCGATATGTCCTGGTAGTTAACCGTGGACTGAAACACTCATCGCGGAGCAAGTGGATTTGAGCTACAACCCCCTTGCTACTACCCGCTCAACCTAGAGCCAGTGAAATAACCACTACTGCAGCTACTCCCCAGGCGGGTGTTTAAAAGCTCAACCTAGAGCGAGTGGAATAACCACTACTGCTGCTACTACCTAGGCGTCACAATCTCTGACCTGGAGAAAGCGGGACGAACCACTATCCTTGCTACTACCCAGGTATCTCAAGCATTGATTATCAATTTTGTCATTATTCATAACATGATCATCCTTTTCGCACACTTCATTTTATCCAAAAATTCGCCCACAGAAGATTACAATCCTAATTCTCTGTCTCTAGACTCAAAACGGAAGTATCTTAGAAATCGAAACCCATTTTGAAATAGTTAAATTGAGTAAAATAAAAAAGAAAGCCATTTTCTCTTGCAAAAATTGGTTTCAAGATTGAAAACTCTGCACTAAGACAGCAAGCTACCATGTTTTTAGAAAATTCACCAAAAATCACATTTTCACTTGATATATCTGAAAATTTTCAGAAATAAAATAGACTTATAGAGCTTTAAATCACTCAAAGTCCTAAAGAAAAATCATTTTTCTGGAGAGAGTTATACTGATTACAAATTTGTTTTAAAAAACTGGTTTCGCTGTTCAAACAGCTAAGAGCTCTATTTTTAAAACAAGCACAACTTCTTCAAAACAATTTATGAAAGTATGAAATTTCTAAACATACAAGAAAATAGTCCCAGTGTCAATGTCATTTTGGTCCCACTCAAAATTATGGTTAGGATTGGGAGATATATGCTTGAAAAGTTGCTGGTTCAATTATACAGCAGCAGAAAATCAGCTTTAAAGTAACAAACTTCAAAAATTTATATCTCCTAATCCAACCGTTAAAATTTAACAAAATTTTGTAGGATTGAGCTACACATCACAGAAATTAAAGGAAAATTAATTTCATCTAATTATGATGGTTAGATCATTCCCAAAAAGAGTCTGAAGATGCTGCCAGAAAATAGATTATGCAGAATTTTGCCAAACCTCAACTTCCAAAATATTTCAATCCCAACCCCTTTAAAACTTACCAAATCTTACCATAGTGGCTCAAAACCAAACTCAACTACACCACATCATTCTTCAATACACTAATTTACCATCTCCATCAAGTTTTCAATCCAACAATCCATGTTTAACACAACATCTATCTTCAATATACATCATCATGATCATATCCAACAATTCAAGTTCAATATAACAATATACATACTCATCAATACCTACATCATCATACATTTCAAATATCATATTTCCACCATCATCAACTATATTCATGTCACAAAACCAGTGAATTTATCATGCCTCAACAAATCAAACATACATTGTCAACTAAACTACCAATCAAATCCAACATTCTCAACTTATCCTAGGTCGTCTAGCCTAAGTTTTTACAAGACATTACATATTAAATACAAGAAACCAAAATCATATGTTGGCCGATTTCTTCCTAAGCAACAAAACCCTTCAAAATTCTTTCTCACCACAAATTCCAAGCTCCAAATTCTCAATCAAGCAAGTTCAACTCAGCATCACTTGCTCCACATCATCAATTGACTCCAACCAATATCCAAATTCAATCTAATATCACATATTATTACTATAATCAATGTAGAGTTCACGAAATTGGAAATTCAACAAAAATTAGGGGTTCCTTACCTCACCTACGGCTCAAATAAACAAAACCCAACAATTCTCGCAAGCTAATTCAATCCTAAGAGATTAAAATCACATAATTCTCAATACAAAAATCCCATAAATTCGAAACTGAAGGGGAGATATTTGGGTAATAAAAATTAGATTTCTTACCAAATTGGTTGGTGAGCTTTGTAGATAATTCCGAGACAAACGCGTGATCACTGACGAATCGTCAATCGGAGCTCCAGATCAAAAGTTATGAGGAATTGAAATTACGATCAAGGGTTGTTGTGTTCATATTCTTCCCTTCCCCAAAGCTACATCAGCGTGTTTCATTGAGAGAGAGGGAAGGGAGAGCTGAAGCTCTTTATGTTTTTAATGGATTGGGTTGGGCCTTGGGCCCAATATGGGCTCGGTTTGCCCAATCCGGCATGTTCAGCCCAATCTTGGGTCAAATTTTTTAAAATTAGTGTCAAAATTCATGTTTTAATTAATTCTACCTCATTAAACTATAAAATTCTATTTTCCAATTTCTTTGATTAATAATTAATTTATTAGCTAATTATTTACTAATTTTGAGGGTTTTACATCCTACCCACCTAATTTGGAATTTTGTCCCCAAAATTCAATTACTCGCGAATAAGTGCGGTTAGTTTGTCCTTTCTCTCAATTCAAGTTAGCCGGTGTGCCTTTCCATCCCAATTTGATTTCCAAAACACTTTTAATGGGACTTCTTTTTCTTTGAGTTCTTTGATGTTTACATTATCAATCCTAATTCGGGTCATTTGAAACTTCATATTTTTTCTGAATTGAACTAGTTCAAGTTCTATTATACCACTGGTTCAATTTGTTTAAACACCTCAGATGTTACCTCGAAATAAACTCCTTTAGGTCCATCACTCATCTGTTACCAGTCGCCGGAGTAGTCTTCAAGAATACAACGCTTTCTCTTTTAAACTCTCTAGGCTCACTCCTTTAGTCTGCATAACTTTTATGTTGGCTTGCGCAATTAGAACCTTAACTCGATTTTCACTTAATCTTTCCTCATTATTTTCAACTATCAGTTCAGAACCTAAAACTCTTGATTCCCTTGTTCAACATACTTCAACATTCTTATTAACTTTTTATCCCCTTATTGCACTTCCCGAATTCTCGGCCTTACAACTCCTTGGAATTCGCAATCGATTCAGTCTGATAGCTCTAGCTGGTGCCTCAACACCCAGCTTTAGACTACAACCTTACTTAACGGTTCCTTCTCCTTAATCATCCTCCAATAACACTCAGGGTCTTTTTATTGAGGGCGCTTGTCACCACTTTACAATGTTGCCTCCACATGCATCTTAAACCCTTCGATAATACTTCACAGTGATTTCAAATGGCTTATTAGGTTCATGTATCGCGAGTATTGGTACCGAGATTAATCTTCCTCTTAAGATTCGAAAGTTTTCTTCGCAATCAGGAATCCACACACACGGTGCATCCTAGCATGCCAATGTAATTTCAGACAATATGGTCAGTGAGAATTAAGGCCCCCAACACTCTTCTTGGTATCGTATACTTACACGGTACATCTTCTACGTCCAGAGGTCCTGCTCTAAGGAACTAACATCTTAATGGTTATATCAAGGAATTATATCAAATACTAAACTAAGATCGGGTTGATTCTGAAAAGGTGTTAGGCTCAAGAGGCGGTTAAACAACATAGATAGTGCTCGTTAGAAGTAGAAAGATGTCTTGCATGGTGTTTAGGCTAATTCTTAGAGAATAGCAAAATGCACAAGAAAGAACTAAAGTGCATCTCAAGACAGGAAGCCAGACCAAAAATATTTGATAGCAGAGATAAGACATATTGAATCAAGTAAGCTTCAGTTGATCTTGAAAGATACAAAGTTGTGAAGAGAGCACCCAACCTTCAACAAACTTCCAAAACTCAAGAATCATTTGTTTATACCAAAACAAGCTCAGACTCACCCCTGGATGAACAGATTCAAATATAAATATGTACATGTAAGGGGGTTAGAATTTTAGAGGATAAACCATTCGTTGTTCGAGGGAAAAAGGAATCCAAAACAAAATTCCATTAGAGGTTACACAAGGAAAGCTAGATCGAGTCGCAAAGATTTGCTGGTACTATCCCTCTCGCATATAGTCTACTACTATGGTCTTCCCTTTCTACTAACAAAATGGGTGTTCTCCACAGGGTAGCACTCGGTCGAACAGATTTTTCTTTCATTACTTCCTTCAACCAAGTCCTAAGTTTAACACTAAGCTTGACACTTTCAGTCTTACATCCTCATCCCCAACGCAGGCTATAAATAAATGCGGTGTTTCAAAATCACATATTACAATTTAGGTTTTGGCTATCAATTTCGCAATTACCTCAATCTTGCTTATTCGATCGTCCCCCATCTTGAATCTTTCCTTGCGGACAATTCCTGAATACATGCCCAGGTAGACCACACTTGTAACATACGCCCAAGCCAAAGCGGCACCCTGTCCGGATGACAGCGACCACACTTTTGACATGTCAGTTCCTCCAAAGTATCCCTTGTTTATTTCCCTCTTCGCTTGAATTCTAAGCCCATTGGTGCCAAATTCTTATTGTGGTCTCTTCGGTGGAATTCTCGGCTATCATTCTGATTGTTTACCAAGTCTGAGAAAACTTTAATCTCCATCAGACCCACTGAACTCAGTATATCACTCCGAAGTCCCTCTTCGTATTTGATGCATTTCCATTCCTCAAAGTCTCCTGGAGCACCCTGACAAATCTTGGAGAATCAACATAATTCCTCAAACTTGTTTGTGTATTCAGCTATAGACATTTGACCTTGCTTCAGTTGCAACAATTCAAGTTTTTTAGCCGTCCTGACTGAATTGAGGAAGTAATTTTTGTAGAATTCTAATTGAAAGGCATTCCAAGGTATTGCAACATCGTCTTGCTACAGCAGGCGTCGCGTACCCTGCCACCAATACTGGGCTTCACCTGTTAACTGATAAGTTGCAAACTAAACACGTTGACTTTCAGGAACTTGTTGTGCTTGTAATGCCCGTTCCATTGCCTGAAACCAGTTATCTACCTCTGTGGGGTTCGTTGTCCCTCTAAAAATGGACGGCTTTATCTTCAGAAAGATTGCTAAGGTCATTGGCCCATTTCCTCTGTCATCACCATTCCCATTACCGACTTGATTTCCCAATGCCGTAGCCGTAGCCTGCATAGCAGCAGCCATGTTCTCCAGGGTAGTTATAAAGTTCACAGGATTATTCTCAGCTGTCTCAGGTTCTGAGTTACTAGCACTATCTCTCCCTCGACTGTGACCGCGTTCACGAGTCACCATCTAGTCCCTGTTCACACCAAACAAGTGATATCAAGGTGATCAGTCTCAATATCGCAAGTGTAGTACATCAAAGTTCTAAATGCATGCTCATGAACATTCATGCCACATATATCAGTTAGATATCCTAATCAGCATGTATAAACACTCAGAGTATGCCAAGAAGCATAGTCAGTCCGTCCCTCAGGCTCTATAGGAACGAACTGCTCTGATACTATAATGTAACACCCTACCACACAGAACTTTACACCTAGGATGTAAAACTGAGGTGGCGAGGTGTTACGACCTCTAAAATAAAATATAAATATAGATAATAGTTGAAAGAATATAGTATACTAGGATCCTTGAAGAATGGGTAAGAACAAAATCGCAAAAATAAATGCGCAACGCTTAGGAAAGAGATTACTTGCGTATGAAGAAAACTAGAGTTCTCAAACATATATATAAAAAGTAAGAATAGAGGGTCAAGAATACAAAATAACAAGCTCCTAACTCAGTCTACGAAGCTAAAGCTAGCCAGAGAATATTTACATACATATATATACAAAACCCAGAACCCAAAATATATATATAATCAAGCCTGGTTCTCAATAAACCTCTAAGAGGTACAAAATAATACAAGTATATATATAAGAAGAGTCTATACACATATAACAAAAGACCAAAAGTAACCCCAAAATGAATCCTCTTTGCTGCAGAAGTTCTAGACGCCAACCGAGGTGCCTCTAGACCCGTATCTGAAAAACACAAATATCGTATGGGATGAGAACCGGGGGTTCTCAGTATGGTAAAGGATCCTGCATATATAAGATATAAGGTTATGGGAATGCCATAGGCAATCCTAGAGCGCCGACACTCAGATTATAAAATTTAAAGACTAAAGTAGAAGCCATAAGTCAAGGTGGTTTTCTAAGGATTCCTAACTTAACCAAGTCTTAAGCCTAACAAAATCCCTAACGTCTCTGCCTTTCCTCAGTTCCTCCATCTCCAGTGAAATTACAAAGACAAACAAGCAGACAAAGGCAAACACACGTAGAATATAAGTAATACAGTTAGCAAATATAACAAATAGCATATTATAATCACTTAGGCAATCCCAATTAATGCACAAACAAACAATTCAAACAATATGCATATGATGCATGCCTGTCCTATGGCTGATGATATCATCTGTCGGTTATATAGCCAACCTGACATGTCCTGGTAGCTAACCGTGGACTAAACCACTCATCGCGGAGCAAGTGGATTTGAGCTACAACCCCCTTGCTACTACCGGCTCAACCCAGAGCCAGTGGAATAACCACTACTGCAGCTACTCCCCAAGCAGGTGTTTAAAAGCTCAACCTAGAGCGAGTGGAATAACCACTACTGCCACTACTACCCAGGCGTCACAATCTCTGACCTAGAGAAAGCGGGACGAACCACCATCCTTGCTACTACCCAGGTATCTCAAGCATTGATTATCAATTTTGTCATCATTCATAACATCATCATCCTTTTCGCACACTTCATTTTATCCAAAAATTCGCCCATAGAAGATTATAAGCCTAATTCTCTGTCTCTAGACTCAAAACGGAAGTATCTTAGAAATCTAAACCCATTTTGAAATAGTTAAGTTGAGTAAAATAAAAAAGAAATCCATTTTCTCTTGCAAAAATTGGTTTCAAGTTTGAAAACTCTGCACTAAGACAGCAAGCTACCCTGTTCTTAGAAAATTCACCAAAAATCACATTTTCACTTGATATATCTGAAATTTTTCAGAATTAAAATAGACTTATAGAAAAATCATTTTTTGGAGAGAGTTATACTGATTAAAAGTTTGCTTTCAAAAACCGGTTTCACTGTCCAAACAGCTAAGAGCTCTATTTTTAAAACAAGCACAACTTCTTCAAAACAATTTATGAAAGTATGAAATTTCTAAACAAACAAGAAAATAGTCCAGTATCAATGTCATTTTGGTCCCACTCAAAGTTATGGTCAGGATTAGAAGATATAAGCTTGGAAAGTTGCTAGTTTAATTATGCAGCAGTAGAAAATCAGCTTTAAAGTAACAAACTTCAAAACTTTATATCTCCTAATCCAACCGTTAAACTTTAACCAAATTTTGTAGGATTGATCTAAACATCACAGATATTAAAGAAAAATTATCTTCATCTAATTATGATGGTTAGATCATTCCCAAAAAGCGTCGGAAGCTACTGCCAAAAAATAGATTATGCAGAATTTTGCCAAACCTCAACTTCCAAAATATTTCAACCCCAACCCCTTTAAAACTTACCAAATCTTACCATAGTGGCTCAAAACTAAACTCAACTACACCACATCATTCCTCAATACACTAATTTACCATCTCCATCAAGTTTTCAATCCAACAACCCATGTTTAACATAACATCTTCAATATACATCATCATGATCATATCCAACAATTCAAGTTCAGTATAACAATATACATACTCATCAATACCTACATCATCATACATTTCAAATATCATCTTTCCACCATCATCAACTATATTCATGTCACAAAACCAATGAATTTATCATGCCTCAACAAATCAAACATATATTGTCAACTAAACTACCAATCAAATCCAACATTCTCAATCCAACTTATCCTAGGTCATCTAGCCTAAGTTTTCACAAGACATTACATATTAAATACAAGAAACCAAAACCATACCTTGGCCAATTTCTCCCGAAGCCACAAAAATCCCATAAATTCGAAACTGAAGAGGGGAGATTTGGGTAATAAAATTTGGATTTCTTACCAAATTGGTTAGTGGGCTTTGTAGAGAATTCCGAGACAAACGCGTGATCACTGACGGCTCGTCAATCGGAACTCCGGATCAAAAGTTATGAGGAATTGAAATTACGATCAAGGGTTGTTGTGTTCATATTCTTCCCTTCCCCAAAGCTGCATCAGCGTGTTTCATTGAGAGAGAGGGAAGAGAGAGCTGAAGCTCTTTATGTTTTTAATGGATTGGGTTGGACATTGGCCCATTACAGGCTCGGTTTTTCTGGTTTGGCCCGTTCAGCCCAATCTTGGACTAAATTCTTTAGAATTAGTGTTAAAATTCTTGTTTAAATTAAGTCTACCTCATTTAAACTATAAAATTATATTTTTCAATTTCTTTGATAAATAATTAATTTATTAGCTAATTATTTACTAATTTTGAGGGTTTTACAAACTACCCTCACTTTTAGCTCGTAAAAGTAGCGCCCAAAACCAGCGTATTACACGCCCAAAACTGAATTTGCAAACCAAGTATGGCATGCAACACACCTTCGATGGTTTCCAAGTAACCCAAAGTGGCGTGCCGCATGCCAGCCCCAAGTGCCACATGCCAGCCCCTCTCTTTGCCACTTCCATGCACTCCATACCATTGGCATGCCACGCCAAACCACACGCCACTTCCCTTCCATACGCTAATGAAAATGAGAATTTTGTCGTATAGTTTGGAATCAAGAATCAATTCGTTAGTAGTATAGTCCAAACCAACACCGAATTCTCATAATCAAATATTAATCTAAAGATGTCACAATACAAAACAATTATTATAACCGAGAGTATTTAGCTCCTGAATCGTCTTCCCTAGGAGTTGCAATTAAGTGTATAATCATTGGCTATGAGGGAAAGCATGGGGGACTAGGAAATGAAAGCAAGAGAGCAAGTAATGTAAATGACAGGAATGTAACTTAGCATGCAAGAAAGTAAATAGCAAGAAAGTAAAGAAAAGCAAGTAAAGGAATGTAAATGGCAAGAATTGGAGAATTTAGGTTTCCTATCCTAGTTATGGACCACAAACATGGTAATTGTATGGAAGCAATCCAAATCAGTCAATCCTCCTTGAGAATTAGTCAAAAGGTATAATTGATCTCAATCCATAAGTCCTAGTCAACTCACTAATTACTTAGTGAAAGACTAGCGTCAATGGAAACCAAACCAATTAACCATTCTCACACAATGCGGAATGGACATCCACAACTCAATTTCACCCAAACATCCAATTTCTCAACCAAGAGTGTGAAAACTAAACATGCAAGAAATTAAACATCAAAGCAATAAAATAAACATGCAAGGAATTAAAGGTCAAAGCAATAAAAGTCAAAGCAATAAAACTTCAAAAGCAAGAAATCTCTTGGCAAGTAATTGAGGAATAAGGCTACCTATCCTAGCTATTGACCACAAACATATGATGATTATGAAGAGTTAATCCTACTTAGTCAACCTTACATCGAAGATAAGTCAAATAGGCATAGTTAATTTCAATCCCTAAGTCCTATGTCAACACTAAGGGGTCACATAGAGTCAAGGGAGACCAAATCAACTAACTACTCTAATATATCAAACAAGAATGGACATCAATGACTCAAGGGTCACCAAAGTCATCAAATTCAAGCCAAGAGTTAAGAAAAACTAAGTAAAAACTAAGCCAAGCATTTTATAAAATACTTGGTGTGCATGAAAATAAAATAATATTAAATTATAATAAAATAAATTCCTAACTTCCAAAAGTAAGAAAATAACAATAATAATTAAAGAAAGCAATAAATGATATGAAAACATAAATTACATTAATTGAAATTAAAGAAATACAAGAGTGTTCATAACATGAAAATTAACATAAAAGAGAAAATAACAAAAGAAATGAAGAAGATAAAGACAAGAAAGCATAAAAACATAAATGAAACTACACTAAAACAAGAATTAAAGTGCTGAAATTAAAAGGAAACTAAGCTAAAAACCCTAATTCTAGAGAAATGGGGGAGCTTCTCTCTCTAGAAACTAAGAGAAAACATCATAAAAACTAAACCTAATTGCCCCCTTCATTCCTCTTCACTTTGGCCTTAAATAGCTTCAAAAAATGAGTTGGACTGGGTTTTGGAGGCCCAAAAATTGCCTCCAGTAATTTGCATTAATGACTTCACGTGCATGCATGCGTGCGTACGCACGACCTACTGTGCGTACGCACGGTTGCGCAGAATTCTCATCGTGCATACGCACGACAATTGGTGCGTACGCATCCTTGCACGAAGTCACCGTTGTGCGTACACACGCATCACTGTGCATACGCATCTTTGCAGCAGCTTCCAAATCTCATTTTCTTCATGATTTCTCCCCTTTTTGATGCTCTTTCTTCATTTCTTCAACCCAAACTTGCCTTGAAAACCTGAAATCACTTAACAAATACATCAAGGCACCAAATGGGATTAAAGTGAATTAAAATTGACTAAATTCATGTTTATGTGATGAAATCCACTCAAATCAAACCAAAATATATCATAAAATATGGACTCATCAATTTCTCCCCACTTAAACAATAGCATTTCCTCATGCTAAACACAACCAAAGGAGATGAATGAAGGGGTGAATGATTTATTCAATGCAACTACTTATATGTATGCAACTATACTAAATGCTAACTATCTATATCTATACTATAGTTTCTATGGAGTTTGGCAAAAACAAACAATAGAATCTCAATCAATCCAAAATAAGAGCTTAGGGCCAAGACAGGAAAATATAGCAATATAATCAATGTCCAAAGATTGATTTGAAATTTTCAAAATTAAGTTCAACAACTTGCAAGAAGATACAAGGTAAGTGATGGAAACATAGAATTGAGTGATCGAACCCTCACTAGGTGTGTATACACTCCCAACGCTCAATGTTTAGGGTTTAATCACTCAAGTCTCCTCTAATCATACTTTCAAAGATTTACAAGTCATCTAACAATCAACTAATATTTGATGAATAAATGCAAATATCATGAGGACTTTTGTGGGTTGTAACGGGGCTTAGGTAGGGGTAAGATTAATATGGTTAAGTGGGCTATTAGATTGGATCTTTGATTAGCTCAAGTATCCCACCTAATCTTATATCATCCTATATACATGACAAAATAACCTAACTACCCATTTATCCCTTTTTCATGTTTACTCATGCATCTTTCTTTTTCAATTCACACACACATGCATCCTTTATTTACATTCTTATTATCATTTCTTTTTCTTTTCTTTTCTTTCCTTCTCTTTTTTTTTATTATTATCACAAAGAAGATGCATATGTTTTAAATGATGAATACATGAGTGATTACCCATTTTTTCCAAATTTTTAATATGAGAACCCAAAACACTTACTACCAAAGTTTTCCACAAATTTTCCCCACACTCGATTAACATACACACACACTCAAACCCAAGCTAATCAAAGATACAATACATGGACATAATGGTTTTTCGCTTAGGGCAAAAGATGTCCTTAAAATTAGAACAAAAGGGAAATTAAAAGGCTCAAAAGTAGTTTTCAAAGGTAGATGTAAGGGTTGGTCATATGGGTTAAGTGAGTTCAATCAAAAAATGGCCTCAATCATATTAAATGCATTTCAAGACAACAAATATAGGATATAAAGAATCCAAGCAAATCAAAGATCACAATCATAAAAGGAGTATATCACACAAGAATAAAATTTGTGGTTGAAGATGTGCAACCACACAATTAAAGCTCAAATCTCACTTGGTAATTTGTTCAAGCTCTTTTCTATGTCCCATAACAAAGAATACTTCAAGCAAGTTCAAAAACAAGTTTTCAAATCTAATCAATGGAACGCCCTAAAAGAGATTTTTTGAAAATTCTTTGTTGTTTCAACCAAACTTATTCAATCTAACATGCAACATGCAAGTATTTACTATCATATAACTATAAGCATTAAGGAGATATCTATAAACAAACCAAACAAAATACAAATAAGAGAAAAAATTGCAAAAATTAAAGAAAAAGAACAAAAAGAGTATTGCAAAGTGTCTAAGAAAAGAATTTTACCCCCTTGAAGTTGGCGATCCTCTCCCACACTTAAATAATGTACGGTCCTCCGTGCATGCACATGATTCAGGGTGAAGGACTGTGAGGCTCCACCTTCAGCTGGTGGGCTCCGGGGGCTCTGGTTGCTTTGTATAAACATAGAAACAACAATTGAAGAAAAAGTCATATGAGCGTGGTATAATAGAAGACAATGTGTGTATTCGAAGTGTGCACGGTTTAGAATACAACACATTGGTGGGGTAAAAATAGAAACCACATAATCAAAAGAAATATCTTGTTCCTCAATCAAGTAGTCCTAGGTTGCAAGTAATAAATAAGTAAAACTTAAGGCACAAACAACCTAGGTAACCACAATTAAAGTGAATTGAGTATAAAATATATTGGATAGTGAGATTGTGCAAGTGAAAGCGCAAAGTGAATAGAAAATGGCACAATCGACAACAACCAATTCAATGATGAAAAGAGACTACTTATTCATCCTTAGGAATAAGGAAATAATCACATGTATAAGGTGTTTGTTACAAAAAGTGGCAAGTTTTGATAAGAATCAAGTCAAGTCAACTCAAAAGAATGCAAAGCATTAACAAGGAACAAATACCTTGTTATGTGATTATATTCACTTAATAACCATGATGACTAAGTAGCTCAACTCAATTCACTAAAATAAAAGTGCACAATTCATAATGCCAAATAAGAATAAAGTCTAATGCATATGGTAGCTACAACATATGAATCAAACTCACAATTCAATTAGGCAATTAAACAAAGAGTTAGTGTCCAGTGCACATATTCATCAAACTTGAAACCAAATTCAAGCAAGAAGCAACCCAAATCAAAATCAAACAACACTTGAAATTTATTTAATCAACAACAATTAAACTAAAACAAATATAATAATTAAAATAAAAATGAAATGCAATGGAAAGCAACTAGAATAAGTAGAAAACAGGGCAAAAGTAAGAGAAGAGGGAGATGGAGGGGAAAAGAAGAGAAGAAGTTGAGAGAAGAGAAGAAAAGAAGTAAAGTGAGAAAACAGGGGTGTGCGCACGCACAGGGTAGTGTGCGTACGCACACAAGGCTAAAAAGGGGGTTATGCGCGCGCACAGTAGGGTGCGGGCGCTGCGGACAGAATGATCATAAGGGTCTGTTGATGCGTGAGCATCTTTCCTATCTTTTCCTAGTGAATTTGCATATAATTTATTGAGTTTAATAAAGAATTAATTATTTTTTAGCCAATATGGATGCTACTTTGAGTCTTTTGCAATTTTGTTTATTTTAGGTAGCATTTGGCGGAATTTGATGGAGTTTCTGCAGCACAAGAATCAAAGGAGATGGCAGTGAGGAGTGACGCGTACGCGTGACTAACGCGTACACGTGAATTTGGAGCTTTCTCTGGCAACGCGTGCGCGTGACTGACGCGTACGCGTGATTTGAAGATTTGCTCAGCGACGCGTGCGCGTGACCGACGCGTCCGCGTGACTCACAGAAAAGACCATCGACGCGTACGCGTGACTGACGCGTACGCGTGACATGCGCCACGTACAGGAAACGCAGAAAAATGCTGTGGGTGATTTCTGGGCTGTTTTAACTCAGTTTCCAGCCTAGAAAACACAGATTAGAAGCTGCAGAATGGACAAAACAAGTGGTCTCCACCCATCAATTGAAGACTTGATTATTTAGTTTATTTTGATTTAAATTCAAATTTGAATTCTAGGAAAAGATATTATTTTAATTTTAAAAATTAAATTTTAAATTTATTAGGATTAGTTATAAAAGGGAGAAGAAACCTCTCTTTTAGAGGAGGTCCTGGGGAGGATCCCATTCCATCCCAATTTACAATCCGTATTTTCTCTGAACCATGAGCAACTAAACCTCCACTGTTAAGGTTAGGAGCTCTGTCTATTGTATGGATTGATACTATTATTTTTCTATTTTAATTCATGTTTTGATTTATATTTAAGAATTGTTTTCATTCTTTATTTTATGAATTTGGGTGGAACGAAAGTATGACCCTCTTTCTAAATGCGTTCTTGTATAACTTGGAAAAGCTCTTTACTTGAACAACAGCTTGAAAACATATTCTCCTAAATTTCTAATTTATCTGGATTTAATAGGATACGTGACATATAATCCTTTTATGTTTGGGTAATTAGGATTTCTGTGGCATATAACTATAATTGAACTTTACCCCCTAATTGGAATTAATTAACCAAGGAATTGGCTGTTAATGAATTTTAGAGGAGACTAAAAAGGTCTAAGGAATTAGGGACTAGTCACATATAGTTGCCATAAATTAGATCTTACATGATTAAAATAAAATAATAAGAAAAGTCAATCCAGAAAATAGATAACTCTAAAACCTTAACTGTTTCTTCATATTTTATTCCTCACCTATTCTCCTGCCTGTCTTCAAACTCTTCTTTATTTTTTTATGCTTTTGAACTTCCAAACACTATTTTCTGTTTGTCTAACTAATCCTATCAAACACTATTGTTGCTTAATCCATCAATCCTCGTGGAATCGACCCTTACTCACGTAAGGTATTACTTGGTACGACCTGGTGCACTTGCCGGTAAATTAGTGGGTTACAAATACCGCACCAAGTTTTTGGCGCCGTTGCCGGGGATTGACTGTGATTGACAACTACTAGTTGTTTGATTTCTTAGATTAGATAATTTTTCTTTTAATTAAAAAAATTTATTATTTATTATTAATTTTATTTTTTATTTCTTTTGTTTCCTTTATATTTTTTTCTCTTCCTGTTCGTTTCCATCCCCGTATCCCCTGTTTTCTTTTTTTTTTTCTTACTTCCTTTTAATTTTTCTTATTTAAATCTCGTCGTTCTTTCTTTTATTTATTTTTCTTTTTATTTTTATTTTTTTATTTTTTATTTTTTTTATTTCCGTTTTATTTTATTTTTCTTTCATTATTTTTTTACTTTCTATATTTTTTTAGTTTTATTTTATTTTTGTCTTTAAAATTTTTTTTAAATAAATAAATAAATAGCACTAATATTTTTCTTAATTTCTAAAATTAAGTTTGGTGTTTCCTAGTTAGTTTTATTTTAATTTTTCTTATTTTAATTTTTAGAATTCTGTTCTTTTTTCTTTACTTTTCTGTTTGCCACATGGTGCGTTTAATTCTGTTTGGTGTTGTGTGCTAAGGAAAAATAATGGAGAGAGATAATATGGGTTACTATTCACACCCGAGTAGTGATTCATATTATTGTGGATGGGGGAACTACCTAAATTTTGGTTGGCAAATTCAAAACCAAAGAAACTTCAGTGTTCCATGTTCCAACTACCAAGAACCACCACCTCTCTATCCATATCAAGAACCATCATCTTTTTACCCATATCAAGAGCCATTATCTCCCTATCCATACCAAGAACCATCATTTTTTTACTCTTATCAAGAATCATAACCTCCTTCTTATTCATATCAAGAGCCACCATCTCCTTATTCATTTCAAATACCATCAGATCTTGAGCTTCTCATGAAAGAATGCATACATGATATAAAGACAAGTGTCAAAAATATCGAGAAACATATGCAGTCGATTATCAAATCACAGGAAGAGGAGCAAGCAAATTCCTTCCCAAGAGATATAATACAAGATCCTATAGAAGAAAGTGAGGAAATCAATCAAAAGAGTTCATACTCCAGTGAACTAGAGAACTTTTCATCCTCACACATGGAAGAAGAGGAAGATGCAAAAACAAAGGAGGAAGATGCACCCACAAAGGAGGAAGATGCACAACCTCCCATGCCTTTGGTAAGAAATGAAGAAGAGATTGAATTAGAAGACAGCTACCAAGAGGAAGAGATTGAAATTGAGGAAGCATGTAAAGAAGTGGAAGAATTCAAAGAAGAACACAAGGGAGTGGAGCTTGCAAGACCTCTCCCAAAGCCATCACCATCCAATACAACATTCAAGTGGGTAAAATTTCTATCTTTAACCTTTACATTCCCACTTAAATATGGGCTACTGGAGACGGATGGTCAACTTAGAGCTCTTTGTGGCATTAAGAGTGAGAGGAAGATGGTTAGTGGTAAGAGTTGTCAAGCAAGGTTCAATATGGTTGCATGCTCCAAATTGAAGTGCAAGGATTGGTGTAGAGCTTAATTGAATGGGTCTAGAAGGTTGTTTGGATGTCTCTGTGAGAATTCAGATCAATTGCCACATGGTGGGAACAATGGTGATCCACAAGAAGACGGGTGTAAAAGCAAAGTTTGGGACCCTGGAATTCATTCTCACAATCAACACTATTGGGGCCTTGTCACTTGCTTCAACTTGCTCGAAGGAGTTATGCACCTAGTTTGGAATCCCGGTGGCCATTGGATTAACAAACATTGGTGGAGATTCCTGGATCAGTACAAGCACAAGCCACCATGACAAGGAGCTCACCACATGTCCAACTTAAGGACTTTAACTAAAAGTGCTAGGTGGGAGACAACCCACCGTAGTGTGATCATTCCTTTTCATTCTTAGCTTTATTTTGTTTTATTTTTATTAGTAGTAGTTTTCTTACTTATTTGATTTTTATTAAGTTCTTACTAATTTTATGATCATGCAGCTATTTTATCACAGGAACCGAACACCTCAGGCCAAAAAAAAAAAAAAGAAGCACACGACGCGCAAGCGTCGCTAACGCGTACGCGTCATATGGGTGTGCGTGAAAAAAATAAAGTGAACAGAGAGTTGCGCGTGCGCGCGGTTGGCTTCACGTGAATCGCGCAAAACATAGGGCACGCGAACGCGTGCCTGACGCTGATGCGTCATTAAGAAAATTTTGCGACCCACGCGTACGTGTGACTGACGCGTACGCGTCACCTTCGCTGCCTAGTTTTAATTTTCTTTCTCTCTCTCCCAATCCTAATTCTCTCTTGTTCTTTTATCCTTTTATTTTTCTTTTCTCATAATATCTGTCTCTTTTTATTTTCAGTTCTTCTTTGCTTGAGGACAAACAAACATTTAAGTTTAGTGTTGACGCTTCGCTTAAGGATTTTCTGTCTATTCCGATGGCACCAAAATGGAGGCGAATCATCTTCACTGAGGAGCACAACCTGAAGAATAAAACGACCGCTCAGATAACTAAGGTGGTTGAGTTCCTTTCATTTTTATTCCCTCCCGCTTTTATTATGTATGTTCCGGTTTTCTGCTATTTTGCTTTGTTTGCTGCATGATCCTTTATTAGTAGATTCATAGGTTCTAGTTTAATTTTTCTGTTAAGTACTTTAATTCTAAAAGATGTCTCATGTATTGCCCACTAAGCTTGAAATAAAAAAAGAAAGAAAAACAGATGTAGTGCATGAGAATTTGAGTTTAATTTTTAGAGTAGTCTCACTTACTTAGATGTGGTGGTATTTTCTGTGATTCTAAATGAATGCTTGAATAGTGTATATTTTTTATAGTGAAGTTTATGAATGTTAAAATTTTTGGCTCTTAAAAGAATGATGAAAAAGAGAAATGTTATTGATAATCTGAAAAATCATAAAATTGATTCTTGAAGCAAGAAAAAGCAGTGAAAAACACAAAGCTTGCAAAAAAAAAAGAAAAAAATAAAATAAAATAAAGAAAAAAAAGAAGCAAGCAGAAAAAGCCAATAACCCTTTAAACTAAAAAGCAAAGGGCAAAAAGGATCCAAGACTTTGAGCATTAATGGATAGGAGGGCCCAAAGGAATAAAATACTGGCCTAAGCGGCTAAATCAAGCTGTCCCTAATCATGTGCTTGTGGCGTGACGGCGTCAAGTGAAAAGCTTGAGACTGAGCGGTTAAAGTTGTGATCCAAAGCAAAAAGAGTGTGCTTAAGAACTCTGGGCACCTCTAACTGGGGACTCTAGCAAAGCTGAGTCACAATCTGAAAAGGTTCACCCAGTTATGTGTCTGTGGCATTTATGTATCCGGTGGTAATACTGGAAAATAAAATGCTTAGGGTCACGGCCAAGACTCATAAAGTAGATGTGCTCAAGAATCAACATACTGAACTAGGAGAATCAATAACACTATCTGAATTCTGAGTTCCTATGGATGCCAATCATTCTGAACCTCAATGGATAAAGTGAGATGTCAAAACTGTTCAGGATTACAGTGTAAACCCCACTATAAGAGGAGACATGGGCTTAATCGAACTCTCATTCTCATGCAAATTCACATCCTAAGCTTATATTAGTTTTGGTTGTTTGAGGACAAGCAACCATTTAAGTACGCACAAAGGCGTGTGCGGGCGCACAGAAGGGGAAAGGAGGGGGTGGTGTTCCCACGCACAAGAGGTGCGCGTGCTGCGAGCAGAGGGGTTGTTGAGGGTTGTGCGTGGGCACGCTGATGTGCGCATGCACAGGCTTTTTTTTTTTAAAAAAGAGGAAAGGATCATGTGTGCGTGCACACACAGGTCCGTGCGCGCGCACAGAAGCATAAGAGGGCAGGGGTTCATACCCACAGGCTGTGCCAACGCTCCTACCAGAAGGGAAGCAAGTTGGCGTGCGGACGCACACGTCTGTGCATCCGCACAGGTCGCAGAGAACTGGGAAATGCGCGTGTACAAGGCGTGCTGGCACTGTGGACAGAGGGCATAAAGGCTTGTGTGCGTACGCACAGCTGGGTGCGTCCGCACAGAAGATGAATTTTCGTTGTTGTGTGCGTGCGCACAAGGGTGTGCGCATGCACATGCCCTGTTTTTCCCAAAAAATTTTCTTCAAAATTCTAAGGCACCAAACCTTAGTTCAACCAAAACTCAACACTAAAACATGCAAGAACCCATAAATTCATGATCCAAACCAAAATGAACATAACTAACTCAAAATTAAATTAATTCTAAGCTAACCAAAACAAGCAAACATGCAATAAACCAAAATATATACAAAAGGAGAAGAGTTTGAATAATGTTACCAAGCACTTTTATTTAATGTCTTTAAGTTAGACAATTGGGAGAGCCCTTGCTATGGTGGCTTGTGCTTGACTTCCCCACCAATTGCTTGAATGTCCAATGTCCTCTAGGATCCTAATCCTAACCATTAACAAAGACAACCAAAAAGCAAGCTATTTACATATTAACATATTTACAATAGCCACTAACTTTACACCATTGCAACTCCCCAGCAATGGCGCCAAATTTCTTGGCAAGAATTGGGGAATTTAGGTTTCCTATCCTAGTTATGGACCACAAACATGGAAATTGTGTGGAAGCAATCCAAATCAATCAATCCTCCTTGAGAATTAGTAAAAAGGTGTAATTGATCTCAATCCATAAGTTCTAGTCAACTCACTAATTACTTAGTGAAAGACTAGTGTCAATGGAAACCAAACCAATTAACCATTCTCATACAATGTGGAATGGACATCCACAACTTAATTCCACCCAAACATCCAATTTCTCAACCAAGAGTGTGAAAACTAAACATGCAAGAAATTAAACATCAAAGCAATAAAATAAACATGCAAGGAATTAAAGGTCAAAGCAATAAAACTTCAAAATCAAGAAACCTTTTGGCAAGTAATTGAGAACTAAGGCTACCTATCCTAGCCATTGACCACAAACATATGATGATTATGAAGAGTTAATCCTAGTTAGTCAACCTTACATCGAAGATAAGTCAAATAGGCATAGTTAATTTCAATCCCTAAGTCCTATGTCAACACTAAGGGGTCACATAGAGTCAAGGGAGACCAAATCAACTAACTACTCTAATATATCCAACAATAATGGATATCAATGACTCAAGGGTCACCAAAGTCATCAAATTCAAGCCAAGAGATAAGAAAAACTAAGTAAAAACTAAGCCAAGCATTTGATCAAACACTTGGTGTGCATGAAAATAAAATAATATTAAATTGCAATAAAATAAATTCCTAACTACCAAAAGCAAGAAAATAACAATAACAATTAAAGGAAGCAATAAATGACATGAAAACATAAATTGCATTAATTGAAATTAAAGAAATACAAGAGTGTTCATAACATGAAAATTAACATAAAAGAGAAAATAACAAAAGAAATGAAGAAGATAAAGACAAGAAAGTATAAAAACATAAATGAAACTACACTAAAATAAGAATTAAAGTGCTAAAATGAAAAGAAAACTAAGCTAAAAATCCTAATTCTAGAGTGAGGGGGAGCTTTTCTCTCTAGAAACTAAGAGAAAACATCATAAAAACTAAACCTAATTGCCCCCTCCTTCATTCCTCTTCACTTTGGAATTAAATAGCTTCAGAAAATTAGTTGGACTGGGTTTTGGAGGCCCAAAAATCACCCGCAGCGATTTGCATTAATGATTTCATGTGCATGCATGCGTGCGTACGCACGACCTACTGTGCGTACGCATCCTTGCACGAAGTCACCGTTGTGCGTACGCACACATCACTGTGCGTACGCATCTTTGCAGCAGCTTTCAAATCTCATTTTCTTCATGATTTCTCCCCTTTTTGATGCTCTTTCTTCATTTCTTCAACCCAAACTTGCCTTGAAAACCTGAAATCACTTAACAAATATATCAAGGCACCAAATGGGATTAAAGTGAATTAAAATTGACCAAATTAAGCATAAAAGAGCATGTTTTCACTTTCAAGTACAATTTCGGAAGAAATCTCAAAAGTATGCTATTTAGGTGAATAAATGTGGGTTTATGTGATGAAATCCACTCAAATCAAACCAAAATATATCGTAAAATATGGGCTCATCAGCTAACAACCATGCACCTCCCAGGGAACATACTGAAGATGGCATGCCACACGACACACGCCAAGGTGGTTTGCTACACACTTGCGACATGTACGTCCAGGGAATCACTTGAAAATGGCGTGCCACATGATGCGTGAGCATCTCGTATCCTTTTTCCTTATTTTCTAGTCATTTTTAGTTATAATTTATTAAGTTTTATTATATTTTAGTGCAAAAATCCTCTTTGGATGCTACTTTGAGTTGTTTTAGTGTTTTTATGATTTCAGGTAAAATTCGGAGTAAGTTGGCAGAGTTTTGTATAAAAAGGAGAAGATTTGGAGCTATCCCTCTGGGCGCTAAACGCCCAGCTAGCGTTTAGTGCTAGGCAATCCAGATTTGAAGCTCATCAAGGAGTATCTTCAAGTAGATTTAGCTTTTATTATTTATCTTATCTTTTATTTTTGTAATTTTTATTTACATATAATATCTTTTAGTTATAGGATTTAATATTTTATTTTAGTTTCAAATCAAAATTAGGTTAGATATAAAGGGAAAAAGATTCACCCTTAAGGGGGAATCTTCTCACTTCCGCACATTTTACTTTTCAGAACCCTTGTTTTCTCTGTAAGTCATGAGCCACCAAACCTCCTTGGTTAAGGTTAGGAGCTCTGTTTATTTCTATGGATTAAGACTATTGCTTTTCTATTTTAATGAATGTATTGATTCAGTTTCAAGGATTACTTTCGTTGTTCATTTTATAAATCTGGGTGGAACGAAAGTATGACCCTTATTCTAGATGCGCTCTTGTAACCCTTGGAAGAGGTCCCTCACCTGAACACAGCTTGAAAGTAAATTCCTCCTAAATTGCTAATTACTTGAACTAATCTAGATACGTGACATATAATCCGTTTAGCTTTGGATAATTAGGATTTTTGTGGCCATAAACTAGATTTGAACTTAACCCTCTAATCGGAATCAAGTGACCAAGAGATCGATGGTTGATGAAGGTTAGAGGAGACTAAATCACTAAGAGATTGGGGTTTAGTCAATTACAGTTTGCCATGAAATGAATCTTACATGATTAAAATAGTTGGTAAGAAAACTTGATTCGAAAAAGTAAACATCTCTAATACCTTAAGTGTTTCATCCCATTGATTCCTCACTAATTCTCTTAATTGCTTTCTTTACTCTTGAATCACTATTTAATGCTATTTCAAATCACCAAACCAACTTTTCTGCCTGCCTAACTAAACCAATCAGTTGACTATTGTTGCTCAGTCCATCAGTCCTCATGAGATCGACCCTCACTCACCTGAGGTATTACTTGGATAACCCGGTACATTTGCCGATTTAGTTGTGGATATTCTCAAAATCCGCACCACCACACACCTATGATGGGCTCCAAGGTCACACCAGTGGCGTGCCACGCCAAGAAGCCAACATCCATGGACCTCCATTCCACCTCCAAGTCCTCAAGTGCCACACACCACTATGGCGTGCTACACGCCAACTTCCAGTGATCATCCAAGTACAATACCACTTCATCCAAGTGCCACACTAATTGTCCAAGTTTCATACCAAGCCCAAGATCAAGTTGCAAGCCCATGATTTCAATAAAGTAACACACCAAGTTTTGAATTTCACATAGAATAAGAATATTACTTTTAATTTAAGATTAATTAGGAAAAGATTTGATTTGATTATATTATATTCAATTTGATTTTGTTTGAATTTGAAAGATAGGTTTAGGATAGAATATAAAAAGTCTAAAGAATTCATCCAAGGACTTTATCACATTTTACACCTTACTTTTCATCTCTGTTTTTGTTTTCTCACTATCATGAGCAACTAATCTCCTCTGTTAAGGTTAGGAACTCTATTCATTTTTTATGGATTATTAATCTAAGTGTTTTATTTTATTTAAGGTTTATGCTTTGATCTATTTCATGATTGAGTTTTCGTTCTTCATTCCTAAATATTAGAATTATTGAAAAATATTCTAACTCCATTTTAGATTCTAGTATTACTTTAGAAAATTTAATATTGGAATTGGCTTGAAAGATCTTTGTCATTACTTTTTAATCTAACTGGGAATAGTATTTTAAAAAGTGTGCGTCTTTATAACTCTCATGATTTTCAATTGGTTTAGTACTAGTTTGGATAAGTGACATATAATTCAACCTAGAATCACTCTTGAATTTTATGTGAATATAAATCAGAATTGTGCTTAACCCATTTTCTTAATTAATTGACTAAGGAATTAGAAATTAAGTAATTAAAGAAAAATTGAATTGTCAAGGAATTGGAATTTGATTATTAATGATTTGTCGTGAATTGATCTCTGCATGCCTCTAAATAAATAAACACAAGGATTGTTTTCCTAGAGAGTGAATATCTGTGAAACCTTAACATTCTCATCATCATTGTTTTCATTCACTATTTTGCTATTTATTTTGCCTCTATTCAACGTTTGATTCTCCTACTCAAAGTTTTGGTTTGTCTAATTAGAATAATTGATTAATCATTGTTGCTTAGTCTATTAATCCTTGTGGAAATGATAACCCATTCATTGTGGTATTGTTTGATACGATTCGATGCACGTGTCGAGTTTTGGAAAACTTCCATCAGTCATCGTGCTCCTCCCACGTGCCGTGCTCTTTCCTTGTCTCATGCTCCTCTATCAACTTCATCAGAGCGGTCTACGGTCTTCCTCTTCGTCACGCTCCTCTGCATCGAAAACTCGTTTGAGTAACGCACTTTTCGTCTTTCCCACCTCTTCTGGTAAAAGATTCTATTTTTTTAATATATGCATAATTTGGATGTGCCAATACCTAATTTTGGATGTGTTTTTATTTATTTAATTTTGGATGTGTTTGTGCTTCTATACATTTTCGTACAAGATTTTTGTTTTTGTACATTCTTAATATGAATTTTTTATTTGTTTCATGAATGGTTTGGAGTGAGTTATCTGCAAATCTTGTAATGTTGGATGCGTAAAATTATAAATTAATCTTTAATATGTTTTGAATTCCTCATATGAGTTTTGGATGTGTTAATAAAATAATTATCATACATTCTTATAATTGTGATGTGTACTTAAATCTAATTTTTGATGTATCCAATATGCACTTTACAACCATAATGCCAATAAAAAAAGGTACTTGTGCTGGTAAGAAAAAACAGCTGATAACGCGATTTTTATGGACAAGTTTGATGAACCCAAGGATAAAAATATTAAAAATAAAGTTGGAAGGCCGAAAAAATCAGAGAGTCCTAAAAAGATAGTTTGTTTTACAATTCACAAATTCTTGGGGTTAGCGAGTGACTAAACTAACCAGTGTATGAATTTTTCAGAAAACACTTGATACTAATGCTCTCCAACTGGTATCGCAAATATGATGGAGCATCTGATACATAAAGATCTGATCAACTATCAAGAGGTCAAGGACATGGATTTTGGATGCCTGAGGCCCATCCCAAGATGGTCCATGAACCAAGATTTGATAGTTGCCTTGGCGCAGACATATAACAAGGATCAAATGCATATGAAAGTTGAGACCAGAGATATACCAGTTAATTGTATGCTTGATAAGTCGAGCATTGGGACTCCTTATAAAATGTATACTGAAAATATATAATTGTAATATAAATTGCACATATGTTTCCTTATACGGTGTATGGTAAGGATAGTGATAGTTGTTTTTATTTCTCTAGTAGTACTTATCTCACTCTTGTGCTTCCATTTTACAGGTGATAGCTTTCCAAAGTTGGATCCAAAAAAACATCGTCAAATCATAGATACTTTTGAAGGTAGAACCCAGAAAGAAGTTAAGACCCATGTAATTGGATGCTCAGTCACAATCGATGCAGAAAAAGAGGAGTTCCGGCGCTATTTTATAATGTTTGTCATGAAGACCTTCCTATTTGCTACTAGTAATAAGTACATTACGATATCATTCATTCTAGTTGTAATAGACGTGCTTAATCCAATGCGATTTTTTTTGGAGCAGACACATCTATGATTGTGTTAAGGAGAGATAAGAAAATATAAGGAAGATGGCATAAGGACCATTAATGGATGCATGTTCGCTCTCTTGGTAAATTGAGTCATATCACTTGTTATGTCTTGATTCGCTTAAAAGGTAGATTTGATTGCTGATGTGTTTTGTGGCAGATACTTTACTTGCATACCAATAAACATGGGGAACTTAGGGACTACACTGACGACCTTGAACTATTGATGAAGGAGTAGACTGTTGCTATGCTTAAACAAGTAATAAAGGAAGAACAAGTCCAAAAATTGGTATAGATGCATACGTAAATGTAATTAATTTTTTTGTTGTAGACCTTTGCTTGAGAGTTGTGAATAATGTTGATAGGGCCTAATTCGAAAGATTGAAGAGTTGTGAAAATCTGAGAGAAAAAAAGGCAACGTCAATGAACCATAGAAGAGAATGCCTAATAAATGAAGGGTTGGACATATTAGGCCTCAAACTAGGGGACGAATAAGAAAAAGGCAAGATAAATTGTTGAGGGGTCAGATGAAGAAGAATTTCTAACCGAGACTGACACAAGTGATGGAGATTCGTGTCATAAAAAGAACCCAATCCCAACATCCTCGGCAAAAACTAACGTTGTCTCTTCTCGAGATGGAGTGTTCAGTGACAACAAAGATCTTCAAGATAGGTAAGTTAGTGATTCATGCCTACAAATGCTGCAACTGTAATCTCAAATCTATAAGAAACCAACACATGGGAATCAGTGTGTTTGTAAATTATAAATCCTTACAGAAATAAACCAAGATCCTGTATGTGATGTCAAATGACACCACATCACCAAAATACTCGTAAGCAGCTCTTGATCGAGCATTCGTCCAAACACACATGCTTGAGACTATTTTCACTATAGACAATAATTTCATAAAAGAAATTCGGGTTCTGCTCTTTCATCCTTGTAAAATAGTCCAACTCATCTTTTGCGCATTAGTTTCATCCCATAGATTTGGAGTTTACCAGATAAATAATTCCTAACATCCTTCTCCACAAATGCGCTTGATGACATCCTTAATGTGTATGGAGAGTTCTGTATTTTTCTTAAACATCCATGACAAATTGGGATCACACTAATGCGTATGAGCTAATTCTACCTTTGACAGTCTCCATTGTCGAAACTCTATATCAAGCTTCATATAAATGCGAGCTTTACAATGTACAGATGACACCATGTTTGATCTTTGGGTTGATGGATTCTTCTTTGTTTGGTACGTATCTCTATTGAATTGTATGAATTGATTAATTGGTGTCCTTCCGTATTTGTCCAAGTTAGTGTTCCTTATACGAGGCTCTAATCCCACTTTATTAGCATACTTGTAGTAAAATTGGTGTACTTCTTCGAGGATTTCATATAGCATCCACACTTTTAGAATCTCCTCATCGAAAATGGTCGGATGAATCACATGATCTAGAAAAACAAAATATAACGATAAGAGTTGTGATAGAAGAATGACAAAAGAATACATACATACGTACATACATATATACATACACACATACATATAGTGCCATCATGAGGATATTTGGATGTGTTCACATTAATATATTAAATAATAACTTATAATTAGGATGCAAGAACTATTTTTCATGATTAGACGTTTAAAATAAAAAGCTGGTGAAAAAAAACGGAAGAATACATTAAAAAAATTATAAGAAAAATGTCAACTACTTCAGTCGCGCACTCAGGTTCTATAATAGAGTTGCTTGAATCGCTACAAATATTTATATTGTACGTATCAATATGAGCATCAAATGAGTCAATTTCTTCTAATGATGGCTGCGTGTTTAAGTCTAGCTCAAACGTCATGTTGATGTCTACGATAGCAAATAAAATTATGGTGGGGATAATATTAAGAAAAGAAAAATTATAATCAATTAAAGTTAAAGAATATTTCAACAAATAAAGATATTTAAAATCTATAACAATATATAATGACAAAACCTGTTTTAGTGTCCAAAATTCATTTTCAATTTGGTCCTTTTTAATAATCTACCCAACTATATGTCAGTTATTTCACGTTAAAAAATTTTCATTACCTCATCTTCTCTCTTATCACATACATTCACGTTCACTCTTATCTCATACATTCATAAAACTTCTATAATTATCCCTTTCCTCCCTTACTATCTCACCTCAGATTACTGTTACTGCATAATAGAAAAACTTTCCGTAAAAACATAAAAACTTAAAAACCTAAATAATTCACATTCACAAACCTCCATTCTCACCTCATCTTCTCTTGCATCCTTCTCACTTCACTTAAATATAACGTAAAAACGTAAAAACTAATATAATTTGCTTTCCGTCATTAAACAAAAGTGTAAAACTATGCTTATATGATTTTGTTTTGGTTAATTATAGTGATAACATATCAATGGAAGATTCACGTAGAAGTCGTCGACCAACTTGGCAAGATTATGCCAGGCGACAAAGACAAAACATGAGCGAAGAATAGAGGCAGCAACACCTGACTAGAAGGCGTGCCAGTTATCGAGAGAGTATTAAACGAGGAAAACAAATTGATACATCGAGTGCTCCAACTAATATGACAATGCCATCAGAAGATATCATAAATATACCCATAATCGCCACTCACAATACTCTGTGTTAGTTACTCTAAGTTATACTTCCAATTAACAAATTTATGTTGTTAGTTTATCATTTAATTTGAATTATTTCGACAATATATCTATGCTAATGTACTCTTAATACCATTAATCTGTAATTTATCTACTGAATGTACTCTTAAGTTTTCAAAATATATTATTTTCATGCCAATAATAAATTTTCTAAATATTCAGATACTCATAATAATAGCGGAGCTGATCCAAGTAATAGACTGAATGATAATAATATGAGTAAGAATCCTGTATATTTTATTTAATTAATAATCTATTTTTTCTTAAATTTTAATTCAATAAACTTTCAATTATTGTCCTAAATAATATTATCATAGATATTATTATATTATCTTAATGTACTTTAAATACTTATAATGTCAATTATTGAGCAATTTAATGATTTTCAAATATAATATTATAAGAATATAAAATTTTCTCACTATATCATTATAAGAAAATTATATTAGATATATGTTTAATAATATATTTTTTTATCAAATTTCCTCATTCTATAACAATAAAATTTAGTTGATAATTTTGTTTTTTTTTATTTTTTCTCCTACAATATTATATATTCGAAGTGGTAATTTTTTCACTAAAAATTGATTAATTTACTATTTTTAACATAATTATTATGTTACCATTTTAATTTAATTTTAATATTTATAAATTTTTTATCTCTAAAGAATAATTATATACTAAAAAATAATTATTTAATCTTTAAAAGATTTAAAATACATTATTTTCGTTCTAATAATATAATTTTTATCATTCAGATGCTTATAATAACAGTGGTTCAAGTAACATTCTAGAATTTTAAATTTCATATCTTTTTTAATATTCTATGATTTTTTTAACGTTTTGTTTAATACACAAAAACTGTTCAAATATTTTTAATAAATATATATAATATTGTAAATTATAAATGACAATTTTTCACTTAATAAATTTACACAGTTGCACTTGAATCATTTTTCAAATGGTATCTTTTTACAGGAACTCAGAATACCTATCATGTATTTATATTTTATGTGCCACTATCTATTTTTTTAGTTATTCAGAGTTTAGATAATGACAATATTAATAGATACTCTACGTATTCTATTGCTTTCAATCAATTTAATTTTGTATGTTTTCTTTCCTATAAAGTAAACTTTCATTTACGACTGATAATGTACAAAATTAACACATTGAACAATCCTATAATGTTGTTAATTATGATCAAAAGTTATATTGGTTAATTTACTACATTTAAATTATTATTAACATGCTATCATTTTAATAATCTCTTAGTACCTGTAATGTATGTGTAATTTAAATATTAGTCATACAAAATAAAAACAATGATTTATTTTTGAAAATATTGTCTTAGTAATGCTAATCATTTAAATATTCCGAAAAAATAAACTAAAAATTATATATCATGTAAGCAGAATACAAAGTAAAATTAGTTATTTTTTATAAAATATTTAATTAAATTATTTTTGTACACAATAATCTTATAATTACTTATAACTGTTCAAATATAAAATATTGTACATTCTTTCACTGTGCTAAATTATGATAAAAAATCTTTTAATACAAAGCATTAAAGAATCTTTACCATTTAAATTATTATTATATTATTCTGTTAGCAAGGTATGTACTCTTATTACACTTTGATTACTAATTTTTTTTATCTTATTAACTCAAAATGAACTTTTAATGTATTCTTTTTAAATACCAATAAGAATTCATAGAAATAGATCTGATCAAAGTAGTAGATATGAAGATAATATAACTGGTCAGTATTTTACCTTTTTTTCTTTAAATTTAGTATCGTGATGCATTTTTAATAGATAAATTTATTTTTAAAAAACTTATTATTTTATCATTATATGTTAGCATATTAATGTATTTAAAGTAGACATTACATGTGAGTATAATTGATCTTAATAAATATTTTTATTTAAAATCATTACAAGAACCAATATGAAAAAGAATGGTAGTGCCTAACAAAAAAAAATCTAAAATCTATACACAAAAAAATTTATAAAAATCAAAATGATACTTAAAATATTTATTTACAATTTAAAATGAAAATATGTAAACTTTAACGAAAATGAAAATATAGTTAATTCAAAAATACTTTATAATTAAAGAATCATTTTGGTATAATTCACAAAAAATGACAAAATAAAATAAATAAATAAAATATATTCACTATGTAACACCCTAATTAGTATAAGCTTTACCTCGCTCGTAAAGCAAAAGTTAATCAGAGATTACGACAGTTCTAAACTCATACATAATATATATATAGAAAGAATAGTATAAGCTAGAAGCCCGATGAAGGATATAGCTCAAAGTCAAAATTTCAAAAGCGCAAAACGTGCTAACGAAGCTCCTAACTTAAAGCACAATATATAGATAAGGTGTATCAAAATATAATAGTGTAACATCATAAGAATCTAGCCACGACTCATGGAGTTTAAACCGGCTAGTTATATACATACCAAAAAGAACCAGACAGTAAAAATAGATTATAAAATTTTGTTCTCTCAAATAAAAGCCTCTAGATAAAACCAAAATACAAAAGTGAGAGACATATATAAAATAAACCAAAAGACTCAAAAAGATGTCCGGATCCTTCGCTCTTATCACCAACCAGACAACTCACCTAGGTGGGTTGCGACCTGCATCTGAAAAATATAACAAAAATATGGTATGAGAACTGGAGGTTCTCAGTATGGTAACAGTGCCCAGTGATGTAGGATATAAGACTCCGGGACGCCAAAGGCAACCCTAAGCTCCATATCTGGTGCACGAAATTGTGATCTCCATGTTCTTTGTACTTGTGTGAGATTAACAATATATAATTGTATTGAATCCTCATTGTGGCTCTATGTGTGGACACAACTCCATACAACTAACCAGCAAGTGCACTGGGTCGTCCAAGTAATACCTTACGTGAGTAAGGGTCGAATCCCACGGAGATTGTTGGTATGAAGCAAGCTATGGTCACCTTGTAAATCTCAGTCAGGTAGATATAAAATAGTGATATGGTTTTCGAATAATGAATAATAAAATAGGGATAGAGGCAATTATGTAAATCATTGATAGGAATTTCAGATAAGAGAATGGAGATGCTTATCGTTCCTCTGAACTTCTGCTTTCCTGCTATCTTCATCCAATCAGTCTTACTCCTTTCCATGGCTGGCTTTATGTGATACATCACCACTGTCAATGGCTACTTTCGGTCATCTCTCGGGAAAATGATCCAATGCCCTGTCACGGCACGGCTAATCGTCTGGAGGCATCACCCTTGCCAATGGCTTCATCTTATCCTCTCAGTGAATAATATGCTCACGCACCCTATCACGGCACGGCTATTCATCTGTCGGTTCTCGATCATGCTGGAATAGGATTTACTATCCTTTTGCGTCTGTCACTAACGCCCTGCAATCGCGAGTTAGGAGCTCGTCACAGTCATTCAATCATTGAATCCTACTCGGAATACCACAGACAAGGTTTAGACTTTCCGGATTCTCTTGAATGCCGCCATCATTCTAGCTTACGCCACGGAGATTCTGATTAAAGAATCTAAGAGACACTCATTCAATCGGATATAGAACGGAGGTGGTTGTCAGGCACACGTTCGTGGGTTGAGGAAGGTAATGAATGTCACAGATCATCACCTTCATCACAGTTAAGCGCGAATGAACATCTTAGAAGAGAAATAAGAAGAATTGAATAGAAAACAGTAGTACTTTGCATTAATCTTTGAGGAACAGCAGAGCTCCACACCTTAATCTATGGAGTGTAGAAACTCTACCGTTGAAAATACATAAGTGAAAGGTCCAGGCATGGCCGAGATGGCCAGCCCCCTAAACGAGATCAATAGTCTCCTAAGATGAATAATGAAATAAAACTGAGACCAAAGATGCCTAATACAATAGTAAAAGGTCCTATTTATAATAAACTAGCTACTATGGTTTACATGAGTAAGTAATTGATGCATAAATCCACTTCTGGGGCCCACTTGGTGTGTGTTTGGGCTGAGCCTGAGTGTTGCACGTGCAGAGGCCATTTGTGGAGTTGAACGCCAGTTTCTGTGCCAGTTTGGGCGTTCAGCTCTGGTTTTGGCTCCTTTTCTGGCGCTGGACGCCAGATTTGGGTAGAAAGCTGGCGTTGAACGCCAGTTTACGTCATCTATTCTTGGCCAAAGTATGGACTATTATATATTTCTGGAAAGCCCTGGATGTCTACTTTTCAACGCAATTGGAAGCGCGCCATTTCGAGTTCTGTAGCTCCAGAAAATCCACTTTGAGTGCAGGGAGGTCAGAATCCAACAGCATCAGCAGTCCTTCTTCAACCTCTGAATCTGATTTCTGCTCAAGTCCCTCAATTTCAGCCAGAAAATACCTGAAATCACAGAAAAACACACAAACTCATAGTAAAGTCCAGAAATGTGAATTTAACATAAAAACTAATGAAAACATCCCTAAAAGTAACTAGATCCTACTAAAAACATACTAAAAACAATGCCAAAAAGCGTATAAATTATCCGCTCATCACAACACCAAACTTAAATTGTTGCTTGTCCCCAAGCAACTGAAAATCAAATAGGATAGAAAGAAGAGAATATATTATAAATTCCAAACTATCAATGAAACATAGCTGCAATCATATGAGCGGGACTTATAGCTTTTTGCCTCTTGAATAGTTTTGGCATCTCACTTTATCCATTGAGGTTCAGAATGATTGGCATCTATAGGAATTTCAGATTTCGAATAGTGTTATTGACTCTCCTAGTTCAGTATGATGATTTTTGAACACAGCTTCTTTATGAGTCTTGGCCGTGGCCCTAAGCACTTTGTTTTCCAGTATTACCACCGGATACATAAATGCCACAGACACATAATTGGGTGAACCTTTTTAGATTGTGACTCAGCTTTGCTAAAGTCCCCAATTAGAGGTGTCCAGGGTTCTTAAGCACACTCTTCTTTTGCTTTGGACCTTGACTTTAACCGCTCAGTCTCAAGTTTTCACTTGACACCTACACGCCACAAGCACATGGTTAGGGACAGCTTGGTTTAGCCGCTTAGACCAGGATTTTATTCCTTTAGGCCCTCCTATCCACTGATGCTCAAAGCCTTGGGATCCTTTTTATTTGCCCTTGCCTTTTGGTTTTAAGGGTTATTGGCTTTTTCTGCTTGCCTTTTCTTTTTCTTTCTATTTTTTTTTTCGCCTATTTTTTTCTCTCTTTTTTTTTTCTTTTTTTTCTTTTTTTCTGCAAGCTTTGCTCTTTGCTGCTTTTTCTTGCTTCAAGAATCATTTTTATGATTTTTCAGATTATCAAATAACATGTCTCCTAGTCATCATTCTTTCAAGAACCAACATATTTAACATTCTTAAACAACAACTTCAAAAGACATATGCACTGTTCAAACATTCATTCAGAAAACAAGAAGCATTGTCACCACATCAATATAATTAAGCTAAGTTCAAGGATGAATTCGAAACTCATGTACTTCTTGTTCTTTTGAATTAAAACAGTTTTTATTTAAGAGAGGTGATGGATTCATAGGACATTCATAACTTTAAGACAAAGTTACTAACTACTAATGATCATGTAATGAAGACACAAACATAGACAAGCACATAACATAGAAAACGAAAAATAGAAGAAATAAGAACAAGGAATGAATCCACCTTAGTGATGGTGGCGTTTCCTCCTTGAGGAACCAATGATGTCCTTGAGCTCTTCTATGTCTCTTCCTTGTCTTTGTTGCTCCTCCCTCATTGCTTTTTAATCTTCTCTTATCTCATGAAGCATGATGGAGTGCTCTTGATGTTCCACCCTTAGTTGTCCCATATTGGAACTCAATTCTCCTAGGGAGGTGTTGATTTGCTCCCAATAGTTTTGTGGAGGAAAGTGCATTTGAGGCATCTCCGGAATCTCATGGAAATGAGCTTCTTGCGCCTCTTGAGCTCCATGACTGGGCTCTCTTGCTTGCTCCATCTTTTTCTTAGTGATGGGCTTGTCCTCTTTAATGAGGATATCTCCCTCTATGTCAATCCCAGCTGAATTGCATAGGTGGCAAATGAGGTGAGGAAAGGCTAACCTTGCCATGGTGGAGGACTTGTCAGCCACCTTGTAGAGTTCTTGAGGTATAATCTCATGAACTTCCACCTCTTCTCCAATCATGATGCTATGGATCATGATGGCCCGGTCTATAGTAACTTCAGACCGGTTGCTACTGGGAATGATTGAGCATTGAATAAACTCCAACCATCCTCTAGCTATAGGCTTGAGGTCCAATCTTCTTAGTTGAACCGGCTTGCCTTTGGAGTCAATCTTCCATTGAGCTCCTTCTACACATATGTCTATAAGGACTTGGTCCAACCTTTGATCAAAGTTGACTCTCCTTGTGTAGGGGCGTGCGTTCTCTTCCATGTATGGCAAGTTGAACGCCAACCTCACATTCTCCGGACTAAAATCTAAGTATTTCCCCCGAACCATTGTAACATAGTTCTTTGGATCCGGGTTCTTACTTTGATCATGGTTCTTGGTGATCCATGCATTTGCATAGAACTCTTGAACCATTAGGATGCCGACTTGTTGGATGGGATTTGTTAGAACTTCCCAACCTCTTCTTTGAATTTCATGTCGGATCTCCGGATACTCATTTCTTTTGAGTTTAAAAGGGACCTCAGGGATCACCTTCTTCTTGGCCACAACATCATAGAAGTGGTCTTGATGGGCTTTGGAGATGAACCTTTCCATCTCCCATGACTCGGATGTGGAAGCTTTTGTCTTCCCTTTCCCTCTTCTAGAGGATTCTCCGGTCTTAGATGCCATCAATGGTAATGGAAAAACAAAAAAGCTATGCTTTTACCACACCAAACTTAGAATATTGCTCGCCCTCGAGCAATAAACAAAAGAATAGAAGAAGAAGAAGAAATATGGAGAGGGAGAGGGAGATGTGGTTTCGGCCAAGAGGAGTGTAGAGGGGTGTGTTGTGTGAATTTGATGAAGAATGGAGGTCTTTATATAGGGAATGGAGGGGGGGTTAAGGTTCGGCCATATGGGTGGGTTTGGGTGGGAAATTGTTTTTGAATTTTGAAGGTAGATGGAGTTTATGAGGTATTTTTATTGGGAAGAGTGGGTGGATGTGAGTGGTGAAGGTTTAATGGGGAAGAGAGATTGAGGTGATTGGTGAGGGGTTTTTAGGGAAGAGTGTTTATGGGGTTGTGTGAAAGAGAGTGGTGAGAAGAAGTGAGTGGAGGTAGGTGGGGATCCTGTGGGGTCCACAGATCCTGAGTGGATCCTGTGGGGTCCACAGATCCTGAGGTGTCAAGGATTTACATCCCTGCACTCATTAGGCATGTAAAAATGCCTTTGTACACAACTCTGGGCGTTCAGCGCCAGGTTGGTGGCCATTTTGGGCGTTCAACGCCCATTTGTGTGCCATTTCTGGCGTTGAACGCCAGAACCATGCCTGTTCTGGCGTTCAGCGCCCAGAAGCTGCCCATTTTGGGCGTTCAGCGCCAGAACCATGCTCTGTTCTGGCGCTGAACACCAGACAGATGCTCCTCCAGGGTGTGATTTTTCTTCTGCTATTTTTGATTCCGTTTTCAATTTTTATATTTATTTTGTGACTCCACATGATCATTAACCTAAGAAAATATGAAAAACAAAAATAATAGAGTTAGATAATTAAACATTGGGTTGCCTCCCAACAAGCGCTTCTTTAATGTCAGTAGCTTGGCAGTGGGCTCTCATGGAGCCTCACAGATGTGCAGAGCTTTGTTGAGACTCTCCAACACCAAACTTAGAGTTTGGATATGGGAGTTCAACACCAAACTTAGAGTTTGGTTGTGGCCTCCCAACACCAAACTTAGAGTTTGACTGTGGGGGCTCTGGTTGACTCTGCTTTGAGAGAAGCTTTTCATGCTTCCTCTTCATGGTTGCAGAGGGAGATCCTTGAGTTTTAAACACAAGGGAGTTCTCATTCCATTGAAGGACTATTTCACCTCTGTCAACATCAATCACAGCTCTTGCTGTGGCCAGGAAAGGTCTTCCTAGGATGATGGATTCATCCTCTTCCTTTCCAGTATCCAGGACTATGAAATCAGTAGGTATGTAAAGGCCCTCAACCTTTACTAATACATCTTCTACTTGTCCATAAGCCTGTTTTCTTGAGCTGTCTGCCATCTCTAGTGAGATTTTAGCAGCTTGCACCCCATAGATTCCCAGTTTCTCTATTACAGAGAGGGGCATGAGATTTATCCCTGAACCAAGGTCACACAGAGCTTTAAAGATCATGGTGCCTATGGTGCAGGGTATTATGAACTTTCCGGGATCCTGTCTCTTCTGAGGCAATGTCAGTTGATCCAGATCACTTAGTTCATTGATGAACAAGGGAGGTTCAACTTCCCAAGTATCAATGCCAAATAACTTGGCATTCAGCTTCATGATTGCACCAAGAAACTTGGCAGTTTGCTCTTCAGTAACATCCTCATTCTCTTCAGAAGAGGAATACTCATCAGAGCTCATGAAGGGTATAAGGAGGTTCAATGGAATCTCTATGGTCTCTAGATGAGCCTCAGAGTCCTTTGGTTCCTCAGAGGGAAGCTCCTTATTGATCACTGGACGTCCCAGGAGGTCTTCCTCCTTGGGATTCACGTCCTCTCCTCTCCTCACAGGTTCGGCCATGGCGCTTATGTCAATGGCCTTGCACTCTCCTTTTGGATTCTCTTCTGTATTGCTTGGGAGAGTATTAGGAGGGATTTCAGTGATCCTTTTACTCAGCTGGCCCACTTGTGCTTCCAAATTTCTAATGGAAGACCTTGTTTCATTCATGAAACTTACAGTGGCCTTAGATAGATCAGAGACTAGATTTGCTAAATTAGAAGCATTTTGTTCAGAGTTCTCTGTCTGTTGCTGAGTGGATGATGGAAAAGGCTTGCTATTGCTAAACCTGTTTCTTCCACCATTATTAAAGCCTTGTTGGGGCTTTTGATCCTTCCATGAAAAATTTGGATGATTTCTCCATGTTGAGTTATAGGTGTTTCCATAAGGTTCACCTAAGTAATTTACCTCTGCTATTGCAGGGTTCTCAGGATCATAGGCTTCTTCTTTAGAAGATGCCTCTTGAGTACTGTTGGATGCAGCTTGCATTCCATGCAGACTCTGAGAAATCATATTGACTTGCTGAGTCAATATTTTATTCTGAGCCAATATGGCATTCAGAGTATCAACTTCAAGAACTCCCTTCTTCATAGGCGTCCCATTACTCACAGGATTCCTTTCAGAAGTGTACATGAACTGGTTATTAGCAACCATGTCAATGAGTTCTTGAGCTTCTGCAGGCGTTTTCTTTAGGTGAATGGATCCACCTGCAGAAGTGTCCAGTGACATCTTTGATAACTCAGATAAACCATCATAGAATATATCCAGGATGGTCCATTCTGAAAGCATGTCAGAAGGACACTTTTTGGTCAACTGTTTGTATCTTTCCCAAGCTTCATAGAGGGATTCACCTTCTTTCTGCCTGAAGGTTTGAACATCAGCTCTAAGCTTGCTCAGCTTTTGAGGAGGAAAGTACTTGGCTAAGAAAGCCGTGACCAGCTTATCCCAAGAGTTCAGGCTGTCTTTGGGTTGAGAATCCAACCATAATCTAGCTCTGTCTCTTATAGCAAAAGGGAAAAGCATGAGCCTGTAGACTTCAGGATCTACTCCATTAGTCTTAACAGTATCACATATCTGCAAGAATTCAGTTAAGAACTGAAAAGGATCTTCAGATGGAAGTCCATGAAACTTGCAGTTCTGCTGCATCAGAGAAACTAATTGAGGTTTCAGCTCAAAGTTGTTTGCTCCAATGGCAGGAATGGAGATGCTTCTTCCATGTAAATTGGAATTAGGTGCAGTGAAGTCACCAAGCATTCTCCTTGCATTGTTGTTGGGTTCGGCTGCCATCTCCTTTACTTGTTCGAAATTTTCAATCAAGTTGTCTCTGGATTGTTGTAATTTAGCTTCTCTTAATTTTCTCTTCAGAGTCCTTTCAAGTTCTGGATCAGCTTCAACAAGAATGCCTTTTTCTCTGTCCCTGCTCATAAGAAAGAGAAGAGAAAAAGAAAAGAAGAGGAATCCTCTATGTCACAGTAAAGAGGTTCCTTATTGTTAGTAGAAGAAAAGAAGAAGAAATTCTAACACAGATAGAATAGGGGGTTCGAATTTGGTGATGATGTGAGGAAGAGATGTTAGTTAATGAATGAATAAATAGAATAAGATGGGGGAGGGATAATTTTCGAAAATTATTTTGAAAAAGAGTTAGTGATTTTCGAAAAATGGTTTTTGAAAATTGTTAGTATTTTTTTTCGAAAATTAAAATTTAAAATTTAAAATAATAGTTAATTAAAAAGAAATTTTGAAAAAGGGGGAAGATATTTTCGAAAAATGAGAGAAAGAGAGTTAGTTAGGTGGTTTTGAAAAAGTTAAGAAACAAACAAAAAGTTAGTTAGTTAGTTGAAACAAATTTTGAAAAGGTAAGAGGTTAGGAAGTTAGAAAAGATATTTTGAAAAGATATTTTTGAAAAAGATAAGATGAGAAGATATTTTTGAAAAGATATGATAACATTAGTTTTGAAAAAGATTTGATTTTTAAAATCACAATTAATGACTTGATTCATAAGAAATCACAAGATATGATTCTAGAATTTAAAGTTTGAATCTTTCTTAACAAGCAAGTAACAAACTTCAAATTTTTGAATCAAAACATTAATTGATTATGTTATTTTCGAAAATTTGGTATAAAAATAAGAAAAAGATTTTTGAAAAATATTTTTGGAATTTTCGAAAATAACTAAAAATTTTGAAAAAGATTTGATTTTTGAAAAAGATTTTGAAAAAGATAAGATTTTCAAATTGAAAATTTGGTTTGACTCATAAGAAACAACTTGATTTTAAAATTTTTTGAAAAAGTCAACCCAAATTTTCGAATTTGATGAGAGAAAAAGGGAAAGATATTTTTTTTTATTTTTGAATTTTTTTATGATGCAAGAGAAAAACACTAAAATGATGCAATGCATGAAATTTTTAGATCAAAACATGTGATGCATGCAAGAATGCTATGAATGTCAAGATGAACACCAAGAACACTATGAATGTCAAGATGAACATCATAGACACAATTTTGAAAAATTTTTAATGCAAAAAAACATGCAAGACACCAAACTTAGAATTCTTTAATGCTTACGCACTAAGAATTCAAGAATGCATATGAAAAACATGAAAAGACACAACAAAAAAATCATCAAGATCAAACAAGAAGACTTACCAAGAACAACTTGAAGATCATGAAGAACACTATGAATGCATGATATTTTCGAAAAATGCAAGATGCATATGCAAGTGACACCAAACTTATGATATGACTCAAGACTCAAACAAGAAACAGAAAAATATTTTTGATTTTTTTGATTTTCTAAATTTTTTTTTTGGATTTTTTTCGAAAATTATATGAAAAAGAAAAAATAAGGATTCCAAAATTTTTAATATGAATTCCAGGAATCTTGCATTCTTAGTCTAAAGCTTCAGTCTAGGAATTAGACATGGCTCACTAGCCAGCCAAGCTTTCAATGAAAGCTCCAGTCCAAAACACTAGATATGGCCAATGGCCAACCAAGCTTTAGCATGTAACACCAGAGTATATTGCTCTTGATAACAAATTGTTGCTCATCATTTATCAAGTATGTAACTTACCTCTGATGGTTTGGAAGCCTCAGTCCAAAAGAATTTAGACATGGCTTTACAGCCAGCCAGGCTTCACATGCTTCATGAAACACTAGAATTCATTCTTAAAAATCTTGAATAAAATTTTTGAAAACATTTTTATTTTTTTCGAAAACAGATGAGAGATTTTTGAAAATATTTTTGAAAGATTTTTGAAAACAAAACGAAAAGAAAATTACCTAATCTGAGCAACAAGATGAGCCGTCAGTTGTCCAAACTCGAACAATCCCCGGCAACGGCGCCAAAAACTTGGTGCACGAAATTGTGATCTCCATGTTCTTTGTACTTGTGTGAGATTAACAATATATAATTGTATTGAATCCTCATTGTGGCTCTATGTGTGGACACAACTCCGTACAACTAACCAGCAAGTGCACTGGGTCGTCCAAGTAATACCTTACGTGAGTAAGGGTCGAATCCCACGGAGATTGTTGGTATGAAGCAAGCTATGGTCACCTTGTAAATCTCAGTCAGGTAGATATAAAACAGTGATATGGTTTTCGAATAATGAATAATAAAATAGGGATAGAGGCAATTATGTAAATCATTGATAGGAATTTCAGATAAGAGAATGGAGATGCTTATCGTTCCTCTGAACTTCTGCTTTCCTGCTATCTTCATCCAATCAGTCTTACTCCTTTCCATGGCTTTATATGATACATCACCACTGTCAATGGCTACTTTCGGTCATCTCTCGGGAAAATGATCCAATGCCCTGTCACGGCACGGCTAATCGTCTGGAGGCATCACCCTTGCCAATGGCTTCATCTTATCCTCTCAGTGAATAATATGCTCACGCACCCTGTCACGGCACGGCTATTCATCTGTCGGTTCTCGATCATGCTGGAATAGGATTTACTATCCTTTTGCGTCTGTCACTAACGCCCTGCAATCGCGAGTTAGGAGCTCGTCACAGTCATTCAATCATTGAATCCTACTCGGAATACCACAGACAAGGTTTAGACTTTCTGGATTCTCTTGAATGCCGCCATCATTCTAGCTTACGCCACGGAGATTCTGATTAAAGAATCTAAGAGACACTCATTCAATCGGATATAGAACGGAGGTGGTTGTCAGGCACACGTTCGTGGGTTGAGGAAGGTGATGAATGTCACAGATCATCACCTTCATCACAGTTAAGCGCGAATGAACATCTTAGAAGAGAAATAAGAAGAATTGAATAGAAAACAGTAGTACTTTGCATTAATCTTTGAGGAACAGCAGAGCTCCACACCTTAATCTATGGAGTGTAGAAACTCTACCGTTGAAAATACATAAGTGAAAGGTCCAGGCATGGCCGAGATGGCCAGCCCCCTAAACGAGATCAATAGTCTCCTAAGATGAATAATGAAATAAAACTGAGACCAAAGATGCCTAATACAATAGTAAAAGGTCCTATTTATAATAAACTAGCTACTATGGTTTACATGAGTAAGTAATTGATGCATAAATCCACTTCTGGGGCCCACTTGGTGTGTGTTTGGGCTGAGCCTGAGTGTTGCACGTGCAGAGGCCATTTGTGGAGTTGAACGCCAGTTTCTGTGCCAGTTTGGGCGTTCAGCTCTGGTTTTGGCTCCTTTTCTGGCGCTGGACGCCAGATTTGGGTAGAAAGCTGGCGTTGAACGCCAGTTTACGTCGTCTATTCTTGGCCAAAGTATGGACTATTATATATTGCTGGAAAGCCCTGGATGTCTACTTTACAACGCAATTGGAAGCACGCCATTTCGAGTTCTGTAGCTCCAGAAAATTCACTTTGAGTGCAGGGAGGTCAGAATCCAACAGCATCAGCAGTCCTTCTTCAACCTCTGAATCTGATTTCTGCTCAAGTCCCTCAATTTCAGCCAGAAAATACCTGAAATCACAGAAAAACACACAAACTCATAGTAAAGTCCAGAAATGTGAATTTAACATAAAAACTAATGAAAACATCCCTAAAAGTAACTAGATCCTACTAAAAACATACTAAAAACAATGCCAAAAAGCGTATAAATTATCCGCTCATCAATATCCATCACAAGATTCAAACTTAAGGCATACTAAAACAGTAAAGCATGATTATATAAACCTTAACATAAATAAACCGGGTAATCTATCTTAGGAAATTTCTATTCTAGCTAACACCGCTATCCCACAGCCTTCACCGACCGATCCTCCGTGCGATCCTGATGAGCGGATAATTTATACGCTTTTTGGCATTGTTTTTACATAGTTTTCAGTATGTTTTAGTTACTTTTTATTATATTTTTATTAGTTTTTAAATAAAAATCACATTTCTGGACTTTACTATGACTTTTTGTATTTTTCTGTGATTTTAGGTATTTTCTGGCTGAAATTGAGGGACCTGAGCAAAATTCTGATTCAGAGGCTAAAAAAGGACTGCAGATGCTGTTGGATTCTGACCTTCCTACACTCGAAATGGATTTTCTGGAGCTATAGAAGCCCAATTGGCATGCTCTCAATTGCGTTGGAAAGTAGACATCCTGGGCTTTCCAGCAATATATAATAGTCCATACTTTGTCAGAGTTTTGATAACGCAAACTGGCGTTTAAACGCCAACTTTCTACCCTATTCTGGCGTTAAACGCCAGAACTGGCATAAAAGCTGGAGTTAAACGCCCAAACTGGCACCAAAACTGGCGTTTAACTCCAAAAAAAGTCTCTACATGTGAAAGCTTCAATGATCAGCCCAAGCACACACCAAGTGGGCCCGGAAGTGGATTTCTGCATTAATTACTTATTTCTGTGAACCCTAGGCTACTAGTTTATTATAAATAGGACCTTTCACTATTGTATTTTCATCTTTGGATCATCTTTTGATCTTCAGATCATCTCTGGAACACATTATGTAACTTTTATGTTCTGAGACCTCCATGGGAGGCTGGCCACTCGGCCATGTCTACCCTATTTTCACTTATGTATTTTCAACGGTGGAGTTTTACACCACATAGATTAAGGTGTGGAGCTCTGCTGTTCCTCATGAATTAATGCAAAGTACTACTGTTTTCTATTCAATTCAAGCTTATTCTTATTCCAAGATATTCACTCGCACTTCAACATGATGAATGTGATGATCTGTGACACTCATCATCATTCTCACCTATGAACGCGTGCCTGACAACCACATCCGTTCTATCTGCAATAGCTTGAGTGCATATCTCTTGGATTTCTAATTTAAGATTAGAACCTTCGTGGTATAGGCTAGAATTATTGGCAGCCATTCTTGAGATCCAAAAAGTCTAAACCTTATCTGTGGTATTCCGAGTAGGATCTGGGATGGGATGACTGTGACAAGCTTCAAACTCGCGAGTGTTGGGCGTAGTGACAGACGCAAAAGGATCAATGGATCCTATTCCAACATGAGTGAGAACCGACAGATGATTAGCCGTGCGGTGACAGCGCATTTGGACCATTTTACTGAGAGGACGGACGGTAGCCATTGACAACGATAATCCCCCAACATACAGCTTGCCATGGAAGGGAGTATGAATGATTGGATGAAGGCAACAGGAAAGCAGAGGTTCAGAAGGAACAAAGCATCTTCATACGCTTATCTGAAATCCCATCAATGAATTACATAAGTGCTTCTATCTTATTTTTTGTTTTAATTATATTTCAATTATCAAAATCCCATAACCATTTGAATCTGCTTGACTGAGATTTACAAGGATGACCATAGCTTGCTTCAAGCCGACAATCTCTGTGGGATCGACCCTTACTCACGTAAGGTATTACTTGGACGACCCAGTGCACTTGCTGGTCAGATGCACGGAGTTGTGTGAAGAAGTGTGTGATCACGATTTCGTGTACCAGATCCCATCGCCACCGCCTTCCGAGCCTCCTCAATCCCAGTAGAAAACACAAGTATTTACAATGCAAGGAAATCACAAGTAGAAGCATATAAAGCAAATAATTCGAATAGCAATTAGGCATGTTATACAAATAGGCAAGCCATTACAAGTAGTCAAAGCATACAAACAGATAAAAATGCATATGATGAATGCCTGCCCTATTGGCTGTGATATCACATTATTGGTTCAACAGCCAACCTGACACATCTCCATGGAGACGTTGCCCTTCGGAATCCTCATATGGGAACCCCCGAGATATAGTGTTCGGATCACTGTCCAGGTACCGGCGCCTGCACGCTCTATTGATCCGATGGGATGCGAGCGGGATACTCTTGCCACAGACCTCACATCTCAACGCAAGCGGGACGAACCACCGCCCTTACGCCGCCGCCGCTACCTCGACAGGCGGGATCCAACCACCGTCCCTGCCGGGTGCATAGCGTCTCATAATCTCAGTACAAATCAATACTTCAGTGGTTTTCAGAAAACATTTTTAGTGTACATGGATCCATCATCTCATTCAAAGTCCTCGACTCATCTCAACCACTGTCCATTCATATTTCAGTTTCCATACATCAACAGTTCATCATTCCTCATCGCATATATCAATCATCCTTCACATAACGTCGAACCATCTTCAGTACACCCGAAACCTAATCCTCCGTTTTCTAATTTTTCCAAATAATATCATTTAAAACCCTTAGATTCTTTCCCATATTTTAAATATCCAAAACTAGGCCCAAGAGTCCTAAAATGGTGTTAGAGAGACTTACAACCTTGTTAGGAAGGTGGAATAGTTGAAAAAAAAGTAAAATTTGAGAAACAGGGCGTGTGCGGTCGCACAAGGGTGTGCGTGCGCACGCTCCAGAGAGTTTTAAAATGTGTGCGTACGCACAGGGGTGTGCGTACGCACAGGTGTCAAAACTTACAAAATCTATTCACTCGCACAACCTGTGCCAGCACCCCCAACAGACTGGACTTCCCAACGTGTGCGTGCACACAGGGGTGTGCGGATGCACAGGTTGCAATTCATCCTTAGATATGTGCGTGCACAAGCTGTGCTAGTGCTGCAAACAGAACGCATTTCCCTGCCTGTGTGTGAACACAGGTGTGTGCGTCCTCACAGATCAAAATTTTTGCAGGGTTGTGCGTCCGCACAGGGGTGTGCGTACGCACATATCAGAAATCATAAAATTCTGCAACTTAGCAGAATTTCAAATTTTTAACACCAACTTTGAATGATCATAACTTCCTCTACAAAATTCCAAATTTTACAAACTTTATATCAATTTAAAGGGTTTACAAAGATCTTTAATTCTAAACAAATGACATCAAATTTTGAAAACTGAGGCATAAGTTATGATCGAACAAAGGTCACCAAAAATCCAATTTTACCAAACTTCACAATTCCCACAATTTCTTACCATACACACTCCAAACCATACCAAACCATTCAAAACTCCACCTTTCATCAAAATTAACCTGTTGTATCATAATACACCAACCTTATCACATTCTTCTTCTTATTTCATTACTCTCAACTTCATCATCAACTATTTTACACTTAAGATCAAACCACATTCAGACTTACCCTTTCATCAATCTTAACACTACAAATATCATAATAAACCAACTTCCAATCCCTAGAATCATTCAACATCATCATATCATTGGAAATCATCATAATTGAACCCAACATTCATCAACTCATCAATAACCATCATACATCAACATTCAACATATCAACAATCATTTTATTTCAAACCTATCCTATAGGTCACTAGCCTAAGTGTCCATGAATATTATATACTACATAGAGGAAACCGAAACCATACCTTGGCCGATTACCTATATGTACCAAAACTCCAATTTAGCACAAACAAGCCCCCAACCATAATCCAAGCTTTAAATGTAACTCCCACAAGTTCCAACAAGCTCCAAACTCACAATAATCAAGCTATATTCATATAATTCACCACAAATCAACCTAGAGCTCAACATAAATCAAAATCTCATTAGAGTTCAAAGTCTCTTACCTTGTTCAACAGTTTTGGTAGCCAAAACCCAATACTAAGCAAGGATTAGAGCAAACCTAAATACCCAAAAATCACAAATCTTACTTATTCACAAACCCTAAAACTCGAAATTTTGTAGAGCTCTTCACAAAGAATGTGTAGCTGCAAACGGTGCGGCGATCGGAGCTATGTAGCTCAAGATATGAGCTTGGAAAGAAGATGATGAATAATGCTCAAGGGATTCTCTTCTTCCCCTTCTCTTTCAGCTGGGTGTGTGTGTTTGTTAGTGTGGTTTGGCTGTTTGGGTTCATTAAATGAACCTTATATATATTGGGCTTAGGCCCAACTTGGGCCCGGTCTAACCCGTTAGCGTTTTTAGCCCGTTTGGTCCAACTTCGGGCCAAACCTTTAAAATTAACACCCGATTTTCCATTTCTAATATTTTTTTAAGGTTTTTGACGGTTTTCACTTTTTCTTGTGCGGTACCGGGCAGACTTGAACCGGTTCAATCAGTTCAACTGCCAGTTCACGGTTTTTCACAGAAAGCATATTTTCTGACTCAGAAAGACCCACTGAGTCCAAAAATCACCTTTAAATCCTCAAATTCTCACTCTAACTTTTTGGAATCTACTTTGGTCAATTAATCACTTAATTAACCAGTTGATTAGTTGCGGTTCTTACATTCTTCCCACCAAATAAGAAATTTTGCCCTCAAAATTTCAATTACCTGAGAAAAGCTTGGGATAATCCTTTCGCATCTCGGACTCCAATTCCCAAGTATGCTCTTCAACTCCTGCTCTCTTCCAAGCAACCTTAACCAACTGAACTTCTTTTCCTCGTAGCTTCTTTGTACTAGAGTCGTCAATCCTCACTGGCATTACTTGGAAGGTTAAGTTTTCCCTCAACTCAACCGACTCAGGCTCCAACACATGGGCTGCATCCGGCGTGTACTTGCGAAGCTGTGAGACATGGAATATGTCATGCAGGTTAGACAGATGAGGTGGCAAAGCAACTTGATACGCCACCGGCCCGAATCGCCTTAAAACCTCAAACGGTCCTTATACATCGGATTCAAATTCTTGGTCTTGATTGCTCTTTTGATCCCAGTTGTCGGTGTAACCTTGTGGAATACGTGTTCTCCCACTTCGAATTCTAATGGTTTCCTTCTCTAATCTGCAAAACTCTTCTGTCGACTCTGAGAAGTTAGAATCCTTGCACGAATCTTCTTAATGTTCTCAGTAGTCTCCGCTATCAAATCTGGACCCAATACACTTACTTTACCAGATTCATACCAACAAAGTGGAGATTGGCACTTCTGTCCATACAAGGCTTCATACGGAGCCATCCAATGCTCGCATGAAAGCTGTTGTTATACGCAAACTCTACCAATGGCATGTAACGATCCCAACTTCCGGGTTGATCCAAAACACATGCTCTCAGTATATCTTCTAATGTCTGAATAGTCCTTTCTCACTGTCCATCCGTCTGTGGATGATAGGCAGTACTGAGACATAGCTTCGTACTGAAAGCTCTTTGAAAAGATCCCAAAAACCTTGAAGTGAATCGGGGATCTCGGTCCAACACTATGCTCAACGGCACACCATGCAACCTTACTATATTCTTTATATACAATCTTGCTAACTCCTCCATAGAACAGTTTACTCGGATAGGCAGAAAATGAGCGAATTTGGTTAAGCGATCCATGATCACCCAAACTGCATCAAATCCCGACCTAGTCTTCGGTAAACCGGTCACAAAATCCATTGTAATTCTTTCCCACTTCCGCTGAGGAATCTCGAGTGGCTGTAACATTCTCGACGGCTTCTGATGCTCTATCTTCACTTTCTGACACATTAAACACTTGGATACCACTGTTGCTACATCACCCTTCATCCCCGGCCACCAGAACATCCTCTTCAAATCATAATACATCTTCTTGCTTCCGGGATGAATGGAAAACCCACTATTGTGAGCTTCCAACAACAAGTCTCGCCTCAAACTCCCAACATCCGGTATGCAAATCCTTCCCTTGTATCTCCATAATCCTTCACCATCCTTAGTGAATTCTTCACGCCTCTTCTCACCAACTGGTTGAAACAATTGCTGAAGCTTATGCTCATCTTGCTGAGCTCTCTGAATTTCTGTCTAAAACGTACTTGAAATCTGCAGCTGATTTAAACAAGCCCTTCTGGCAACTTCACCAATATCCAGCTTAAGGTCTACAAACTTATCCACTAACTCCTCCTCCTTGATTCTCATCCAAGCAATTGTTAAAGATTTCCGACTCATGCGTCTGCTACCACATTCGCCTTTCCGGGATGATAACTCAGCTCAAAATCGTAGTCTTTAAGCAACTCCATCCATCTCCTCTGACGCATGTTAAGCTCTTTCTGATCGAAGATGTACTTGAGACTCTTATGATCAGAAAAGACGCTAAACTTTACTACGTAGAAGTGGTGTCTCCAAATCTTCAATGCAAACACAATTGCCGCTAATTCCAAGTCATGAGTTGGGTAATTTACCTCATGCGGTCTCAGCTGACGTGGTGCGTAAGCCACCACATTCTGGTGTTGCATTAACACGCAACCCAAACCCTTCAGTGACCCAAGAACTTCACTTCCTCCTTCCAAAATTTACACTTCAACAACTTAGCGTACAACTTCCGCTCCTTTAAGATTTGCAACATAATCCTCAAGTGTTCCTCATGCTCTTTCACCGTCTTAGAATAAACTAAGATATCGTCTATGAAAACCACCAAGAATTTGTCCAAAAAGGGACGAAAGACTCTGTTCATGTAATCCATGAAAATAGCAGGTGCATTCATTAACCCAAAGGACATCACCGCAAACTCGTAGTGTCCATAGCGCGTCCTAAATTAGGTCTTAGGAATATCGTCCTCCTTCACTCTGATCTGATGATAACCGGATCTCAAATCTATCTTAAAAAACATTCCAGCTCCTTGCAACTGATCCATCAAGTCATCTATCCTTGGCAACGGGTACTTATTCTTTACAGTCACTTTATTCAAATGTCGGTAATCCATGCACAATCGCATTCCTCCATCTTTCTTCTTTACCAATAAAACTGGCGCTCCCCACGGTGATACACTCGGTCGAATGAACCTCTTGTTCAGAAGCTCTTCCAACTAAGTCTTTAATTCTGCCAGCTCTATCGGAGCCATTCTATACGGCGCAATTGACACTGGTCCAGCTCTCGGCACCAATTCAATCGCAAATTCAATCTCTTTTTGAGGTGGGAACTCAGGGATATCTTCCGGGAATACTTCCAGAAAGTCTTTAACCACCGGTATCTGATCTAAGTTCTGGGCATCACCCAACGCATTAGCAGCAAATAGAATATACCCCTGACACTCTTTCCTACTATAATGCACCATTACAGAGTTCAGGTAATACCCGGTAGCTACCACCGCTCTATTTTTTCCTTCCAGCATAAACCAAATTGACCGCTCAAAGCAATCCAACAAAACCTGATTCTTCGACAACCAATCAAACCCAAAAATCATCTCCAATCCAATCATTGGTAAACAAATCAAGTCATGCACAAAGTCTCTACCCTCAAGCTTGAAACCTACTTGTCTACACCCTGACCTAGTCATAACTATCTGATGCGGAGTATGTACATGCAGATCAAACGGTAACTCTGACACTTTCAAGCCTAATTTCTCAACCTTAGCAAACAAAATAAACAAATGCGATGCTCCAGTATCATTCAATGCAACTAAAGTCTTATCACCAATTAAACATATACCTCTCATCAACGGATCTGCCTTGGAAGCATCCTTGGAATTCACAGTAAAAACTCACCCCTGGTGCTGACTCTGACCCGCACTTGGGTTCTTCCCACGTGTGCAATCCCTCGCAAAATAACCAGGCAAGCCACAGTTGAAGCACCCACCTATATCAATCTTGCAAGAGTCATATAGATGAAAATGTCCACAACGATCACAAGCTAAATCCGAAGAACTTTTACTATGATTTCCTCTCCCTTTGCCACGCTGAATCTGATCATGGGTGTTCTTTCTGAAGCCTCCTAGCCCTTGAGGCACATATCCTCCTCTCTTAAAGCTTTGTCCTCTCAGATGAAAATACTTGCCACGCCCCAAATTAGATCCCCTTCCATAAGTGTCCTTGGACACCGCCACAGTCTTGGCATACTCCTCCATCACTCTTGCCTTATTCACCAAGTCGGAGAAGACACGGATCTCCATAAGAGTCACAGCAGTCATAATGCTATCCTTCAACCTGCTTTGGTATTTAATACACTTCCAACTCTCATAAGTCTCTGATGCACCATAACATACCCTAGAAAACCTACAGAGTTCCTTAAACTTGCTGGTGTAGTCCGCCACAGATAGAGAACCTTGCTTCAACTGCATCAGTTCCATCTCCTTTGCTTCCCTTGCAGACCCAAGGAAGTACTTCTTATAAAAGGCCGTTTGGAACACCTCCCATGGAATGTTGGCGTTCTGAAGCTGTAGCAAGCGACACTCTGCTTGCCACCAGGGCTGGGCCTCTCTCGCTAGCTGATAAGCGGTAAACTCGACATATTGATTGATGGGAACATGCTGCGCCTATAAAGCATGCTCCATAGCCTGGAACCAGTTGTCCGCTTCGGTAGGATTAGTTGACCCTCAGAAAGTTGGCGGATGAACCTTGAGGAACGTCGATAAGGTCATCGGAACACCACTCGTGTTATCGCCGTTTCCCTCAGCATTATCATTGGCATTCCCTTCGCCATTCCCATTGCCATTTCCGTTCCCAACCAGTTGGCCTAACTTCTGCACAGCTTGCAGAGTCGCAGCAGCATTAGCCTCCATAGTATTCGCAAGGTTTTCCATGGCCGCCATGAATTCGGCATGGTTATCCGCCGGTTGCTCATTCCTACTCTCGCGTGAACGTGCTCGATCTCGTCCGCAAGTGGCCATTAGGGTTTCTGTCTACACCAAACAATTGATATCAAGGTGATCAGTCTTAATATCAAAAGCCTAGTGCTTCAATTATCCCAAACAGGCACTCACAAACAAGCATGCTATGCAATATCAAACAGATAACCTAATAGCATCAAAGAAAAGACACACAGAGTATGCAATGAAGCACAATCAGTCCATCCCTCAGGCTCACGAGGACGAACCACTCTGATACCACTAAATGTAACACCCTAATTAGCCTAAGCTTTACCTCGCGTCGTAAAGCAAAAGTTAATTAGAGATTACGACAGTTCTAAGCTCATACATAATATATATATATATATAGAAAGAATAGTGTAATCTAGAAGCCCGATGAAGAATATAGCTCAAAGTCAGAATTTCAAAAGCGCAAAATGTGCTAACGAAGCTCCTAACTTAAAGCACAAGATATAAATAAGGTGTATCAAAATATAATAGTGTAACATCATAAGAATCTAGCCACGACTCGAGGAGTTTAAGCCGGCTAGCCATATACAGACCAAAAAGAACCAGACAGTAAAAATAAATTGTACAATTTTGTTCTCTCAAATACAAGCCTCTAGGCAAAACCAAAATACCAACTTGAGAGACATATATAAAATAAACCAAAAGACTCAAAAAGATGTCCGGATCCTCCGCTCCTGTCACTAACCAGACAACTCACCTAGGTGGGTGATGAATGATTTTATGCCGGTATAGAATTTATCAAGAATTCCAATCGTAGTATAGTTTAAACTGACACGTAATTCCACATCAAACAATCTAAATTCAATAACCGAGAGTATGAGTCCCGAGTCGTTCTCCCTAGGAGTGCTCCAAGATTCACATTGTTGGTTAGGGAGTGTATTGGTGTTTGGAGTTTCATATTAGAAAGGAACAAGATAGTAATGTGAACGAAAATCAAGTGATATAAAAGCCTTGGCTAGAAGTGAGGATTGGACTCCCTATCATCATTATTTCTATTAATTTTTTATTACAATTAGTTATTGCTTCACTTAGTTAACCTATAGTATGAAGAAAATTCAAGTGAAAGTAATCAATTTGGATTCACAAGTCCTAGCCCAACCCTAGAGAAGTCTAGCTTTAGTGACATGCAAATCAATTAGCAATTTTCAATTGATAATCAACAAAAGATATTAACAATTCAAGTGTCTCCAATATCTCAACTTCTAAGCCAAGTAAGAAAAGTCTACTCCATAGTTAAAGTTGGCATTTTCTCAAACACTTGGAGAGCAATGATGAGAGACATTGTAAAATTAAGAATGAAATTGAATTCAAAGGTGTCCACTACAAGAGATTAACAACAATCAAACAATTGAAGGCTAAGAACTTGAATTACCTCAATGTATCAATGGAAATAGAAGTAACAACATCCAAAAGCTAAGATCCACAATTAACTTGAACAATAAGAACTTTTTTGAGAGTATGAGAATCTAGATTTACAATTGGAAGCAAAGTAGAAGTGAATTGACAATAGATCTCACCGAATTCAACAAGAGAATTCCAAATTTGAGAGGGTAAACCCTAGAGAGAAGTTGGAATTTCTCTCTCTAATACACCAACCTTACCACATTCTCCTTCTTATTTCATTACTCTCAACTTCAACATCAACTATTTAACACTTAAGATCAAACCACATTTAGACTTACCCTTTCATCAATCTTAACACTACAAATATCATAATAAACCAACTTCCAATCCCTACAATCATTCAATATCATCATATCATTGTAAATCATTATAATTGAACCCAACATTCATAAACTCATCAATAACCATTATACATCAACATTCAACATATCAACAATCATTTTATTTCAAACATATCCTATAGGTCACTAGCCTAAGTGTCCATGAATATTATATACTACATAGAGGAAACCGAAACCATACCTTGGCCGATTCCCTATATGCACCAAAACTCCAATTTAGCGCAAATAAGCTCCCAACCATAATCCAAGCTTTCAATGTAACTCCAACAATTTCCAACAAGCTCCAATAGTTTTGGTATCCAAAACCCAATGCTAAGCAAGGATTAGAGCGAACCTAAACACCCAAAAATCACAAATCTTACTTAATCATAAACCCTAAAACTCAAAATTTTAGAGAGAAGAATAGAAAAGATTTCGTGGTTACCTCCCCAGTTTCTTGTATGGGTTTTGTAGAGCTCTTCACAAGGAACGCGTAGCCGCAAACAGTGCAGCGATCGGAGCTCTGTAGCTCAAGATATGAGCTTGAGAAGAAGATGATGAATAGTGCTCAAGGGTTTCTCTTCTTCCCCTTCTCTTTCAGCTGGGTGTGTGTGTTTGTTTGTGTGGTTTGGCTGTTTGGGTTCATTAAATGAACCTTATATATGTTGGGCTTGGGTCCAACTTGGGCTCGGTCCAACCGGTTAGCGTTTTTAGCCCGTTTGGTCTAACTTCAGGCCAAACCTTTAAAATTAACACCCTGTTTTCCATTTCTAATATTTTTTTAAGGTTTTTGATGGTTTTTACTTTTTCTCGTGCGGTACCGGGCAGACTTGAACCGGTTCAACCGATTCAACTGCCGGTTCACGGTTTTTCACAGAAAGCACATTTTCTGACTCAGAAAGACCCACTGAGTCCAAAAATCACCTTTAAATCCTCAAATTCTCTCTCTAAATTTTTGGAATCTACTTTGGGTAATTAGTTACTTAATTAACCGGTTGATTAGTTACGGTTCTTACACACTACCAGAAATATCATTAAAATCGACAGCCAAATCAACGGCTAAGCCGTCGATAATATTAAAAATCGACGGCAAAATAGACAGCGGAGATGGACGCTATTAAGCTTGTCAATTTTTCAAAATTCTAATAAAATCGACGGCTTGGGTAGCCATCGATAATAATTTATTGAAATCGACGGTCTTTCCATTTATAATATGAGTATAAGAATTTTACCTTCTTGCTAAAATCGACAACGTTGCCGTCGATATTATTATATAAAATCGACGTCATTTATGTCGATATTTGCTTTAATAAAATCGACAATATTTTCATCTATAATATGATTTACCAGCTTAATAAAATCGACAATGCTGCCGTCGATATTATTATATAAAATCGACTTCATTTCTGTCGATATTTGATTTAATAAAATTGACAATATTTTCGTCTATAATATGATTTACCAGCTTAATAAAATCGACAACGTTGCCGTCGATATTTGATTTATTAAAATTGCACAGGTGTCGTCGATTTAATTTTTAGATACTGACAAATTCTTTGTCCATATTTTGTTTTTTTGTCTATTTTAAATTTAAAAAGCGACAATGTTGTCGCTGATTTTAATAGCCATATTTTTTTAATTATTTTTTCTATTTGAAAAATAGTAAACAATTAATGCAAATAAACTTTTAAATATAGAAATAAAATTTATATAGAATATTAGATAATAAGACAAATAAACTTTTAAATATAAAAATAAAATTTATACTAAATATTAGATAATGAGTTTACAAACTTATCAAAATAATAAATAATCCTCTAACATAAAGACTCAAGACAAGATAAATAACTAAATTAGACTTATAATAAGTAACAATTGAGCTGAACAAAGTTGTGTTAACAAAACGTCCTTGCTGCTGCTAGCCTCAACTCTGGTTGATTTATTTGCTTCAGAAGATCAGTAGAAGTAACATGTACCATAAAACTGTAATTAGTAGACTCAAGCAGAAAATTTATATTTTTGATACATAATGTTGACAGTGAAAGTGTTAAATATAGCAGAACACCAAAATCTCGAGTAGTGTATAGGAGGAAAACGTGGTACATGATGAGGTATCGATATGGAAAACCATGAATCAGGATTCATATTGCCGAATTGCTGATACAATTTCAATAATGCCTTCAAATTTTCTCCTTTCTTTGAGAATAATCTTAGCTAAATCAAGTGCTCGCTTTTCACATGTTGCACGTTTAGCAGCATCGGCAATGGATTCAAAATCCTCAACATGAGCTACATTAACTATTCTCCTGTGTATTAATGATCAATTGATCATAATGAAAGTGTTAGCCATGCCTCCTAAGAATTTTCATGTTGCTCAAATCATAAATACAGGCCATTGCTTTAGAATCATACTGTTCAACAAATATATATCTTACTGAATATAAAATTAGAACATGGCATGCACAATGGAGATAGCTCTAGGGCCGGGATGACCTCAACTAAACATCAGTATAAATGATTATATACACATTAGAAAGTAGAGAGCAATTCCAACATTGTCACTGAATTTTATACCTAATATGTTTCCTGTAACCACCCTACCCCATGAGGCCTGCGATTTATAATTCTGTACAATGTTCGCTAATGATGTGTAAATTTGGAAAACGAATTCCAAACATACAAATCTAACCGGCAAGTATACCGGGTTGTATCAAGTAATAATAACTCACGTGAGTGAGGTCGATCCCACAGGGATTGAAGGATTGAGCAATTTTAGTTTAGTGGTTGATTTAGTCAAGCGAACAAGAGTTGAGTTGAGTGATTTGTATCCAACAAAAGCTAAATTGCATGAAATTTAAAGGGAGCGGGATAATTGACAAGAATTTAAAGTGCAGAGAAATTAAAGAGGCTGAATCTTAAAGTGCAAAAAATATAAATTGCAGAAACTTAAATTGCAAGAAATGTAAATGACTGAATCTTAAAGTGCAAGAAATGTAAATTGCTTGAATTATAAAAGGAATTGGGAATTGGATTTGCAGAAATTAAACAAGAAAAAGTAAATTGCAACAAGCAGGGAAGTAAAAGATGAATTTAATTGCAGTAGATCTCAAACAGAAAATGTAAATTGGCTTGAAGAAGCGTTCAACAGAAGAATTAAAAGGAAATTTCAGATCTCAGGGGTCAAGAGACTAGAAAACCAAGTCTAGATCTCACTACCTTCCTTGATCCAATTCAGAAATCAATTGCAATAAATTAAAGATCAAAATAGTAAGAAAACTTGAATTCAAATCTCAATTCTCCAATAGTGCAGTGAAAGAAACAAAAAGAGATCTCAAGGTGAGATTGAGACAGAATTTCCTCAATTCTCAACACCCAAGACTCAAGCAAGAATTGCAGTAAAGAAAATTAGAAAACGAAAGAGGAAGAGAATTCAATTCTCCTTCCAGATCCAAGTTACAGTAAGTAAAATCCTCCAAGAGGTGTAAATTCAAAAGTAAAAGTTGACGTCCCTCCTAAATCAAACTAACTTCTATTTATACACTTTCTTCTAATGGTCTTAGAGCCTTGAGTTTGGGCCTTGGCCTTGATGGAATTGGGTTGATAATAGCCTTTGTTGATTGCTCTTGGTGTTGGGAAGAAACCCACTTGTGAACCGGGCCATGAACCATTCACGTTTGAGTCAACGTTTGAGGCAAACGTTGACTCAAACGTCTTCGTACTAAACATCATGCAGAACCCCATTTGCTGCCATCCACGTTTGGCTCAACGTTTGAGGTCAAACATGAGCTCAAACGTGGCTCCTCCCATGCATTTCTTTTGGCCAACGTTTGGCCCAACGTTTAAGGCAAACGTTGGCACAAACGTTGGCTTTTCCAAGGCTTTAAACAGAGTGCTCTTTCTTGCTAATATGGTGCCAACGTTTGACCTCAAGTTTGAGGCAAACGTTGGCGCAAACGTTGCCAAGCTCCAGGGGTGCTTTTGCTTGTTCTTGTGGCGCCAACGTTTGACCTCAAGTTTGAGGCAAACGTTGGCGCAAACGTTGCTTCTTATGGGTGAAAAATCTTCAAGTCAACATTTGACCTCAAGTTTGAGGCAAACGTTGGCGCAAACTTGGTGTGCCTCCAGGGTGAAAATGCAATCTTCCTCACGTTTGAGTTCAAGTTTGAGGCAAACTTTAGCTCAAACGTGAGTCCTTTTTCCTTGCCCCTTGCTGTCCCCTTTTCTTCAACCTTCTTTCAAGCCTCTTTCCACCTATCATCAATCAACAATTGCATCAAAGCTATGCTATAATCATGAGAGTTCTTCTTCTTCTTGAAATTCAAGAAATTATGGCACAAAACTCATGAAAATGCATCAATTCATCCATGGTTGATTGAATCTAAGGAAACATGAAATTCCACCCAAATGGCTTACTTATTGCTCAAAAAAGTGCATAAAACCTATTGAAAACAAAGGAAAAAGACTAGTGAAACTAGGCTAAGATGACCTGTCATCAGCTAACATGCATAGCTTTATAATATATATATATATATATATATATATATATATATAACGAATTAGAATTAGAACACGTAGCACAAAACTTTTCTTTTAGTACTTCCAAGCGACGAACCTTTTTCCGATTCAATTATTTTATGGAACAAGTACTCCCAGAAGATTTTAATAATCTCTTTGGTTGTTCTTGAAGAGGATTAATGAATGAATCATTGAACCATATTAGATTGATAACCCAAACCCTTAAACTGGATTGGTTTCCCTTTTCCGGTTCAACCAAACCATGCTTCTCTTAAATAAACCGGACCCAAAGAAACTCTGATTAAACTCATCTTCTCTTCTCCTCTCACCATTGAACGTGTTTCAAAGGAAACTATGGTTACCTCTTCATGTAATCAATGTTGTGATATGGTGTTGCAAGAGGAAGAGGCCACGAAGCCTTGCCACACCAGCTCACCTCTTCCCACCTTCTGTATATATATATATAGATGAGCCAAGTCTCTCAATTTTCCTGAAAACCACATGAAGAGAAGAAAGGAAGCAAGAGTAGTGGCTAAGAAGGAGGAAGAGGAAGACCCAGCAGAAATCATCATCATCTGTGTGCGTCACCACCAAGAAGAAAGAGAAGGGCCATCAAGAGAGCTGCTACCCGAAGCCAAAGAAGGAACCTTACCTCTTTCCCTTTATGGTTTTCTTAGTGTTTTTCTTGTTGGGTAAGAACCAGTAACTTTGTGTTCTGTTGCTTTTCCCTAAATTAAAGATTCTACCCATATGAGCTTCAATTCTTTTAATTGATTACCAAACCAATCAAATTCAACCCATCACAAGAGTAAGAACTTTTTCTTGCTCCACATGCAACTCGGCCAATTAGCCATGTGAATTGACAAATTTTTTTAATTATGTTTGTTAGGGTTTTCTGATTTAATATAGCAAAGGACAGACTTTGGTTTGTGAAATTCTCGGAGAGAGGTAAGGGATGATATATATAGAATATCTTGTTTGTAGCTATGTGTACTGGTGATGATGGATGGTTTACCATGTGTTTGATTGATGAGAAGTATTTATTAATTTTCTGTTATGATGAAATGCAGAAAAGTGAATTAGAATTATGAATATGCGTTTGTAAAAAGGGGTAAATTAATGAGTATAAAGTTTTAGAGCTGTGCTGACCATGCTAGCAACTTTAGTTAGTCAAAAGAAAGATAAAATTATGATTTTAGATGAATTCTAGGCTTGAATATGAGATTTGGTACATGAGGTTGTTGGAAATACATTGTGCAGAATTTTTGCAAAATCTGCATAATTGGCAGAAGAACGATTTTCTAGGAGCCGTCCAGACCTAATTTTTATATAAAATTATTTTTCTATAAAACTTCTGTATGTCTTGAATATGCCATAAAAATTTCAGGAAATTTGGCCAAGCGGTTTGGAAGATATGAATTTTTGAAGTTTAGTGGTTGCTGCAGATTGTTCTGGTTTTCTAGTTCTGCAGTACCAACTTTCAGACGCTATAACTTTTAATTTAAACAGAATTTTGAGTTGATTTCAAAAGGATTTTAAAGATCTATCAGTCTATTTTAAGTGAGTACAAGTTTCATGTTCATATCTATTTTGTAGACTTAGATAAGTCACCTGGAAGGTCGATTGTTTGCTGGAAACTCTGAACTGGTTTATGAAGTGATATGAACCTGAAACTTGTGGATTCTGAAACTTAGGGATGTTGACTGTAATCTCACCAAAATTTAGAAGCAACAAATTAAAATTGAAATTATTATGGAATTTATAAAAAACATGGCTGCTGTTTGTTTTTCCGAAATTTTGTAAATGCAATAGCAGAATTTTAAAGCTTGTATAAAATTCAATTCTAATCCAAATTCAGTAAAACCTAACCTAAATTAAAGATTAAGATCTCTAGAGTTACCTTACCAATATGGTTTTAGATTAGACAAACTTAGGAAATGAAAAGAAATGTAAGTTGCCCCTAAGAAAGGTTAAAGTTAAAGACAATGATATTGAGAGATAAAGTGAAGAAAGACAAATGAGAAACAAGGAATGAAATAAAGTTAAGAATTATATTGAATGGGCCTTGTGCCGAATTGCTAATGTGAAAGTGCCCGCCTAACGGATAGCCTGATATTGCTAATGCGGGAATGTTCGCCTAATTGATAGCATTGTTCCTTACTGTGATACACATTAAACTGTTATTATAATGAGGCCTAATTGACACGGGTAACCGTGATGCCAAGGTGTCTAATTGACACAGTAAAGGAACCATATCTGAGATTCACTCCAAGTAACGTCGGGTTGCGGTAGACAACCGACGCATGAGCTCATGGCCTGCACTAGGAACAGGCATGCATCATCTTGTTTGTGCATATGTACTTCTTGTGAATTATTTACTGCTATTTCCTTTTTGTCTATGCTATCTACTTGTTATATGCATGTGTGTGCCTTAAGTCTCTGTGTTTGTTTCCCTTTTCTTTCTGATTCCCGACAACTTAGAGACAAAGAGCCTAGGTTCCCCTTTTACCTTGCTGAGAACTCTAGGTTCTCACCCTTCTTTCCTTTCTTTTTCCCCCTCCCCAGATGGGTTCGGCAGATAAGTCCGTTGAGTTTCGGGTTTCGGTACATCGCCCACGTTTCAACCCCGGCATGTCGTACATATTCACTCTAGCTGAAGACCATTTCGAGGATCGACCTAGCTGACTTTTTACTCTTTTTGGTGATCTTAGTATTACTTTTTCCTCGCTTTTGTAGTACTTTTAGAGGGGTAGGACATCTTAGTATATCGGTTCTAGTTTAGGAAACCCATGTGAGGGTTGGGATTATTTTTCTTTAATTTTGTCTCTATAAATATAACTTGGTGTAGTACTCATTATTTTGATACTTGGCATGTATCCTCAAACTTAACTTATGTTTATGTGATTATAAATGACTACTGAGTTTGATTATAAATATTTATTGAGTTTGATTATAGTCAAGTTCGGTGCTATATTTGACAACTAAGTTTGATTATAAATAGTTTATTCATGATTAGACCGGTAAAGGCTTATATTAAAATCCAAGTCTAGAGCCAAGTAGGTCATTTACGACAAGTAACACCTAAACAATTGACATTGGTCATGACGTGTCGAAAGTTCGGGTGTTACATTTCCTCACACGAGCACTCTAGACTAAAGTCATGCAAAAGACACATTCTAATATTATCATTCCATATTTATTTTATAGGAAAAATGCAATTAGTAAACTATGTCCACTTATCAGCACTTAGTTTCAACTTCCAATAACCAGGAATTCATGTCCACTTAGCAGTACTTAGTTTCAACTTCCAATAACCATCCCTATGATCTATGGTTTCCAGAAGAATTAAATGCTAAGTAGTGGAGAAAACAGTTATGATATAACCGAGTGATCGAGAAAGAGAGGGAAATATAGCCAGACTCACATTGCATCTGAAGAGCAGAAGGGTCTGAACGACTTCCCAATGACCATATCTACAAGCTTGCATCAAAGCCGTCTTCAAATAACAAATCAAAGTGAGTCTAAAACATCAATTAGTAAACTATATCCTCAGTAAGTGCATTATAAACATGCTATAAAATAGAAGTGAGATCTAACAAAAAAATTTCAATGTCTCATATTATCATGTAGATATCTCTAGAATTTTTATCAGATCCATCTGCCAATCTGTCACTTACAACTATGCAAACTCTAGTTATAAGTTCTCCAAAAATGAATAGAATCACATCCTAAAACTGCAAAGCTGGACTAAAATGGAACAAAAAAAATTACAAATTTGCAATTCTAAATACAGAACAGAATCTTCAATTCTCAAAATTGAAACTAGAACAACACTTGCACCAATTGTAATCAACCATACAATTCAACTTCCTCAAATCAAAACCAATTACCACAATGAAAACCATTTTAAGTTGTCAACTGAAAATTCGTCTTCTTCTTATTTTTGGATTTCAGATCTAAATTCAAATTGAGATTGAAATGTGAATCCCAAATGCAGAATTGAAAAATCTTGAGCTGAACCCGCACCATCAATGGCGGGCTCGGCAGAGGAGAAGGAGAAGCTCTACTCTCAGGCAGAGGACGACGGGTTTTCTTAGGAGTCGGAGAAGACGAAGCTCTGCTCTCTGCCTCTCTCCGTGACCGTGACTCCGTTCTGGTCTCTATTCTCGAGTCTTGGAGGAGAAGAAAAAGCATCACTCTAGGCTCTGATTCTCTGAAGATTTAGGGTTAAATTTTGGGAAAATGAGTGAAACGAGCAGGGACGCGGGAAGCAAACGCCGGAGTAGTTTTTTCTTAATAAAAATCGACGGCTATTTGGTCGATTTCAGTTAAAATAAAAATCAACATCATATCCGTCTATTTTATATAATAAATCTATACCGTTCATTCAATTTTAAAAAGAGATCTCTATCGTCTAAATTTATCGACGACAAAAACTATCGATATTTTAATTATTAAAATAGACAATCAGTCCGTCGATTTTAAAGAAAAAAATTTTCAACCCCTATTTCGTCGGTAATGTGACGATAGTAGTAAGGTATTAAAAGATTGTCAAAATAATAGACGACATTGTCATCGATTTTAATATTTTTTTCTTAATCATCTTTTTTCATTTTATCGACAAAAAGTCGTCGAAAATGAATAGTAAAAATTAAAATGATAAATCTAGGCAAAAGCATACAAAATAAAAATTATTCGAAGTAAGAGAATAAATAAAATACGAACCAATATTATCGTCATGCATTGTATTACTTCGACCATTAATATTTAAACATTTAAAAACATGAAACAAAATATACAAACTAAAAAATTCAGGCGAAAGCAAAAATTGTCATAACATATATAAGATAATTAAATAAAAAAATACTCTAAAACAATAGATGAAACTGAGAACTTTATAAAAAAAATTATGATATACAAAGATAGCATTCTTAAAATAATTTTTATGTATTTCAAACTCAAACTATATTGTATTGACTATTTCATCTAAACAAAATAGTACATAACAAACACAATGTTAACATATAAACAAAAACATACAATGTCAAAATAAAATAATAAACATTTAAAATAATCTAATGTTGTTATAGATCATATGTGGTTTTAACTTGGTTATAACAGTTATGAATAAAAAATTTTAAACAAAAAAGTTTTATTAGAAAAAAGAATAAAACTATTTTAATACACAATAAATAATATTTTCTTATAATTAAAAGAATAAAATGATTTATTTAACGAATAAAAAATTCTTTATAAAGAATAAAATAAAATATTTTATAATTAAGGTTGTTAAATACTTCTGAATAACAAAATCTGAAAAAAATAAAGTCAAACAAGATCACAATATTATAAAGTGTAACAAAATTAAAAAAAATTCAAACATCATTTAAATATTTGATAGTTACTTATCTCTTTTTTATGATCACTATAATGGAAGTCATTCATTGTTTTTATAATCAACAAAGTACTATTTTTTTAGTCATTACAAAATTTATCATTTTCTGTTTTCCATTATGAATGTAACCAAATATATATAAATTTAGTTTGAGTACAGAAATTAGACAATTTGAGCATTCCACAATTGTGTTCAAAATTTTCAAGAGGATGCAACAATACTTCGAACTCTGCTACCAATTCCAAGGACATGTCATTATTGTAGCCAAGTCTATTTTACCATGAAACATTTGAAATGTGCTGTAATGGGGGGAAAAGTCTCTCTTCCCTGAGTAAATACTCATCAGGAATTGCTCGAAAACTTTCTAGACACCTCTACAGAAGGAATCCATTTTAGAAAACTTATTCGTGGTTACAATAATGTATTTTGCTTCACTTCATGTGGTGTGCACATAGACGAACAACTGGCTATAACAGGTCGTGGTATATATATATTTCGTGCTCAAGGCTCAATATATCACAGTATAGGAGGATTTTATCCAGATCAGGGCACACGACCACGTTTTTTGCAACTATACATATATGATATTGAGCAGGAGTTGCAGAATAGGATGCTGGAGATCACACAACTACATAAAATATTGGTTCTCAAGTTACAACAATTGCTACACTGGTATAATCCTTTTTTCCATGTGTTTCATCAGCTTGCACAACGGTCTGATGTACATGAGCGTAGTTTGGTCATTAGAGAGCGACCTGCTAATTAGCCACAATATAGTCTTCCAACTGCCTCACAGGAAGTAGCTATAATTGTTGGTGATGATGTTGAAATAATGATTCATGGACGAGATATTAAGGTGCAAACTTATCCTGGTAGCTTGAGAAGTATTCAGGAATTCGTTGGCTATTACGATCCACTACAATATCCTCTTCTTTTTCCATTTGGAACATATGGATGGGATATCAATACTCAAAGTCAAAGTGGGGACAAAGTATCATGTCAAACATATTATAGCTATATGCTCCAGGTACAAATCCCATTTCCTACGCAGTATAGACTTCTGAAAATTCTGCCAAAAAATTGTTCAATGTATCTAACTTTTTCTTCCAAAATCTTACAAATTTGTAGATCCGCCCCCGATGATCATTCCACTATATTGCAAGTAGGGAGACTTCTATAACAAAATGTTATAGATAACTATGTAAAAATTGAAACGGAAAAGTTAAGATGGGTTCGAACTAGACAGAAGAAATTATGGGCTGAACTATACTAAGGCTTACAAGATGCCTTGCACACAGGAAAAACCAATGCAAATAAATATTGTTGGATCTAATGGCTACTTCATAAATCATTAAGAATTATCCAAAATAATTATTGAAACTAACAATATTTCTCTCTATATTTGTCTTTAGAAAATGTTGGAAGAAAAAGAATGATATTACCATCGTCATTCATTGGTAGTCGTCGAGACATGACCCAACGATACGAAGATGGAATGGCTATTGTTCTTAAAGAAGGCAAGCCAGATATTTTTCTCACAATGACATGCAATCCATCTTGCGTTGAAATAACTTCAGAACTCAACCCAGTTCAAACTCCACAGGATCGTCCAGATCTAACAACTAGAATCTTTTGAGCCAAATTTGAACAATTGAAAGGATGTAATTACTAAGGGTGTCTTGGAAAAGCTGAAGAGTTATATTTATGTCACTGAGTTTCAAAAAAGAGGATTGCCACATGTATATATGTTGCTAATCTTAGAAAATAATGACAAGTTAATTGACCCGGAGCATTATGATAGTTTAGTACGTGCAGAGATACCATCTAAAGAAGTAGAACCACACCTACATGATGCAGTACTAAAATATATAATCCATGGTCCTTCCAGAACACTTGATCAATCTTCACCCTACATGAAAATTGGCCAATGTAAACGCAACTACCCAAAAGAGTTCGCAGTAGGGACATGAAGAGGTGACAACTTGTATCTGCAATATAAGCGACGATTTGACACTCCAGTACCGATTAACCAAAATGTCACAGTTGACAATAGATGGGTAGTTCCGTACAACCCTTGGCCACTACTAAATATGATTGCCATATTAATGTTGAGATATATAGTAGCATCAAGAGTATAAAATATCTCTACAAGTATTGTTACAAGGGTCCAAACCGAGTTGCAATGGAAGTTTACAAAGTTTCTCATATTGACGAGGTCCAACAGTTTGTTGATGCAAGATGAATTGCTGCTCCAAAAACATGTTGGAGAATATTTAAATTTAACCATTACCGAATGTATCCATCTATGGAAAGGTTACAAATTTATTTGCCAAATCAACATCAAGTGAGCTTCTATGATCACCAAACCATTCCTAAAATACTTAACAATGATTATTTCTCTAGAATAATGCTAACTGAATTCTTTGCCCTAAATTGAGAGGAGGACCAACAATCTAGGTATCTTTTGTATAAGAAAATTCTAGAGTATTATACTTGGCACAACAAGGAAAAGGAATGGCATCGGCACAAGACACACAGGAGACCCATCGGTCGAATTTATACTGTATCACCTTCAGAAGGAGAAAATTTCTATTTGCGTATTATGTTATCGAATGTTAGAAGACCAACCAGTTGGGATGACTTGCTAACAGTGAATGGGGTCCAATATTCGTCCTTCAAGCAATCTACTCAACACTGAAGATTGTTAAAGAGTGAAATAGCATCTGTGCATATTTGGTTGAGGCTTCTGTTTTACGATTACCATGTGCTTTACGAAGAGTTATCCAACAAGAACTGTCCATCAAAGTACCCCGGAAAGACCTGAAGATTGAACAATGACCAATCTAAAGCTTTCAAGTGCATTATGAATACAATTGATCGAAGAGAAAGTCGAGTGTTCTTTGTTGATGGGCCGAAAGGAGCAAGCAAAATATTTCTTTACAGAGCTATAATTGCATAATTGAGAAATAAAGGTCATGTTATCTTAGTAACTGCATCATCAAGAATAGTTGTAACATTATTGCCTGGGGGTCGAACAACTCATTCTAGGTTTAATATCCCAATTAATGCAGAACCATCCTCCCTTTGCAACATAAGCAAACAATCAGATCTTGCAAAGCTGATTAGACAAACAATGGCAATAATTTGGGATGAAGCACCGATGGCAAATAAAGAATTGGTGCAATCATTAGACCGTACTTTGAGAGACATATTAGCAAATGATATTCCATTTGGAGGTAAAGTGATGGTGATAGGAGGAGATTTCTGCCAAGTACTACCTGTCGTACCGAAAGGTAGTAAGTCACAAATGATTTCAGCTGGGCTTCCACTCAAATTCTTCATTTGTGACAAAATATGCAAACTTCTAATGATCATGTTTTTGCTAAGTATCTTATGCGCATTGGTGATGGAATTGAGCCTACCATATGATGCGTGAGCATCTTTTCTATCTTTTCCTAGTGAATTTGTATTTGAATTTGTAAGTTTAATCAAGATATGAGTATTTTTGAGCCACTATGAATGTTACTTTGAGTTGTGTGCAATTTGGTTTATTTCAGATAGCATTTGGATGGATTTGACAGGGTTTGTGTAGAAGAAAAGGAAGAAAGTGGATGATGCTGTCAACCCTGACATCCTTGCACTCCAACGGACATAACTCGAGCTATAGAGGTCTAATTGATGCCGTTCTAGTGGCATTGGAAAGCTAACTTCAACAGCTTTCCAATGATATATAATAGTATACCCTTTTTCTCCTGGAAGCATGGCCTTGGTGACACCTAACTTGGGATTATCCAAGTTAGGCGCTGGATGAAGACAAGCATGCAAATTCCATACGGGCATGGTGGCGCCTAACTTGGGATTATGCAAGTTAGGCGCCAGGTGAAGCACAAGCACGCCAAAGCATATGGGTATAGTGGCGCCTAACTTGGCTGAGCCAAGTTAGGCGCCAGCCTTAAGGAATACAATGGTCCCCACACATCTTTGAGCCAGCAACAAAGATTTTATTTTATTTTGATTGAAACTTTATTTTATTTACAAATAAGAAAATATATTATTTAGTTTTAGAAAATATATTTTATATTAATTAGGATTAGATATAAAAGAAAAAAAATTAGCCCTTGGGGCTCTCTTCTCTTTAGACTTCTCTCTTTCGCACTTTCGCACTTTCTCTTTGCTAGGGTTTATTTTCTCCATGAGTAACTAAACCTCCATTGTTAAGGTTAGGAGCTCTGTTTATTTCTATAGATTGAAATTATTGCTTTTCTATTTTAATTAATATATTGATTTAGTTTTAAGGATTACTTTCGTACTTAATTTTATGAATCTGGGTGGAACAGAAGTATGACCCTTATTCTAGATGCGTTCTTGTGACCTTTGGAAGAGGTCTCTCAACTGAATACAACTTGAAAGTAAATTCCTTCTAAATTGCTAATTATATGAACTAATTGGGATATGTGATATATAATCCTGTTAGCTTTGGGTAATTAGGATTTTTGTGGCTAATAAACTAGAATTGGACTTAAACCTCTAATTGAAATAAATGACCAAAGAATTGGCGGTTAACTAGGATAGAGGAGAATAAATTACTAAGAAATTAGGGTTTAGTCATATATAGTTTGCCATGAATTGAATCTTTCATGATTAAAATAGTTGGTAAGAAAAGTTACTCCGAAAGATAAACATCTCTAAAACCTTAACTGTTTTCTCATATATATTTCACAACCCGTTTACTACTTGCTTTCTAATTCTCTGAATTTACTGTTTAATGCTATTGAACTCTGAAACACTCTTTTCTGCTTGCCTGACTACACAAATCACTCAATCATTGTTGCTTGATCCATCAATCTTCGTGGAATCAACCCTCACTCACTTGAGGTATTACTTGGTACGACCTGGTGCACTTGTCAGTTAGTTTGTGGATTGTAAATTCTGCACCAAGTTTTTGGCGCCGTTGCCGGGGATTGACAACTACTAGTTGTTTAATTTGATTGCTTAGATTAGGCGTTTTAGCTTTAATTTTATTTAATTTTTGGCTTTAATTTTCGAATTTTACTTCAATTATTTTTACTTCATTTCTGAAATTAAGTTTGGTGTCCCATAGTTATTTTATTTTAATTTTCTTGTTTATATGTCTTAAAAATTTCAAAATTCTGTTCCAATTTTGCTTATAATTTTTGAATTTTTTTTTGTTTTATTTATTTAGTTTGCTTTATATTATTTCTTGTACTCAGGTTGCCTCACTGGAAATTCTTTGCACTCTGACGTAGAGATTTCTACTTTTCTTGTTTTCTGTTTATGAGCAAGAACAAGAACATGGAACCTTTTATAGATTTTGATCCTGAACCTGAGAGGACCTTGAGACGGCATCTGTAATAGGCAAGAGCCTATAAAATTGCTGAAAATCTCAAGGAGAATTTTGATGAAGAGATTGAAGAGCTCACCATGGATCCCCCTAACAATAATCCTCCAAATGGCAATGCATAACCTAGGTTTGGATCCTACACTGCTCCTAAGCCCAATTTCTATGGGAATAGTATTGTTGTACCTGCTATAAGAGCCAACAACTTTGAGTTAAAGCCTCAATTCATCACTCTGGTGCAGCAAAACTATCAATTTCATGGACTCCTGCAGGAAGATCCTAACTTGTTTATCGCCAATTTCCTGCAAATTTGTGATATAGTGAAGACCAATAGAGTCCAGCCTGAAGTTTACCGGTTGTTGCTCTTCCCATTTGCTGTGAAGAACAAAGCCAAGCAGTGGCTTGACACGCAACCCAAGAAAAGCTTGGACACATAGGAAAAATTGGTTGATAAGTTTCTAACCAAGTTTTTCCCTCCTCAGAAGCTAACTAAGCTGAGGATAGATGTCCAAACCTTTAGACAACAAGAAGGTGAATCTCTCCATGAGGCTTGGGAGAGATATAAAGCTATGCTCAGAAAGTGTCCTCCAGGCACTTTTCTGGATTAGAGTTAGTTATAGATCTTCTATGATGGGATTTCTCAATCTGCTAAGATCTCCTTGGATAACTCTGCAGGAGGATCCCTTCATATGAAGAAAACCACTGAAGAGGCCTTGGAGTTGATTGAGATGGTTTCTAACAACCAATATTTATATTCTTCTGAGAGGTCCTCTGTGAAGAAAGGAGTCATGGAATTAGAAGTCGTAAATGCTCTTCTTGCTCAAAAGAAGCTTTTGTCTCAACAAATGAATCTCATCACTCAACATTTGAGTGGGATGCAAGTTTCAGCTGTTAATGCTCAGAATGCCCCTCAAGAGGCTCCATATGACATGAATGGTGGCTTCACTCAATGTGAGAATTATGAATATACTCAATTTTATCCTGAATAGGCCAACTTTATGGGGAATGCTCCTAGAAACTCCAACTATGATCCATATGCCAAGACCTTTAATCAAGGGTGGAGAAATCACCCAAACTTTGGGTGGAGAGAGAAACCTCAGAGGCCACAAAATTTTAATAATTCTCAGGGCAGTTTTAATCAGAATAATTTCAATAACCACTAGTTTCAGTAATCTCATCCACAACAACCTCAGCAAGAAACTTCTCAGCCTCAGAAGACCACTGACTTGGAATCGCTAGTTGCAAGTTTTATACAGGAAACTAGAGCTTCACTTAGGAACTTGGAGGTTCAGATGGGTCAAATAGTCATAAAAGTTGCTAAAATTGATCAGAGTCCACCAATTCCCTTTCTAGTAACACAACTCCAAAACCAAGAGAGGAGTGTAAGGCTATCTCCTTGATAAGGGAACAAGTGGCAAGTATGGAAGCACAAGTTACTGAGGAGCTGGTTGAAAAAGAAGCTCCGGAGGAGAAAAAGGAGGAGGAGGAACATGCCCCTCCGAGGCGTGCAGACAATCCTTTTCCAGTCACTCTTGACACACATCCGACATTACCTAAGGCTCCTGAGTATAAGCGTAAGATGCCATATCCTCTGAGACTTCAAAAGGAGACCAAGGATAAGCAGTTTTCAAAGTTCTTAAAAGTTTTTAGAAAGTTACAAATTAATATTCCTTTTGCTGAAGTTTTGGAGCAAATGGCTCTCTATGTTAAATTCATGAAGGAGTTGTTATCAAAGAAGAAGCCTTTAAAGGGAGATGAGACAGTAGTCTTGACCAAGGAATGTAATGACATAATCCAGAGTAATTTGCCAAGAAAAATGACTGATCCAGGGAGCTTTCAAATACCATGTACCATTGGAAACACAACCTTTGAGAAAGTCTTATGTGATCTGGGAGCAAGCATCAATTTAATGCTCTTGTCTGTGATGAAGAAGCTACAAATCAAAGAGGAACAACCAACAAGGATAGCATTACAAATGACAGATAAATCTTTAAAGCATGCACATGGAATATTGGAGAACATCTTGGTCAAGGTGGGTAAGTTCTTCCTCCAGCAGATTTTGTGATTCTTGACATGGGAGAGGATGAAAATGCCTCTATAATCCTAGGAAGACCATCCCTAACCACGGAAAGAGCTCTAATTGATGTAGAACTGGGTAAATTGGTACTTACAATGCATGATGAGTAACTGGTCTTTCATGTCTTAAAAAATATGCATTCATCAGGTGAAGAGGAGAAGTGCATGCAGACTGAGTTTATTGATCCAAACTTTTAAAAACCCCCTGATGATGCACAACAGGATCTGCAACTCAAACCTCCTTTAGTGAAAATAAACAAAATTTTCCCTGACATCAAACCTAAGTTTGGTTTGGGAATGAATCATCCACCAAGGAGGAAGTTCCCAAGAAGAAAGTACCCAAAGGATAGAGAAACAAAAAGATTCCCACTGAAGGTTTCTCCCCAAGAATGAAGGTAGTGTTGACTAGTAATCCAGTGTTGACTTATACAGTAAACAGAATCCTCTCTCTTGAGCATATTGAGCTAAGGAATTAGGGTTTAGTCATATATAGTTTGCCATGAATTGAATCTTGCATGATTGAAATAGTTGGTAAGAAAAGTTAATTCGGAAGATAAACATCTCTGAAGCCTTAACTGTTTTCTCATATATATTTCACAACCCATTTATTACTTGCTTTCTAATTCTCTGAATTTACTATTTAATGCTATTAAACTCTCAAACAATCTTTTCTGCTTGCCTGACTAAGCAAATCACTCAATCATTGTTGCTTGATCCATCAATCCTCGTGGGATCGACCCTCACTCACCTGAGGTATTACTTGGTATGACACGGTGCACTTGCCGGTTAGTTTGTGGATTGTATATTCTGCACCACCATACGTGAAGACTTTGTATGAATACAAGAAAATATGACAATTCTGTGGGAAAGTGAAACATCATTACACAATTTAATAGAAGAAACATTTTCAAATTTACAATCTCATGGGTGGGACGCTTCTTACATGGTAGAAAAGGGCAATATTGACGCCAAAAATTATGATGTACAACAGCTTAATGATATAATTATCAACCAATTTTTAGGAGAAGAACGAAATTTAGTATCATTTGATGAGGTAGAAGGAGATGGTAATAATTTATATTAACAAGAATACCTTAACTCAATTTTTACAGGCGGGTAGCCACCTTATGTGTTGAAGGTAAAAAAAGGTGCACCTTTGATGTTATTGAGAAACATAGATCCTAAGGCCAGCTTATGTAAAGGTACAAGGTTACTATGTCGTGAAACTTTTTAAAATATGTTGGATGTAGAAATTTTAACCGGCCATCACTGTGAAAAAAGAGCTTACTTGCCTCGGATAAAACACAAAATAACAGAGAATTCAGGATTGCCCTTTATACTTATTAGGAAGCAATTTCCTATAAGGTTGAGTTTTGTAATAACAATAAATAAATCACAAAGACAGACCATTCCTAAAGTAGGGATCTATCTCCCTAAATATATATTTAGCCATGTGCAATTATATGTTACTCTGTCTCGAAGTGTTTCTCAGTCAACTACAAAAATTTTAGTCAAAGAAAAAAAAATAGATGGAACAAATAGAGAATTTACCAAAAATGTGGTTTTCAAAGAAATTTTATTACTTTCACCACATGTAATTTATGTTCTTAGTAAATGTGTGTAGTTACTTCTTGGTATAATTCAGTCTTCATATAATTTTAATTATTAAAATTTTTTCATTGATATATATATTTTTGTGTGAAAAATTCAATTTATTGACGACTAATGACTTATATTTTTTTAATAGATTAATTGATTTCAAAGGAGCTCATCAATATATGCCAGGAGATAAAGACAAGGAACTTGAACATCTGTTTTACTCAATAGGTACGTACTAATTATCATTAACTGAAATATACTATAAATATATTAACAAATATCAATTACAGGAAGAAGGATTTTAAAGTCTCTGGAGTGCATGAAAAGATGAGCAATCAATTGCATCAATCGAACCAATAGACAATAAAATAATTTTTTTAATTAATTACTGTAAAAATTGCATTAAATATACATACTTCTATTTTTATGTTAGTAATCATAATCATATATTATCTAACAGGTTCATTCTCTTGAAATTTATTCTATTTGTTGGAGAGGTACAGTTAAAACGGACAAGACTCAATTCTAGAAGATAAGAAAAAAAAAGAAATACTGCTCCAAAAAAATACAAGGTAATGCAATCACCGTAATCAGAATGTTATAGATATTGCCTATTATCTATCCCTTTCTATCTTCTTCTATTATATAAAGAGAAAAAGTTTATACCTAAAATGTTAAATGGCTGCTTTGAGATTGCAACGGATATTATGTTTTCCATGTTAATAAAGTTACAAAAAATAATTTTATACCAATGATAGTAAATTAAACTTTTTTTTTCCAAAAACAAACTCACAAAAGCAAAACTAACTCATGTTAGTCAAGAATAACATTGCAGGTACCTATCCTTAAATTAAGAAATTGCACAAAATAGAGGTAATATCGGATAAAAAATATTTGAATACTCTACGGAGAGTCTAATAGCTTCTTTTGTTGTGAATGTGTAGAAAATTCAACGACAAATAAGAAATTTCAATTTTACAGGTTTCATTATTTTTTTTGTTAAATTGTCATTCAAATATAATGAAATTAGTATTGGCATATGATATATTTATTAATTTCTAAATTTTGAAGTTCTTCAATGCTTAAGAATTTATTGATAAAGAGATGTATGAGGAATTGCGTAAAATTTTTACTCGATACAAATTCAGAAATTACTTTAGGTTTATATTAACGTTTTTACTTATAGTTTGATCTATAATTTTAAAAAAAAGACATAATTATTTTTCTTCTTTGCACTATTTGTAGGCATATGAAAGATTCTTCAAATTAAATACAGATCTGTATTTTGGCTTACTACTAAAAAAAGTATCTAAACAAAAATAAATATATATGACTTTTGAATATAGTTCATCTTTTGTAAACAATTGTGTTTTTATATTTATTTTTTTTACTTTGAGTTAGATAGAAGAAGATAAAATACTATTGTGATACTTATTTTATGGATTATGTTATTTATAGATAGGTGATGTATGTTTATTTTAATTCTAATTATTTTCATATTGTCATTTTTTTATAGATAGGTAATATATATTTATTTTAATTTATCATTTTCATATTATCATTGACTACTCTATATTATTATTTTTATATTATTCGAATTTAAAATTTAAAAAGTTATTACATAAATCAACTTTAAATCTAATAGAAAAAGTGGCTGAGCAGTGCCTGTTAAGCCGCTAGTATATATAAATAAATAAGATATGGAAGTACCAAACAATCAAAAAATTAAATAAATTAGAATGAATAAATGCTCATGTTCAAACAAGTAATAAAAAATATCAACTAATGATAAAAGGTTTAACTAATTTATTGATTCTTATAGTTTTACCAAATTTTCAATTAAGTCTCTATTTTTTTTTCAATTGAGTCCCTACACTATTTTTAATTTTGTAATTAGGTCTTTTTCATGTCTAAAACATTAAAATTAACATAATATTTCTTTCAAAATATATGTGATCAAAGATCTTGTTAGGTTTTTAGCCAGTTAAGAATACCTTCAATTTGCGAAAAAATATTCAGTTAACTCTAATATTTTTTAACTAGAAAGAACCTAATTATAAAATTAAAAATAGTGTAGGAACTAATTAAAAAAAAAGTATAGAGACCTAATTGAAAATTTGGTAAAATTATAGAAACTAATAAAGTAATTAAACTATAATAAAATGAGATATGACATATTCTTGAATTTTAAATTTTATTTATATGATTTTTGGATGTGCTCAAAAAGTATTTGGTGTGCGATTGTATTATTTTAGATGTGTTATAGAATTAACTAATTTAAAAAATTAGTCAAAATATTAAACAATAAAAAAAAATGAATAAATGCTAATGTTCAAATAAATAATAAAAAAATTTAACTAAAAATAAGATTAGATATATTAAATGTGTTTTTATTGAATAAGATATGAAAAAATTTAATTTAATTTTTAAATTTTAAATTTTATTTGTATAATTTTAGATATAAGCAAACAAATTTTGTATATAATTAAATAATTTTAGATATGTCATATTCAAAAAAATAATCCATCTTTACAAAACGCCATCCACCTCTTCTTAATTTGTGTCATGTTTTCATTTACCTGACCGCGTGGATAAATTCAAGTTGTTTTTCTATTATATTGTTCCTTTGAATTTACTTTAATAATAATAATAATAATAATAATAATAATAATAAAGTCTATTTTATTGTCCAAAATTCTTTTTTAATTTTGTTCTTTTTAATAATTTATCCTATTATATGTCAGTTATTTCACCTTAAAAAATTTTTACTACTTTATCTTCTCTCTTATCACACACATTCACGTTCTCTGTTATCTCAGACATTCACATTCACGGAACTTCTATAGTTATCTCTTTTTTTTTTTTTTATTATCTCTCATCTCATATTACTGTTACTACATAATAGAAAAATTTTCTTCTTTTTTTATCCATCTTCTCTTGCATTCATTCTCACTTCACTTAAATGTAACGTAAAAATATAAAATGTAATATAATTTTCTTTCTGTCCTTAAATAAAAGTGTAAAACTATGCTTATATGGTTGTTTTGGTTAATCACAGTGACAACATATCAATAAAAGATTCACGTGAAAGTCATAGACAGACTTGGCAAGACTATGCTAAGTGACGAAGACAAAACATGAGCGAAGAACAGAGTCAGCAACACCTGGCCAGAAGGCGTACCCGTTACCGAGAGAGTATTAGACGAGAAAAATAAATTGATACATCAAGTGGTCCAACTAATATCACAACCCAATTAAAAGATATAACAAATATATCCATAATCGCGGCTCATCAATACTCTGTGTCACTAAGTTATACTTCCAATTAATAAATTTATGTTGTTAGTTTATTATTTAATTTGAATTATTTCTACAAAATATCTATACTAATGTACTCTTAGTAAGGGTAGCAAAACGGATTGAACCCGTTGGGCCACCCGCTAAACCCGCTAAAAAACGCTGGTTGGACTAGGATTTGGAGTCCGCCAAATTAAAAAAATCCGCCAAACCCGCACCGCCAAATTGACGGATTTTGGCGGGGCGGGCGGGCCGGTCCGCTGGGCCGAAAATTTTTATTTTTCTTTTTTTTATTAAATAAAAGAGTGATTACGGTTATAAAATTAATAATTATAGAATTTTCAAACACTTTTTTTGTTTTTATTTTTATTCTTCTTTTAGTTATTAACTTTGTTTATTTTATTTTATAATTTCGTATATTTGTTCAAATTACGTGACATATTTTTTAAAATAAAGATGATTCTATTGACAAATATTATTTTGAACAATTTTATTGAAGTTAAAAATAAAAAAAAAATATAGTGAAAAAAATTATATTATAATTTGACTATTTTTTATTTGTATTGATTTTTTAATTATTATTTTTTGGATAATTTTAATGAATTTTATTTTTCAAAAAAAAAAAAAGAGTCAAGTGGGTTAGTCCGCCGACCCGCTAATCCGCCATAAAGTGGGGCGGGCTAGCATTTTGAACACATCTTAGTTGGCAGAGCGGGTCGGTCCGCCCCATTTTTGGGACGGACCTAGGCGGAGCGAGCGGGTTGGGGCGGGCTGGCCTGCTTTGCCACCCCTAACTCTTAGTACCATTTATCTATAATTTATCTACTGAATGTACTCTTAAGTTTTCAAAATACATTATTTGTATGCAAATAATAAATTTTCTAAATATTATACTCATGATAACAGCAGAGCTGGTCTAAGTAACAGACCGAATAGTGATAATATGGGTAGGAATACTGTATATTTATTCAATTAATAATCTATTTTTTCTTAAATTTTAATTCAATAAACCTTCAATTATTGTTCTAAATAATATTATTATAGATATTATTATATTATCTTAATATACTTTAAACACTTATAATGTCAATTATGGAGTAATTTAATGATTTTCGAATATAATATTATAAAAATATAAAATTTTCTCACGGTGTCATTATAAAAAAAAATTATATTAGATATATGTTTAATAATATATTTGTTATTAAAATTTCCTCATTTTGTAACAATAAAATTTAGTTGATAATTCTGGCTTTTTTTTTTTTTTTTTACTTTTCCTCTTACAATGTTATATATTAGAAGTGCCAATTTTTCACCACATAAATTTAAACCAATTAATTTACTATTTTTAATATTTATGAATTATTTATCTTTAAAGAATAATTATACACTAAAAAATAATTATTTAATCTTTAAAGAATTTAAAATACATCATTTTCATTCCAATAATATGATTTTATTATTCAAATACTTATAATAACTGTTGTCCAAGTAACATTCTAGAATTTTAAATTTTATATATTTTTTTTAATATTGTAAAATTTTTTTAACGTTTTGTTTAATACACAAAAAATGTTCAAATACTTTTAATAAATATATATAATATTATAAATTATAAATAATTTTTTCACTTAACAAATTTATACGATTATACTTAAATCATTTTTCAAATGGCATCTTTTTACAAGAACTCAGAATAACCATCATGTATTGATATTTATTACGTGCCACTATCTATTTTTTAGTTACTCAGAGTTTAAATAATTACAATATTAATAGATATTTTACGTATTTTATTACTTTCAATCAATTTAATTTTGTATGTTTTATTTCCTATAAAGTAAACTTTCAGTTATTACTGATAATGTATAAAATTAACACATTGAACAATTCTATAATGTTGTTAATTATGATCAAAAGTTATATTAATTAATTTACTACATTTAGATTATTATTAACATGCTACCCTTTTAATAATCTCTTAGTACCTATAATGTATATGTAATTTAAATGTCATACAAAATAAAAACAATGATATTTTTGAAAATATTGTCTTAGTAATGCTAATAATTTAAATATTTTAAAAATAAAATTAATTATAATACCATATAAGCAGAATATAAAATAAAATTAATTATTTTTTATAAAATTTTTAATTAATTTTTTTTGTACACAATAATTTTATAATTATTTATAACTGTTCAAATATAAAATATTACATATTCTTTCAATGTGCTAAATTATGATAAGAAACCTTTTAATACAAAAACGTTAAAGAATCCTTACCATTTAAATTATTATTATATTATTCTGCTAGCATAGTATGTATTCTTAGTATACTCTGATTACTATTTTTTTTTTTAATAACTCAAAATAAACTTTTAATGTGTTCTTTTTAAATACCACCAGAAATTGATGGAAATAGATCTGATTAAAGCAGTAGACGTAAAGATAATACAACTGATCAATATTCTACTTTTTTCTTTAAGTTTGGTATCGTGATGCATTTTTAATAGATAAATAAATTTAAAAAAAATTACTATTTTATCTGTTAACATATTAATGTATTCATAATAGACATTATGTGTGAACATAATTGATCTAAAAAAATATATTTATTTAAAATAATTGCAAGAACCAATATAAAAAAGAGTGGCAGTGCCTAACAAAAAACATTTAAAATCTATATACAAAAAAAAAATTTATAAAAACCAAAATGATACTTAAAATATTTATTTACAAAATTAAAATAAAAAATATGTAAACTTTAACGAAAATAAAAATATAGTTAATTTAAAATACTTTATATTTAAAGAATCATTTTGGTATAATTCACAAAAAAATGACAAAATAAAAAATTAAATAAAATATATTTCAGGTAATAAAATGAATAGTAAAAATTAAAATGATAAATCTAGTGAAAGCATACAAAATAAAAATTATTCGAAGTAAGAGAATAAATAAAATACGAACCAATATTATCGCCATGCACCTTATTACTTCGATCAATAATATCTAAAGTTCTAAACATTTAAAATTATGAAACAAAACATAAAAACTAAAAAATTCGGGCAAAAGCAAAAATTGTCATAACTTATATAAGATAATTAAATAAAAAATTATATAAAATGATAGATGAAACTGAGAACTTTATACAAAAAAATTATGATATACAAAGATAGTATTCTTAAAATGACTTTTATATATTTTAGACTCAAACTATATTATATTGACTATTTCATCTAAAAAAAAATAGTCCATAACAGACATAATGTTAAGATATAAATAAAAACATATAATGTCACAATAAAATAATAAATATTTAAAATAATCTAATGATGTTATAGATTGTATGTGGTTTTAACTTAGTTATAACATTTGTGAATAAAAGATTTTAAATATTAGAAAAAAGAATAAAACTATTTTAATACACAATAAATAATTTTCTTATAATTAAAGGAATAAAACATTTATTTAACGAATAAAAGAATCATTATAAAGAATAAAATAAAATATTCTATAATTAAGGTTGTTAAATACTATAACAAAATCTGAAAAAAAAAAGTCAAACAACATCACAATATTATAAAGTGTAACAAAGTTAAAAAAATATATTTTCAAACTTTATTTAAATATTTGATAGTTACTTATCTCCTTTTTATGATCACTATAATGCAAGTCATTCTTTGTTTTTATAATCAACAAAGTACTATCTTTTTAGTCGTTACAAAATTTATCATTTTCTGTTTTCCATTATGAATGTAACCAAATATATATAAATTTAATACAAGTATAGGAATTAGACAAAATGTTCGAGCATTCCACAATTGTAGTCAAAATTTTTAAAAGGATGCAACAATACTTCGAACTTTGCTACCAATCACAAGGACATGTCATTACTGTAGCGCATGTTTATTTCACCATGAAATATTCGAATGTGCTATAATGGGGGAAAAGTCTCTCTTCCCCGAGTAAATGCTCCTCAGGAATTGCTCAAAATCTTCCTAGACACTAAGGAAACTATTTTAGAAAATATATTTGTGGTTACAATAATGTATTTTTTTTCACTTTGTTTTGTAAGAACTGGAAGCTAAATTTTCATTTAAAATAAATCAAATAATCAATTAAGTCGCTTAGAATAGGTCAAAAATTTAGGAGTCTTAATTCAATGGATTAGACCGGACCCAAGTTGGGCTCAAGCCCAACATATATAAGACCATAAGTGAGGCCAATTCAGCTCATAACTCCACATTTCACTAAACCTAGCAGCTGGGAATTAAGAGAGAGGAAGGAAAAAAAATACTATTCACTCTTCTCTTCAATTGATCATAACTTGAGTTACGGTGCTCCGATTCGCGTTCTGTTTGAGGCCACGTAAAGCTCTTGTCGAGCCCGTTATTTCTACCTAAGTATTGCTGGTAAAAATTCACGTTTCAAACCCCCTTTCTCTGCCCTAAGTAATTTCAAAATTTTAGATTTAGTGTTGAATAGGTTTTTGTGATTTTGGTTGATTAGGTTCCATCTAATAATAGATTATTGTTGGTTTGTACCTCTAATACCATTGGGTAAGGTGAGAATTCTCAAAACCTTTATGGTTTGGTATATTGAGAGCACTAGGTATTAATTTTTGTATATTATATGTGTATAGCTTGATATTTGGTAATTATTGGAAGTGGTGTTGGCTCTTAGATTAGTGTTGGTAGTTGAAACTTTGTGAAAGCTTGTTGGAATCAAGTTTTGGGTGTTTTGAGTTGTGTGGAAATCGGATGAGGTATGGTTTCGGTTTTCTCTATGTAATATGTAATATTTCGTGAAACTTAGGCTAGTGGACATTAGGATAAGTTTGAATTGTTAATGATGTATGATGATTTTGATGATTGTGATGATTTTGATGAATTATAATAATGATTGTTGATGTTTGATGATGAATGTTGATGATGATAATGGTTATTGTTTATTGTGGTTGAAGTTGATAACAAATGGTGGTGGTGGTGAGTTTTGTTGATGATTGAATTGAGGAATAAGGATTGTTATGGATTTGATTTGTAGTGATGATGTTTTATGATGATTATATTGATTATATCTTAAGGAAATTTGTGAGGATTGGATGGTTTGATAGCTATATGGTTGATAAGTGGTTTAGAAGTGTTTATTATGGATAGCTGAGCTGTTTTGTGAATGTTTTGAATTGGTTTGGTTTTAAAGTTTTGAAAACTAGAGAACTTTACTGAATTTTGTAAAACCTTATTTTTGATAAACTTTGGTGATACATAACATGGCCTCCAAACCCCCATTTTGGATGAAATATGATTTAAATGAAAGTTGGATCTGAGAGTTTTAAAATATTTGAAGAACGGATGGAAAATATTTTAAAACAAAAAAGTTATGCGTGTTTAAAATTCGGTGCAAAAATCTAAAATTCTGGAGCTTTTAAAATTTTCTAAGTCTGTTAAGGCACGCGTACGCGGACCCTAGCATGCGTATGCGAGAATGTGATTTTGAGGCATGTGTATGATGTCACGGATACTGTCGACAAGGAATTTCACAAGATTTTTCGCGTTGCAAGTATAGTCCTCGACCGACAAATAATCCGCGAATCAGATTTAGAAAGAATTGGTTGTCACAAGTTCAACCCCAATAAAGTAACCGAAGTATTCAAACCTCGGGTCGTCTCACAAGGAATGAGAAAACATGTACATCAACATTAGTTAGAATTCTGGAGTTGCAAGTCATGAGCAAGAAATTAAACTAGGAATCTTAATAAGCAAGTAATATTGAAATGCAGAAACTAATTCAAATAACTAAAGCAAGAAGTGAGCAATTCCAAACTAATAAGATAACATCCAATATAATTCTACTCTAAAACTAAACAAATAACTATAACTGAGACAAAGCAATTAGAATTTTTGGGTTTTCAAATATGAATGATAAAAGCAACTCTTGGCTAAGCATGGGAATTGAGATTACCATCCTTGTCTACATACCGAATATTGATCATTATGAGGTACCAACCCATTAAGTCTACTTCTCAAAAGCCTTAAGTACGTATTTCCTACTTCTAGGCTTGAAGTACGTTGAATAGGTTTGATCACATCAACCCATAAGTCCCAACCTATCTACTAATTAGATTAGTAGTGGGTTAGTGTCAATGGGTATCAAGTTGATCACCAAGGGTTCTCAAATCACCAATCCAATGAGACCCAATGACTCAAGGTCACTCAACTCCCCTAGCTTATGCCAAGAGTAGAGAAAACTACTCCATAATTAAGCGAAACATTTCATCAAACACATGGTAAGCATTACTAAAAGACATATTCAAAGTGCAATTAAATTGAAATTAGTAAGTACCCACTAATAATTGTCAACATACAATCACTCAAACAACACAATTAACCATGAAAATCATCAATGTAACATTAGAAATTCAAGATTCACAAGATTCATGAAATGGGTATAAAATAACAATTGACAAGAAAACATAAATCTAACACAAGATCTAAACAAAATTATGCTAAGGAATTCAAATTAAGCAATCAAAACTAGTAATTAACAAGATCCAATTCAGAATTCAACAAGGAAAGATCAATTCAAATTAGATCTAGAGAGGAACAAGGGTTTCTCTCCCTAGAAGAACAAAAACTAAAAACTAGCTAAAAATTGTGTCTAAGTGTAAAATGATTGATCCCCATTTTTTCCCTAGCATCCTTGGGTCTTTTCCATGCAGAACCAGCTTGAATTTGGGCCTCTTGAGCCTCAGAAATCGCCAGGCACGATTTCCTTTAATGAGGTCACGTGCAGCTTGTCGCGCGTGCGCGCCATGCGTGCGTGCGCGCCGATTGATTTTGTGATCCATGCGCGTGCGCCATGTACGCTTGTGCGCCGGTGTGGATTTTCCTAATCTGCACGGATGCATCCATCTTTGCGCGCCGCTTCCAGCTGTCCTCATCCACGCGTGCGCGCGAGGTGCGCGTGCGCGCCCATGCTGAAGTTCCCAAAATCCAAATCTTCATGTTCCTTCCTCTTGTGCATGCTTTCTTTCTCTCTTCTAAGCCATTCTTGCCCTATAAATTCTGAAATCACTCAACAAACATGTCACGGCATCGAATGGTAATAAAAGAGGATCAAAATATAGCAATTTTAAGGCAAAAAAAGCATGTTTTCCATCATGGAGCAATATTAGGAAGGGAACACAAAACCTTGCAATTCTTGTGGATAAGTGTAAAAAATATTGACAAAAACCCCCAAATTCTACACAATATAAACCACAAAATTGGGGTTTATCAGTGTACGTGAAATTTTAACACGCGACGCGGGTATTCCCTTCGGGTTGGGACTCTCGCGTAGGCAGGGGAGGTGTTGCGTATGCGACCACCCATTTTTACCAACATGCGTACGCGGACAGGGGTCTTGTGTACGTGAGACCCCCTGTTTTGCTAAAAACTTGTTTTTCTTCATTTTTATGGTTCTCTAACTTTCTAAACTTCTTTAACTTCTATTTAAGGCTCTTAGCTAGTAATTAGACTCTAAGATTAGTGAAGATGAGTTAGTTGATTTAAATCGGTATTTTTTGTTAGTGAGTTTAGAAGACGGAGACTTAGACTTGGAAAGTCATGTGGTTGGAATGACTTGAGTGGTTTGGCAGAGTGTTGAGATGACAAGATACTAAGAACTGATGATGAGTTAGAGACTTGAAATGGAAATTATTGGTTATGATGAGATGAGTAATAATGAACTTGGGCTTTGAGCAGTGATCACTGAGGTGCATTATATACTATTTATACTGATATTGATGAGTCACTATCGGTTAAATCCCGCTTGTCCAGGTCGCGGCGCCGGCGTAAGGGCGGTAGTTAGTCCCGCTTACGTTGAGATGTGAGGTCTGTGACAGAGTATCCTGCTCGTATCCTTTCGAGTCACAAGATTGAGCTGGGCACTATATCCCTGGGAGAGTGAGCCGGGCACTATATTCCTAGGGGTACCCATTTTTATTCGTGACCAAAAGGCGACATTCCCATGGGGATGTGCCAATAGGACAGGCATTCATCATGTGCATCTTTTATATGTTTACTTGGTTTGCCTACTTGTATCCTTTACCTAAATATATAACATGCTTACTTGCTTCCTGATTTACTTGCTATATATGAATATTACCTGTGTATTACTTGTTTATAATTACTTGTGCTTTCTACTGAGATTTAGGAGGCTCGATTGGCGGTGGCGATAGAATCGCATGGAGGATAGGCTGGCGAAGGCTGCGGGACAGCGGTGTAAATTTTAGAATAGACAATCCCTAAGATAGAGAACCTTTTGAGGATTTTATTAATTTGTTTCTAAGTTGAATCTTATGCTTGATGTAAAGTTCTAGGATTGTCTTTGGTGACCCGATACCTTATATCTTATATATTGGGCATTGTTAGCATACTGAGAACCTCTGATTCTCATACAATATGTTTTTGTTATTTTTCATACGCAGGTCGTAACCTACCTCAGTGAGTTGCGGGATGGTGACAGAGTGGAAGATCTCTTGTTATCTTATTTTGTATTTTGGATTATTTTGATGTAGATACTCTCACTTTTTTTATTGTACTTTGTTGCCTTAGAGGCTTATTTTGAGGGTTAGGATGATGCCGTTTTATTTGAAAAATTCTGTTATATATGTATTAACTAGTTGGCCTAAACTCCGCCGGCTATGGCTATTATACTTTTGGCTATGATATATATACTTTGTGGTCTCATATCTTTATCTCGTGTATCGTATCTTTTAAGCTTTTAGTTATTGTGTGTAAAGCTTCGTGCTTTTGTATTTCTATTTTCTACGTTTTGAGTTATATTTCTTCATCGGGCTTCTCGTGTTACTATTTCCTTCTATATATACTATCATATGAGTTTTAGAACTGTCGTAGCACTTTGTTATACTTCACTTTATGGCAAGAGGTAAGGCTTTGGGGGATAGGGTGTTACATTTAGTGGTATCAGAGTGGTTCATCTTCGTGAGCCTGAGGGATGGACCGATTGTGCTTCATTGCATACTATGAGTTATTTTTTCTTTCGTACTATTTATGTTATCTGCTTGATATGTATAGCATGCTTGTTTGAGAGTGTCTTTTTGGGATAATTGAAGCAACAAGCTTGAGATATTGAGATTGATCACCTTGATATCAATTGTTTAGTGTAGACAGGATCCTGAATGACAACTCGCGGATGAGGTCAGTCACGTACACGGAGAAACAATGACGATAACCAACCCACTAACGACCATGCCGAGTTTATGGCGGCGATGACTAACTTGGCTAACTCTATGCAAGCGAATGCTACTGCCACGACTCAAGCTATGGAAAGGATAGTATGACCAGCTGGAAATGGGAATGGAAAAGGGACCAAAATCAATTCGGGTGGTGTCCCAATGGCACTAGCCGCTTTCTTGAAAGTTAATCCCCCAATTTTCAAAGAAATAACAAATCCTTCCAAAGCAGGCAACTGGTCTAAAGCTGTGGAGCGTGCAATGTAAACTTAGCATGTCCCAGATAATTAGTTCGTGGAGTTTACGACATATCAATTAGTGGGAGAAGCTCAGCATTGGTGGTAAGGAGAATGTCGATGTCTGCAGCTACAGAATATGGATATTTCGTAGGGGCTGTTTCGGACTACTTTCTACAAGAAATATTTTCCTGAGTCAGTGAGTAAGGATAGAGAGTTAGAGTTTATGCAGCTGAAGCAAGGTCCAATATCTGTGGCTGAGTGTACGAGGAAGTTCGAGAAGCTCTGTAGGTTCTCAAGGTTATGTCAACGAGCCCCTGAGTCCTATGAGGGTTGGAAGTGCATAAGGTACCAAGGAGGTCTGAGGGAAAACATATGACTGCTGTGCCTCCATTAGAGATTCGGAGATTCTCTAAATTGGTAAACAAGGCAAGAACTGTTGAAGATTATCCCAAGAAGATGACTTTGTTGAAAGATGTTCGTGGCGGTACTAGTAGTAGAGGTTGTGGGAGTATTTTCCACCAAGAGGCCAGAACTTCAAGAGGGGTAGACATGCCCTTCAACAATCCCAAGGTCAAGGACATATCGGAGAGACTAATCATGACCAGTATCACCAGGCGAGAGGGGGAGGTAAGCAGGCGTGGGCTCAACAGGAGGAGTTAAGATGCCCGAGATGTGGAAGATACCATTCGGAAATGTCGTGCATGGATTGCCAGGGCATATCTCTATACGTTGTCCCTACAGAAAGAACCAGGGTGCAGGCCGGTTTCAACGACGGGGGTAAGGATCTCCAATTTGAGGTAACGATAAAATTGATAACTGAGTTTTAATTACGTTGTAGGATGTTGTAACTCGACTCTATTTGGTAGCTTATGATGGGGGTAAGGATTTAGAACTAGGAATATCAGATTGAACATTAGGCTTAGGACCAAGCATTTTCCCATGTGAAGCACCAATTATATGCTGCAGGAGAAAGATGGCAATAGGAGACCTAATACGAGAGGGATTATCAATAAATGCATGTGACCCGATCTGTCTTCCTTTTGTAATCCGCATTGAAGTACTTTATTCTGTGATCCTTTTTGATAGTTAGTTTGAACATTTCATAATCCAAACCTTTGTTTGCATGTATTATTGCACGAAACTCGTACTCCTTAACATGAGCCTAAACCCGTTTCGACCTAACTCAAGTGTGAGGGAGATTACTGTTGAGATAAACCGCCTTCATTCACAAACTTGTGATTTTCTTAAAAATCAACAAAGACATATTTTGATTTAATATTCCTTACTATTCCCACCAAAGATCCTTAATTTGGAATTCTTTTCTTGAGGGGCACTCTAATTCTCTTCCGGGTGTATTTTCTTATTTTTTACCATCTCGTTTGACCGCATCACAATGTATCCTCTTGATTTCTAGCGAATACCATTCGAATTATTCGCTTTTTCTTTTGGCCTTGGTATCCCTTCAAATAAACTCGAGCTCATTTCAGCATTGTGTATAATCATTATATGAAACCATCGAAACGTTAGTCCCTTAGGACACGACTTGGTGCGTCGAAGGCAAGTTCCCGTCACAGAGGAGGCCATTCAACATGTGCTTAAGACCGGACCGTTAGCGGAAGGGGTTGATGCTTATCAAGAGATTTTGTCGGCACGGTGCGAATATGCATTTGATTGGGATGCTATCCTTAAGGTCATTGCCATACCCAAATCATTCTGGATTCGAGGAAGGATGAGGCCTCGGCCCAAGGGCATTGACGCACATTTTTTCACCAGGGAGGCTCAAGCATGGGCCCGAATTCTAGCCCACTATGGGCTCTCAAGCACCCATGGCTCATCTATCACTGCCGAGTTAGCCTTGTTGGTTTGGTGTGTCCTCACCGAGAGACCGGTGCACATTCCCCGTCTCATTTGCCAATCCATGGGCCACATCCATGCTAAGAGAAATCTACCCTTTCCCGCTCTAGTGACCGACCTAGTCGCAGCAGCCGATGTTTCCCGAGAGACCAAGGATAGAAGGGCCATGATCTCGGCGGATGGAGATGTTGTTCCAAACGGGAGATACCTTTACCCTCCGGCGGACACCGAAGAGCCACACTTATCCGTCCCCATGAGCATCCCCTCTACCTCATCCGCACCACCAAAGTCATCCATGCAACGCATAGAGGAACTCCACAAGAAGCTTGACCGTTATGAGCGGCGTAACCAATGCCGTTACGCTTTTGTCAAGAAGCTTCTAAGTTGTCTAGCACCACCTATGGAAGAACCGGAAATTTCCATGTCCACCGGCACCGATAATGAAGAAAGCGACGATGAAGAAGTGGATGGACACTCGGAAGTCGATCACCCATTACGTCTCACTCAAGGCATAGAGGACCGTGCCAACTTCTAAGTGTGGGGAGGTCGGTCGGCCAACCGGTCTTCATAGGTAACACCCGAATAAATTTCTTGAACCTCTTTTCTTAACTAGAGTAGATTGCATACTAGGTCTTTCATTTTTGGCATCTTTTGCATATTAGTATCTCTTAATAAATCCACTTGGTTAGAGCAATGACTTCTCCCCTAGAAAACTAGAATTTTTAGGGCGACCCTACCAATTTTGAAATTTGAAAATCTTTTGATGCTTAGCTTGTTTGGAGGATGTATTTTGGAACATGGAATTAGAATTTGAGATAAGAACACAAGCAACCGAGTTTTGAGCCTAATGGTGTGGTTATATCTTATAACCACTTATTTTCCCTTCTTGTGTGCAATTGTTCTCCTCCTACGATTGTGATCTTTGATTTGTTTAATTCTATATGTCCATTATTTCTTGTATTCATGCATTTATATGATTGAGGCCATCATTTCAATTAACTCACTTACCCAAATAGCCTTACCTCATATCTTCCTTTGTTAGCCAAATTTGAGCCTACGTTTAACCCACTTTGTTCTTAATTTAGCACATTACAAGCCTTAAAGCGGAAAATAATAAAAGTCCTTAATTTGGATCTTTGATTAGCTTAGGCTAGTGTGTGTAACATTCAAGTGTGGGAAATTTTGGGACATTGGTTGAGAAAAAGGGTATTTTTGTATTTTCGTTGTAAATGTTGGGAATTGGGTACATGCTCATGTATTGATTAAATGTGTAGACCTTATGCATTGAAAAAAATATAAAACGGAAAAAAATGATGAGAAAAACAAAAGAAAAGAAAAAAAATAGAAAAGCAAGAAAAGAAAAAAAAAAGAGAAAGAAATAAAAAGGGGACAAAATGCCCCAAAGTAAAGTTCAATAAAGATCAATGCACAAGTGTTGAGAAATGAAAAGAAAATGCATGAGTATGTTAAAAGTGAAAGAATGGGTAGTTAGGGTAGCTTAAATATTGTATAAGAGGTCATAAGTTAGGTGAGAAGTTTAAGTTCATCAAAGATTCAAATTTCAAGCTCACTTGACCAAATATGCATCCTTACCTTGACCCTAACCCCATTACAACCTAAAGAAAAGACCCCATGATACTTGCATGCATGCATGAAATATATGTTGATTGTTAGAAGAAAAAATTTTTTGGAAAAAGCATGAAGTAGGGGAGGATTGAGTGATCAACCCTATACACCAAGCAAATAGAGTGCAAATACTTTCGGTGAGGGGTTCGAAGCTCAACTTCCTGTTCCCGGCTCTCGCGAGCGTGCTTCATACAAGTTATGCATATTTTAATTTGATGACTAGAATTGGTAGAGTTCATACATTACCCATCATCTTGCCCTATGTGCATATACATATGTGTATTCTAGGAAGATTGAATTGCTCTTGGCCAAGGAGATAGTAGCATACACCGTAGTGCATTCATGTAGGTAGATTGCATCACATGAGCCCTACGTCCTTGTAGTCCTTTGATCTTTTTCTTTCCCTTAGCATGAGGACATGCTATACTTTAAGTGTGGGGAGGTTGATAACCCCGTTTTTAGGGTTTATCATGCATAGAATCTACGGATTTTATCAATGATCTTCCACACTTATTTATATAAAACTGCACGATTTCGTGTCTCTTTCCCATTTTATCTCATAGATAAAAATATGCTTCTTTTGCATCAAAATTGAGATATTGTAATCCTCCTCTATTACCATTAGATGCCTTGATCCGCTTGTTAAGTGATTTTAGTTATAGGGCAAAAATGGCCAAGAGGAATGAAGGAAGCATGCATGAATGGAAGGAGCATGAAACAAATTAAAGAATGGAAGTTTGGACATGCACGCGCACGCGCATTGTGCGCGTACGCGTGGATACGCTCATCCAGAGCCAGTGCAGTGGAGCCGAGAGAGGAGCCGGCGTGCCTATATGGCTGGGCCATATCCCTTATGACGCTCGCGCGCACTGTACGCCTGCGCGCAAATCGCAAAAGAGCCCAAGGACGTGTACGCGTGCAGTGCGCGTACGTGTCGATGTGCGCACATGATTTTTAAATGAAACACGTACCCAGCGATTTCAAGGGGTTCCTAGGCCCTGTTTTGGAGCAGATTTTGGAAAGAAAAGCTTCAGAAGACCAAGGATTAGGAGTGTTAGGACAATTAGTCATAATTCTAGATTTTTAGGAAGTTAGTTACATTTTATTTTCTAGAGAGAGAAGCTCCAACCTCTCTCTAGGTTTTCATCCTCCATTGTAAGTTTCCTTGGAATTCTTGGTGAGATCTATTGATAATTGACTCTTTGTTTTGCTACAAGTGTAGATCTACTCTTCTTCTACTCTTAATTGATGTTCTTTTGATTCAATTCCTTAGATCTAGATTTGGTTCACTTTGTTACTTTGAATTTAGATTAATGAATTGAGGTTTCATTCAATTGTTTGATTGTTGATGATTGTTTGGATTAGATAGCTTTGATTCATTTCTCTTCTCTCAATTGCATCATGTTTTCTATAATTGCCTACCAATTATTTGTGATAATGACAACCTTAGCTATGGAGTAGATTTCTCTCACTTGGCTTAGGGGTTGAGTTATTAGAGACACTTGAATAGTTGATATCAATTGTAGATTATGAATTGAGAATTGCTAATTGACTTGGAGTGCACTAAAGCTAGACTTCCCTAGGGTGAGACTAGGACTTGTGACTCAAGTTAGTTACTCTCATTTGACTTTCCTCCATTGTTAGGGGGTTAACTAAGTGAAGCAACAATCAATTCTTATCATAATTGAAGGAGACTATAATGATGGAACTTCCAATGCTTACCCTTAGCCAAAGATTTTATTTCAAATTAATTGTTGATTGCCTTGCTAGTTTGAATTCTTGCATCAATTCTCAAAACCATAAAAGCTTTCCTAATCAATGATGCACATTCTAAAGCAATTCCTAGGGAGAACGATCCGGGATCAATACTCTCGGTCATAGATTTTAGAATTGTTTGATGCGGTATTCGTGTGTTGGTTAGACTATACTCACGATCGGATTTATCACTAGTTTCTAACCGGCATGAGAATATTTACAAAGCGAAAGGGTTCACCCAGTTAAGTGTCTGTGGCGTTTATGTATCCGGTGGTAATACTGGAAATCAAAGCGCTTAGGGTCACAACCAAGACTCTAAAGAAGCTGTGTTCAAGAATAAAAAAGAACTGAACTAGGAGGATCAATAATATCATCTAGATTATAAGTTCCTAAAGATGCCAACCATTCTGAGCTTCAATGGAAAGTGAGATTCCAAAACTATTCAGAAGCAAAAAGCTACTAGTCTCGCTCATCTTATTGAATCTGAGCTTCATTGAGAACTCTGAGATTTATTGTATCCTTCTCTTCTTTTTATCCTACTTTGTTTTTAGTTTCTTGGATACAAGCAACAGTTTAAGTTTGGTGTTCTGATGAGCGGATATTTTATACGCTTTTTGGCATCATTTTCATATAGTTTTCATTATGTTTTGTTTAAGTTTTATTATGTTTTCATAGGTTTTAGTGCAAAATTCACATTTTTTAATTCTACTTTGAGTTTGTGTGTTTTATGGTGATTTCAGGTAGTTTCTAGCTGAAATTGAGGAGCTTGAGCAAAAGTCTGATTCAGAGACAGAGAAAAGACTGCAGATGCTGTCAGGATCTGACCTCTGTGCACTCGAAAGAGCTTTTCTGGAGCTACAGAAGTCCAAATGGCGCGCTCTCAACGGCTATGGAAAGCTAACATCTAGGGCTTTCCCGAAATGAAGGTCCAAAATTGGCATTCAACGCCAGCCACCAGCCCCATTCCTGGCGTCCAGTGCCCACAGGGGAGCAGCTGGCGTCTAACGCCCAAAAGGGAGTCCCAAGCCAGCGTTCAATGCCCCTAAGGGGTACTAGGTCGTGGGAAACACTCAAGTTCAGCCCAAACACTCACCAAGTTGGCCCCAGAAGTGAATTTTCGTACTATAAGACTAGTTTATCTTATCTCTGTAATTCTTAGTTAGCAGATTAGTATATATATACAAGAGTTCACCCTTGTTAGAGAACTCTTGCCCACTTTTATGTTTTTTATTGTATTTTTCTATCAGCAAGAGTCACTAACCTCCTAAGGTTAAGGTTAGGAGCTCTGTTGAGTTTCATGGATTAATAATATTACCGTTCTAGTTCAATATGTCTGATTCTATTCTCTTATGCATTCTCGTTCTTCATATCATGAATTGAAGGTGACCCGTGACAATCATCCTTGTTCTACATGGGTTTCGTGCGAGTCCTGACCCGGATAGTGTTGAACCAAAGCTAGAGATTGCATTGCGGATTCCAGTACAGTACCTGGGCAACTTTGGATACATGACATAAAATCCCGTTGACCGTGGGTAAGTGAGGTCTCTATGACGCTAAGGCTAGAGTCAGAGAAGTAGCGTTCCCTGATCTGGAAGATCTGCCTTCTCTATGGCACCTTGAGTAGGATCGTGAAGGGGAGTGGATTGCTTAGAGCTTCATCTTTTGCTACAGTGAGAAACCTAGAGGTGGCTTGATGAGAGGACATGAGTCATCTCAACATGGTGGATTGCTGCAGTGGAGGAAGTTAACTTGATGAGAGTACATGAGTTAATCACTTACGGCTGCTGTAACACCCTAACTATCAAAATGTCACGCTTCCGGCTGCGCCACTCTGATAGCTCGGGTATTACGATGACTTTTAAAATATTTAATACTAAAATATGAGCCTGTTTAAAAAAATTAAACCGTATAACCGCTCAAGAGGCTTCTTATCTGATAACATACAACCACATTTACAAAACAAACCATAACACTTACAAAAGATACATATACATATATCTACATATTATTAATATTACAAGCATTACATAATCAAAATCCTATCCCTCTTGTGAAGACTTGCAAAATTAAAGGCAAGGGAAACATAAAACTAAGATAATACAAAATAATGTCGAATAAACAGAAAATAAATATAACTCTCCTGAAACTCCGTCGCCCATATCCTAAAAAGGGAAAAACCTGTAGGGGAGTGAGAACATCGTCCTCGAAAGGGTTCTCACTATAGGGTTACAGAATTGCTATAATAAGATACAAAAATAAAACCGTTTTTAATGTATAGTGATTAATAACCGCCTTATGCTTCTTTTCAAAACCAAAGATTTAATATTCAAAATCTGAAATCCTTTCTAAAAGGGAAAGCTGTTAATTTCTCAGAAATCCAAAAGCTCTTTTTTTTTTAAAGTTTTTCCCTAGACAGCATGAATGACCAAACTGTTCCAAGCATAGGTTCATTAAGTCTATGCTGAACCAGTTTGGTTTTTCATACTTTTCTAAACCGATAACACAACCAAACACAGCATTCAGCCGATCTCATAATCAACCACGGCCCTAGGTCCAAGCAGCTCAATCAACAACCAATTCATCACAATCCAACCAATTCTCAGCCACAAACACAAGTAAGAAGGTCCAAACACAATCAAGCAGTTATATCAAGTAGAGAAATTAGCAATTAACATAACTATTCACATAGGCAAACCAATTATAATATGCACACCCAAACAATGTCATATAAATGCATATGATGCATGCCTGTCCTACTGGCCATGAGCTCACGCGTCGGTTATGTTGCCAGACCCGACTCGGATAAGCGGGATTCAACCACCATCCTTATCCGTAGGTTCCACAACCAAGCGGCACTAAACCACCATCCTTGCCCAGAACACACAAGCGGGATTTAAACCACCGTCCTTGCCAAATAATTTATCAATATGTGAGCGGGACAAAAGCACCATCCTCACTGCAGGCGGGACAAAACCACCATCCCTGCATAACGGTTTACGCACTGAGCAAGCGGGACTATACCACCATCCTTGCCAGGCCTCATCATATTCTCAATAACATCCACAGTCAATCAAACTCAAAATCTTATTTCAAAAATCATTCTTGGCCCACTTTCAAATCACAAACGAATTCAGTTCACATCTTGCCAAGAACTACTTTTCTTAAGTAAATTTTCTTTTCAAAACTTTCAAACAACTTCATAACCAAGCCAGATTCAAAATCTCTTCTGAAAGACTCAATCACTCATTTTCAAATCAATCGATCCATCACTTTGAAATCAAGAGTTATTAATCTACAACCTTGGCAAGGACTCAAGACTTTAGGGAAGAATAACCTGCCTCATTTCTTAAACTCTTCAGAGTTAAGTGTTCAAGTTAGGTGTTTGCAAAAACAAAGGGGTATCTAGGTGGCAAAGGTTTAAAAATAGGTTGACTTGAACAAACAGGATAACGTCTGCGCATAGACTGTGTACCAACCTCAGAGCTTTAACTTCCCAACTTCATTAGTCACTTCAGAAACCCATAACGTGTCACAAGCCTAACATCCACAAATTTTTACGAGGAACAAACTACCACGCTCTTCATAACGTTGCACACTTACCGCTTCACCTTCTATATCCATAAACCACTTCTTAAAGAACTAATGTATCGCTTACTATACCTAAAAGTCGCATGTGACACTACAGCAATTCTCGCGCTTATTCAGAAGTATACAAGACCTTGAAAAAAGACAAGCGACAAAAACAAAATCCACAAGAGCTTGAAAGGATTGTTGAGATCACAAGTAATCAGGGATGCAAAAGGAGTGAAAAGTGTCAGAAAGGAAATTAGTTTGGCAATCTCAAGAATGACTCCCGAATCAATGAAATTCGATGGGAATAATAAAAGAAAAGTAGTGTTGTAATTTGAACAAAATCAAGTTGAATCAAAGAAGTGTGAAGTTTATAGAAGAAGAATGTCTTAAACTTAAGACAAAGTTTATAAGACTTGAGTTAGGATTAAGAGTACCTTCAAATGCATTGCCCATAAAGAATAGAAACTTTTTCAAAATCCATTTCACATTTTCAAAGAAAAGGCGTAACCAACATTTTGCAAAAGAATAATAAGAGTATGAATGTGGCATCACTTTAATGCAAATTTCATGTTGAAATAGATTATGTAGAGTTTTTAAAACAAAATGAACACTAGCTTGACTAAAAGCAAATTATTTCCTCAAATATTTAGAAAGGCAGTTAGGTGCACAACTTAACTAAAAGTATGCATAAAACTCGAAAGAAAATTAAAAGTTTGTTCAAAATTTTCTCAAAACTCATATTCAATCAAATGTGTGTAAAGGTTATAACAAAGATAGAAGAAATCAAACTTTATTTAGAAAAGAAAAATCCGAGGTAAAAATTTCCGTAAACACACTTTTATCAAAAGCAGGGTTCCGCGTACGCATGATAAGGTTTTTAGAATTTCACGTAAAGAAGTGTACGCTAAGTCAAAACAATCTTATCAAAATTTAATAAATGGCTTTCAGTTACAATCAAGCAAGAAAATTTTAATTTGAAACTTCTTCAAAAAGAACTCAAAACATCTTCAAAATAGTTCAAAACAAGACTCCGAAAGTATACTTGAAATTACCACTTTCACGGGAATATTCAAGAGATTAAGGTGCACTTAAAAGGAAATCAGTCCATATGAGAAAGGATCTTTAAATCAAGGGAATTTAAACAAAATTCACTAGGCTTGAAATATCAAACAAGTTTTCAATTGATCCAAAGGAATACAAAACACGCAAGAAAAGACAACTCAATTAATAGAAAATTCTCAAGAAAGAACCTTTGACTAAAGAAAGACAATTAAAAGGGCAAACAGTGCATTAGATGGAAACAAAGTCAAGCTGACTCGGATGAGGGTGAGATTCATAAGAGAAGGAAAATTAAGACTAACGGTGACGTTTACAAAAGTAAGAGAGTAATTAAATATAGAATCAAATATGACATCCATAGAAGTGAAAAGCTCAAAAAGGAATTGGTCCATCCTTGAAAGGGAAGACATGAATCCAAATTTTTCAAAAGAGTAAAGAATGCTTAATTAACGTGTTATGCTAAACCAAATTCAAATTAAAAAAAATAGATCAAGTGAAGTTTATTAAACGGAAAACAACTAAAAAGAGACAAAAATCTTCCTTTGAAAAGTATTTAAATACATAATCAAGCAAAAATATTCATAAAAATTGTATTATAGTCGTTAGAAAATCAAGTTGTATATATATATATTTTAAAATAAGTATATTTTCTTAAACCAGTGAAAGAACTGGCGAAGTATTAGGAGTAAATGGTTTCTAAACTGCATAAAAAAGAAATTTCAAAGTTTTATTTAGAGAAGGTTATACCGAATCAAAAATGATTTTATAAAGGCTTTAAGAATGATGGTTGTAGATATAGTCAAGTAAGAGAGAAGTTAAATCACAATCTCTTTAAAAAGAACTCGGAATAGGAGCTTAAAGGAATACACTGCATCAACAAGACCAAAGTTGTACCAAAGAATATATGGATCAAGAAAAGAGTTTAAACAAAGGAAGGCAAACACACCAAGGACGTTAGGCAGACATATGCGGTTGGAATCAAAGGAGAAAGCATATGAACAGAGGAAGAGGGTTAGAACAATCAAACTACTTCCCAAAAGAAAATAGTAAACAAGAAGTTCAAGATAAACCATGAAAGAACACGTCACATGACTTCAGCAGAAAACCGAACACATAGCTGTAACCTTGAAAATTAATTTCTAACGTTCCCAAAACCCGCGATTCGCGTTTCCTACAACTCGCATATCGTCTATGATAACCCATTAGTGCTTTCATATACATAAGTCACTAATATTAAGCCGGCCAAACTTAATACCAAGAAGTATGCAATGATAGGCTAACAGCATTAATCAATAGACCGTCATGTGCATAAAGCTCTAATTCTTGTTATCCGAACAAGACCTACTACATGACAGACGCTCAGAGTATGCAAATAAAGCATAATCGGTCCATTCCTTAGGCTCTACAGAAAGGACCGCTCTGATACCATAATGTAACACCCTAACTATCAAAATGTCACGCTTCCGGCTGCGCCACTCTGATAGCTCGGGTATTACGATGACTTTTAAAATATTTAATACTAAAATATGAGCCTGTTTAAAAAAATTAAACCGTATAACCGCTCAAGAGGCTTCTTATCTGATAACATACAACCACATTTACAAAACAAACCATAATACTTACAAAAGATACATATACATATATCTACATATTATTAATATTACAAGCATTACATAATCAAAATCCTATCCCTCTTGTGAAGACTTGCAAAATTAAAGGCGAGGGAAACATAAAACTAAGATAATAAAAAATAATGTCGAATAAACAGAAAATAAATATAACTCTCCTGAAACTCCGTCGCCCATATCCTGAAAAGGGAAAAACCTGTAGGGGAGTGAGAACATCGTCCTCGAAAGGGTTCTCACTATAAGGTTACAGAATTGCTATAATAAGATACAAAAATAAAACTGTTTTTAATGTATAGTGATTAATAACCGCCTTATGCTTCTTTTCAAAACTAAAGATTTAATATTCAAAATCCGAAATCCTTTCTAAAAGGGAAAGCTGTTAATTTCTCAGAAATTCCAAAGCTCATTTTTTTTTAAGTTTTTCCCTAGACAGCATGAATGACCAAACTGTTCCAAGCATAGGTTCATTAAGTCTATGCTGAACCAGTTTGGTTTTTCATACTTTTCTAAACCGATAACACAACCAAACACAGCATTCAGCCCATCTCATAATCAACCATGGCCCTAGGCCCAAGCAGCTCAATCAACAACCAATTCATCACAATCCAACCAATTCTCAGCCACAAACACAAGTAAGAAGGTTCAAACACAATCAAGCAGTTATATCAAGTAGAGCAATTAGCAATTAACATAACTATTCACATAGGCAAACCAATGTCATATAAATGCATATGATGCATGCCTGTCCTACTGGTCATGAGCTCACGCGTCGGTTATGTTGCTAGACCCGACTCGGATAAGCGGGATTCAACCACCATCCTTATCCGTAGGTTCCACAACCAAGCAGGACTAAACCACCATCCTTGCCCAGAACACGCAAGCGGGATTTAAACCACCGTCCTTGCCAAATAATTTATCAATATGTGAGCGGGACAAAAGCACCATCCTCACTGCAGGCGGGACAAAACCACCATCCCTGCATAATGGTTTACGCACTGAGCAAGCGGGACTATACCACCATCCTTGCCAGGCCTCATCATATTCTCAATAACATCCACAGTCAATCAAACTCAAAATCTTATTTCAAAAATCATTCTTGGCCCACTTTCAAATCACAAACGAATTCAGTTCACATCTTGCCAAGAACTACTTTTCTTAAGTAAATTTTCTTTTCAAAACTTTCAAACAACTTCATAACCAAGCCAGATTCAAAATCTCTTCTGAAAGACTCAATCACTCATTTTCAAATCATTCGATCCATCACTTTGAAATCAAGAGTTATTAATCTACAACCTTGGCAAGGACTCAAGACTTTAGGGAAGAATAACCTGCCTCATTTCTTAAACTCTTCAGAGTTAAGTGTTCAAGTTAGGTGTTTGCAAAAACAAAGGGGTATCTAGGTGGCAAAGGTTTAAAAATAGGTTGACTTGAACAAACAGGATAACGTCTGCGCATAGACTGTGTACCAACCTCAGAGCTTTAACTTCCCAACTTCATTAGTCACTTCAGAAACCCATAACGTGTCACAAGCCTAACATCCACAAATTTTTACGAGGAACAAACTACCACGCTCTTCATAACGTTGCACACTTACCGCTTCACCTTCTATATCCATAAACCACTTCTTAAAGAACTAATGTATCGCTTACTATACCTAAAAGTCGCATGTGACACTACAGCAATTCTCGCGCTTATTCAGAAGTATACAAGACCTTGAAAAAAGACAAGCGACAAAAACAAAATCCACAAGAGCTTGAAAGGATTGTTGAGATCACAAGTAATCAGGGATGCAAAAGGAGTGAAAAGTGTCAGAAAGGAAATTAGTTTGGCAATCTCAAGAATGACTCCCGAATCAATGAAATTCGATGGGAATAATAAAAGAAAAGTAGTGTTGTAATTTGAACAAAATCAAGTTGAATCAAAGAAGTGTGAAGTTTATAGAAGAAGAATGTCTTAAACTTAAGACAAAGTTTATAAGACTTGAGTTAGGATTAAGAGTACCTTCAAATGCATTGCCCATAAAGAATAGAAACTTTTTCAAAATCCATTTCACATTTTCAAAGAAAAGGCGTAACCAACATTTTGCAAAAGAATAATAAGAGTATGAATGTGGCATCACTTTAATGCAAATTTCATGTTGAAATAGATTATGTAGAGTTTTTAAAACAAAATGAACACTAGCTTGACTAAAAGCAAATTATTTCCTCAAATATTTAGAAAGGCAGTTAGGTGCACAACTTAACTAAAAGTATGCATAAAACTTGAAAGAAAATTAAAAGTTTGTTCAAAATTTTCTCAAAACTCATATTCAATCAAATGTGTGTAAAGGTTATAACAAAGATAGAAGAAATCAAACTTTATTTAGAAAAGAAAAATCTGAGGTAAAAATTTCCGTAAACACACTTTTATCAAAAGCAGGGTTCCGCGTACGCATGATAAGGTTTTTAGAATTTCATGTAAAGAAGTGTACGCTAAGTCAAAACAATCTTATCAAAATTTAATAAATGGCTTTCAGTTACAATCAAGCAAGAAAATTTTAATTTGAAACTTCTTCAAAAAGAACTCAAAACATCTTCAAAATAGTTCAAAACAAGACTCCGAAAGTATACTTGAAATTACCACTTTCACGGGAATATTCAAGAGATTAAGGTGCACTTAAAAGGAAATCAGTCCATATGAGAAAGGATCTTTAAATCAAGGGAATTTAAACAAAATTCACTAGGCTTGAAATATCAAACAAGTTTTCAATTGATCCAAAGGAATACAAAACGCGCAAGAAAAGACAACTCAATTAATAGAAAATTCTCAAGAAAGAACCTTTGACTAAAGAAAGACAATTAAAAGGGCAAACAGTGCATTAGATGGAAACAAAGTCAAGCTGACTCGGATGAGGGTGAGATTCATAAGAGAAGGAAAATTAAGACTAACGGTGACGTTTACAAAAGTAAGAGAGTAATTAAATACAGAATCAAATATGACATCCATAGAAGTGAAAAGCTCAAAAAGGAATTGGTCCATCCTTGAAAGGGAAGACATGAATCCAAATTTTTCAAAAGAGTAAAGAATGCTTAATTAACGTGTTATGCTAAACCAAATTCAAATTAAAAAAAATAGATCAAGTGAAGTTTATTAAACGGAAAACAACTAAAAAGAGACAAAAATCTTCCTTTGAAAAGTATTTAAATACATAATCAAGCAAAAATATTCATAAAAATTGTATTATAGTCGTTAGAAAATCAAGTTGTATATATATATATTTTAAAATAAGTATATTTTCTTAAACCAGTGAAAGAACTGGCGAAGTATTAGGAGTAAATGGTTTCTAAACTGCATAAAAAAGAAATTTCAAAGTTTTATTTAGAGAAGGTTATACCGAATCAAAAATGATTTTATAAAGGCTTTAAGAATGATGGTTGTAGATATAGTCAAGTAAGAGAGAAGTTAAATCACAATCTCTTTAAAAAGAACTCGGAATAGGAGCTTAAAGGAATACACTGCATCAACAAGACCAAAGTTGTACCAAAGAATATATGGATCAAGAAAAGAGTTTAAACAAAGGAAGGCAAACACACCAAGGACGTTAGGCAGACATATGCGGTTGGAATCAAAGGAGAAAGCATATGAACAGAGGAAGAGGGTTAGAACAATCAAACTACTTCCCAAAAGAAAATAGTAAACAAGAAGTTCAAGATAAACCATGAAAGAACACGTCACATGACTTCAGCAGAAAACCGAACACATAGCTGTAACCTTGAAAATTAATTTCTAACGTTCCCAAAACCCGCGATTCGCGTTTCCTACAACTCGCATATCGTCTATGATAACCCATTAGTGCTTTCATATACATAAGTCACTAATATTAAGCCGGCCAAACTTAATACCAAGAAGTATGCAATGATAGGCTAACAGCATTAATCAATAGACCGTCATGTGCATAAAGCTCTAATTCTTGTTATCCGAACAAGACCTACTACATGACAGACGCTCAGAGTATGCAAATAAAGCATAATCGGTCCATTCCTTAGGCTCTACAGAAAGGACCGCTCTGATACCATAATGTAACACCCTAACTATCAAAATGTCACGCTTCCGGCTGCGCCACTCTGATAGCTCGGGTATTACGATGACTTTTAAAATATTTAATACTAAAATATGAGCCTGTTTAAAAAAATTAAACCGTATAACCGCTCAAGAGGCTTCTTATCTGATAACATACAACCACATTTACAAAACAAACCATAATACTTACAAAAGATACATATACATATATCTACATATTATTAATATTACAAGCATTACATAATCAAAATCCTATCCCTCTTGTGAAGACTTGCAAAATTAAAGGCGAGGGAAACATAAAACTAAGATAATAAAAAATAATGTCGAATAAACAGAAAATAAATATAACTCTCCTGAAACTCCGTCGCCCATATCCTGAAAAGGGAAAAACCTGTAGGGGAGTGAGAACATCGTCCTCGAAAGGGTTCTCACTATAAGGTTACAGAATTGCTATAATAAGATACAAAAATAAAACCGTTTTTAATGTATAGTGATTAATAACCGCCTTATGCTTCTTTTCAAAACTAAAGATTTAATATTCAAAATCCGAAATCCTTTCTAAAAGGGAAAGCTGTTAATTTCTCAGAAATTCCAAAGCTCATTTTTTTTAAGTTTTTCCCTAGACAGCATGAATGACCAAACTGTTCCAAGCATAGGTTCATTAAGTCTATGCTGAACCAGTTTGGTTTTTCATACTTTTCTAAACCGATAACACAACCAAACACAGCATTCAGCCCATCTCATAATCAACCATGGCCCTAGGCCCAAGCAGCTCAATCAACAACCAATTCATCACAATCCAACCAATTCTCAGCCACAAACACAAGTAAGAAGGTTCAAACACAATCAAGCAGTTATATCAAGTAGAGCAATTAGCAATTAACATAACTATTCACATAGGCAAACCAATTATAATATGCACACCCAAACAATGTCATATAAATGCATATGATGCATGCCTGTCCTACTGGTCATGAGCTCACGCGTCGGTTATGTTGCTAGACCCGACTCGGATAAGCGGGATTCAACCACCATCCTTATTCGTAGGTTCCACAACCAAGCAGGACTAAACCACCATCCTTGCCCAGAACACGCAAGCTGGATTTAAACCACCGTCCTTGCCAAATAATTTATCAATATGTGAGCGGGACAAAAGCACCATCCTCACTGCAGGCGGGACAAAACCACCATCCCTGCATAACGGTTTACGCACTGAGCAAGCGGGACTATACCACCATCCTTGCCAGGCCTCATCATATTCTCAATAACATCCACAGTCAATCAAACTCAAAATCTTATTTCAAAAATCATTCTTGGCCCACTTTCAAATCACAAACGAATTCAGTTCACATCTTGCCAAGAACTACTTTTCTTAAGTAAATTTTCTTTTCAAAACTTTCAAACAACTTCATAACCAAGCCAGATTCAAAATCTCTTCTGAAAGACTCAATCACTCATTTTCAAATCATTCGATCCATCACTTTGAAATCAAGAGTTATTAATCTACAACCTTGGCAAGGACTCAAGACTTTAGGGAAGAATAACCTGCCTCATTTCTTAAACTCTTCAGAAATTCTCGGAATCATAGTTGCTTAAGTTGAGATAAATTAAAAATTTAAAATCAAAACCAAAGCATGTAAGCCAAGAGTTCTGAACCAGTTTCAAAACCAAAATTATTTAAGTCCAAAAAAACCCAATTTCTTTTCATTCTTAAATCAGAAACTCTCCCAAAGGCTCAGAATTGTTTAGTCGAACTTAAAGTCGAACTTAAAGAATACTTTAAGAGCAACACGAAATTAATTAATCAAGTTCAATTTCTTTCAAATTCCGCTAAACTCACCCAAAGGTACTTCTTTAACCAAACTTTAAAACATAGGCCCCTTCATATTTAAATCAATCGGGAAACATAAACTTTTATTAAACAGTTTAAACTCAAAACACCAATTTCTTAATAAATCAAGAACCAATTCGTAGAACCTCTCAAGTCCAAATCTTTTTCTAAATCACATTTTAAAACAGAATCTAGATTTTTATGAAAATTCGGCAGCATCTCCCCTAAAACTTGGACTTTGCCACCCTTTCGGGTCCCAACCAAACCAATCCTCAACTCCTTTCCAAAGGATTCAAGACCAAATCAGTTTCCAATAAACAAAACTCAGAACTTTAAATATCAAAAATCATTTCAAGCCAAACCAATCAGAAATCTTAATTTTAATAAAATTAGACATTATCTCGGTCAAGCAGACAACCATATTCATCTAAGATAAACCAAACAATGCATAGGACTTACATAATCACCAGAAAAGCATTTCGCTTGTCATATCAATTTATAACAATTCTACTTTAAAATAAATTATTTTTATAAAAACCCCTACCTCGGTAAGCGAAACCATAATCCAAACGTGTCAACTGAACTCTTTTCTCTCAGCCCGGAATCAACAGCAACCAAAACCTCAGCTCCACTTACTTTCTCAATAGCAGAACTGCCCCAATCGTGACATGCAAACTCGATTTCTAATTCCTAAAAACATTAATATCGTGAAAATCTTAAAACCCATAACGAAAAACTAACGATGAGGGTTTGAAATAGAGTACACTTACGGTGACAGCAGAACTGAGCTGTCGCAATCCCGAACTGACTCGGCGGGAGCTTCGACAACGGCTAGAAACTCCAGTGGTTCAACGGCAACCTAAAAATTCGACATGCAAACCTCGGAGCTCGACCCTACGGTAACCAAGATCTCAGAATCTCTAGCCAAACATAACAGAATATTTATTTCAAAGGTTCCGGAACGAAATGCTTACCAAGACGATCAGGGTTCCACTGGCGGTCACCAGCAACGGCGGTTATGGCGGCGGTGACGTCAGCGGATAGCCTAACGGCGACAGAAGTCACACTGGCGCAAATCAGAGGCACGAATGCCGGCGATGGTGTCCACGACGACGGCACAGCGGTGACGCTGGTTCTTCCCAGCTCGTCGGGATTCAGGCTCGGTCTCTCCTCTCTCATCTGGGCTCGACGGCGACACGGGCTTCAGGAAACTGTGACGCCGACCTCTCCTCGCGCGGCCCTCTCCCTGGGTTTTGGTCTTCCTCCATGACGGCGTGCAGCAGAACGCGATAATTGGTTCGGCGGCGGAATAGGTTCGGCGGCAGCAGGCAGCGATGCCATGGTGGCTGGGTAGTGGCGTGACGTCGGCTGGGCGGCGAGTTCGGTGGCGGATCGGCGGCAGGGCGCAGCTCTCCGTCGCTCTCTCCTTCTCTTCCCCCTTCTCCCTTATCGTAGCTCTTCTCTCCTCTCATCCCTTTCTTTCGTTTCTCTCTCTTTTTTTTCTTTGTTTTGAGTGTTGGTGAGGTGAGTGTAGTTTAGTTAGGGTTAGGATAGAAAATTAGGTTTAGGTATTTTTTTTGTGAACAATAGGGATAGTAGTGTAATTTTATAAAATAAATAAAAAGTAGGATAATAATAAAAATAAAATTAAATGTAAAGTATCCATCTTTTAAAAAAATATCTTCTAATTAATAATCTTTAAATAATTTTTGGTTAAATACCAATTTAGTGAAAATTGGAGATAAGTAAATTAATCCTCCTTTATTTATAAAATAAGGTTAAAATTTATATATTAAAATTAAAACATGAAATACTCATTATTTTTCAATTATAAGGACTCTAAATAATAAATAAGAGTTTACTCAACCTTTATATATAGAAATTTCCAAAAATATTATCTTAAATAAATATAATGGATCATAAATAATTTATTAATTTCTTTTCAAAATTCGGGATCTTACAGCTGCCATTGAAGAAATCAGAAAGTTATTGAAGAAGACAGTAAGAAAAGTTAATCCGAAAAGACAAAGCATCTCCGAAGCTTTAACCGTTCTCATACCATTAAATTCTCATCTATCTAGTAATGTTCTATTTATCTGTTTTATGCGTTTTGTATGACAAACTATAATTTCTATCTGCCTAACTAAGATCTGCAAGGTAACCACTGCTTGCTCAAACAAACAATCTCCATGGGATCGACCCTCACTCACTTGAGGTATTACTTGGACGACCTGGTATACTTGCCGGTCTATCTGTGTGAATTCTGCGGAGCCAGTTTCGTGTACCAATATGCATAGCATGCTTGTTTGTGAGTGTCTTTGGAGATAATTGAAGCACTAAGCTTGAGATATTGAGACTAATCACCTCGTTATCGATTGTTTGGTGTGGAATGAAAACCCGAATGGCAACTCACGGACGAGGTCAATCACATTCATAGAGAGATAGTGAGGATGACTAACCTTGCCAATGCGTCACAAGCTCAACATGTTCCAGAAAACGAGTTCGTAAAGTTTGCGGCATATCAGTTGATTGGTGAGGCTCAGCACTGGTGGCAGGGGAAGTGCCAACTAATACAGCTACAGAATGAGGGTGTATCATCCGAAGGATCGACTGATATTTTTGCATTTTTTAATTAGGATTTTCAATTTCTAACTAGTATGGCCTTGAATCATGTTGAAAAAGTTTTAAAGCTTAGAAGATTTTGAAAGCTGGTTTGAAAATTGTAAAACCCAGTTAATTAATGAGTAATTAACCCACAAATTAAAATTTATTTTAGAAAATTAGAAATGTAATTTTTATGGTTTAATATGATAGAGAAAATTAAAACGAGAATTTTGACACCAATTTTAAAGAATTTTGTCCAAGATTAGGCCGAACAGGCCAAATAGGGCCAATTGGGCCTCATTAAACAAGAGGGTTTAGTACCCTGTTCTTCCCCACATAAGAAAAACACGTTGAAAGGGGAAGGGGGAGCATGAAACCCTTGCCCTCAATCACTTCCAACTTCATTTGATCACAACTTTTGATCCGGAGCTCCGATCGTCGCATTATTTCCGGCCACGCGACTGCGGCGTTGAGCTCTACATTGCCCACAACTTGATTTGAGAGGTAAGCCACGAATTCCTCTCTGAATTTCCAGCCCTTAATTTCGAAATTAAGTGGGAAAAAGTGTTGAGATTTTTTAGTTTTGATGTTATAGGATCCAATTAACTTGAAGCGAAGGCTTAGTCTTGCCTCTTTGATCCTTGGGTAAGGTAAGAGATCTTAACCCTAGTGAAATTTTTGAATTAAGGCATTTGGGTATTGAGTTGTTGTGTTTAGATGTGATAATTGTGGTTTAGGTAGTGTGTGTGTGTATATATATTGTAGCTTGATTGATGGTTTGGAAAGCTTTGGAGTGGAGCTATAAGCTTAAAAATCTATTGGTGAGGTTTTGGAACCTTGAAAGTGAGGAAAAGTGAAATTGGAAGTGTTCCGGGTTGAGCGGAGAATCGGCCAAGGTATGGTTTCGGTTTCCTGTATCTAAAATATAATGTAATGTAAAAACTTAGGCTAGTGACCCTAGGATAGGGATTGGATGGTTGATGTTGATGATTGGCTTGAAAATGATTATGATGCATTTGGCTAATATTCTTGAAGGTTATGAATTTGGTGTTTGATAAACCGCTATTTTATGGTTTATATTGTGCTTAATTGTATGGTTTTATCAATTCTTTACCCACTTATTCATATGATTGGCATGCATTTATATTTCCTTTCTAAAATTATTACATGATTGAATATTTGCTTCCTAAAGACTTTTAATTATGTATTTTAATTCTCCTTCATTCCATTAGATGCCGTGATCTGTGTGTTAAGTGTTTCAGGCTTTATATGGCATGAATGACTTGGAGATTGGAAACGAAGCTTACAAAAATGGAAGGAACACATGAAAATGAGGAGATGACCAGCGAGAAGTGACGCGAACGCATGGCTTACGCGACTGTGCGACAAAGAGGAAATTGTAGTGATGCGGACGCATGGCTCACGCGACCGCGCGGATTGGCCGCGCACGCGTGGCAAGGCAAAATGCCGAATGAAGCGTCCGCATGAATGACGCGATCGCATGACATGCGCGATCTGCAAAATCTGCAGAATTCGCTGGGGGCGATTTTGGGCCCTGTTTTGACCCAATTTTCGGCCCAGAAAAGCAGACTAGAGCCAAGAAACATGGAGAAACAAGAGAACAATTCATTACAGACAATTCTCAGTTTTAGATCTAGTTTTTACTCCTCCTCTAGGTTTTCTCTCTACACATTTATAGTTCTTAGGATTTTATTTTTATTGCCTTTCGCATTGGGATATTGAGAAGAGTTATTACCTCAGCGAGACTTCGTCATTCTAGTTTGTTTTCTTTACATGTCTCTTACTCTTTCATGTCCTTTGTTTACTCAGAAATATTATTGGATTATTTTTAGAATTTATTAATACAAGAACTATTTTTATTTTTAATTAATCCCTTTGATTATTACTTATCATGTCTTTCTATATTTCCCTTTTCTATGTTATGAATTCTACATTTACAATGAGCGAGTAGTTCCATAACTTGGATGGGAGTTGATTGAAGAGAAGACCTTGAGTTGGAATGCTTAAAAGAAAAATTGTAATTGGGTTTATTGTTGGATTGCCCTCTAGTCACTGACACCAATCCTTTTCAATTGAGCAGATTGGAACTTTTGAATAGAAACAGCTTTCCAACTTGCTTGACTTTCCCTTACCTAGTAAGGGATAACTAAATAGAACAACCCTCAATTATCAATTAATCTTGAGAGTACTCCAACAAGAATAGGGCTTCCAACTAATCTACTCCCAGTCAAGGCTTTTATTTAAAATTACACAAATTCTCTAATTTAATTTCCTGTTATTCAACTCAAACCATTTTTTGAAAACATCTAATTAATAAAATAGCACACATTTCTACAACTCGTTGGGAGAAGACCTGGGACTCATACTCCCAGTATTTTAATTTAAATTTTGTGACAACCCTTCTAAATTGATAAGCGAATTTCTGGTTGGTTAAGAACTGTACTTGCAACGTATCTCTTCTAATAATTTCTTAACTCGCCAATTTCTGTCACGTCAATTTTTGGCGCCGTTACCGGGGAGTTGCAATAGAGTGCTAAAGTTATTAATTGGAATTTATTTATTTGCATTTTATTTTATTTTGCTACTATGAGCTTCATGTTTCTTTCGTTAAATGACGCGTTCACTTCCTGATCCAAGCTTGCCAGTATTCGATTCTGAGATTGAAAGAACTATTTCATGAATAAGGCAAGCTCGGCGTCGGTTAGTCCTCTCTGAGGGCGGATCTGAAACGTCACTTGAGGAAGAAACAGGCTCCCTTTCTGCTGATTCGGTTGATTTACGTGCAGGTGACATGGCAGCACCTAGGAGAATTACTATCCAGGAGGCTGGAGCCCCTGATTTTTTAATGCAACCGTTTCAAGCGCATCACCCAGCGGTGGCTACAGACTTTGAAATAAAAACAGCACTGCTCAATTTGATGCCCAAGTTTCATGGCTTACCTGCTCAAGAGCCTATCAAGCACCTTAGAGACTTCCAAGCAGCCTGTTCTACTGTCAGGCGTGATGGTGCAGATGAAACTTCAATTTTGTTAAAAGCCTTCCCATTCTCTCTTGAGAGAAAGGCGAGAGAGTGGTACTACACTCAACCCGCAGTAACTATATCCGACTGGGATACACTTAGAAGAGAATTTTTGGAAAAATTCTTTCCAGCTGAAGTTACTGATAAACTGAGGAAAGACATTTCCATGATTGTTCAGAACGAATCTGAGACTCTTTATGAATACTGGGAGCGCTTCAACAATCTTCTGGAAGCATGCCCCACCATATGATTGACAAGATAGTGTTGCTCGGCTATGTAACACAGGGCATGAGGCCCCAAGATAAGACTATATTGGAAAGTGCTAGCAATGGGTCTATGAAAAAGTACAAGACCACTGATGAGGCATGGTAATTGATCAGCGACTTAGCTGAATCTACAAGGAATCACAGGCAGAAACAAGGCCGGTCAAAAGCTGTTGCAGATGTATCCTCTAGCAAGGAGACTATTGCTCTGGCTCAGAGTATAAGTGAAATGACCACCTTACTGAAGCAGATGCAGTTGAGTCAACAACAAGCGCATCAAAGCCAACAGCTAGTCCTACAGAGAGTGTGCGGAATATGTGCTGATTACAGCCATTATACTGATGAATGCCCGCAGCTCCAACAGGAAGACAACACTGTGGCAGCCACTCATAACTTCTATGACCGCCCCAACCAAGGGTACAATCAAGGTGGCAGTTACAACCATGGATGGCAGGACAATTCCAACCAAGGTTGGAGAGATAATTCTAACCAGAATTAGAGGGACAACAATAACAGAGGAGGCAGAGACAATCAAAGATATCAGAGGTGGAATAATAACAACAACAGGCAGTAGAACCAGAACCAGCCTTACAGAGCACCAAACCTGAGGCAGTCCCAAGGGCCACAGCACAACCAACAACAAGTTTCGCAGATCACTCAATCTAATTCCTCTCCGAGTGAAGAGGCTATTCAATCCATTGCACAAGGACAAAGGAACATGAAAAGTTTACTTAATGGCCTAGCATCCGCCATACAAGCTCTCATCTCTCAACTGGCACCATCCAATACTTCAAACACTCAACAGGCAAACTCCAGTGGAATTCCTTCTCAACCCTTGCCCAATCCGAAGGGTGGCATCAATGCCATCACCCTAAGGTCCAGAACTACACTGCAAGAGAGGAATCAGGAGGAACCAAACCCACCAGAACACGCCTCAGCTGAAGAGGTAGTGGAAGTAGAAGATGTTGAAGAGGAAGAGGACATACAGGACATGGCTGAAGAAGAAGAAGAAGCTCAATCACAGGAAGAAGCACCAGAGGACGCTGAAGCTGTGAAGGACGCCATTCCTATTCCATTTCCACAAATTGCAAGGAAGGCCAGGAAGCAGTTGGAACCCGACCCCAAAATGGTAGAGATATTCAAAAAGGTTGAAGTAACTGTTCCCCTTTTTTATGTTATTCAGCAGGTACCTAAGTACGCAAAGTTTCTAAAAGATTTATGTATACATAAAGACAAAATTAATGAATTAGAAACTATTCCTTTAGGTAGTTCTATATCTGCTTTAATGGGAGATATACCTGAAAAGTGTAGTGATCCAGGTACATGTATGGTTAATTGTATTATTGGTGGTGTGATATTTTCTGACTGCATGTGTGATTTAGGAGCATGTGTTAGTATAATGCCTTTGTCTATATGATGCACGGAAACTTGTCTCTCAACAATTTTTCTTCGGCAAGTATACCGAATTATCGTCAAGTAAAAACTCACAATAGAGTGAGGTCGAATCCCACAGGGATTGATTGGTCAAGCAACTTTAATTAGAGGAATGTTCTAGTTGAGCGAAGCAGAATTTGATTTGGGGTTTGCAGAAAATTAAATGACGGGAAAGTAAATAGCAGAAAATGTAAATTGCTGGAAATAAAGAGCTGAATGTAAATGGCGGAAAGTAAATTGCAGAATCTTAAATGGGAATGGGGAAGATGCTCATAAAAGTAAATTGCAGAAATTAAAGAGAATGGGTAAGATCAGAAATGGGGAATTCATTGGGCTTAGGAGATGTTGCATTCTCCGGATCAAGTTCATTTTCATCTCTTCCTCAATCAATGCGTTCATTGATCTCCTTGGCAATCTTAAGTGATCGAATTACAATTCCTTGTAATTCAATCTCTCAAACCTTGATCAATAGCCAATTCCTTGGTCAATTGCTCATGAGAAGAGATGAAGTATGGTCACTGATTATACCACATGCATTCCCAAATCAAGTGTTGGTAGAATTATAGTCACCATATCCATCCAACCACAATTTGGTCCAACATGAGAAAGCATTTCTAGCATGATCTCTTCATTCCTCTTCCAAGGTTTAGAAGAGATCCAAGTATGAGTAGCTTCTTTTCCAAGATAACTACCCAATTGGATGAAGATTGAAAGCTTTCTAGTAAAATCAAGAGAAAAGATAGAAGAAGAATAATGAAAACTAATATTGATCCATCAAATTACAACAGAGCTCCCTAACCCAATGAAAGGGGCTTAGTTGTTCATAGCTCTGGAAATCGAAAACAAAGATGGAAAATACATTATGAAAAGTAAAACTAGAAGTGCAGAGAAAGTAAAATTATACAGAGAGTAGTTCTCCAATTTCCAACTCCCCCAAAAAGCTCCTTTCTAATTCAAAACTACCCCTATATATACTACTCTTCTGATCTTCTAGTTGGTTCTTCAAGTCTTGGATATGGGCCTTTGGATCTTGAGTTTGAAGCAGTTATCCTCTTCAGTGGGCTTAGCTTTACTTGCAGAGAGAAAGTGTGAAGTAGGCAGGGTGTTTAGCTCAGGACGTTAGTGGCGTTAACGTTAAGTGAGAGTGTGGGTTCGAGAACGTTAGTGACAATCACCTTTTTCACTAACGTTCCTAACCCAAGGATGATCCACGTTAACTTCAATGTTAGTGGCACCAACGTGACCACTAACGTTGCCTCTTAGTCCTTCACACACGTTATTGGGACTCACCTTTTCCAATAACGTTGAGAGTCCTCCCTTCCCCCTACGTTAGAGTCCACGTTAACTTAGTTAACGTGGCTCTTAACGTAGGCTTGCCAATCCTTCGAGAATGTTAGTGACACTTACCTTTGTCACTAACGTTCCAAGATGCCCCTACTTCCCACGTTAGAGTCCACGTTAACTAGGCTAACGTGGCTTCTAACGTGGTGTTGATAGCCATCTCCAACATTAGTGACAAAGGTGAGTGTCACTAATGTTGGCTCATCATTTCCTTTATCCACGTTAGCTTCCACGTTAACTAAGTTTCCACGTTAACTAAGTTAACGTTGGAGCTAACGTTGCTCATAGTGGCTTGTGGTGGTACATCCCAACGTTAGTGACAAAGGTAAGTGTCACTAACGTTGGTGATCACTTGCTTTCTCCACGTTAGCTTCCACGTTAACTAAGTTAACGTTGCAACTAACGTGGCTTATTGTGGCTTGGCCAACGTTAGTGACAAAGGTGAGTGTCACTAACGTTGGCTTCTCTTTTGCTTCCCAACGTTAGAGTCCACGTTAACTGAGTTAACATGGCTCTTAACGTGGCCACTTATGAGCTTGGTCCAACGTTAGTGACAAAGGTGAGTGTCACTAACGTTGGCCTTATTTCTTTCTTCCACGTTAGAGTTCACGTTAACTTAGTTAACGTGACTCTTAACGTGGGCTATTATGGCTTTCGAGGACGTTATTGGCGATTACTTTTCTCATTAACGTTGCAAGCTAGCTCCCATTCTACGTTAGTGGTCACGTTAGTTAGACTAACGTGGCTGCTAACGTGATTCTTCCTTGCTTCCTTTGTCCTAAAATCAAACAATAAAGTGCATCAAAGTTCTAATCCAAGTCATGAAACATGCATCATCCAATTTGTCATATAATTCATGCAAAATTCTCATGAAATTATGTAAAGTGCACCATGTTTTCTTGAATCAAGATGTAAGTGAAATTTTACCCAAAACTTGCTTATTTCCTAAGAAAATGCATGAAACTACCCTAAAACAATAAAGAAAAGGTCAGTGAAACTGGCCAAAATACCCTGGCATCACAATATATGATAATTTGAGGCTCCCTCCCTTAAAAAGGTCGGGAGCTCGTTTTGTGTTAGCAGATAAAAGCATTATTACAGTGGCTAGAGTTGCTGAAGATGTATTAGTGGGCATTAAGGGGCTCACCTTCCCCATTAATTTTTATATTCTGGAGATGCCCCAAAATGACTCAGAGAAGCCATCATCAATCCTGCTCGGAAAACCATTCCTGAAAACCTCAAAGTTCAAATTGGATGCTTTTTTAGGAACATACTCTTTTGAAATAGATGGCCGAGTAGTAATCTTCAATCTAAATGGAGCTATGAAGCATCCTCTGGAGGATCATTCTATCCTCCAGTGTGACATCATAGATGAAACCGTGGCTGAAATTCACCAGGAGGAATTTGAAGAAAAGTACATAGGACAAGGTCCGAGTGTGAGGACACTTTCTGAGGACAATGACAGTGCTTTACCATTGTTACCAGCTCCAGACAACCCAGAGCCTGACCATGAGCAGAAGTTAGAATTGAAACCCCTCCCTCCACACCTCAAATATGCTTACCTTGAGGATAAGCAGAAGTTTCCAGTTATCATTGCAAGGGAACTCACTTCTCAACAAGAAGAGCAACTACTTAGTGTGCTGAGGAGGCATAAGAAGGTACTTGGGTAGAGTTTGGAAGATATAGTAGGCATCAACCCTCAAGTTTATGAGCATAGAATATTCTTAGAAGAGGGAGCAAGACCTGTCCGTCAACCCCAGAGAAGACTAAACCCCACTATCTTAGAGGTTGTCAAGAAGAAAGTGACCAGACTACTGGAGGCAGATATCATCTACCCCATCTCAGACAGTGAATGGGTAAGCCCAGTACAAGTGGTCCCCAAGAAGTCTGGAGTCACTACAGTGAAGAATGAGCATGGAGAGCTCATGACAACCAGAGTTCAGAACGCCTGGAGGGTCTGCATTGACTACAGACGCCTAAACCAGGCCACTCATAAGGATCACTATCCTCTTCCATTCATTGATCAAATGCTGGATCGCTTGTCAGGTAAATCACATTATTGTTTCTTAGATGGTTACACAGGCTATTTCCAGATTCATATAGCTCCTGAAGATCAGGAAAAGACCACTTTTACATGTCCTTTTGGGACTTATGCTTATAAGAGAATGCCCTTTGGCTTGTGCAATGCACCAGCTACTTTTCAAAGGTGCATGATGAGTCTTTTCTCTGATCTTATTGAGGACTGTATGGAGGTTTTTATGGATGACTTTAGTGTATATGGTGATTCCTTCAATCTTTGCTTGGATAGTTTATCTAGAGTATTAGATAGATGTGTCAATATAAACCTTGTATTGAATTTTGAAAAATGTCACTTTATGGTTAAACAAGGGATTGTACTAGGACATGTTGTGTCTAATACTGGAATTTCTGTAGATCCAGCAAAGGTGGATGTTATTTCTAGTTTACCTTACCCCTCCTCTGTGAGGGAAGTCCGTTCGTTTCTTGGCCATGCAGGTTTTTACAGGAGATTCATTAAGGACTTTAGTAAAGTAGCTCTTCCCTTATCCAGACTACTACAGAAAGATATTGAGTTCGAGTTCAGTAAGGATTGCAAATAAGCGTTTGATAAGCTGAAGACCGCCCTGACTCAAGCTCCAATTGTGAGAGGACCAGACTGGAGCCAGCCATTTGAAATAATGTGCGATTCCTCCAACTATGTAGTAGGTGCAGCACTGGCTCAGCGTGAAGGTAAGGACCCCTTTGTAATTGCTTATGTGTCTAAAACTTTAGATGCCGCTCAGTCTAATTATACTACTACTGAGAAAGAGCTTCTTGCTATTGTTTTTGCTCTGGATAAATTCCGAGCCTATTTACTTGGTACGAAAGTAGTAGTGTACTCAGACCACGTAGCTCTAAAGTATCTATTAGCTAAAAAGGAATCCAAACCAAGGCTTATACGTTGGATACTGCTACTACAAGAATTTGATTTAGAAACTAAGGATAGGAGTGGTAACCAGAATCTAGTGGCAGACCACTTGAGTCGCCTTGAGCACATTAAGCATGACTCCACTCCTATAGCTGATAATTTCCCATTTGATAACCTGCAAGCAGTATCTGAGGTAGTCCCTTGGTATGCACCTGTAGCTAATTATCTAGTTAGCCGCACTTTTCCTCCAAACTTTACTAAGCATCAAAGAGACAAGCTGAAAAGTGAGTCTAAATATTATATATGGGATGACCTATATTTATGGAGATGTGGCGCTGACCAGGTAATTAGACGGTGTGTACCTCAATCAGAATTCCAATCTATTTTAGAGGCCTGCCATTTATCTGAGAGTGGAGGACACTTTGGTCCTCAAAGAACAGCTAGAAAAATCTTAGACTGTGGATTCTGGTGGCCTACTCTTTTTAGAGACGCTACTGAATTTTGTAAATCCTGTTTCCCATGCCAAAAATTTGGTAATATATCCATGAGGGATGAGATGCCTCAACAAATTATGCTTTTCTGTGAATTTTTTGATGTTTGGAGCATTGACTTCATGGGTCCATTTCCAAATTCTAATGGTCATTTTTATATATTGTTACCTGTGGATTACGTTTCCAAATGGGTGGAAGCAATTCCTACCCGCACTGATGATGCTAACACTGTTGTTTCCTTTGTTAGAAACCACATTATTTGTCGCTTTGGATCCCCACGAGTAATTGTGAGCGATCAAGGCACCCATTTTTGTAACAGGAAACTAACAGGATTATTGAAGAAGCATGGGATAATTCATAAAGTTTCAACAGCCTACCATCCTCAGACTAATGGGCAAGCCAAGGTGTCAAACAGAGAGATAAAGTGTATATTGCAGAAGATAGTCAAACCTCATAGGAGAGACTGGAGCACCAGGCTACAAGATGCACTTTGGGCATACAGAACAGCATACAAGACACCCATTGGGATGAGTCCTTTCTGCTTAGTTTATGGAAAAGCCTGCCATCTCCCAGTTGAAGTAGAGCACAAAGCCTTTTGGGCAGTAAAGGAATGCAATATGGGATTTGAAACAGCCAGGGCTGAGAGGAAGTTGCAACTGCAAGAATTAGAAAACCTTTGCCTGGACGCTTATGAGAACTCAAAGCTGTACAAGGAGAAGATGAAGGCTGTACATGATAAGCACATCAAGAGGAGAGAGTTCCAACCTGGGGACTTAGTCCTCCTTTATAAATCTCGACTGAGGCTCATGCCAGGCAAGTTGAGATCAAGATGGGAAGGTCCATATAAAGTAGAGAAGGCCGAGCCGTATGGAGTTTTTCACCTAAGTCATCCTTCAAGCTCTGAACTCATCAAAGTTAATGAACATCGTTTAAAGCTGTACCATGGTAAGAAGTTGAAGAAAAACAAGGAGCTCGAGATCTTCCACTTGGAAGATCCACACATAGCCGAAGACTGAGCTAGTGGAGCGTCCAACTTACGGACGTTAAAGCAAAGTGCTGGGTGGGAGACAACCCACCATGGTATGATCGTTCTTTTCTTTATTCGCAGTTTTCTTTTTCAATAACTCTTCTCCTTATTCGCATATTTAGCTTGCATCTGCATTTGCATTTTTTTATTTTTAATTAAAAATAAAAAAATTTCACGTGACGCGACCGCATCAATGACGCGTCCGCATCGCAGGTGGCTCAGAAAGAATAAGAAAGCGAACAGAAAGTCACGCGAGAGCGTGGCTGGAGGCATGCCTTTGGCACAAATCGTCCCACGCGACCGTGTGCCCCACACGTCTGCGTCAGGTGGAAAATTACCTCCCATGCGACCGCGTCACCTACGCGGCCGCGTGACCTGAAAATCGACATGAAAAGGGTGCATAGCCGAAAGTTATGCTGGAGTGGTGCTAGACTAGCGTTGGACGCACAGCCCTTACCACGCGAACGCGTGCCCCACGCGTCCGCGTCATATCTCAATATTGGCCACTCACGCGATCGCATGACCCACGCGATCGCGTCACCCATATTTTGGCAAAATAAGATTTCGAACAGAGACTTGTGCGAGCGCGAGGCTGCTCTCGCGCCAGTAGCATAAAACATGTCACGCGACCGCGTGCGAGACGCGACCGCATCAATTCGAATAAGCGCAATTCATGCGAACGCGTCACCTACGCGTCCGCGTCGCGTGCGCGGCACAGCTTACCCTAAATTGCCAAAATATCTTATCTATCTTTTCCCCAAATCCTATTTTCTCTTTTCCTTCCTTATTTCTTCCTTCTTTCTTCTTCCTTCTTTCTCACTTTCTACTTTCTCACCACCATTAACAAGGTTTTTCTTTTCTTCTTCCTTCCTTACTTTTCCATTATCTTTCTTATTTTTATGTTTTCTTCTTTTCTTTTCTTTTTACTTTCGTTATCCATATTTTCTTTTTCTTTCTTTTTTTTCTTTTAATTGGTGTTAGAAATTTAATTGAGTCATTATTTCTCATTATATGCTTGTAGATTGTTACAAAATTGTTTGGCAATTATATATTACTTTTTAAAGGGTTGCTTGCATGTTCAAATTATTATTTTCAATAGTTTATTCATCATGCATGCTACGTGTTTGTGAAAAAAGCTCATATGGCATGGTGCATTTTCTACATTATTCTATTCTACTATTCAATGCTTACTTTTCATAAATTTCCTTTACTATTTTATTAATTTAATTTAATTGTCAATACAAACGTGATGGTTAGTTTGTTGCGAGTGATAATATATTTAACAAATTAAATGCTTGATCTATACTACTCATGCCTTTGCCTACATGCCAATAAACACCTTGCATTTAATTGTCATCAAATGCACTTTCTATATTTCCATTGGTGAACTTTTCACATGTAGTCATGACCATGTGTTAACGGCATCCTCTTTACAGTGCATTTATTATCACTTATACCATCATCTTCCTTGCTCTGTCCCTTTGAATTCATGTTACTTTCTTTTTCCCTTTTCAGGATGGCCACCAAGAAAGGAAAAGAGAAAGCTACTCCCAAACCGCCAGCAAGAAGAGGAACAAAAAGAGCATTAGTGGCAGAGCCTTCTTCAACTGCAGTCAAGCCCTCAACAAAAAGAATTAAGAGGATTATAAAGGTTGATGAAAAAGAGAAAGCCTTCCCAGCAAAGGACACTGCGCGATTTCTCAATCGCTACTGTGAGCAGATGTTCCCTATCCTGGCAGAATGGAGCTACAACAACGAATACCTTCTTATCCTCCCACCCAATATTGCTACCTTTGTTGAGTCGCAAATTGAACGAAGACAATGGGGTTTCCTCCAGAGACAGCCAAGGCAGGTTAATCTTTCTTGGGTAGTTGAGTTCTACTCTAATTTCCACCTGCCAACCCTGCAGTCTGTCTATGTACGTCAGAAGCAAGTCCCCATTACAGAAGAGGCCATTCAACAAGCTCTAAATCTTCCCCCTGCTCCAGAAGGATTTGACGCCTTTCAAGAAGCCTCACTCAAGCGCCAGATGTACCAATTTGACTGGGATGCCGTTCTCAGAGTTATCGCACTACCTGGCAGCAGATGGATCTACGGATACCACCGTTCCCGTCCTAAGGGAATATCGGCTTCAGCACTTACCTTGGAGGCTCGCGTATGGGCACAGATCATGTCCCATTACGTCTTTCCGAGCACTCACGAATCCTCTTTCACTGCAGACATGGCCGTTCTACTATGGTGCATCCTTACAGACCAGCCTCTGAACCTACCAAGACACATCCGGAATGCCATGGGACACGTACAAATTGCGGGCTACTTACCTTTTCCCGTCTTGGTCTCAGATCTCATCTCAGCAGCCGGAGTCGCCTACAGAGCTGGGGACACCAAAGCCATGCTTCCACGGGATGATCAGTACGTCCCTAATGGGAAATATATTAGACTTCCAGCAGCCACTACTAGCCAGCCTACCGAACCGGCTGAGGACATTTCTCCTTCCGCACCACAAGCACCTACAATAACCCAACTGCTCCATCAGATACTTGAAAAGTTGGATTGGCAGGAACAGAAAGCTAAGCTAAGAGAGCACCGTAACAAGCGCCGATTCACATACCTTAAGGAGCTGATTATGGAAAAATTCAAGGACTCAGACACCCCGGACTCCACTTCCTTTACCAGCACAGGGAGCCATGACGGTCCCGACTGTGGAGATACTGCCACCAGCCCACCTTTGTTCCTGACAGATGGCACCGAGGACGGTGCAAAGCCTTAAGTGTGGGGAGGTCGGTCAGTACCTGACTTTCAGAGGTAATTTCTCTTCCCTAACACCAATATATTAGGATATTTAGTTAGTTTTTCTTTTGTAGAATAGGATAAATTACATAGTAATAGATTAGTTGCATGCATGTTCTACTTGATTGAAAAGACAATAAGTTTCTTCTAAGACCCTATCTTTAGAACAAAATTTCACTAATCTTAATCAAAACTTTTATGTTGAAATTTGCTTGAAGTTGTATTTGGAACATGATTTTTGGGCTAAAGAACACACAACTTGTGAGATTTGAGCCCAAATGCATGGTTACATTATTTAACCATAATTATTTTATTCTTGTGTGTTTACTTCTATATGATTGTAATCTACATTTTGTTTCATCCTATATGTCCAATTTTTAATATATTTATATGTTTGCATATGATTGAGGCCATTACTTGTTTAAACTCACTTATCCAAATTAAGCCTACCCTTTCAATTACCTTTGTTAACCACTTTGAGCCTTTAAATCCCATTTGTTCTGTATTTTACCACATTACTAGCCTTAAGCGGAAAAACAATTTTATACCCCAATTGAATCTTTGGTTAGCTTAAGATAGAATTATGTGTGTTAATTAAGTATGGGAAATTGTGGGAACAAAAGATAATAAGGGAATGTATCATGATAATATAATAGGAATTTGGGTATCTACTCATGTGAAACTATAAGAATAAATATATTTATGTGCATTGATTAGCTATGTCTATTTTTTTATGTTTATGTTGAAAAAAAAATCCAAAAATATTCAATAAATAAATAAGAGGACAAAATTACCCCAATGCTCAGTTAAGAATTCAAAGATCAATGCATATATGATAAAATTAAAATAAAAAGTTGATACATGAGTATGGAATGTGAAAGAGAAATTTTGGGTAGCTAGGTGTGAATTTTAAGTTATATAGAATACATATATGTTGGGTTAAAGCTTGGGTTAATTAAATAAGCTTACTTAGCCATATATGTGCCCTTACCCTTACCTTGGCCCCATTACAACCTTGAAAAGACCTCATGATGTTTGCATTGATATATTAATTGTTGTTGATTGATTAGGTGAAGAACAAAAAAAATTAGAAAGCATGATTAGAGAAGGATAGAGTGATTGCCCTATACACTAGAGAGATTAGAGTGTACATACATCATCAGTGAGGGTTCAATGCTTAAGATTCTATGTTCTCTGCTTTCATGAGCTACCTTCTTGCATTTTTTATCTGTTCTTACTGTATAAGAATTGAATTAGAGGAGTTTGGTTTGTAATTGTCTTCAAGAACCTATTTACTTTTGATCAAGTAGACAAGAATCATATAGTTGCATTCATATATATAGGTTGCACTGCATTACGTGAGTTTTACATGTTCCTACTCATTTATTTTATCTCCTTCAACTAAGCATGAGGACATGCTAATGTTTAAGTGTGGGGAGGTTGATAAACCGCTATTTTATGGTTTATATTGTGCTTAATTGTATGGTTTTATCAATTCTTTACCCACTTATTCATATGATTGGCATGCATTTATATTTCCTTCCTAAAATTATTACATGATTGAATATTTGCTTCCTAAAGACTTTTAATTATGTATTTTAATTCTCCTTCATTCCATTAGATGCCGTGATCTGTGTGTTAAGTGTTTCAGGCTTTATAGGGCATGAATGACTTGGAGATTGGAAACGAAGCTTACAAAAATGGAAGGAACACAAGAAATTGAGGAGATGACCAGCGAGAAGTGACGCAGACGCATGGCTCACGCGACCGCGCGACATAAAGGAAATCGCAGTGACGCGGACGCATGGCTCATGCGACCGCGCGGATTGGAACTACACAAGTGACGCGGAGGCTTAAACGACGCGCACGCGTGGCAAGGCAAAACGCCGAATGACGCATCCGCATGAATGACGCGATCGCGTGACATGCGCGATCTGCAGAATTTGCAAAATTCGCTGGGGGCAATTTTGGGCCCTGTTTTGACCCAATTTTCGGCCCAGAAAAGCAGACTAGAGCCAAGGAACATGGAGAAACAAGAGAACAATTCATTACAGACAATTCTCAGTTTTAGATCTAGTTTTTACTCCTCCTCTAGGTTTTCTCTCTACACATTCATAGTTCTTAGGATTTTATTTTTATTGCCTTTCTCATTGGGATATTGAGAAGAGTTATTACCTCAGCGAGACTTCATCATTCTAGTTTGTTTTCTTTACATGTCTCTTACTCTTTCATGTCCTTTGTTTACTCAGAAATATTATTGGATTATTTTTAGAATTTATTAATACAAGAACTATTTTTATTTTTAATTAATCCCTTTGATTATTACTTATCATGTCTTTCTATATTTCCCTTTTCTATGTTATGAATTCTACATTTACAATGAGCGAGTAGTTCCATAACTTGGATGGGAGTTGATTGAAGGGAAGACCTTTGTAACGACCCAATTTTTGGTACGTCATGATCATACTAGAAACTGAGTGCTACCAACTTGTCTACCTAATTATTATCTATTATTTATTATATGAGCCTGATTCGTTGTTAAAAGCGTAGTTATTTTACGAGATACTTTTTTTTAAAAAAACATTTGGATTAACAAACAGTATCATTCATAATCAATTCACAACTGATAATATATAAAACAATTATAAACAACCACACATAAATACATCACAAGCAGTTGACAATATTCGGTGATCCAGCCTTTATTAGAGTATAGACTTTTAGTTAGAACACCCTTAGACATAGCTAGATAATAACTATCAATGTATATATATATATATATATATATATATATATATATATATATATATATATATATATATATATATATATAGACTTTTAGTTAGAACACCCCTAGACATAGCTAGATAATAACTATATATATATATATATATATATATATATATATATATATATACAACATCCCAGGTCCTGACCTGTTCAAGAAGTCCCTAAGCTGGCACCCAGGCTAGCCTAGACTCTATACTCACCTAGTCCCTCTAAACTACTAAAGCAAGGGAAAGTACGTTCTAGGTCTTCAAAACTCAAGTCAGGTGGATCGTCATCAAAAAGTGGAAGGTCGTCTACTAATCTTCTGCACGATCATATGTCATCAAAGAGCGTCTCTCAAGTACTTCATCAAGTGGCCACATAATAGCAACATCGTACGGAGGACTTAGGTTAAAGTTTGTAGATAAGCAGGGTGCAGACGTTGGCTGGCCTCACAGTATATACATATAAACAGGTAACGGAGTTCACTCTAGACTCAGAAGACTACCTAGAGTGGAATCCTCTTTGCAGAACAGTCATCAGCAAACTACAGAAGGGTACTCATGCTTCCATCTGAAGGGGGAAGGGAGAGAGAAGGGGTAAGAACTGGGGAGTTCTTAGTAGGGCCGGGGTTATTAGTTAAGTTCATTAATTCCGTGTTGTTTGGCAGACGAATAATAGAATATAGAGAAGTAGTAAACAGAAGATAGATAATAACTATATATATATATATATATATATATATATATACAACATCCCAGGTCCTGACCTGTTCAAGAAGTCCCTAAGCTGGCACCCAGGCTAGCCTAGACTCTATACTCACCTAGTCCCTCTAAACTACTAAAGCGAGGGAAAGTACGTTCTAGGTCTTCAAAACACAAGTCAGGTGGATCGTCATCAAAAGGTGGAAGGTCGTCTACTAATCTTCTGCACGATCATATATCATCAAAGAGCGTCTCTCAAGTACTTCATCAAGTGGCCACATAATAGCAACATCGTACGGAGGACTTAGGTTAAAGTTTGTAGATAAGCAGGGTGCAGACATTAGCTGGCCTCACAGTATATACATATAAACAGGTAACGGAGTTCACTCTAGACTCAGAAGACTACCTAGAGTGGAATCCTCTTTGCAGAACAGTCATCAGCAAACTACGGAAGGGTACTCATGCTTCCATCTGAAGGGGGAAGGGAGAAAGAAGGGGTAAGAACTGGGGAGTTCTTAGTAGGGCCGGGGTTATTAGTTAAGTTCATTAATTCCGTGTTGTTTGGCAGACGAATAATAGAATATAGAGAAGTAGTAAACAGAAGATAGATAAATAGAGAAAATAGAGAAAAAAGAAAATAGATCACAAACAGAAGAATACAAGAAAGTAAAACACAGACACAAACACAGAGAATAGAATACAAACAAAGAAAGCATACATTCATACAAAAAACATAATGGAAGAAATGCACAACCAAGTATGATGCATGTCTAGCCTTAATGCAGGTAATGAGCTCATTTGTCGGTTACATACCCTCTCCCGACGTTACCCAGTAACCTCTGTCTGGATAAAGCTTTCCTGTTGGCAATACCCACTGCAAGCAACCTTTGTCTTGCAGGGCAGCACTTATTAGCCGATATACGCCCAACACACTCACTGTAAGCAACCTCTGTCTTACAGGAGCGCAACACATTCACTGTAAGCAACCTCTGTCTTACATGAATACAACACATTCACTATAAGCAACCTCTGTCTTACAGGAGCAACAGCACACTTACTGTAAGCAACCTCCGTCTTACAGGAGCACACTGATCTCGATACCTCTGTAAGCAACTTCTGTCTTATAGCAAAGCATTATGGCAAGGTATCCCAGGAAAGCACTCTAAGTGGTTGTACCACCATTTATCTGACTGCCTCTCTGCAGCAGATTCTTACATAATCATTCTCATTATTCATCATCACTTTCACATTTTTATGCAGTACCTCTTTCTTTCACCGTTCAATCATACTATACAAACTTTACAGCTTTTACTTTTACAACATCTTAACTCAAACCATTTCTCTTTATCAGATTACTCTTTTCTCTTTGTCTTTCTACTCTGATTTGATTACTCTTTTCTCTTGATCACTTTACTCTACTCTGGTTACTATATTCTCGGTATCTCTTTACTCTGCTCTGGTTATTCTTTTCTCTGTAATCTCTTTACTCTTCTCTGATTACCCTTTCCTTTATATCTATGTTACTCTTCTTCTCTTTATCTCTTTCCTCTACTATGATTACTCTGTTCTCTGTGTTTCTCTACTTTGCTATGATTTTTCTGCTTAACGTATGTATTTAAAGCTTATGTAAATTTCGGTATGAATAGTTAGCCTGTCCCAAGTATAGGTTCATTAAGTCTATACTGAAATAGTTTAACTTTTCATATTATACCTAACTCTAGCCACAACTCAAGGACTAACTATGTTGCCCTAGTTCGTTCACTAATCTCTATCTGTTTTTCTGTCATTAAAACTTTACAAACTTTTCTTTGGTTTTTATCTTTTCTTTAACTTCTTATCTTTCATTTATCTTTGCCTCACTAACATGTTATTACCACTCCCTAAGTGTTTTATGAAGGTAATTATGAGATTCTACGCTTAAAGTTATCTTTCTAAAGCTTTTACAAAAAACTGCCTTTTCTGTATTATTTTATTATTTTTATTAAAATATTATTTTTAATTAAATATTATTATTTAATATTTTATTATTATTTATTATTTTATTACTAAAATTTCGAAAATTACCTTGCCTTTACCTTTTAACCTTTAAAATTAACTTTTTACTCCGGTAACTTTTAATATTTCTACTTTAACCACCCTAACTTTTAGAAATTACAAAATAACCCCTCAAACACCAAAATATTTACTTCCTTATACTTTCTAAGATCTAAAAGGTGTTATTCAATTTTTTTCACCACACTCAAAGTGTTCTTCGTGTTCTTCGTATATTCTTCAGATTCTTTCTCTGTTTTTACCCGTTTTTCAGTCTTTTCAGCAACCGATTTTTACCAAAATTCAAAATAAATTCCCAGCCACTAAAACCCCATCTTTTCCACATGATTTCAACACAAATTGAACCTCAATTTAAGCTCTAGGGTTTCATTTTCCAGTAGCCACAAGAACACACATTCATAGCTTGAATTTCATCAAATTTCATCAAAATTTCACCAAAATTTCAACAAGAATTACTCATACAAACAATCAATTTCAAGCACAGCCAAACCATATCATAATCACACAACTCAAACACAATCAATTAAGATTAAATTCGTCAAATCCTACCTGGTTTTGCTGCTCCTAATTCAGTTAGACTTTCAGGTGGTCCTTTAGCACTTTTTCCTCCTAAATCACATCAAGAACAACTTTAAATCTAAAAACCCTCAACTAACCAAATCTCCCCAGCATGTTAGGAGGTGATTTCTAACCTTAGAATTGCTGGAAAGTCACGTTTCTTGGCTCTCAAGTCAAGTTAAGCATGATTCCTAAGGAAGAACATCAAGAAAACACATGTTTGAGCATGTTTCCTTGAAAACCGAATTGAAAGGGGAAAGGAACAGCCATCTCACCTTATTTCCATTCTTGATAAGTTACATGGTTATGTAGAGGAAGAAGAGAGGATCATTTTGGTGAAATCGGAGTTTTGATTTGAGTTTTGGTTTAGAAGAAATCAAGCTTTGAAGATTAAGTGTTCATGAAGTTTTCTCTCTTTTCTCTCCTTTCAATTTCGGCCAAAGGGAGTAAATGACCAGCCTTGGAGTGTCTTGGGGGTGTAAGGTGAGTTGTAATTGGTTGGATTGGAGGTGGGTTAAAATAATATTAAAATATCTCAGGTGTATAACTACTAAAACTAGGTGTATCGGAACACTTGTAAAAACATCTCAAAAAATTATTTTCTGAGCTACTAGTATAAATGACACTAGTAACATATTTATTATGAGAGTAAAACATGTATAATGAGGCCTTAGCATTGCTAAAGTCATCAGAGAGTACTGGTGCTAAGCTGCACCAGTAAACTGTGAACCCGATTAAACCGATTTTTCTGTTTTTAACTAAAACAGACTAGGTAACCTTATAATATCATTCAATCATCTTCTAATACTAATATAATACTAATATTATACTTTTATCTCTCTTCTATCATGAATCGAGTCTGGTTCATCAAACTGAGACTATTTACGAAAATCAGAATTAAAACTCCTAACTGGTACGATCCAAAAACTAGGTTCTTCGTGATTGCGTTATCGAGCTTGCCTCAGAAAAGGTTCTAGCTTAAGGATGACATAATGACAATGAGGATCAAGATAATTGTTGATATAGAAGAGGTGTTCTCTTTACTGATCTTCCGGAGAAATCCGTGCTTTTAGAAAAGATCTCGCGTACTCGAAAATCAGGGTTGTTACAACCTTGAGTTGGAATGCTTAAAAGAAAAATCGTAATTGGGTTTATTGTTGGATTGCCCTCTAGTCACTGACACCAATCCTTTTCAATTGAGCGGATTGGAACTTGTGAATAGAAACAGCTTTCCAACTTGCTTGACTTTTCCTTACCTAGTAAGGGATAATTAAACAGAACAACCCTCAATTATCAATTAATCTTGAGAGTACTCCAACAAGAATAGGGCTTCCAACTAATCTACTCCCAGTCAAGGCTTTTATTTAAAATTACACAAATTCTCTAATTTAATTTCCTGTTATTCAACTCAAACCATTTTTTGAAAACATCTAATTAATAAAATAGCACACCTTTCTGCAACTCGTTGGGAGACGACCTGGGACTCATACTCCCAGTATTTTAATTTAAATTTTGTGACAACCCTTTTAAATTGATAAGCGAATTTCTGGTTGGTTAAGAACTGTACTTGCAACGTATCTCTTCTAATAATTTCTTAAATCACCAATTTTTGTCACGTCAGTGTTCTTGCTGATGAGTGTATGAATTGTTTATGACATATTAGGTTGTGTATGATGATTTGGTGAAATTGAGGTTGATATTGTAATTGATATGGATATTTAATGAGTTATATTGATTGTTGAAAAATTGGAAATATTGGGTTAGAAATTGATGAAAATGGAGTCTTGGTTGGATGTGGATATAATGAGGGAGTTGATTATATAGGTTGAGAATAATTGATATTGAATTGGTAGGTTTTGGTTGGTTTTAAAAGGATTGGGAAGTGCATGTTTGAAAATTGGAGCTTGTTGGTTTTTGTTGAAAACTTTCATTTTGGCCCAACTTTGGCAGAGTATAACTAAGTCTCCAGACCCCTAATTTGTATCAAATTTATTTAGAAATAAAATTGGGTCCGAGATGTTTATGCTGTTCGAAGAACGGAGGAAAAATGTTTAGGAAGTTATGCTCGATCGAAGTTTGGTGCGTAAATTGGAAAAATGGACTTAGCAGCTTTTTGTATTACTGCATAATATGCGTACGCATGCATCTCGTACGCCGGCAAAATCGTATGCCCATGCGTACGCGTCACCCACGCGTACGCGTGACATCGGAATTTTGCGTACGCAAAACTCTCATGCGCGACCAGTCGATTCTGCCTGGTCCACATGCGTGCGCGAGAAAGAGTAATGCGTACGCGTAATGGGCTAAAATGCACGCTCGTACGCGTCGCCCACGCGTACGAGTGACTGGGATTTCTTTGGCGCTCACGCGTACGCATGACCCACGCGTACGCGTGACCCTATGTAAGATCCGGTTAATTAACGGCTGATTAACCCATAAATGAGAATTTATTCTAGAAAGCCAAAAATGTTATTTTTATGGCTTAATATGATAGAGGAAATTGAGACGAGAATTTCGGTACCAATTTTATAGAAATCGGACCAAGATTGGACCGAACGGGCCAAACTGGGCCAACCGGACCCAAAGTGGGCCCTTGACCCAACTAAACTAAACCAAAACCCTAGTTTTCAGCACTCTCTCTCCTCATTTGAGATACTAAACACGCTGAAATGGAGGCCATGGAGGGAAGAACACTCTCTCAAGTTCTATCTCTCACTTGATCTTCAAACCACCATAACTTTTGATCTAGAGCTCCGATTGCCGCTCCGTTTGTGGCCACGTGTTCACCGCGGAGAGCTCTACAAAACCCATACAATTAATCTTGAGGTAAGCCACGTTTTACTGTTCGAAATTCCAGCCCTTGATTTCGAGTTTCATGAGTAAAAATGTTGAGATTTTGGGTTCTTTGATGTTATAGGACCCAACTCTCTTGAAGGAGAAGGTTAATCTTGTCTCCTTGGACCTTGGGTGTGGTAAGATTCTCAACCCTAGTGTAAATTATTGTTCTATGATGTTTGGGTATTGAGATGTTGTGTATGGGTACAATGATTGTGGCTTAGGTTGTGTATATGTGAATATTAGAGCTTGATTGGTTATTTTGGAAAGCTTGGAAGAGGGTTTTGTGTGATAAAATCTGTTCTTGGAGGTGTTGATACCTTGAGAGCTTGTGGACAAGTGGTTTGGAAGTGCTCCGGTTGAGCTTGGGAAATCGGCTAAGGTATGGTTTCGGTTTCCCATATCTAATATGTAATGTGGTAGGAAATACTTAGGCTAGAGGCCCTAAGATAGGCATTGAATTGATGATGTTGTGGAATGGTTGAGATATATGATGTGATCATATGTGTGATTATGAATATTGATGCCTTGATTGTGTGATATGTGAGAAAATGCATGTTGTGATATATGCTTGATGAATGTTTGAGGTTGAATTGATGGGTGGTGCCATATTGTTGGTGAGTATGATGATTATGTATAATGATGGTTGATTGGAAATTGATATTGTTAGAAATTGGGATGAGAAGGATGTATGACATAATATTGTGTTTATCCTTTGGCCTTTTGATTGAGAAGTGTTAAAATGGTTGGAGGTAGTTTTGAGAATTTTGGTAAAATGTCAATGCGTGAGTTGAGGATGGCTTGTTGTTGAATTTGGTACACTTTGATTGATTTCAAAGAAAAGGGATGAAATTGGCATGTTTTAATTGATTTTGAAAAGAGTTGAAAGTGGCTTGTTTTGAAAATGGCACTTTGTGGTTTTGAATGAAAATATGGTTTTTGGGCATACTTTGACGGGACATAACTTGGAATACGGATCTTTGATTTGTGCCAAATCTGTTTAGAAATGAAATTGGATCCGGGATGTCCATGCCGTTCGAAGAACGGGTGAAAAATGATTTAAAATGAGAGAGTTATGACCGTCGGAAAATTGGGGGTTGAATCTGTGAATTCTGCAGCTTTTAACTTAGAAAATTTTTAGCAGAATGACCCCTCGCGCGTAGGCGCACTTGGCGCGTATGCGCCGTTCTTCGAGAAAGCATCATCCACGCGTGCGCGTGGAGTGCGCGTACGCGTGGCCCTGTTTTCATTCCAAAGTTGATTTTTGAGTTTTAAAAGCCAAACTTCATACTTCTAAGCCTCCAATCTCACCACTTATGTCTTAAATCATTATGATATGCCTAGCATGAGAAAAAAGGGCTAGTGAATGTGGTAACTTGCGAGTGAAGCAAGGGAAAAATGAATGATCCATGAGGATCATGAGGATCAAAGATGATTATGTGAGATGTGGAGGATGGCGGTGGAAGTTCTTGTTATGCCATGGGCCGAATGGCCGTAATTGTTAATGAATTGGCTGGTTATGGATTTAACCGTGAGCCGGATGGCTGGATTATGCCGTGTGGCGGCGGAGCCATGTTTATGGCTAAGTATAAATGCATATATGTTGTTGAATGAATTGTGAATGTTGGCACTTCCACCATTGGAGATGAGGGTTTCCCTGGGTAGTAGCAATGGCTAGCCACCATGTGCTCCAGGTTGAGACTCGAAGCTCTGTTAACCCAATGTCGTAAGTGTGGCCGGGCACTGTGAAAGGCCCGGATGAGCTCGCCCCCATAAATATTCACCAGTGATGGTGATGGATAAATATTCACCAGTGAGGGTGATGGATATGGATCATGATTATGATCAAGTTTATGATGAGTATAACTCGAGTTGGGGATGCACGACAGAGGGACAGTCCAATGGCTAGCTACCAGGACTTGTCGGGTTGGCTCTATAACCGACAGATGATATCATCAGCCACTAGGGACAGGCATGCATCATAAGCATACTACATGAATTGTTTGAGATTGCTTATTTGACTGCATATTACTTGCTAATTGCCTAAATGCCTTATCTGTTCCTATTTGTAAATCTCTTGTCTGATATAACTGTGTTTGCTATATTATACTCCTGCTGGTGGTTGGGAGGTCTGAAGGAATTGGAAAGGGAAGTATTAGTTAGACTGAAGAATCTTTAGTCAGTTGCCACTTACGGTTTAGCTTGTTTATAAGCTTTGATATTATCTGGAGGAAGTTCTAGGATTGCCTTCGGCTTTCCTCTATTATTATGTATTATATATGTGGAAGCTGTTACCGTGCTGGGGACCTCTGGTTCTCACCCATGCGGATTTTGTGGTTTTTAGATGCAGGACGCGAGGCTTCTCGTTGAGGTATGCTGGAGACTTCTGGATTAGCGAAGATCCTTTGTTCTCGGGACTCTGTTTTGGGTTATATATCTTGTTTAGATACTTTTATCTCCATTAAATAATACAAACTGTGATGACTCCTTCTAGAGGGGATTTTTGGAGAATATGTTTTCTGTATTTGTGTCCCTTTGGGTTTCCTTTGGGGTTTCCTTATTTTATCATATGTATATATTGCTATGCTCAGGCCGGTTATCTTCGCGGCCGGATTTTGAGTCTTGATATTCCTGTTTTTGACACTCTTTTGTATACATATGATCTTGCGTTAGCTTATCCTTTGCTCGTTACGTTATCGACCGGAGTGTTGCGCGTTCGAGATTACGGTTTTTGTTTACCCCCTTTTTCTACAAAGGCTCCTAGTTATAATCAATTATTCATACTACTATACGTACTAAATTTTTGTTTTAGAGGTCGTAATACCTTGCCATCTCTGAATTATGACTTAAGCATAAGACTCTGTATGGTAGGGTGTTACACCCTATTTCCAGCAAGTATGCTTTTTGTGTTTTTAAAACTAAATTTCAAGCTTCTAAGCCCCTATTGTCATCCTTTAAGTCCTAAATCAATATAGAAGGCCTAGTAATTAAGAAGAAGCTAGGGAAGGGGGTAACTTGTGGATGAAGAAAAGGGAAATATTGAGTAATTATGACTAATGATGATTGTATGAGTTGTTGAGGAGGATGGTGGGAGTGCTGTGTATGATATGAGCCGAATGGCTGCATGTGATGATGGATTATGGCTAGTTATGAATTATGATTTTAAGCCAGACGGCTGAGATAAATGTTGATTTATAGCTGAGAATGAATGCATATATGCTGATTAATTGATATTTTGATTGTTGCACTTCCACCTATCTGATATACGAGTTTCCTGGGTGAAAGCAATGGCTAGCCACCACGTGCTCCAGATTGAGACTCGATACTCTGCTAACTCTATATGGTAAGTGTGGCCGGACACTGTGAAAGTTCCGGATGAGCTCGCTCTGTGAATAAACACAAGTGTGGGTGTTGTGTATATATATTGATAATTATGATTGAGAATAACTCGAGTTGGGGATGCACGACAGAGGGACAATCCAATGGTTACCTACCAGGACTTTTCGGGTTGGCTTTATAACCGACAGATGAGACTCATCAGCCACTAGGACAGGCATACATCATATGCATTATATGTGATTTGTTTGGAATGCCTAATTGACTTTATAATTACTTGCTATTTGTCCAACTGTTGTATCTGCTTCTTATTTGTGAATTTCCTTGCTTGATATAATTGTGTTTACGATATCAAATTACTGGTGGCGGTTGGGCAGTTCGAAGGATTTGGAAAGGGGAGTTTTAGTTAGACTAAAGATCTTAGTTAGTTGCCTATTTTTATTTCTCATGGTTTAGTCATGTTTATACGCTTTAATTATGAATTTGGGAGTTCTAGGATTGCCTTCGGCTTTCCTAGGACATTATATGTTAGATATTTGGGCACTGTTACCATGCTGAGAACCTCTGGTTCTCACCCATGCGGATTTTGTGGTTTTCAGATGCAGGACATGAGGCTCCTCATTGAGGCATTGATGAATCCATATTTGATGATGATTTTTTATTAGAATTGGATGGATTTTCATCATATAAACTTGCACTTATTCCCTTGAATAGCATGCTTTTGAACTTTCCTTCCAAATTGTGCTTGATTATGCAAATATGCTCTTTTGTGCCTATTTAATCTATTTTTATTCCATTTGCCTTCCATTCGATGCCTTGATGTTGTTTATGAGTGATTTCAGGTGTATAAGGTAGGAATGGGTTGGAGAAAATGGAAGAAGAGCATGCAAAGTGGAGGAAACATGAAGAATCAAAGGAGATGAGCTCAGAGACGTGTGCATGCGCACAGCTACCTGTGTGTACACACAGCTGCCCAATCAGAGTGCGTGGATTGCTTCGAGCGCATCACGCGTCCATTCAAGCATTGCCTAGTGTGCGTGCGCACAGCTACTTGTGCGTACGCACAGGACGAGATTTTTTGCGAGGTGTGCGGACGCACGCATCTGTGCGTTCGCACAGGTGTCCGCACATGACTTTATTAAAATAGCACCTGACTCGCGATTTGGGGGCTTTGGAGGCCCATTTCTGAATTCTTCTAGCTCATATTGGAGGGAAAATGAGGAACATGACATAGCATATCATTAGTATAGTTTTAGGAGTAGTAATAAGAAGCTTTAGTTAGTTTTTCTCTAAGTTTTTCATCATCTCTATTAGGGTTTATATTAGGATTTTACATTCAAGTTCCATTTTCATTTTTTTATCTTGGATTTTGCTAGCTTTCATTGTAAGTATTCTCTTATTATTACTCTTTATAGTTACATTGTCATTACTCTTTGTTCTAATTCAAGTTATAGTTCAGTTTTGCTTCTCTCTTGCAATTTTAATTTCTTGTTGATGAATTTGATGTTTGATGTTTGTTTCATGCTTTCTTGTGTTATTCTTGTTGATTGAGATCAATTGTTGCTTTTAGTTTCAAGCCTTTTCTCTTTTTCTCCATGTTTAAGGTTTTTTGCCCACCAAGTGTTTGACAAAATATCAAACATGGTTTTAGGCTAAATTGTTTGTTCTTGGCTTGGGTAAAGTGAGCAATTGGGTTTCTAGAGTAGGAATATCCAGCATTTAGTTTTAATTCTTGGATTGTTACTTGTTCTTGTTCCCACTAACGCTAATTTGTTGCTAAGCCAATTAGCAAGCAATTTAGGATTTGTGGGTTGGGAACACTTATGCTCATTTAACTTACCTTCGGATGTGAGGGCTGATCAAGTGAGATTAATCCATCATAATTGTCATAGTTGTGGTTCCAACAAGGAAAGGACCCTTAGCTCACTCCAAGCCAAGACTCTTTTTGATGCTTTTAATCTTCCATATACTTCTATGTTGATCTCTTTTATACTTTACTTGTTTGTATTACATAGTCGGTTCTTTAATTTCTTCATTAGTTCAATCATTTCAATTTTGCATGTTCTTTTATTGCTTTATATTTTCATTTCCTCATTGACAAACCTTTGATCTTTACAACCGGATTTGCACACTCATTGTTCTAGAAGTACTCCTTGGGAGACGACTCGGGAGTCAAATACTCTCGGTTTTAAATTAGTTTTGAATTGTGATGCATCTTGTGAACCTCCAATTTGATCGGTGGCCAACTTGTTAGGTTAGGACTATACTTACAATGCTAATTCCATTTTTCGGATAACCGAGTTCCTAATCCTATATGCGAATTGGCCATCACATTCAACAAATTTTGGCGCCGTTGTCGGGGAGTTCACTTTAAGTGCAATGAGTGCTACAATTTTGGTTGTTGTAAATATGTGAATAGTGTGAATATTTGACTTTTGATTTGCTACTTAGAACTAATTGTAGGTATTAATTTTCTCTCTAGTTAGTTTTAATAGTTGTTGACTGTCAAGTGGTTTTTGTTTACTTGCATATCTTTGTTTTGCTTTTCATAATTGCATGGTTTTCATTGCCTCCTCAGTTGAATGACACGGTCGCTTCCAGACCCGAGCTTGACCACTTTTGATCCGGAAATCGAAAGAACTTTAACTCATTTAAGGCAAGCTCGGTGTCGGCTAGCTTTTGTGGATAGTGAATCGGGACCCCTTGGGGAAACCTCCCGCTCACTATCACCACCCATCCGTGACTATCATTCTCCAATCAACGAGGAGACTCTATATTCATCTGTGGGGAGTACTGAACTCTCTTTGAGTAACTCAGGTGACATAGTCATGGCGGACCCACCTCGAAGAATCACCTTGAAGGAGGTCGGAGCTCCTGATCTTGACTTGCAACCGCTTCAAATTTTGTATCCGGCTTTAGACCCAAATTTTGAGCTCAAGTCCAGCACGATAAACTTGCTTCCCAAATACAATGGACTGCCTGGGAAAGATCCTCCGAAGCATCTAAAGGATTTCCAAGTTGCATGTGCAACTGCGAGAAGACATGGGGCGGATGAAGCCGTAGTGTTGGTCTTCGCTTTCCCTTTCTCTTTGGAGAAAAAGGCGAAGGAGTGGTTTTATACTCAACCGGGTGAAGTTAGATCCAATTGGGACTTGTTGCGTAAGGAATTTTTGGAAAAATTCTACCCTCCTCAGAAAACAGACAAGTTGCGAAGAGAGATCTCTTGAATTGTGCAACGGGATGGGGAGACTTTGTATGAATACTGGGAGAGATTTAAGAAGTTGCTGGAGGCTTGCCCTCACCACAGGATTGATGAGTTGGTTCTTATCATTTATTTCTGTCAAGGAATGCACCACCAAGACAAGCTCCTCCTAGATGCCGCGAGTGGAGGATCATTGACCAAAAACAAGAGCGCCGCAGAAGCATGGAAAGTTATATCAGACTTGGCGGACTCAACTCAGCACTCAAGGGAAAGAAGTCCACAACCGAAAGCTTTGAGTGAAGTTTCTCCCTCCGGAGATGCTATTTTGACCAAGACCCTAGGTGAAATGACAATCTTGTTGCGACAAATCACCCAAGGGCAACAAATTCCTCAAGCTTTGATAAATGCTCCACCTCAACCTCCAAGGATCGAAGGACCATCAAGGATATGTGGTGTTTGTGCTTCTAACACTCATTACACCGATAAGTGCCCTCAACTCCAATAGGACACTACATTGGCAGTAGCCAACCCTTATCCACAAAGACCAAATTATAATCAAGGCTCCTACCAACATGGAGGCAATCAAAACCAAGGGTGGAGGGATAATTCAAACTAAAAGTGGAATCAAGCCCCTCAAACTCAACCCAACCAAAATGCTCAAGTCTACTACCATCAATATCCCCAAGGTCAACCACAATACCAACAACCCTATCAACAACCCCTACAATCTCAACCTCAAGGGAAGTACCAACACCCACATAGTAGGCCTAGCCCTCCTCGAGTTAACCAAGCCATCCCTTCCAATCAACCTCACATGAATGACACAATTCACACCTTCATGCAAGAGCAACGAGAGTTCCATAAGAAACAAGAGGCGTATATGGCTACGATAGCCGATGCCCTTTCCCGTTTAACTATCCCTCCTCAAACCGCACAAAACACCCAACAAGCTTCAACATCAAGTAGTTTACCCTCCCAACCTCAACCCAACCCTAAGGGTAGCATTAATTCCATTACCCTTAGGAGCGGCACTAAACTTGATAAGAATGTTGCTATGCCTACAAAGTTGAGTGAAGAGACAAACAATGAAGAGGTAGGAGATAAAGTGGAGGTGATGAGGGATGAAGATGAAGGTGTTGATAAAAGCGAGAAGGAACCACCCAAGGTCAAGGAGCCAAAGAGAAAGACCTTGCTTGAAGAGCCTTTTCCCGTTCCATTCCCAACTTTAGCCAAGAAGGCTAAGAAACAAGAAGAGCTTGACCCCAATATGGTGAAAGTTTTTAAGAAGATCGAAGTCACCATTCCCCTCTTCCAAGCCATTCAACAAGTGCCCAAATATGCCAAGTTCCTTAAAGATGTTTGTACTCACAAGGACAAGCTTGGCAACCTCAACACAAGGCCGGTAGATGATTCTATCTCTTCTTTACTTCCTGAAAAATGCAATGATCACGGCCTATGTTTGGTCACTTGCTTAATTAGTGGGATGAAATTTATGGACTGTATGTGTGATCTGGGGACGTGCGTAAGCATTATGCCACTCCCCATTTATGAAAGATTGAATTTGTCACCCCTAAAGAGGTCTAGGGCGAGGTTTGTGCAAGCTGATAAAAGTATTGTGTTAGTTGTGGGGATTGCAGAGAATGTGCTAGTTAATATTCAAGGGTTGCTCTTTTCAGTTGATTTTCACATTTTGGAGACCCTTCCCATTGACTCTAACAAGCCATCGTCCATACTCCTTGGAAGGCCATTCTTAAAGACGGCCCGTTTCAAGCTAGATGCACATTCGGGAGTTTATTCTTTCGAGTCAGATGGCAAGTTGGTCAAGTTCACTTTGGAGGAGTCAAGCAAGCCCGTTCTTGAAGCTTATTCTATTTTTGGGTGTGACATCGTTGAAGATCAAGTGATTGAGGATGGGAAGGAACAAGAAAAAAAGGATGTTGCCAAGAAGTCAAATTCAAGGGATCACACTCAACCCAAAAATGCCAAGGAGTTGGAGATTTTCCTCCTTGGTGAAGTTTCCAAGTGACAAATGAAGCCATGCAAGTCCAACTTAGGACTCTAAACCAAAGTGCTCGGTGGGAGACACACCACCATGGTAACATTGTTTCAATTTTATCTCTTGTTTATAACCTTTTGAATTAATTGCTTTCTTGTGATATAATGAGTAGTTTAGGTTTGGTTTGATGATTTTGAGTTAAATGAGTAAACTTACTTGTGGATCATGAAATTGTGCTTGTTTGAATGATTTGGGGTTGGTATGTTGATATGCTAAGGGTAGGAACCTTAGTTTTGAAAAGAAAAGAATTTTCTGAAACAGGGCATCTGTGCGTGCGCACAAAACTGTGTTTTTCGCCACCTGTGCGGCCGCACGCACCTGTGCGTCCGCACACGACTTAATGTACCCTCTGGTCGTAGCGCCAGTGCAGCTTGTGCATGCGCGCTACCCTGTTTTCTCTGATCTGTGCGTGCGCACATCTACGTGCGTACGCACACGTCCCCTCTCATACTTTATCTGTGCTGCTGCACAGACCTGTGCGCCCTCACGCAACTTGATAGCCCCTCTGGTGGGAGCGAGGGAACGGCTTGTGCGCATGAACAACCTCTGCCATTTCTAACCCCTGTGTGTGCGCACGGACCTGTGTGCACACGCACTCATGCCTCTGTCCCCAAGTATAAAAAAAAGCATGTCTGTCCAGTCGCACGTCTTTGTGCGTTCGCACGTCCTTATGCAACCTCTCTGGTCGCAGCGATCGCACGCTGTATGCATTCGCAACCTTTCTTAGTTGTGCTCTCTGTGCGTCCGCACAGGCCCATGTGCGTCCGCACACGACACATTCTGGGCAATAACAGGGCAACCTGCCCTGTTGAGAGGCAGCTTTCTTCTTTTCTTTTTTCTTCTTCGCTGCTCTCTCTCCCTCTTGTCTGCCCAGCACTGCCGGTCCCGGCTGATGTGTGGAAAACGATCCAACACGAAACTAACCGGCAAGTGCACCGGGTCGCATCAAGTAATAAAACTCATGGGAGTGAGGTCGATCCCACAGGGATTGAAGGATTGAGCAATTTTAGTTTAGTGGATGACTTAGTCTAGCGAATCAAGAGTTGATTTGAGTGGTTTGTATTCGACAGAAGCTAAATTGCATGAAATTAAAAACGAGAGGGACAATTGGCAAGAATTTAAAGCGCAGAGAAATTAAATAGACTGAATCTTAAAGTGCAAGTAATATAAATTGCAGAAACTTAGATTGCAAGAAATGTAAATTGCAGAATCTTAAAGTGCAAGAAATGTAAATGGCTTGAATTGTAAAGGGAATTGGGAATTGGATTTGCATAAATTAAACAAGGAAAAGTAAAATGCAATAAACAGAAAAGTAGAAGATGACTTGAATTAAAGCGGATCTAAACGGAAATGAGAAAAGGCTTGGTGTAGCAATGAAATAAGGAAATTGAAATTTAAGACTGTAGATCTCAGGACTCAAGAGACTAGATAGCTGAGTCTAGATCGCACTGCCTTCCTAGATCCAGCAAGACAATTGCAAAGGAAATAAAGAAATGTAAATTGCAGAAAGAGTAGAGGAAGAAGCAATTAACAGAAATGGAAATTCAATTATGCAGAAAATTTAACAAGATCTCAAGGTGAAATTAAAACAGAAGTTCTTCAATTCTTCACCCAAGATCCGAAGCAAGAAAAGTAAAGAGTGCTGAGCAAGAACAAGGAAGAAGAGAGATCAATTCTCCTTCCTAATTCTCTAGAATTCTAAAGCAACAAATCAAAAATGTAAAGGTGAGCTCTCTGTAAGTGTTCTAAGAATTCTAAAGGAAAAGCTCTCCGAAAACTTAAATCCTAAGCTATTTATACACTTTCTTCAAATGGTCTTCAAGCCTTGGATTGGGCCTTTGCTCTTGATGGAATTGGGTTGATAAAGGCCTCGGTTGATTGCTCTTGGAGCTGGAGAGAAATCCATTGTGAACCGGGCTATAAATCATAAAAGCTTGAGTCAAAGTTTGAGGCAAACTTTGGCTCAAACTTTTCATATCAGCTGCCCCCATTTGCTGCTACCAACGTTTGGGCTAATGTTTGAGGTCAAACTTTAGGCCAAACGTTGATCCCCTTGTGTGCATGTGTGGAGCCAATGTTTGCCAAAAAGCTTGAGGCAAACGTTGGCGCAAGCTTTTCTCCTCCAGGGTGTTGGTGTGTGGCGCCAACGTTTGCCAAAAAGCTTGAGGCAAACGTTGGCGCAAGCTTTTTGCTCCAACCAATGTGCATTCACTCTTCCAAAAGCTTGAGCTAAAGTTTGAGGCAAGCTTTTGTTCAAGCTTTTTGTTCTCTCTTGCTCCTTGCCCTTTCTTCTTTCTTCAACCTTCTTCAAAGCTTTTTTCACCTATCATCAATCAACCAAACACATCAAAGCTATGCTCAAAATCATGAGTTTGTTATTCTTTCATAATATATGACAATTATAGCACAAAGTCTCATGAAATTGCATTAATTCATCCATGGTTGATTGAATCAAAGGAAATATGAAATTCCACCCAATTGGCTTACTTATGGCTTAAGAAAGTGCATAAAATCAATTGAAAACAAAAGAAAAAGACTAGTGAAACTAGGCTAAGATGACTTGTCATCACAACACCAAACTTAAAGCTTGCTTGTCCCCAAGCAAGAAAAGAATTATTGAGAAGAAAGAATGAAATGGAAGAAAATGTTCATGCTAGCAGAGTATTATTGGTAGTTCATGGGGTTTTATGTGGATATGTAAACACTCACTTCTTATTGACTTTTAGGCCTAGAAAGTCTCCTTCAAGCATCAAGCAACACACTGCTATGACCTCTCATTATTACTTTGTCCTTGACTATTATTTTTCTCTATAAGCTTTAGTTCAGTGTCATGTGTAACAAGTTCTTTTCTTTCTTTATACTTGACACATTATTCACTATAGACACTTGGCTCACATTCCTATTTAGAACATTGATGCCCATCACCTCTTTGGGTTACTAAATGCCTTGTAACTAGGTTGCTCTTGATAGTGGACTTTCAGTTGATAATCCCGGGTTAGTTAACCCAAGTTACCAAGTGTTGATGCACTCCAAAGAACTTAATAATCCAAGCAGATCCTAGTACAAAGACACCACAGGCATATATTCTAAAGTTCAAGCTATTGGTGTCTAGCTTTGTTTCTTTTTATTTTTCTTTTATTCTATTGCCAATTTTTGGCTTTTTTTTCTTTTCTCTTTTTGTTTTTCTTTTTAACCAAGGACTTTTATTTGATTGAGATTCATAAACAGTAGGCCACTTTCTACTTAGAAGGAGACATCCTAGTTCTCTTATTCACTAAAAGTGAGCTATCATACAATCACACATACATACCACCACTTACTTTTATTGTACTTCTATCTAACAGAGACTATCTTACTTCACATTCAAACATTTCTTTTATTGAATTAAAGATGCAGGGGACAAAGCATGCTTTTTGTTAAATGAAAGTAGACACACAAGCATACACTTAGACTAGCTTATTTATTTTAAGGGAAACAAACATAATGCAAAGACTATTTTAAACAGATAGGATGCATGCTTTTTTTTTCTTTGTAGTGATGAACAAGGAGCAAGTCCACCTTTCATTTGTCATGCTTTTTCTTTCTTCTTTCATACACTTGGTTGTTGGTATTCCCTGTGTCCATGTCTGTTGTCTGTTGACCCCGCCAGAACCCAGCTCTATTCATCGCCTCCTCTACTCTATCTTCAAGTCTCATAGCCTTGCTCACTTCTATCTCACTTTTCCCGTTGAAGAACTCATCGAAAGTTGGAAACGCTGGATCCATATTGTGCAGATGCTCTCCAATATAGTTCAATTTGATTTGACTGTTTATGTTGTAATCAACTTGGACTTCATATCTTGCATCTTGAAGGGCCGTGAACTCCTTGAGAGCCCTCATGTTTTCAGCTTGCATTTGTGCTAACTTTCCAAATGATTCGTGAGATTGAAAAGCATGCTCCTCTTGCATCACGAAGAATTTTGATTCAAACTCACTTTGTTTGTTCATCATTCTCAGCTGCCATTCCTCTTGTTCTTGTTGGTGTTTCATGTATTGTGAATGATACTCTTCTTGCCTTTCTTGAATTCTCATGTACTGTTGTGATAATCTCCCAATCGCTTCCTGCATCTGAGTCATGTCCAGATTGTTATGTGATTGGGGGTGTTGCTGTTCTTCTTCCTCTTGTATCTCTTCTTCCTCTTGTAACTCTTCTTCCTCCATTGGTTCTTCTCTTTGCCTTCTTTCGTGTGGTCTTCGGCTCTGCTGCGCTTCAGTAACCATCATCATTCTTTCAATGGTTATAGGCATGCCCGGGTTCAACCATGTTGGGTTATCGTCCTCCATTGGCACTTTAGCTCTTGCGCACAACCGCATAATGGTGCTTGGGTAGTATAACCAAGACCCAGCCGAGTTCTTCTCTGCAAGTTTTTGAATATCCTTTGCAAGGATTTCATGAACCTTCACCTCTCCTCCCACCATGATGCAATGCAACATAACAGCTCTTTTCCTGTTGACTTCTGAGGTATTTACTGTGTCCAGAATTGATCTTTTCAATAGCTCATACCATCCCTTTGCTTCCGGGATAAGGTCTCCTCTCCTCAGATACTTGTATTTGTTTTTGGCATCTCCTTCCCACTCTGAGTTTACCATACAAATATCTCTAGAAATTCTATCATAATCCGGATCTCCATTTACCCTTTGGTGGTATCCCGGTTCACCAAAGCGGACTGCTTTTAGTCCCAAGACTTTCTTGATGGCATCTGAACTAAAGTCTACTTCCATCCCCCATACATAGCTCTTGTATGTTGGGGCTTCACCCGTGTTAAGTCTTGGGATGTTGGCATAGAACTCTCTTATGATATTTGCATTGACTCGAGTGATGGGTGAGACGAGTTCTTCCCATTTCCTCTTTCTAATCTTATCCTTCATTTCTTGGCACCCTTCATCTGGTAGCAAGAGTGGAACCTCTGGATATATCTTCTTCTCATTCATCCATTGAAGTTGTAATTGATGGTACCAAGATCTAAATCTCCATCGGTCATATTCCGGTGTATTCTCTTCCACCTCGGGTTCATTTCCTTTTCTCCGTTTGGTTCTTGAGGAAGAGGCCATGATCACTTGATTGGTTGATCTTCTTTGAGGTTAATGGGTTTGTGAAGAATATTGGAGGTTTTGATGTATTTTTGGAAAAGAAAATATTTGAGGCTGAGCTTATATGATGAAGAATGATGAAGGGAATGGAGTTTGAATGGTTGGAGTGCAGGAAGTGTGCAACTCTTCGGTTATGTGCATGGCTTGAAGGTGGTGTTTTATAATGACTTAATTGAACAATGGAGGGCTGGGATGCAATTGGATACTTTGCAAATCAAAGGTGTGCATGTGAGGGTGAATGAGGACAAAACTTGCTTCTTCAAGGGTCTTCAACGTGCTCATTCCAAGGAGTGTGCAGATTCACTTTTTGAAGCATGTGATGGGAGTTTGTCCTCATGCTATGCTCCCCTTTTGTCTTGTCTCTTTCATTGAGTGTTCTTTGACCACCTAACCATCACAACAAGACAACAAGGATGAACATTATCAAACCGTGGCAAGAAAACTTCTTTTTATTAAACAACTAGGTGAATTCTCATTCCTTATATCCATTTTAACCGTGACTTGTCCCTCTTTTTTTTTCTTGGAGGACACCAAACTTAATGTTTGGTCATATAGTCTAAAATGTTTCTTCCTCCAACTAGTGTTCTTTGAAATCTCAATGTCACTCTTGGTTAAATGTTCATAAGAACTGCTTTTATTATATATTATATATATATATATATATATATATATATATATATATATATATATATATATATATATATATATATATTCATGAAGAATCAATTGTGTCCCTTAACTAGTACATCAAGGTTTGATAAACACCAAACTTGTCTCTCGTTAAGGGGTCAATGTAAAATGCCAACAGTTAATCACAATTGATGCCTTCATCACAGAATATAATTTCTTTTCAATTGTAAAGTCCCAGAAAGTAACAACGTATGATCATCGGTGCATGATTTTTAAATTTCATGAATAAAAATTGATCTTCCAAAAATATCTACATATGCAGACACCAAACTTAATGTTTAGTCATATACTTCATCAAGATGACTAAGCATATGGTCTAAAAGTGTTTGAAAAACTGATTTGGTGTACTTGAAGGTACACCAAACTTAGAAGTCTTAGCATATGTTTCACAGCAGTGTATGCATTCATTAAGTACGTTTATAAAAAAAATCATGCTATGGTGATCATAACTTATTAAATTTAAAACGGCAGAAATCTTAAATCATGGGTTGCCTCCCATGGAGCGCTCTTTTATTGTCACTAGCTTGACACTGGGGCTTTCTTTTATGGTGGTTGATGATTGTAGTGCCTCAACTTGTCTCCCCTGATTGTGAGTTTCTTCTTTGTTCCTTGGTGTTCTATCTCAGCATGTTCTAGTGAGAGTATTTTGCTCACAATATAGTAATCATCAATCTGTTGGCTTGCTCCCAGTTGTTGATAGACTAACTGCACTTTGTCACCTTTGGAGAGCCCTTCTGTTGGAATTTTTTTGTTCTTCCAACCCTTTTTTATTCTGTTTTCATTCTTCTTCCTTCTGCTTATTGATCCTTTCTGCTTGCAAGTGGGCTTCATTTTGAGATTCTTCTTCTTGATAACTAACACATCAATGCTTTCATGAATCTCTCCATTGCTCTGTACAAGTTCTTTTTCTTCTTCCCATGCTGCATTATCTACTTCTTGCTTTGGGAGGTGCTTGCTGATCATCTTGTCAATTTCTTCCTTCCTCTGCAGTTCTATCTCGTCAGATCCCATGCTATCTTCTTTTTCATTGATGAATTTTATTTCTGGAGAGACACTCAGTGTGACACTTTCATCATGTAACCTAAGGGTCAACTCTCCTTTTTCTACATCTACAATGGCCCTAGCAGTGGCCAAGAATGGCCTTCCCAGTATAATAGAGTCACTATCATCCTCATCAGATTCCAAGATCACAAAATCAGCAGGGAAAATGAATCTGTCTACTTTGACTAGAAGGTTCTCAACTATACCCCTTGGGTACACTACTGATTTGTCCACCAATTCTAAAGACATCTGTACTGGTTTCACTTCTTTCATGCACAGCTTTTTCACTAGAGAGGAGGGCATCAGATTGATACTAGCCCCTAGGTCACACAGCGCCTTGCTGATGGTCATGTTACCAATGGCACAGGGTAGAAAGAAACTCCCAGGATCTTCACGTTTAGGGGGAAGTCCCTTTTGAATCAGTGCTCTGCATTCTTCAGTGAGCATCACAGTTTCCTTTTCTTGCCAACTTCTCTTCTTGTTGATTAACTCCTTCATGAACTTGGCATATAGGGGCATTTTCTCCAGTGCCTCAGCTAAGGGAATATTTATCTCCAACTTCTTGAAAGTCTCAAGGAACTTATGAAAGTGTTGATCCTTAGCCTCCTTGTTGAATCTCTGGGGATATGACAGTGGAGGTACAAAGTTCTTCTCTGCTTGTTGCTTTTGATTCTTGGTTGGCTCTTCAATTGCTTCATTCCCCTTTTTTTGAATTTTTGATTGTTCCTCCTTTTCTTGAGTTTGCTTGCTTGACATTGCATCATCACCATTGGCTTCTTCTGCGTGTGTTGGCTTTTCCCCCTCTATTGGCCTCTTGATGTTCTCCATTTGCTTCCTTGTAGTGTCATTGTTGCTCATCAATGTTCTCCCACTTCTTAACTGTATTGCCTTGCATTCTTCTTTAGGATTTGGAATTGTGTCACTTGGCAGAGAACTTGATGGTCTCTCAACAGAAATCTGCTTGGAGATTTGCCCAATCTGCCTCTCTAGGTTCTTCATGGAGGCTTCATGGTTCTTGGTTGTCATTTCTTGGTGTTTCCACATTTTGTCTATCAAGGTTTCCAAGTTAGTGATTCTTTGAGAGTCATGTGAAATTGGCTGGTTATGGGGTGTTGAGGGTTGGGGGTAAGTGTTTTGGTTTGTGGGTTAGTTATTGGATGGATAATGGTTGGAGTTGGGGTAGTTGTTTTGGGGTTTTCTGTAAGGGTTTTGGGTGGTTTGCTGCTGGTTGTTGTTTTGATTGTTTCTTGAAGTGTTTTGATTTGAATTTCTTTGCCATGGTTGTTGGTTTTGGTTATGGTTATCTCCCCACCTTAGGTTTGGATGATTCTTCCATGAAGGATTGTAAGTATCACCATAGACTTCATTTGACCCAGAATTTTGGTTGTGCATGTACTGGACTTGCTCCTGCTGTTGCTCCTCTTGAGTTTCTTCATTTGTTCCCCATGTGGTTGATGGTTGATTGGTGCTTACTGCTGCAACTTGGAGGCTATCAATCCTCTTGGCCATTTGCTCAAATTGTTGTTGAATCTACTGCTGCATCAATTTGTTTTTTGAGCTAGGATTGAGTCCACTCCTTCCAACTCCATCACTCCCTTCCTCTGTGATGGTTGGCGTTGCCTTTGGTGAGCGAAGAAATACTGGTTGTTAGCTACCATATCAATGAGATTTTGAGCTTCTTCTGCAGTTTTCATGAGTTGCAAAGAGCCTCCAGCTGAATGATCCAAGGCCTCTTGAGATTTCAATGTCAAGCCTTCATAGAAATTCTGCAATCTATCCCACTCATTGAACATTCCAGGGGGACACTTCCTGATCAGAGCCTTGTACCTTTCCCATGCCTCATATAATGGTTCAACCTCCATTTGGGTGAATGTTTGTACTTCAGTCTTCAATCTGATAACCCTTTGAGGTGGGTAAAATTTGGCAAGAAATTTGCTCACTAGATCATCCCAATTGTCAATGCTGTCTCTTGAGAAAGATTCCAACCATTGGGTGGCTTTGTCTCTGAGAGAGAATGGAAACAGCAGTAGCTTATAGCTGTCAGGATGCACTCCATTGGTTTTAACAGTGTCACAAATCCTCAAGAAAGTGGATAAGTGTTGATTTGGATCTTCAAGTGGTCCTCCTCCATAAGAGCAATTGTTTTGAACTAATGTGATGAGTTGTGGCTTTAGTTCAAAGTTATTTGTATTAACATTTGGGGTATGAATGCTACTCCTACAATGTCTAGGATTTGCAAATGTGTAGGAAGCCAGAACTCTTCTCTGTGGTGGATTGTTGTTGTTATTAGCTGCTCCTCCTTGTGGATTAGTTGGAATTGTTGTATGTTCCTCCATATCTTGGAACTCTTCTTCTTCCGAATCCTCTTCTCCAACAATGTTTTTCCCTCTTTCAGCTCTTCTTAATCTCCTGAGGGTTCTTTCGTCTTGTTCACAAAAGGTTGGTATAGCTCTCCTTGTCCCTGACATGCAAACAAGACATAAAAATCGTACCAAACCAGAAGGATAGCAATACTTCAATCCATGATGAAATTGTAGTTAGCTTAAGCAAAAATTCAAACAGTTAGTGGGTTAGTCCAAAGTTAGAGAAACAGAAAATAAAAATGCTAGATCTAGATCTCCATTTCACTTAATCACTGTCAATCTATTTCAATCCCCGGCAACGGTGCCAAAAACTTGATGTGTGGAAAACGATCCAACACGAAACTAACCGGCAAGTGCACCGGGTCGCATCAAGTAATAAAACTCACGGGAGTGAGGTCGATCCCACAGGGATTGAAGGATTGAGCAATTTTAGTTTAGTGGATGACTTAGTCTAGCGAATCAAGAGTTGATTTGAGTGGTTTGTATTCGACAGAAGCTAAATTGCATGAAATTAAAAACGAGAGGGACAATTGGCAAGAATTTAAAGCGCAGAGAAATTAAATAGGCTGAATCTTAAAGTGCAAGTAATATAAATTGTAGAAACTTAGATTGTAAGAAATGTAAATTGCAGAATCTTAAAGTGCAAGAAATGTAAATGGCTTGAATTGTAAAGGGAATTGGGAATTGGATTTGCAGAAATTAAACAAGAAAAAGTAAAATGCAATAAACAGAAAAGTAGAAGATGACTTGAATTAAAGCGGATCTAAACGGAAATGAGAAAAGGCTTGGTGTAGCAATGAAATAAGGAAATTGAAATTTAAAACTGTAGATCTCAGGACTCAAGAGACTAGATAGCTGAGTCTAGATCTCACTGCCTTCCTAGATCCAGCAAGACAATTGCAAAGGAAATAAAGAAATGTAAATTGCAGAAAGAGTAGAGGAAGAAGCAATTAACAGAAATGGAAATTCAATTATGCAGAAAATTTAACAAGATCTCAAGGTGAAATTGAAACAGAAGTTCTTCAATTCTTCACCCAAGATCCGAAGCAAGAAAAGTAAAGAGTGCTGAGCAAGAACAAGGAAGAAGAGAGATCAATTCTCCTTCCTAATTCTCTAGAATTCTAAAGCAACAAATCAAAAATGTAAAGGTGAGCTCTCTGTAAGTGTTCTAAGAATTCTAAAGGAAAAGCTCTCCGAAAAACTTAAATCCTAAGCTATTTATACACTTTCTTCAAATGGTCTTCAAGCCTTGGATTGGGCCTTTGCTCTTGATGGAATTGGGTTGATAAAGGCCTCGGTTGATTGCTCTTGGAGCTGGAGAGAAATCCATTGTGAACCGGGCTATAAATCATAAAAGCTTGAGTCAAAGTTTGAGGCAAACTTTGGCCCAAGCTTTTCATATCAGCTACCCCCATTTGCTGCTACCAACGTTTGGGCTAAAGTTTGAGGTCAAACTTTAGGCCAAACGTTGATCCCCTTGTGTGCATGTGTGGCGCCAACGTTTGCCAAAAAGCTTGAGGCAAACGTTGGCGCAAGCTTTTCTCCTCCAGGGTGTTGGTGTGTGGCGCCAACGTTTGCCAAAAAGCTTGAGGCAAACGTTGGCGCAAGCTTTTTGCTCCAACCAATGTGCATTCACTCTTCCAAAAGCTTGAGCTAAAGTTTGAGGCAAGCTTTTGCTCAAGCTTTTTGTTCTCTCTTGCTCCTTGCCCTTTCTTCTTTCTTCAACCTTCTTCAAAGCTCTTTTCACCTATCATCAATCAACCAAACACATCAAAGCTATGCTCAAAATCATGAGTTTGTTATTCTTTCATAATATATGACAATTATAGCACAAAGTCTCATGAAATTGCATTAATTCATCCATGGTTGATTGAATCAAAGGAAATATGAAATTCCACCCAATTGGCTTACTTATGGCTTAAGAAAGTGCATAAAATCAATTGAAAACAAAAGAAAAAGACTAGTGAAACTAGGCTAAGATGACTTGTCATCACCGGCCACTGCCGCCGTCAGCTCACCGCCGGCGACCCTTCTCTCTTTCTCTTTCTCTTACTTCTCTTCTCTTTTATTTCTTTCTTTCTTTCCCTTCTCCTTTCTTTATCCACCACCGGTGAGTCCTCTCTTCCGGTGCTTCTTTTTCCAGCGAATCCAAACGCTGTGATTTCGCAGTGGCTATAAGGAGTGCCATTGTTCCTCCCTCATTCTTGTCCTATTCAACCTTTATATCTCAGGTTCTTGTTTTTCCTTTCTTTTTATGTTAATATTTTTTTGCAATTGCTTTCATTTCTTTTATGTTGCTTAGATTTCATTAGTTGCTTTCTTTATTGTTTCTTTGTATTGCAAAGTGTTGTTGCTTGATTGTTGGGTTGGTTATGATCAAATTTAAGCTTAATTGTGATGAACTTGCACATTGTATACCACATGTTCGATAAAATGCCTCAATGAACATTTTGTTTGATTCATATGACTTGGCCATCATATGTGCTCAATTTATTTCTTGTTAGGCATATTGTATGAATGGTGCAAATTCTATTATGACTTTTAGTGGTAGGAAATTGAAATCACCAATGCATTTCCTTGTTTGTTGATGCGGAACTTTGGTTGTGAATGCATTGTGTTGGTGTAATCTAAGTTTCATTGCTCATCTTGGAATTTAAATTGAGTAACCACTTTACAAATGTTCAACTTTTGATGATGTCTTGATCAAACATCTTTTGGACTTCCAATTGAGAACATTGTATGTGTGATTACCACTTTTTGAGGATGAACAATGGACAATCTCGTTCTGGTGCTTGCTTGAAGATTGTTTGCATTTCTCTGTTCTATATTTGCAAATTGAGCACTAAATCATGAAGCTTTGAGCTATAAATTCCTTAAGGGTGTGATTGCCGTGATATCCGGCCGGTGTGTGTGTTCGAACTGCGCGCAACATTGGAATACACACCGTATTTCTTGTAAATCACACTACTTCTATCAGCTCTTTTAACATTGTTAATGCTTCCTCAATGATTTTATTTTATTGTTGCCCTATGATCTCGAAGCTCTTTTCTTTGTATTTTTAGAATGAGGAAGAATGGTAAGACACCGGTTACTTCACCGGTTGAGCAAACTATCGCTCCATTTCCTGATGTTTGGTGGGATCGCCAAGGTCATAGACCGGATACCTTGGTTAACCGGAGAGCCGACTTTCAGTACAAGGCTATTAAGAAGCGTACAATCCATTGGGAGCGGCTGTTGAAGGTTCCAAGCCAATACAAGGTGAATATTCACCAAAGGATTGCCTCGCTTCATTGGGAGTTTCTCGAGGGAGAACCCATTGAAGTCAATGAGACTATGGTGCGGAAATTCTATGAAAACTACCAAGCTTGGGAAGCGAAGTCAGTCTTCCTCCGGGGAAAGATGTTGGATACATCCAATCAAGCTCTAGAAGCTATTCTGGACATCCCCCATATTCCACTTGAGAAAGATGAGTATTCCAAGATAAAAGTGGATGTCTTCAAGGGAAGAGTATCTCTGACTCCCATTCTTGAGAGAATAGGCCGTCCTGGTGCATCTTGGGAGTATAGCAAGGGGAGGAATTCTGTTCCCACTAGTATTGCATACTCTGATTTGAATGCAGAAGCTTGTATATGGCATCAGATTGTGGCGGACTACATCATCCCGAGCACCCACACTACCCAAGTGAGATTTAGAACTACTTTGCTACTCTGGGCTATTATGCAAGGAAAGCATATAGCCATCTTGCCTTTATTGTGCAAATCAATTTGGAAATTGGTTGAGAAGAAGAATATCAACATTCCATTTCCATCGATGGTGATGCGCTTAGTAAACGCAGCGGGGTAAGAGAGGTGACCAACGGACATTATGTTCCGGATCCTAGAGGCAACAAGTTCATTCCGAGGGGAGATTTAGAAAGATCGACAAACATTACACCCTCCAAGAGGAAGACACCCACAGCACTACCATCAACTCTACCAACTTCATCAACTGCTTTACCATTTCTCTGACCTCTTCCAGATCTATTCCGAGACATCTTGCACGATGACCACTATATGGAGCATTTGAAGTGCAAACGTTTTAAGTGGATAGCGGCAAAGCTAGAAGGAAGAGACCCCGGCCTGATTCCCAGAGCTTCATCCGAGCTAGCTAGGGAGGAGCATGATGCAGTTGACCATCCCACTCATGAGTCCACCAGCTGAAGGTGGCCTCTCTTCATCCTCCCGGATCGTGAGCATGCACGGAGGACCGTGCACAAATTAAGTGTGAGGAAGGATCGATGACTTCAAGGGGGGTAAAAATTTCTCTCTTAAAGACACTTTGCAATGTTTCTCGTAGTACTTTTTCTCCATTTTGAGTAGCTTTATTTCTATTGCATCTTGTTTGGTTTCCTGTAAATATTTCTTTATCATTTATGGATATTTGGTAGTTAATATTTTCATGTTGCATGATAGAACAAGTAAGTTGGTGAAATACCAAGAAATTTCCATAAAACCTTTTCTTTTTAAGGGCATACCATTGATTGAATTGAAGAAAAATTGTGTTTACCAACTTGCTTGGAGCATTTTGTTTGTAGAACATGGAAACGAGCTAGAACAACATACCTTGTGAGATTTGAGCTTTAATAGATGGTTACACTTTTCAGCCATAATGTTGTTCTTGTGTGTGATTATACTCCTTTTTTATTGTGATCATTGATTTGCATGATTCTTTATGTCCTGTATTTGTGTTTGGATGCATTTAGCATGATTGAGGCCATCTTTGATGATAAACTCACTAACCTATATGGCCAACCCTTGCATTCACCTTTGTGAATCCCTTTGAGCCTATGAATTCCCTTCTGTTCTAATGATAGCACATTAATCCCCTTAAGCGAAAAACTATTGATGTCCCTGAATTACTCTTTCATTAGCTTGGGTGAATTAGTGTGTAAATTCTAAGTGTGGGAGAATTTTGGGAAGCATTGGTGATAAAGGCATGAACTCTTTGTGAAAAAAATTTTGGGCAATTAGGTAATGCTCATGCATTTCACTAATTAAAACATATGTATTCATAGTTCAATTAAAAAAAAACTTGTGCATAACAAAGTATGAATAAAAAAAGTAAATAAAGGGTGCATATTCCATGTTTGAAAAGAAAATGCATGAGTGAAGTGAGATAGGAAAGAGAAAATGGGTAGAAAGGTTGTATTGTTATGTGTACATAGGTGATGTAGGATTAGGTGGACATTCAAGCTAATCAAAGAACTAATTCTTTAAGTCCACTTAACCATATTTCATCCTACCTAACCTAGCCCCATTACATCCCTCTAAAGACTTCATGATACTTGTTATTCATGCATTAAATACTAGTTGATTATTAGATGACTTGCAAATCTTTGAAAAGCATGATAAAAGGGGAATTGAGTGGTTAAACCCTAAACACTGAGCGAATTGAGTGGATACACATCCGGTGAGGGGTTCGATCGCTCAATTCCATGTTCTTACGCTTCATATTACATCTTCTTGCAAGTTGTTTGATTGGATAGTTTTGACAACTTCAATTCAATTCTTTAGACATTGATCTTAATGCATGAACTCTTTGCATTGGCCTTATAGTTCTTGTGATGGATTGGAATTTTATGGTTTGTTTCTACCAACTCTCATCATAGTACATATTGATGATTAGTCTTAGGATAGTTGCATGCATTTAAATAGTATATAGCATAAGTCATTTTCCCTTTCATATATCTCCTTTGCGTGTGTTTAGCATGAGGACATGCTAGTGTTTAAGTATGAGAAAATTGATGAATCCATATTTGATGATGATTTTTTAGAATTGGATGGATTTTCATCATATAAACTTGCACTTATTCCCTTGAATAGCATGCTTTTGAACTTTCCTTCCAAATTGCGCTTGATTATGAAAATATGCTCTTTTGTACTTATTTAAACTATTTTTGTTCCATCTTCCTTCCATTCGATGCCTTGATATTGTTTGTGAGTGATTTCAGGTGTATAAGGTAAGAATGGGTTGGAGAAAATGGAAGAAGAGCATGCAAAGTGGAGGAAACATGAAGAATCAAAGGAGATGAGCTCAGAGACATGTGCGTGCGCACAGCTACCTGTGCGTATGCACAGCTGCCCAATCAGAGTGCGTGGATTGCTTCGAGTGCGTCACGCGTCTATTCAAGCATCGCCTAGTGTGCGTGCACACAGCTACTTGTGCGTACGCACAGGACGAGATTTTTCGCGAGGTGTGCGGACACATGCATCTGTGCGTCCGCACAGGTGTCCGCACATGACTTCATTAAAATAGCACATGACTCACGATTTGGGGGCTTTGGAGGCCCATTTCTGAAGTCTCCTAGCTCATATTGGGGGGGAAAATGAGGAAGATAACATAGCATATCATTAGTATAGTTTTAGGAGTAGTAGTAAGAAGCTTTAGTTAGTTTTTCTCTAAGTTTTTCATCATCTCTATTAGGGTTTATATTAGGGTTTTACATTCAAGTGCCATTTTCATTTTTTTATCTTGGATTTTGCTAGATTTCATTGTAAGTATTCTCTTGTTATTACTTTTTATAATTACATTGTCATTACTCTTTCTTCTAATTCAAGTTATAGTTCAGTTTTGCTTCTCTCTTGCAATTTTAATTTCTTGTTGATGAATTTGATATTTGATGTTTGTTTCATGCTTCCTTGTGTTATTCTTGTTGATTGATATCAATTGTTGCTTTTATTTTCAAGCCTTTTCTCTTTTTTCCCATGTTTAAGGTTTTTTGCCCACCAAGTGTTTGACAAAATGTCAAACATGGTTTTAGGCTAAATTTTTGGTTCTTGCCTTGGATAAAGTGAGCAATTGGGTTTCTAGAGTTGGAATGTCCAGCATTTAGTTTTAATTCTTGGATTGTTAATTGTTCTTGTTCCCACTAACGCTAATTTTTTGCTAAGCCAATTAGCAAGTAATTTAGGATTTGTGGGTTGGGAACACTTATGCTCATTTAACTTACCTTCCGATGTGAGGGTTGATCAAGTGAGATTAACCCATCATCATTGTCATAGTTGTGGTTCCAACAAGGAAAGGACCCTTAGCTCACTCCAAGCCAAGACTCTTTTTGATGCTTTTAATCTTCCATATATTTCTATGTTGATCTCTTTTATACTTTACTTGTTTATATTACATAATCAGTTCTTTAATTTCTTCATTAGTTCAATCATTATTATTTTTCATGTTCTTTTATTGTTTTATATTTTCATTTCCTCATTGACAAACCTTTGATCTCTACAACCGGATTTGCACACTCATTGTTCTAGAAGTACTCCTTGGGAGACGACTCGGGAGTCAAATACTCTCGGTTTTAAATTAGTTTTGAATTGTGACGCATCTTGTGAACCTCCAATTTGATCGGTGGCCAACTTGTTGGGTTAGGACTATACTTATAACGCTAATTCCATTTTTTGGATAACCGAGTTCCTAATCCTATATGCGAATTGACTATCGCATTCATCAGACATGCTGGAGACTTCTGATTTAGCGAAGATCCTTAGCTCTCGAGACTTTATTTTGGTTATATGTACTTAGTTAGATACTTATTATCTCCATTGTATATGTATATACTGTATTGACTCCTCTTAGAGGTTATTTTGGAGAAACAAGTTCTGTAACTTGTCTTTTGGATTTCTTTTGGGTTCTCCTACTTTATATATGTATGTATAACTATGTGCTCGGACCGGTTATCTTCTCGAACCGAGACCTGGGCTTTGCTAGCTGTATCATGGCACTCTATTGTACATATATTTGTGTTAACTTATCCTTTACCCCGCTTTGCTTACGTTATCTCACTCGTGAGTATTGCGCTTTTCTGTTTAACGATTTTGTTTATCCCTTTTCCTTCAAAGGCTCCTAGTTATAAATTTTTTTCACACTAATATATATACTAAATTTTATTTTAGAGATCGTAATACCTCACCACCTCTATTTTTTTTACTTAAGCATAAGACTCTGTGTGGTAGGATGTTACAGAAACTTTTGGTTTAAATGCTTTTGTTTTGAAACTACGTTGAAACTCTTGGTTTAAATGATATGTTTAAAAGAAAAGCGAGTTCTATAATTTTGTTAATTTTTGAATTTGGTTGTTATTTATTTTATTGAAAGGGATTCAAATTGAAAAGCTACGATTTAAGTATTTTAATGAATTTAAGGAAATCATTATTTAAAATGACTGATTTACGAATAAATGATTTTTGAGTCTTTTGAAAAGGGTTTAACATTAAACTTGTTTTGATTGAACTTGTTTTGAAGGTTTTGAAAAATGTTACAAAATCGGTATTTGGTTTAAAGGAAAAATTTATGTTCGATGTAGCGGAGTAATTCAGGTTCTTAGTGACCAATAATCAGAGTGACGCAGCGAAAGGCGCGAGAAAACTTCGATACGGTAGGACTATGATGGACGAAATGCCTTGACGACTCGATTGTGTTGATAATGTTGGTGGTAGAACGCTTCATGGAGGAAAGTATCGCGCGATTCAAATTTTCGAGGGCGAAAATTTTATTAGGAGGGGAGAATGTAAGAACCGGAATAACCATTTTAATAAATAATAATTTAATTGCTCGAAATAGGTTTAAAAATATAAAAATATTCTCTTTGAAATATAAAGGTGAAATTCGAATCCAATGAATTTTTCTGAGTTGGAAAATGTATCTTTTGCCAAAGATTTTTGTAAAAATGTGTACCGGTGCTTAAGCCGGCAGTACTGGCCCTAGTCTGTCCGGTACTGCGTACTGAGAAAAAAAGATTTTAAAAATTAAATTCTTGTTTTAGAAAGACAAAAATAATTTAGAATTGAAAACCGGGCACTAATTCTAAAGGTTTTGGCCCAAAGTGCGCCAAACGGGCTAAAAACGCTAACAAGTTGGACTGGGGCCAAATTGGACCCAGGCCCAACATACATAAAGCCTTAAATGAGTCAAGAAAGCTCATTTTCAGCACATAGAGGAAGAGAGGGGCGCTGGTTTTGAGAGAAGAGAAGAGGAAGAAGAGCACTATTCTCCTCCTTCTTTTGGCCATATCTTGAGTTACAGAGCTCTGATTAACAAGCCGTTTGCGGCCACGCGAAGACTTTGTCAAGATCTTCATTTCTATCTGGAAAAAGTGGTAAGAAACTCACTCTTTTCTTCCAAGTTTCTCTGCCCTATGTCATTTTCAAAGATGGCTTGTTGGGTTGTTAAGTTTCTTTGTGTTCTTGTTGTTTAGGTGTAATGTAGCTTGGGTGAGTAGTGGATTTTACCCCAAAACTCATTAGACAAGGTAAGATATCACTAAACCTTTGTGTTTAGTTGAATGTTATAAACCCTAGCTTTGATTCTTGTTGTTTTTCATGATATAGAGTGTTCCTGGTGTTGTTTGGTGTTGGGTGAGGGCTTGAACGCTTGTGGTAAAGTGGTTGTGCATGGAGAATAATCTGCCAAGGTAAGGTTTCAATTTCTTTTATGTAATATGTAATGTTTCTGGATACTTAGGCTAGTGAACTCTAAGATAGGATTGAATGATGTTGGTACATGATTAATTATATGTGAATTTATGTTTGATGATGAAGAGGATGATATGGAGTGTTGAAATGTGTGATATATGAATTATGATGATAAAATGATGATTATTGTTGTTGTTTGTAATTATAATGATTGGTAAAGGATATTGATGAATTATGATTTTGTTGTTGGTGAATGGTATTAATTATTGAGATTGAGATTGAATAATGATAATTATGAGAATTTATGGTGGGAAAGATTGAGTGAAATGGGTGTTGAGTTGTTTGAAGAGCTATGAAATGGTAAAGTGTAGTATGTGGTATTGTTTTGTGATGAATTGGGTATGCCTTGGTTTGGTTTCGTTGTGAATTTTGGAATTTCGAGAACCTAGCTAATTTTGGTAAAAACCAGTTTTTGGTGAACTTTGACAGATTATAACTTGATCCTCAGTTTTCAAAATTGGTTGAAATTTATCTTAAATTAAAGTTCATTTAAAGATCTTTAAATCGATATAAAATTTGATGAAAATATATTTTTGAACAGGAAGTTATGAACATTTAAAGTTTAGTGTTTAAAATTGAAAATTCTGCAACTCGATATTTTTCTACAAACTGAGGTGTATGCGTTTGCGAGCACCCCCATACATAGACGGTGGCCTCTCTCCAGCACTCCCGCATATGCGGCCCTGGTATGTGTACGCGAAATAGTCCAATCTCCTTGTATGCGTACGAGGACGTATTGTATGCGTACGCGGACGTACTTTTTTTTAACCCTATGCGTATGCATGGCAGGGGTGTGCGTACGCACACTCCCTATTTTGCTGAAAAATGATTTTTCTTCATTTTTCAAGGGTTCTCTAGCCAAACTTCTTTATCTACTGTTTAAGATTTCTAACTAGTAATTAGACCTTAATTTTAATAGAGATCGGTTAGTGAGCTAAATCGGTAATTTTCTGTATGAGTTTAGAAGACAGAAACCTAGATTTCTGAAGTTGTGGGTGAACTAGCGAAGTGTTTTATTAGCAATAGCTTTAGAACTTGTGAGTGGATGGTAACTTGTGGAATTAAGAACTGATGATGGTTATGATGAGCTTAATAGATATTGAAGGAGAGTGTGCCAAGTACTATATCCTTGGAATGTTGAAACTTGAGAATTGAAAGTGGATTGAGATGAGAAAATAGTGATGACTGATGATAATTTAAGCTTGATGGACTTGTTGGATGTGGACAGTGTGCCAGGCACAATATCCTTAGAATGATAGTCTGCTGGGCACTATATCCCTAGAACGATTTATGATGAAACATATGTTGTTGTTGTTTTTCTTCTCTGCCGCAAGAGTTTGCCAGGCACTATATCATTGAGCATGCAAGTGTGCTAGGCACTATATCCTCGAAACGATACAAAAGCGTACTAGGTGCTATATCCTCAGTCGTGGCAGAAAGGTGACATCCGAAAGGATGTGTCGAGTTAGCATTGATGGACCGACAAGTGATATCACGAGCCAATAGGACAAGCATTCATCATATGCATCTCTTATGTGCTTGTTTGATTTGATTACTTGCAGTTTGCCTAAGTGTATAATATGCCTGCTTGCTTCTTGAATTACTTGCTATACATGATTATTACATGTGTATTACTTGTTTGCATATACTTGTGTTTGTCTGGTGTTGAAGAGGATCAGAAGGCGGTGGCAATGGGATCGCACGGAGGTTAGGTTGGCAAAAGTTGTGGGATACAGAGGTGTGGTTTGGTATTAGTTAGAAATTTCCTAAATTTAGATAACTCTATTTATGGTTTATGGTTCATAGTTTAAATTATTTATTTTTGTTAAGCTTGAATATCTATTTTCGATGTGAAGTTCTAGGATTGGCTTTGGCATTCCGGAACCTTATATCTTATATATTGGGCATTGTTACCATACTGAGAACCTCCGGTTCTCATACCATATGTTGTTGTTGTTTTTTAGATGCAGGTCGCAACCTACCTCAGTGAGTTTGTGCATGATGACAGAGCGGAGGATATTTTGTTATCTTGTATTTTAGTTATTATGATGTAGCTCTCTCACTTTTGTTATTATACTCTATTTTCCTAGAGGCTTACTTTGAGAGATAAGTTGTATAAGCTGTTTTAACTTTAAAACTCTATTATGTCTGTATTATGACTAGTCGGCCTAAACTCCGCGGGCTGCGGCTAGTACTCTATGGTTATTATACTTATATATATAGTGACTATTATTATTAAGTTTCACATTGTATCTTGTGTCTTACGCTCTTAGTTATCGTGTGTATGCTTTGCGTTTTGTAAATCCGCTTTATGCAATTTTGAACTTTATTCCTTCATCAGGCTCCTAGTATTATTACTTCTTTCTATATTTAGTAATGTATGAGCTTTAGAACTGTCGTGACACTTTGTTATCCTTTGCTTTATGGCTAGAGGTAAGGCTTAGGATAACGGGGTGCTACACTTTCTACTGGGTTTGAGGAGGCTCGATAGGTGGTAGCAATGGGATCACATGGAGGATAGGCTAGCTAAAGCTGTGGAACAGCAGTATAAATTTTATAATAGACAATCCCTAAGATAGAGAACCTTTTGAGGATTTTATTAATTTTTTTATAAGTTGAATCTTATGCTTGGCTATTGTTCTTAAAGATGGCAAGCCAGATATTTTCCTCACAATGACATGCAATCTATCTTGGGTTGAAATAACTTCAGAACTTAACCCGGTTCAAACTCCACAGGATCATCCAGATCTAAAAACTGGAATTTTTTGAGCCAAATTTGAACAACTAAAAGTGGATGTAATTACTAAGGGTGTCTTGGAAAAGGTGAAAAATTATATTTATATCATTGAGTTTCAAAAAAGAGGATTGCCACATGTACATATGTTGCTAATCTTAGAAAACAATGACAAGTTAATTGACCCGGAGCATTATGATAGTTTGATACATGCAAAGATACCATCTGAAAAAGTAGAACCACACCTACATGATGCAGTGCTAAAACATATGATCCATGGTCCTTGCAAAACACTTGATCAATGGTCACCCTACATGAAAAATGGCCAATGTAAATGCAACTACCCAAAAGAGTTCGCAGTAGAGACACGAAGAGGTGACGACTCATATCCGCAATATAAGCGATGATTCGACACTCCAGTACCGATTAACCAAAATATCATAATTGACAATAGATGGGTAGTTCCGTACAACCCTTGGCTACTACTAAAGTATGATTGCCATATTAATGTTGAGATATGTAGTAGCATCAAGAGTATAAAATATCTCTACAAGTATTGCTACAAGGATCCAGACCGGGTTGCAATGGAAGTTCACAAAGTTTCTCATGTTGATGAGGTCCAACAGTTTGTTGATGCAAGATGGATTGCCGCTCGAGAGGCATGTTGGAGAATATTTAAATTTAACTTTTACCAAATGTATCCATCTATGGAAAGGTTGCAAATTCATTTGCCAAATCAACATCAAGTGAGCTTCTATGATCACCAAACCATTCCTGAAATACTTAACGATGATTATTTCTCTAGAACAATGCTCACTAAATTCTTTGCCCTAAATCGGGAGGAGAACCAACAATCTAGGTATCTTCTGTACAGAAAAATTCCAGAGTATTATACTTGGCACAACAAGGAAAAGGAATGGTGTTGGTGCAAGACACAGAGGAGATCCATTGGTCGAATTTATAATGTATCACCTTCAGAAGGAGAAAAATTCTATTTGCGTATTCTGTTATCTAATGTTATAGGACCAACCAGTTGGGATGACTTGCTAATAGTGAATGGGGTCAAATATTCATCATTCAAGCAATTTGCTCAATACCGAAGATTGTTAGAGAGTGACAGTAGCATCTATGCGTGTTTGGTTGAGGCTTCTGTTTTATGATTGCCATGTGCTTTACGAAAGTTGTTTGCAACCATCTTAATATTTTGTGAGCCTACATATGTAAGAAGCCTATGGGATGAATTTTTTTCATATATGGTGGATGATTATCCGTCAACCAGCCTTATAACAGCCTTAGTGTTAACAAATCAGCTACTCAGGGATATAAATGATATCATCCTTCAGCACAAAAAATAGATTACACAATACGATTTGCCAGCTCTAACTTCTAAAATGACAATGACAACTTGATACCCAGATTTATCCAAGAAGAACTGTCCGTCGAAGTACCCCGGGAAGACCTGTGTTACATAGAAAGATTGAACAATGACCAAACTAAAGCTTTCAAGTGCATTATGAATACAATTAATCGAAGAGAAAGTGGAGTGTTCTTTGTTGATGGGTCGGGAGGAGTAGGCAAAATATTTCTTTACAGAGCTATAATTGTAGAATTGAGAAGTAAAGGTCATATTGTATTGGTAACTGCAACATCAGGAATAGCTGCAACATTATTGCTTAAGGGTCGAACAGCTTATTCTAGGTTTAAGATCCCAATTAATGCAAAACCATCCTCCATTTGTAACATAAACAAATAATCAGATCTTGCAAAGCTGATTAGACAAACAACGGCAATAATTTAGGATGAAACACTGATGGCAAATAAAGAATCGTGTAATCATTACACTTTAATAGACACATTAGCAAATGATATGCCATTTGGAGGTAAAGTGATGGTGATGGGAGGAGATTTCTGCCAAGCACTGCCTGTCATACCAAAAGGTAGTATGTCACAAATGAGTTTAGCTTCTATAGTTAAGTCTCATTTATGGGCATGCACTCAAATTCTCCATTCGCGACAAAATATGTGATCTTCTAATGATCATGTTTTTGTTGAGTATCTTATGCGCATTGGTGATAGAATTGAGCCTACCATACATGAAGACTTTGTACGGATACAAGCAAATATGACAATTCTGTGAAAAGGTGAAATATTATTACACAAGTTAATAGAAGAAATATTTCCAAACTTACAATCTCATGGGTGAGACACTTCTTATATGGTAGAAAGGGCTTATTGATGCCAAGAAATCATGATGTGTAATAGCTTAACGATATAATTATCAACCAGTTTCTAGGAGAAAAACAAAATTTAGTATCATTTGATGAGGTAGAAGGAGATGCTAATAATTTATATTAACAAGAATACCTTAACACAATTTCTACAGGCAGGTTACCACCTCATGTGTTGATGGTAAAAAATGGTGCACCTTTGATGTTATTGAGAAACATAGACCCTAAGGCCGGCTTATGTAATGGTACAAGGTTATTATGTCGTGAAACTTTTTAAAATATGTTGGATGTAGAAATTTTAGCTGGCCATCACTGTGGAAAAAGAGCTTTCTTGCCTAGGATAAAACACAAAACAACAGAGAATTCAGGACTGCCCTTTATATTTATTAAGAAGCAATTTCCTGTAAGGTTAAGTTTTGCAATAATAATAAATAAATTACAAGGACAGACCATTCCTAAAGTAGGGATCTATCTCCCTAAACATGTGTTTAGCCATGGCTAATTATATGTTGCTCTATCTCGCAGTGTTTCTCAGTCAACTACAAAAATTTTAGTCAAAGAAGGAAAAATAGATGGAACAAGTGGAGAATTTACCAAAAATGTGGTTTTCAAAGAAATTTTATTACCTTCCCCACATGTAATTTATGTTCTTACTAAGTGTGTGTAGTTACTTGATAAACCACTATTTTATGTTTTATTTTGTATTGAATTGAGTGGATTTTGTCAATTATTCTCACACTTATCCATATAAATTGCATGTTTTTTAAGCTTTCTTCCTAATTTTGTGCTATGATTGAAAACATACTTCTTTGGCCTTAAAATTACTAATTTGTAATCTTCTCTTATTACCATTCGATGTCGTGATGTGTGTGTTAAGTGTTTTCAGGTTTTATAGGGCAGGAATGACTTAGGGGATGGAAAGGAAGCATGCCAAAGTGGAAGGAACACAAGAAATTGAGGATTTGAGAAGTTAGAGCCGACACGCACGCGTGGATGACGCGTACGCATGACTAGTGCAGCAGACAAATGATGCGCACATGTGGATGATGCGTACGCGTGGCCAGTTCAATATCCATCGACTCGTACACGTGGCTGACACGTACACGTGCAAGCGTCATGTGCCTCAATTACGAGAAAATGTTGGGGGCGATTTTTGGGCTGCTTTTGACCCATTTTCAGGCCTGAAAATGAGGACAATAGGCTGCAGAGATGAAGCTGGAAGAATGATTCATTCACTTTTCATTCATTCGCACTTTAGGTTTTAGATGTAGAATTCTAGAGAGAGAGACTCTTTCCTCTCTCTAGGTTTAGAGTTTCTTCTTCCAATTTCTCCTTAGGTTTAGGTTTCAGTCTTATTTTAATTTAGTTTTCTCTTACTTTTATTTGTCCTAGCACTTTAGTTATCTACTTCTCTTATTGATTCCTTTATTTTGCTAATTTAGTTTATGAGTTCATTTGTTACTCTCAATTTTTATTAATGCAATTTATGTTTCATGTTTCTTATTGTTCAATTGCTTTGTTATTGTTATTTCTTTTCTTTGGTTAGTCTTAGAATTTCCTATGTCGTGTCAATTTTCTATATTTTTTATGCCTTCCAAGTGTTTGATAAAATGTTTAGGTGGATTTTAATTTAGATTTTTATGTTCTTGACTTGGATTGATTAATTAGAGACTCCTAAGTTATCAAAATTCTTTTGTTGATTGGTGATTGAAAGTTGCTAGTTGGCTTGAGCCTCATTAAATCTAGTCTTTTGATTAGGACTTGTGAACTTAAGTCGATTTTGCTCGCTTGACTTTCCTTCATTTGTTAGAGGATAACTAAGTGAAAGCAATTTATATTTACCATCACAATTGACAATGATAATGAGGATAGGACTTCTAATTCTCTTTCCTTACTAAGAGCTTTCTTAGTTATTAGTTTATTTTCTTGCCATTTACTTTCTTGTTTCTTGTTACAAAACCTAAAAATATACTTTTCCACAGCCAATAATAAACTACACTTCCCTGCAATTCTTTTGAGAGATGACCCGAGGTTTAAATACTTCGGTTAATTTTATTGGGTTTGCTTAAGTGACAAACAGTTTAAACTTTTACCGAGGATAATTTGTTGGTTTAGAACTATACTTGCAATGCGACATTTTTGTGAAATTCTTTACCGAAAATTTTCCTCCGTCAAGTTTTTGGTGCCGTTGCCGGGGAATTGCAAATGTGTGCCTTGTTATTGGTTATATGTTAATATTGAGAATATCTTGATTTTTGGTGTGTTTGTTAGTTTTTGCTAGTTTTAGGAGTTTATTTTCATTAGTTTTTTTAGTATTTGTTTATATTTTCTCTGTTACTATGAATTCTCACCCCTTTGGCTATGAGTTTGGTTCAAATTATGTTGTAAGGAATGGAAGCTACAATGAGAACATGCATCAAGGATGGAATAATCAAAGGTGGGAAGAGCCTCAAGCTTATGGACAACCTTCTTGGAAACAACCTCCTCTAACATACTATGAGCAAAAACCACCCTTTGATGCATACCCATCTAATGGCTATGGTGGACCTCCTTATAATTATCAACAACCTCCACCATATGCCTATGAACCTCCTCCTCAATATAGTCCCCAACCATACTCACAAGCCTCATACCACCGAACACCTCCATATGACCATAATCCATATCCCCTATACCAACCACCATATGAGCTCTGTGAACAAGCACCCATTGAACCACCGCAATTCCAACATCATTACCCTCACAACCCTTATTTTTCCTCCAACCAAGCTCCTATGGATGATACACTTGGCATCATTCTTCAAGAGCAACAAGAGCTTCAAACCACACTCACCTCTACCCTCAACAGTTTCACCTCTACCCTCCAAGAGCTTATATCCCATATACCTCCACATTCTACCAACAACCAAAGCACCTTCCAAACTTCAAGCTTTAATGCATCTCCTTTTTAACCACATGATTATCTCTCCATCCCACCACAACCCTCCATGGAAGAGTATCCATATCCATCATTGCAAGAGCAATATGATCCTACTTACATTAGCCAAGTGGAATAAGAGCCAATGGATCGTCTCAAGGAAGCAATAGATCGGCTCCAAGCAACCATCCGTCAAAAAGAGTAAGAGGAAGCCCAAAGGACGCGCAAAACTATCATGGCTAACATTGCTAAAATTCAAGCCACCGTGGACTCATGGGATACATGCCACAAGCAAAGTAGTTCCACGAATGAATATGGAAAATCAACCGACGAGAGGAGCATGAAGGAGATTTTAGAATCTCAACATGAGAATAAGGAGATGGAGTGTGTTGTACAACAAGTGAAAACTATAGAGATTGTTGAAGAAGAAGAAAAATTGGTTGAAGACCTAGGCGAAGTTGAACAAGAGATGGATTCCAAGCTTGAGAATACTTCCACACCAAGTGGTGTTATTGATGATGTTGTGGAATTTGTTGAACCTTCTTCTATTGAGCATGAATTTGATGTTGAAGAGGATAATGTGCAACCTCTTAGGCAAATTATGGATGATGAGAGATTAGAAGAGGTTAATCAAGCGATAAATCCTATTATTGAAGATGATTCCACACCAACTAATGTGCTATTTGAGATTGTTGAACCTTCCTCATTGTGTTGTGAAATTGATGTTGAGGAGGCTAGAGCACAACCTCCAATACATGACTTGAACAATGAGGAATGTATAGAAGAAGTTGGTGAGCATGAAATTGAATTGGGAGAAAGCTACCAAGAGGAAGAGGTTGAAGTTGAAGAAGCTTGCCAAGATGTGAAAATAGTCAAGGAAGAGCACAAGGGAGAGGAGCTTGCAAGGTCATTAAAAACACCTCTCCCCAAGCCATTACCATCCAACACAACATTCAAGTGGGTAAAATTATTATCCTTAACCTTTACCTTCCCACTTGAATATGGTTTTCTTGAGACGGATGGTCAACTTAGAGCTCTTTGTGGCTTTAAGAGAAAAAGGGAGATGGTTAGTGGTTGGAGTTGTCATGTAAGGTTTATTGTGGTTGAAAGCTCAAATTCTAATTGCAAAGGTTAGTGTAGAGCTAGATTTCTTAGGTCTAGAAAGTTGTTTGGATGTCTCAGTGAGAATTTGGATTGCTGGCCACCCGGATGGGATAATGATGATCAACTTGAAGACGGGTGTAGAAATAAGATTTTGGATCCCAACATACAAGAGCATCAACTTTGGGAGCCCTTAGCTTGTGTGGAACTCATCAAAGTTTGGAGCTATTCATTTTGAACTTTGGAGCTTATTGGAAGTCCAAGCATTGGTGGAAGTTTCAAGATGAGTTCAAGCACAAGCCACCATGACCAGGAGCTCACCAAATGTCCAACTTAAGGACTTTAACTAAAAGTGCTAGGTGGCAGATACCCCACCATGGTAAATTCTTTCTATTTTTCCTTTTTTTATATTGATAATAAGTTGAATTTTCAATTTTAGTTATGTTTATTTAGTTTAAGTTGTGTTTAAGCTTGTTAGTTTATTATAAAAAAAAAAAAGGCAACCAACGCGTGCACGTGGGCGACGCGTACGCGTCGTATGCTAATTCTTCAATCCCTAGTACAAAAACCAGAGAGTTGTGCTGGAACCATGCAGGTGGGGTGCTAGGCGCACAACCCACCCCACGCATGCACTTTGCTGATGCGTACGCGTCATATTACTTTTTTGGACATCCATACGTGAGCGTGGATGACGCGCACGCGTCGTATCACAATGCTGCAATGCTGGTACAAAAACCAGAGACTTGTGATGGAACCGTGCGGGTGCTGTGCACAGACCTCACGCTTATGCGTGCCTAACGCGTACGCGTCGATAGCTTACCGTCAACTCACGCGTAAGCGTGATGGATGCGTACGCGTCACTTCTTTATTCCTCTTGGTCACGCGCGTGCATGACCCATGCGCGCGCATCGCATTCGCGCCCTGTTTCTGCCTTGTTTCTTTTTCCTTTCTTCCTCTTTCTTATCTCCTTTCTTCTTCTTTCTCATTCCTTTCTTACTTTCTTCTTCTCCCTCTCTTCACATTTCCACTTCTCATTTTTATCCTCTTTCTTTTCTTTTGTTTATTACATTTTCATTCTTACATTCATTGCATTTTAACTTTGTTGTTTGATCCTCTTTTCTTTTCTATATTTGTTGTTTTTACATCAGTGTTGAATTTTCTTACTCAACTGTTGAATATTTCTTGCATTATTTTGGTGCTTCGTGACTTGTCTTGCGTTGTTGGGTGATAAAATTTTTAGGTCAATGCTTAATCTCTATTGCTACTTGCATTCTTTATGCATTGATACGAACTTACATTATCTTTCATGACCCACTTTTTCCTCCTCATTGTTGCAATTCTTGCACCATTGATATGCCATTCACTTATATTGTTTTCTCACTTGCATGTTGTAGCTAACATGTAGTTGAGAACCTCATTATTATTTGGCATTAGCCTACTAATATTTTATTCATTTTGATATCTTTGTTTGTGGGCTATTCTTCTTCCTTTTTCTCTCTTTTTAGGTTGGCCACCACGAAGGAAAAGGAAAAGCTTCTACATGGGAAAACACACAAGTTCCTCTGCACAATCTTTTGAAGGAGCTCAGCAGTTGTAGCTCACTACCCTAATCCACCTTGCTCATCTTTGCATGCACCGAGGACGGTACAATCTTTAAGTGTGGGGAGGTCGAGACCGACTTCCGTGGGTAATTACTTCCTTGTCCAACACCAATTCTTAATTTTCTTTGTTAGTTAGTTGTTGTATTGCATGATAGATTGTATGTGTAGTTAGTTGCTTGCATTTACGTACTACTTGGTTGAAGCAATAATTTCTTTTCCAAGAAAACTGTTTTAGGGTATTTCACTAATTTGAATTAAAATTTTTTGAACTTGCTTGAAGAAATTTAAGTTGGAACATGGTTTTAGAGCTAGAACACACAAACCCAGTAAGATTTTTAGCTTATTTGATTGGTTGCATCTTATCAACTAATATTTTGTTTTGGTGTGTGTTGTTCTCTCTAAGATTGTAATATTTGTCTTGCTTGATTCTATATTTCTATTGTTTGATGAATGAATGCAATTATATGATTGAGGCCCTTGTTTCACTATAGCTTACATACCCATATGGCCTTACCCTTTCATCATCCTTTGCAAACTACCCCATTTATTCTTTATTTTAGCACATCATTAACTCTAAGCGAAAAACAACGAATGTCCTTAATTTGAATCATTGGTTAGCTTAGACTAGTGAGAGTGTTCATGATTTAAGTATGGAAAAGTTGAGTTTGAAAACATTTGATTTGGGAATTGAGTATTATATATTTTTAGTGAAAATGTGAAAAAGATAGTTGAGCACATATTCTTGCATTCAATACCTTAATCATATGCATTGAGAAAACCAAAAGAAAAAAAAACCAAAAATAATAGAAAAAAGAAAAAAAGCAATAAAAGGGGAGAAAATGTCCCAAAATAAATGGTGGTAGCAATGCATATGTATTGTACTCAAATTTGGGTTGCATGAATATGTGGAAAACATAGTTAATGGCTAGTTAGATTTTGTATTTTGATTACATGGATTTTCTTTGGTTAGGTGGGGAGGTTAGGTTAATCAAGGATTCGGATTTTAGTCCACTTAACTAAATACATTCCTACCTTGACCCTAATCCCATTACAACCCTTGAAAAGACCTCTTGATATGTGTGTTCATGCATTAAATTTTTGTTGATAGGTAGAAGAAGATCAATGCTTAGAAATCAAGATTAGTAGAGAACCAAGAGAATTGACCCTTAAACACTCGAGCAATTAGAGTGTATACACTTCCGGTGAGGGTTCGATACTCGATTCTTTGTTCCCAGCTTTCACGAGCTTTCTTCTTGCACGTCTACTTGTACTTTATTTTGAGATTTGAATTAAGGAAATCCAGTTCATATTTGTTCTTGAAAGATTTATTTACTTTTAACCAAGTAGGTAGAAGCATTTTTGCATGTAGTTGCATTCATATAGATAGGTTGCATTTAATAAGTCCTACCATCCCTCTTCACTTTTTTTGTTCCCGTGAGCTTAACATGAGGACATACTAATGTTTAAGTGTGGGAAGATTGATAAACCACTATTTTATGGTTTATTATTAAATTGAGTGGATTTTGTTAATTATTCTCACACTTATCCATATAAATTGAATGTTTTTAAGTTTCCTTCCTAATTTTGTGCTATGATTGAAAACATGCTTCTTTGGCCTTAAAATTGCTAATTTGTAATCTTCTCTTATTACCATTCGATACCGTGATATATGTGTTAAGTGTTTTCAGGTTTTATAGGACAGGAATGACTTAGAGGATAGAAAGGAAGCATGCCAAAGTGGAAGGAACACAAGAAATTGAGGATTTGAGAAGCTGGAGCCGATGCGCACGCATGGACGACGCGTACGCGTGACTGGTGCAGCAGACAAATGACGCGCACGCGTGGATGACGCGTATGCGTGACAAGCGTCACGTGGCCTTAGTTACGAGAAAACGCTGGGGGCGATTTCTGGGCTGCTTTTGACCCAGTTTCAGGCCCGAAAATGAGGACAATAGGCTGCAGAGTGAAGCTGGAAGAATGATTCATTCACTTTTCATTCATTCATACTTTAGGTTTTATATGTAGAATTCTAGAGAGAGAGGTTGTCTCCTCTCTCTAGGTTTAGGGTTTCTTCTTCCAATTTCTCCTTAGGTTTAGGTTTCAGTCTTATTTTAATTTTTAGTTTTCTCTTACTTTTATTTGTTCTAGCACTTTAGTTATCTACTTCTCTTATTGATTCCTTTTTTTTGCTAATTTAGTTTATGAGTTCATTTGTTACTTTCAATTTTCATTAATGCAATTTATGTTTCTTGTTTCTTATTGTTCAATTGCTTTGTAATTGTTATTTATTTTTTTGCTTTGGTTAGTCTTAGAATTTCCTATGTCTTGTCAATTTTCTATGTTTTTATTTTATGCCTTCCAAGTGTTTGATAAAATGCTTGGGAAGATTTTAATTTAGATTTTTATGTTCTTGACTTGGATTGATTAATTAGAGACTCTTAAGTTATCAAAATTCTTTTGTTGATTGGTGATGAAAGTTGCTAGTTGGCTTGAGCGTCACTAAATCTAGTCTTTGATTAGGACTTGTGAACTTAAGTCGATTTTGCTCGCTTGACTTTGCTTCATTTGTTAGAGGATAACTAAGTGAAAGTAATTTACATTTACCATCACAATTGATGATGATAATGAGGATAGGACTTCTAATTCTCTTTCCTGCTAAGAGCTTTCTCAGTTATTAGTTTATTTTCTTGCCATTTTACTTTCTTGTTTCTTATTACAAAACCCAAAAATATACTTTTTCATAGCCAATAATAAACTACACTTCGCTGCAATTCCTTTGAGAGATGACCCGAGGTTTAAATACTTCGGTTAATTTTATTGGGTTTGCTTAAGTGACAAACAATTTAAACGTTGACATAGGAAAATTTGTTGGTTTAGAACTATACTTGCAACGCGACATTTTTGTGAAATTCTTTACCGACAATTTTCCTCCGTCATTACTTTTTGGTATAATTCAGTCTTTATATAATTTTAATCTTTAAATTTTTTTGTTGATACAGATATTTTTGTGTACAAACTTCAATTTATTAACGAGTAATAACTTATATTTTTAATAGACAAATTGATTTTAAAGGAGCTCATCAATATATGTTAGGACATAAGGACAAGGAACTTGAACATCTGTTTACTCAACAGGTTCGTACTAATTATCATTAACTGAGTTATACTATAAATATATTAACAAATATCAATTACAGAAATAAGGATTTCAAAGTCTCTGAAGTACATGAAAAGATGAGCAATCAGTTACATCAATCGAACCAATAGACAATAAAGTAATTTTTTAATTAATTACTGCGAAAATTGCATTAAATATACATGCTTCTATTTTTATGTTAGTAATCATAATCATATATTATCTAATAGGTTCATTCCCTTGAAATTATTCTATTGATTCGGGAGGTACGGTTAAAACGAACAAGACTCAATTATGGAAAATGATAATAAAGGAAATTCTGCTCCAAAAAAATGCAAGGTAATGCAATCACCATAATCAGAATGTTATAGATATGCCTATTATCTATCCCCTTCTATCTACTTCTATTATAAAAAGGGAAAAAATTTATGCCTAAAATGTTAAAAGGCTGCTTTGTGATTGCAATGGAGATTAAGTTCCCATGTTGATAAAGTTACAAAAAATAATTTTATACGAGTGATAGTAAATTAAATTTTTTTTCTCTTTCCAGCAACAAACTCACAAGAGCGAAACCAACTCATGTTAGTAAAGAATAATATTGCAAGTTGATAAACCCTGATTTTGTGGTTTATCTTGTGTTGATTTTAGGGAATTTTATCATCTTTTCTCACATTTATTCAATGAAATAGCATGGTTGTGTGAAGTTCTCCTAATTTGTACTTAAGAGTAAAAAGATACTTTTTAGGCCCAAAAATTGATACATTTAATTCACTTTAATTCAATTCGATGCCTTGATATGTTTGTTGAGTGATTTCAGGATTAGAAGGCAAAGATTGGGTTAAAGGAATGAAGAAAAAGCATGCAAAAAATGGAGAATTCATGAAGAAATGGGATTTTCTAAACTCAAGGCCACGCACACGCGTCATCCACACGGATGCATGACCAGAGAATCATCAAGCGACGCACACGCATTAACCACGCGCACGCGTGATATAGGTCACATGACTCACTCAAAGGCAAAACGCTGGGGGCAATTTCTGAGCTGAAGGAGGCCCAAATCCAACTCATTTCTGATGCTTTTGAACTCAAGGATAGTAAGAAATTGAGGGGGAGCAATCATAGTTTAGTTTTCATCATGTTGTAGGGTAGAATTCTAGAGAGAGAAGCTATCCCTTCTCTCTAGAATGTAGGGTAGTTTAGGTCAAATCTTCTTGGATCTAACTTTTAATTCTTGTTTTGATTTAGTTTTCCCTTTTAATTTCTTGTTGTTACATCTTTATTCTTCTAGTTCTTGTTGTTAATTTCCTTTTCATGTCATTTTTATGTTGATGCACTCTTGTTGATCTTAATTCCCTTTTAATGCAATTTTATGTTTCCATGTCTTTTTATGTTTTTCTTAGTTACTATTGTTGATTTCTTGTTTGTGTTAGTTATGGGTTCCATTAATTCTTGCATTTTGTTATGTTTACTTTTATTTCACACTAGGTGTTTGTTAAAATTCTTTCTCTAGTTATTTAGTAGTTTCTTTACTCTTGGCCTAGGCTAAGGGAATTGAGTGACCTTAAGTCATTGGGTCTCATTGAATTGGTGATTTGAGAACCCTATGTGGTAATTTGATAACCATTGACACTAGCCTACTACTAAGCCTATTGGTAGCTAGGTTAAGACTTATGGATTGATGTTGATCAAGCTTATTTGACTTACTTCAAGCATAGAAGTAGACTTAATGGATTGGTCCCTCATAATTGTCAATACATGGTTTGTAGACAAGGATGGTGATCTTAATTCCCATGTCTTAGTCAAGAGTTCTTTCCCTTTCATTATTAGTACTTATCATTTACTTTCTTGTTATTTACTTTTCTTGCCAATTACAAATCAAACCCCCATTTGCATCTTCATAGCCAATAATTGAGCACCTCATTGCAATTCCTTGTGAGACGACCCGAGGTTTAAATACTTTGGTTAATTTTCATTGGGTTTGTACTTGTGACAACCAATTTATTAAAATTTGATTTGAGAATTACTTGTCGGTTTGGTACTATACTTGCAACGAAGTTATTTCCTCTTTTACCAAGAAGAAATTTTTAGCCGACGGTTTTGCTCTTTCAAATTTTTGGCACCGTTGCCGGGGAATTGCAATGGTGTTATATTATTGGCTATTGTGAATATGTGAATATTATGAATATGTTTGCCTTTTACTTATTTAATTAGTTTTTGTCAGCTTTATGACTTTGTTGCTTATTTTTGTTAACTTTTATTTTTATTTGCTACTATGAATTCTCACCACTTTGGCTATGAGTTTGGTTCAAATTATGTTGTAGGTAATGGAAACTACAATGACAACATGCATCAAGGGTAGAACAATCAAATATGGGAGGAGCCTCAAGGGATTGATCAACCTTCTTGGCAACAACCTCCTCTGGTCTCTTATAGGTATAATTCCAATCCTAATGCATATCAATCTAATGGATATGGTGATCCTCATTGTGGTTGTTGACAACCACCACCATATGCCTACGAACCACCTCCTCAACATGATTTTGAACCACCATACTCACAAGCCCCCTACCACCAAATACCTCCATATGACCTTAATCCTTACCCACCATACCAACCACCTTGTGAACCATATGAACCATATATAGAACCACAACAATTCCAACATAACTACTCCCAAGAACCACCTCCATATACACTATTTTCATACCCTTACCAAGATGAACCACCTTCCAATTATGAGCCCTTTCTCAATAACGATGAACCCTCTCTTCCCATACCACCTCCAATGGATGAATCTCTCCATGCCTTCATGCTAGAACAACAAAGAGATATTAGCTCTTATATCCAAAGACAAGAAGAGACGCAAAAGGAGTTCAAGAAGCTAGAAGTCATGATTGCTACCATGGCGGAAGCCGTTAGCAACATGGTCTCCTCCCACCTAAGCATATACGATCCAGGCACTCCCATTGTTGAATGTGGAGAAGAAATTAAGGAGCATGGTGAGGGAGTGAATTTGGATCTTCAGGGTAAAGAAGAGGAGTTGAAGCAAGAATTGTAACAAGGGGAGGAAGTTGAGACAATTGAGCTGGAAGGATTGGTTGAAGATTTAGGAGATGATGAAAGTCCATGGGAATGTAGAATTAGAGAGCCCTCTTCCAAGAAGCTTGATATTGATGTTGAGGAGGGTGTAAAACCTCCAAGGCATATCATGGTTAAAGACTTCGAAGAGGTTGATCAAGAGATGGATTCAATCATTGATGAATTTCTATCTACAATTGAATCCTCTCCCATTGAACTTGATATGGAGACCATAGAAGAATGTGCACAACCTCCAATCCCATACCCTTGGTAAGAAATGAAGAAGAGAGTAACCATGGGGTGTCTTTTGGTCTTTCTCGCACACCTACGCGTGAGTGAGAGCGACGCATATGCGTCAAAAAGCTGATGTTGGGACTCCTAGTAAAAAAATCAGAGAGTTGCACTGGTGTAGTACTGCGTTTGTGCTGGGAGCACAATTTAGCTCCACGTGTACGCGTGGATGACGCGTACGCATCATCTCCCTTTTCTGCATCCCACGCGTACGCATGGTTGACGCTTATGCGTCACTTTCACTTTTTGCTTTTCGCGCTCACGCATCACCCATGCGCATGCGTGACTTTCACACCTCAGTTGCACTGCTTTTGTTCTTTCTTTCTCTTTCTTCTTCTTTCCTTCTTCTTTCTTCTTCCCATTCTTCTTTCTTTCTCCTTCTTCTTTCTTTCTTCCTTTCTTCTTCTCTCTTCTTCCTTTCTTACTTTCTTCTTCTTCCTCTCTTCAAAATTTTATTTCTTATTTTTCTTATTTTTTATTTTCTTTTATATGTTGCATTTTCTTATTTTCATTTATAGCATTCTAATTTTGTTTTTGTAGCTCATTCTTCCTTTCTTTTGTAAATATGTTATTTTAATATTGGTGTTGAACATACTCAATTGTTGAGAATTTCTTGGATTATTTTGGGTGCTTCGTGACTTGTTTAGCATTAATTGTAATATTTGTTCCACACATGGTGTACGAATTGTAAATTACACTTTTCACAACTCGTACCACTAACCAGCAAGTGCACTGGGTCGTCCAAGTAATACCTTACGTGAGTAAGGGTCGATCCCACGGAGATTGTCAGCTTGAAGCAAGCTATGGTTATTTTGTAATTCTTAGTCAGGAAATTAATAATAAAAATGGTTGGGTTTATGAAAACTAATTAACAGAAAATAAATAATACTTGTTATGCAGTAATGGAGAACAGATTGAGGTTTTGGAGATGCTCTGTCTTCTGAATCTCTGCTTTCTTACTGTCTTCTTCTTCACGCATGCAGGTCTCCTTCCATGGCAAGCTTTATGTTGGTGGATCACCGTTGTCAATGGCTACCATCCATCCTCTCAATGAAAATGGTCCAAATGCGCTGTCACCGCACGACTAATCATCTGTCGGTTCTCACTCATGTTGGAATAGAATCCATTGATTCTTTTAGGTCTGTCACTATGCCCAACAATCGCGAGTTTGAAGCTTGTCACAGTCATCCCTTCCCAGATTCTACTCGAAATACCACAGACAAGGTTTAGACTTTCTGGATCTCAGAAATGGCCGCCAATAATTCTAGCCTATACCACGAAGACTCTGATCGTGAACCAGGAGGCTAAGAGATACACACTCAAGCTAATGCAGATAGAACGGAGGTGGTTGTCAGGCACGCATTCATAGGTGAGAATGATGATGAGTGTCACGGATCATCACATTCATCAGGGTGAAGTACGAGTGAATATCTTAGAATAGAAACAAGCATGATTGAATGAAAAACAGTAGTAATTGCATTAATTCATCGAAACACAGCAGAGCTCCTCACCCCCAACCATGGGATTTAGAGACTCATGCCGTTAGAAATACAATATGAAGTGTAAAAATGTCATGAGGTACATAGTAAGTCTCTAAAATTTGTTTTTATACTAAACTAGTAGCTAGGGTTACAGAAAATAAGTAACTAAGTGCAGATAGTGCAGAAATCCACTTCCGGGGCCCACTTGGTGTGTGCTTGGGCTGAGTATTGAGCTTTACACGTGTAGAGGATTCTCTTGGAGTTAAACGCCAGGTTGTAGCCTGTTTCTGGCATTTAACTCTGGTTTGCAACCTGTTTCTAGCGTTTAACGCCATAATAGGGTAAAGACTTGGCGTTAAATGCCAATTTGTGTCATCAAAGCTTGGGAAAAGTATGGACTATTATATATTGCTGGAAAGCCCTAGATGTCTACTTCCAACGCAATTGAGAGCGCGCCAATTGGGCTTCTGTAGCTCCAGAAAATCCATTTCGAGTGCACGGAGGTCAAAATCCAACAACATCTGTAGTCCTTTTTTAGCCTCTGAATCAGATTTTTGCTCAGGTCCCTCAATTTTAGCCAGAAAATACCTGAAATCATAGAAAAACACACAAACTCATAGTAAAGTCCAGAAATGTGATTTTTATTTAAAAAATAATAAAAACATAGTAAAAACTAACTAAATTATACTAAGAACTACCTAAAAACAATGCCAAAAAGCGTATAAATTATCCGCTCATCACAACACCAAACTTAAATTGTTGCTTGTCCCCAAGCAACTGAAAATCAAAAAGGATAAAAAGAAGAGAATATCCTATAAATTCCAAAAGATCAATGAAACTTAGTTCTAATTAGATGAGTGGGACTAGTAGCTTTTTTTTGCCTCTGAACAGTTTTGGCATCTCACTTTATCCTTTGAAGTTCAGAATGATTGGCATCTATAAGAACTCAAAATTTAGATAGTGTTACGGATTCTCCTAGTTCAGTATGTTGATTCTTGAACACAGCTACTTTATGAGTCTTGGCCGTGGCCCTAAGCACTTTGTTTTCCAGTATTACCACCGGATACATAAATGCCACAGACACATAACTGGGTGAACCTTTTCAGATTGTGACTCAGCTTTGCTAGAGTCCCCAATTAGAGGTGTCCAGGGTTCTTAAGCACACTCTTTTTGCTTTGGATCACAACTTTAACTGCTCAGTCTCAAGCTTTTCACTTGATACCTTCACGCCACAAGCACATGGTTAGGGACAGCTTGGTTTAGCCGCTTAGGCAGAATTTTATTCCTGTGGGCCCTCCTATCCACTGATGCTCAAAGCCTTGGATCCTTTTTACCCTTGCCTTTTGGTTTAAAGAGCTCTTGGCTTTTTCTGCTTGCTTTTTTCTTATTATATTTTTTTCGCCATTTTTTTTCGCAAGCCTTTGCTTTTCACTGCTTTTTCTTGCTTCAAGAATCAATTTTATGATTTTTCAGATTATCAAATAACATTTCTCCTTTTTCATCATTCTTTAAAGAGCCAACAATTTTAACATTCATAAACAACAAATTCAAAAGACATATGCACTGTTCAAGCATTCATTCAGAGAAACAAAAAGTATTGTCACCACATCAAAATAATTAAACTAATTTCAAGGATGAATTCAAAATCATGTACTTCTTGTTCTTTTGTGATTAAAAACATTTTTCATTTAAGAAAGCAGATGGATTCCCAGGACATTCATAGCTTTAAGGCATAGACACTAGACACTAATGATCATGTAATAAAGACACAAACATAAATAAACATAAAGCATAGAGAACGAAAACAGAAAAAATAAATAGACAAGGAGATTAAGGAACGGGTCCACCTTAGTAAGGGTGGCGTCTTCTTCCTCTTGAAGAACCAATGGTGCTCTTGAGCTCCTCTATGTCTCTTCCTTGCCTTTGTTGCTCCTCCCTCATAGCTTTTTGATCTTCTCTAATCTCATGGAAGGTGCCATATGGTTATGGAAAATTAAAAAGCGGGGCTTTTTCCACACCAAACTTAAAATGTTTGCTCGTCCTCGAGCAAAAGAAGAAAGAAAGGAGGAGATGGAGATGTGTGGTGGGTTCGGCCAAGGGAGGGTGACAGTGTGTATGAGGGTTTATGATGGATGGATGTGAATGGTGAAGAGAGTGTGGAGAAGAGGGTGGGGTAGGTAAGGATCCTGCGGGGTCCACAGATCCTGAGTGGTCAAGGACTTAGCATCCCTTCTCCATTGAGGCGTGCAAAATGCCCTTAGAGTGCAATCATGGCGTTTAACGCCAGACTGCTACTTGTTTCTGGCGTTAAACGCTAGCTTTTCCCCCTTAGTTGGCGTTGAACGCCAACTTGGTGCTTGTTTCTGGCGTTAAACACCAAGCTTTAGCCTGTTTCTGGCGTTTAACGCTAGCTTGATGCTTCTTTCTGGCGTTAAACGCCAGTCTGATGCTTCTTACTGGCGTTTAAATGCCAGTAAGTCTGTCCTCCAGGGTGTGCTATTTTTTATACTGTTTTTTATTTTGCTTTAATTTTGCAGCTGTTTTTATGACCCCACATGATCATCAACCTAAAGAAAACATAGAATAACAATGGAAAATGAAATGAAAAAGTAATTAACATAGATAAATAAGATTGGGTTGCCTCCCAATAAGCGCTTCTTTACTGTCAATAGCTTGACATTACTGAGCCTTATAGTTTGCAGTGTCTGCAAACCACGGAGCTTCCTGAATAGTAAACAATTTGCTCATCCGGAAAGGTTTCAGAGATCTCAGTAAGAGGAAGGGACGCTCCTGCTACTAGTTCTATCCGGGACAGGTGATCAGCTACTTGATTCTCTGTCCCTTTTCTGTCTCTTATTTCTATATCAAACTCTTGTAGAAGCAACACCCATCTTATGAGTCTGGGTTTTGAATCCTACTTTGTGAGGAGATATTTTAGAGCAGCATGGTCAGTGTACACAATCACTTTTGATCCCACTAAATAAGATCTGAACTTGTCAATGGCATAAACCACTGCAAGCAACTCCTTTTCTGTGGTTGTGTAATTCTTCTGTGCGTCATTCAAAACACGGCTAGCATAGTAAATGACGTGCAGAAGCTTGTTATGCCTCTGCCCCAATATTGCACCAATGGCATGGTCACTGGCATCACACATTAGTTCGAATGGTAATGTCCAATCTGGTGCATAAATAACTAGCGCTGTGACCAGCTTAGCTTTCAGAGTTTCAAACGCCTGCATACACTCTGTGTCAAACACAAATGGCGTGTCAGCAGCTAGCAGGTTGCTAAGAGGTTTTGCAATTTTTGAAAAATCCTTTATAAACCTCCAATAGAATCCTGCATGCCCCAGAAAGCTTCTGATTGCCTTAATATTGGCAGGTGGTGGTAATTTTTCAATTACTTCCACTTTAGCTTGATCCACCTCTATTCCCTTGTTTGAAATTTTATGCCCAAGGACAATTCCTTCAGTCACCACATTTTTCCCAGTTTAAAACTAGGTTGGTCTCTTGGTATCTTTTCAGAACAAGTGCTAAATGGTCAAGGCAAGATCTGAATGAGTCTCCAAATACTGAAAAGTCATCCATGAAGACTTCCAGAAATTTCTCTACCATATCAGAGAAGATAGAGAGTATGCACCTCTGAAAGGTTGCAGGTGCATTTCACAGACCAAAAGGCATCCTTCTGTAGGCAAACACTCCAGAAGGACATGTGAATATTTTTTTCTCTTGGTCCTGAGGATCTACTGCAATTTGGTTGTAACATAAATAGCCATCCAAAAAGTAGTAATATTCATGACCTGCTAGTCTCTCTAGCATCTGGTCTATGAATGGTAAAGAAAAGTGATCCTTCCTGGTGGCTGTATTGAGCCTTCTGTAGTCAATACACATACGCCACCCTGTAAATGTTCTTGTAGGAACCAGTTCATTCTTTTCATTATGAACCACTGTCATTCCTCCCTTCTTAGGGACAACATAGACAGGGCTCACCCAGGGACTATCAGAAATAGGATAAATAATCCCAGCCTCTAGTAATTTAGTGACCTCTTTCTGCACCACCTCCTTCATGGCGGGATTTAGCCGTCTCTGTGGTTGAACCACTGGCTTAGCATCATCCTCCAATAGGATCTTGTGCATGCATCTGGCTGGGCTAATGCCCTTAAGATCACTTATGCACCACCCAAGAGCTTTCTTGTGTGTCCTTAGCACCTGAATTAGTGCTTTCTCTTCCTGTGGCTCTAAAGCAGAGCTTATGATTACAGGAAAAGTGTCACCTTCTCCCAGAAATGCATATTTCAAGGATGGTGGTAGTGGTTTGAGCTCGGGTTTATGAGGTTTCTCCTCTTCCTGAGGAGTTTTCAGAGGTTCTTTTATTTCCTTTGGTTCCTCCAGATCAGGCTGAACATCTTTAAAAATGTCCTCTAACTCTGATTCGAGACTCTCAGTCATATTGACCTCTTCCACCAGGGAGTCAATAATATCAACGCTCAGGCAGTCTTCTGATGTGTCTGGATGCTGCATAGCTTTAACAACATTCAACTTAAACTCATCCTCATTGACTCTCAGGGTTATCTCCCCTTTTTGGACATCAATGAGGATTCGTCCAGTTGCTAGGAATGGTCTTCCTAGAATGAGAGTTGCACTCTTGTGCTCCTCCATTTCCAACACTACAAAGTCAGTAGGGAAGGCAAATGGCCCAACCTTGACAATCATGTCCTCAATTATGCCTGATGGGTATTTAATGGAGCCATCAGCAAGTTGAAGACAGATTCGGGTTGGTTTGACCTCTTCAGTCAAGCCAAGCTTTCTGATAGTAGATGCAGGGATTAGATTGATACTTGCCCCAAGATCACATAGAGCTGTCTTGGTACAAGCACCCTCTAATGTGCATGGTGTCATAAAGCTTCTGGGATCCTTAAGCTTTTCTGGTAAGCTTGTTAGGATAACTGCACTGCATTCTTCAGTGAGAAAAACTTTTTCTGTTTCTCTCCAATCCTTCTTATAACTTAAGATCTCTTTCATGAACTTAGCATAAGAGGGTATTTGCTCAAGTGCCTCTGCAAACGAAATTTTTATTTCAAGAGTCCTGAGATAGTCTGCAAAGTGGACAAATTGTTTATCCTGTTCTGCTTGGCGGAGTTTCTGAGGATAAGGCATTTTGGCTTTATATTCTTCAACCTTAGTTGCTGCAGGTTTATTTCCTATAGAGGTAGGTTGAGAAGCCTTCTTGAGGGAGTTATTATCAGTACTTGCAGGTGTCTGATCCTTCACTGGCGTTTGAACGCCAGAACTAGACATGGATTGGGCGTTTAACGCCAATTTTTCACCCTTTTCTGGCATTTGAATGCCAAACTTATTCCTCTCTGGGCTCTTACTGTTCTCAGAGGGATTTTGGGTAGCAGGTTACTCATCCTCTGTCAGTTATTCCTTTCTTGGCTTTCTGCTACCTTGAGTTGAGATATTTAATGTTTTTCCACTTCTTAATTGAACTGCTTGGCACTCCTCTGTTATCTGTTTTGATAACTGCTGTTTTGTTTGATTCAATTGTGATTCCATATCCTTGTTAGCAATTTTGGTTTCTTGTAGCATCTCTTCAAATTCTGCTAACTGCCTTGTTATAGAAGATAGTTGCTGATTGAGTTCAGCAACTTGTTCCTGAGGACTAAAGTCAGTTGATACTGCCTTAGCTTCTCCTTTCATGGAGGACTCATTACTTATGTACAGATGCTGATTTCTAGCAACTATATCAATAAGCTCTTGAGCCTCTTCAATAGTCTTACTCATTTGTATAGATCCACCAGCTGAGTAGTCTAGAGATATCTGAGCTTTTTCTGTAAGCCCATAGTAGAAGATGTCTAATTGCACCCACTCTGAAAATATTTCAGAGGGGCATTTCCTTAACATCCCTATGTACCTCTCCCAGGCGTTATAAAGGGATTCATCATCTTCTTGTTTAAAGCCTTGGATGTCCAGCCTTAGCTGTGTCATCCTTTTTGGAGGGAAATATTGATTCAGGAATTTGTCTGATAACTGTTTCCATGTTCTTATGCTTGCTGTGGGTTGGTTATTTAACCACCTCTTAGCTTGATCTTTTACAGCAAATGGAAACAGTAACAGCCTGTATACATCTTGATCTACCTCCTTGTCACGCACTGTGTTAGAAATTTGCAAGAACTGCGCCAGAAACTCAGTAGGTTCTTCCTGTAAAAGACCGGAATACTGGCAATTTTGCTGCACCATGACAATGAGCTGAGGATTTAGCTCAAAACTACTTGCTTTGATGAGAGGTATACAGATGCTACTCCCATATGCAGCAGTAATGGGGTTAGCATATGACCCCAGAGTCCTTCTGGACTGTTCATTTCTATTTAGGTCCATGCTGGATAAAATGGAATTGATATGAATTGCAAATAAAATATATTTTTATTTTTATTTTATTTAAGTAGAAACAAACCGAATTATTAAGAATAAATAAAAATAATAAGATAAAATAAAATAATTAGAAATTAAAATGTAAATTTCGAAAACTAAGAGAAAAATAAATTTGAAAATGAAGATAATTACTTAATTAAGAAGATTTGAAAAACTTTGGATATGATTTTTGAAAAAGATTTTGAATTTTGAAATTTCAAAACTAAGATAAGATAGAATAGAGAGTTTTAAAATAAAAATCTAAATTTTTAAAGGAAAATTCAAAAATTAATTAAAATAAAGAGAAAATATATTTTTGAATTTAATGAAGAAAGAGAAAAACAGTAAAAATGACACCAAACTTAAATTTTTATATCAAAACTAAGGAAACAAATAGGAAAACTTTGAATATCACGATGAACGCTAAGAACAACTTTTGAAAAATTTCTAAGAAGCAGAAACACAAAGGACACCAAACTTAAAAATTTTTATATTCTGAACACTAATAATTCGAGAAAAAAATTGAAAGAAAAATAAAATCATGCAATTGACACCAAAATTAAAATATGAAACTAAACTCAAACAGAAAAACTCAATTACTAGTTTATAAAAATTTTCAAAAAAATTGAAAAAGAAAATAAGGATTTAGAAAAAATTTTAACCAAAAAAAAAAATAATAGAAGACTATAAACCAAAAAGAAAAATTTTTCCGAATCTAAGCAACAAAATAAGCCGTCAGTTGTCCAAACACGAACAATCCCCGGCAACGGCGCCAAAAACTTGGTGCACGAATTGTAAATCACACTTTTCACAACTCGTACCACTAACCAGCAAGTGCACTAGGTCGTCCAAGTAATACCTTACGTGAGTAAGGGTCGATCCCACAGAGATTGTCGGCTTGAAGCAAGCTATGGTTATTTTGTAATTCTTAGTCAGGAAATTAATAATAAAAATGGTTGGGTTTATGAAAAGTAATTAACAGAAAATAAATAATACTTGTTATGCAGTAATGGAGAACAGATTCAGGTTTTGGAGATGCTCTGTCTTCTGAATCTCTGCTTTCCTACTGTCTTCTTCTTCACGCACGCAGGTCTCCTTCCACGGTAAGCTGTATATTGGTGGATAACCGTTGTCAATGGCTACCATCCATCCTCTCAGTGAAAATGGTCCAAATGCGCTGTCACCGCACGGCTAATCATCTGTCGGTTCTCACTCATGTTGGAATAGAATCCATTGATTCTTTTGCGTCTGTCACTACGCCCAACACTTGCGAGTTTGAAACTCGTCACAGTCATCCCTTCCCAGATCCTACTCGGAATACCACAGACAAGGTTTAGACTTTCTGGATCTCAGGAATGGCCGCCAATAATTCTAGCCTATACCACGAAGACTCTGATCGTGAACCAGGAGGCTAAAAGATACACACTCAAGCTAGTGCAGATAGAACGGAGGTGGTTATCAGGCACGCGTTCATAGGTGAGAATGATGATGAGTGTCACGGATCATCACATTCATCAGGGTGAAGTGTGAGTGAATATCTTAGAATAGAAATAAGCGTGATTGAATGAAAAACTGTAGTAATTACATTAATTCATCGAAACACAGTAGAGCTCCTCACCCCCCAACCATGGGGTTTAGAGACTCATGCCGTCAGAAATACAATATGAAGTGTAAAAATGTCATGAGGTACATAGTAAGTCTCTAAAAGTTATTTTTATACTAAACTAGTAGCTAGGGTTACAGAAAATAAGTAACTAAATGCAGATAGTGCAGAAATCCACTTCCGGGGCTCACTTAGTGTGTGCTTGGGCTGAGCATTGAGATTTACACATATAGAGGCTTCTCTTGGAGTTAAACGCCAGGTTGTAGCCTGTTTCTAGCATTTAACGCCAGAATAGGGCAAAGACTTGGCGTTAAACGCCAATTTGCGTCGTCAAAGCTTGAGAAAAGTATGGACTATTATATATTGCTGGAAAGTCCTGAATGTCTACTTTCCAACGCAATTGAGAGCGTGCCAATTGGGCTTCTGTAGCTCCAGAAAATCTATTTCGAGTGCAGGGAGGTCAGAATCCAACAGCATCTGCAGTCCTTTTTCAGCCTCTGAATCAGATTTTTGCTCAGGTCCCTCAATTTCAACCAGAAAATACCTGAAATCACAGAAAAATACACAAACTCATAGTAAAGTCCAGAAATGTTATTTTTATTTAAAAACTAATAAAAACATAGTAAAAACTAACTAAATTATACTAAGAACTACCTAAAAATAATGCCAAAAAGCGTATAAATTATCCACTCATCAACACACAAGATTAGTGCTTTAGTCTTTCCTAAATCATTATTCTTTGTTTTTGTACCTCATTATCATTGAGTTAGGATAGGACTAAATGCTCTCATGCTTATCACTAATCTTGTTTGTGTCAATTCTTGCTTGAACTTGATGCTTCCGAGTGCTTTTCATGCTTTGACTTTACTCTTGCATCAATTAGTAGTTGATATGCCCTTTGCTTACATTGCTTTCTCACTCACATGTTGTAGCTACTATGTAAGTGGAGAACCTCACTCTTATTTGGCATTAGCCCCGCCTATGTTCTATTTGTTTTAATATCTTTATTGTGGGCTTAATTATCTTTTGTTTTCTCTTCTTTTAGGCTGGCTACCAAAAGAGGAAAGAAAAAGCTTCTAAATGGGGCAACAAACAAATTCATCCGTACAACCTTTTGAAGGAGCTCAGCAGTTGTAGCAACCCGTCCACCTTGCTCTTCTTTGCATGCACCGAGGACGGTGCAAATTTCTAAGTGTGGGGAGTTCGTCCGACCGACCTCCGTGGGTAACCACTTCCTTTTTCAACACCAATTCTTAATTTTTTTTGTTAGTTATCTATTGCATTGCATGATAGGTTGCATGTTAGTTAGAATTTGTACATATTTTACCACTTCTTTCTTGTTAGGACTACTTGGTTAGAGTGATGATTTCTTCTCCAAGAAAACTGTTTTTAGGGCACCCTACCAATTTGAAAAAATTTTTTGTGTTTACTTGCTTGAAGAATTTATTTTGGAACATGGTTTTTAAGCTAAGAACACATAAGCATGTGAGTTTTGAGCTCAATTGTGTGGTTACATCTTCTAACCACTTATTTCCATTCTTGTGTACATTGTTCTCTTTCTATGATTGTAATCTTTGATTTGTTTTATTCTTTATGTCCATTATTCCATGTCTGAATGCATTTATATGATTGAGGTCATCATTTCATTTAGCTCACTTACCCAAATAGCCTACCTTTCATCAACCATTGTTAGCCAATTTTAAGCTTATTTAATCCCTTTTATTCTTAATTTTAGCACATCACTACCCCTAAGTGAAAAATAATAAATTTCCCTTAATTTGGATCTTTGATTAGCTTAGGCTAGTGAGGGTGTGTATCATTTGGGTATGGAAAACTTGGGAGCATTGGTTGAGGTAAAAGTGTACTTTGTATTTTTGTTGAAGATATTGGGAATTGGATACATACTCATGCATTAAATATGTAAAACCATATGCATTGATACGTTTGTATATACTTTAAGAAAAAAAGAAAAAATGATAAAGAAAAATAAAAAGGAAAAAAATTTTACAAAAGAAAAAGAAAAATAGAAAAAGAAAAGCAATAAAAAGGGGACAAAAATACCCCAAAGCAAAGTAATAATAACAATGCATATGGAATGTGAATTGAAGAGAATGCATGAATATGTGAAAAAAAAAGTGAGAATTATGGGTAGTTAGGTATTGTATTAGAATTGTATAGGTTGTTATATGTGTTTGGTGAGAGCTTAGGTTAATCAAAGATTCAAATTTCAAGCTCACTTGACCATATGCATCCTTACCTTGACCCTATCCCTATTACAACCCATGGGAAAGTCCTCATGATAAATGTATGTATGCATTAAATAATTATTGATTGTTAGATGAAAACCAAATCATGGAAAGCGTGATTAGAAGAGAATTGAACGAATCAACCCTATACACTTGAGGGACTAGAGCGGATACACTTCCGGTAAGAGTCCGATGCTCAATTCCTTGTTCCCGGCTTTCACGAGATTTCTTCTTGCAAGTCTATTTGAATTTTATTTTGATATTTGAATTGATAGGATTCATGAATCGTCATATGATCTTAGCCCTACTTGTTTATATGTGTTCTTGGAGATCAATTTACTTTTGACCAAGTAGGTAGAAGCATCTTACATTTAGTTGCATGCATGTAGATAGGTTTATATAGTTTATTTGCATTGAATAAATGTCCATACCCCTTTTCTTGTCTTTCTTGGTTTAGCATGAGGACATGCTTAGTTTAAGTGTGGGGAGGTTTGATAAACCCTAATTTTGTGGTTTATCTTGTGTTGATTTTAGGGGATTTTATCATCTTTTCTCACATTTATTCAATGAAATAGCATGGTTGCGTGAATTTCTCCTAATTTATGCTTAAGAGTAAAAACATGCTTTTTAGGCCCAAAAATTGATAAATTTAATTCACTTTAATTCCATTTGATGCCTTGATATGTTTGTTGAGTGATTTCAGGATTAGAAGGCAAAGATTGGGTTGAAGAAATGAAGAAAAAGCATACAAAAATGAAGAATTCATGAAGAAATGGGGATTTACTGAACTCAAGGCCACGTGCACGCGTCATCCACGCGTACGCATGAGAAGGAGATTTGCCAGCGACGCACACGCGTCACCCACGCGCACGCGTGATGTTGGTCACATGACTCACTTAAAGACAAAACGCTGGGGACAATTTCTGAGCTGAAGGATGCCCAAATCCAACTCATTTCTGATGCTTTTAAACCCAAGGATGGCAAGGGATTGAGGGGGGAGCAATCATAATTTAGTTTTCATCATGGTGTAGGGTAGAATTCTAGAGAGAAAAGCTCTCCCTTCTCTCTAGAATGTAGGGTAGTTTAGGTTAAATCTTCTTGGATCTAACTTTTAATTCTTGTTTTGATTTAGTTTTTCCTTTTAATTTCTTGTTGTTACATCTTTATTCTTCTAGTTCTTGTTGTTAATTTCCTTTTCGTGTCATTTTTATGTTGATGCACTCTTGTAATCTTAATTTCCTTTTAATGCAATTTTATGTTTCCATGTCTTTTTATGTTTTCCTTAGTTACTATTGTTGATTTCTTGTTTGTGTTAGTTATGGGTTCCATTAATTCTTGTATTTTGTAATGTTTACTTTTATTGGACACTAGGTGTTTGTTAAAATGCTTTCTCTAGTTATTGAGTAGTTTCTTTACTCTTCGCCTGGGCTAAGGGAATTGAGTGACATTGAGTCATTGGGTCTCATTAAATTGGTGATTTGAGAACCCTATGTGACCAATTTGATAACCATTGACACTAGCCTACTACTAAGCCTATTGGTAGCTAGGTTAGGACTTATGGATTGATGTTGATCAAGTCTATTTGACTTACTTCAAGCATAGAAGTAGACTTAATGGGTTGGTCCCTCATAATTGTCAATACATGATTTGTAGACAAGGATGGTGATCTCAATTCCCATGTCTTAGCCAAGAGTTCTTTCCCTTTCTTTATTAGTACTTGTCATTTACTTTCTTGTTATTTACTTTTCTTACCAATTACAAATCAAATCCCCCCTTGCATCTTCATAGCCAATAATTGAGCCTTTCATTGCAATTCCTTGTGAGACGACCCGAGGTTTAAATATTTCGGTTAATTTTCATTGGGGTTTGTACTTGTGACAACCAATACTTTTAAAATTTGATTTGAGGATTGATTATCAGTTTGGGCTATGCTCACAACGAAATTATTTTGCTATAAATTTTGAACCAGTATAAATTCTCACTATCACAAGTACCTATTATTAAATTAAGAAACCGCACAAAAATAAAGATAATATCGGATAAAAATATATTTGAATGCTCCACAGAGGGCTTAATGGCTTCTTTTGTTTTGCATATGCAAAAAATTCAATGCTAAAAAAGAAATTTCAATTTTACAGGTTTTTGTTATTTTTTTTTTTTTTTGTTAAATTGTCATTCAAATATAATGAAATTAGTATTGGCATATGATATATTTATTGATTTTTAAATTTTGTAGTTCTTCAAAGCTCAAGAATTTATTAATAAACAGATGTATGAGGAATTACGAAAGATTTTTACTTGGTATAAATTCAGAAATTACTTTAGGTTTATCTTAATGTTTTTACTTATAGTTTGATCTATAATTGTAAAAAAAAAAAAAGATATAATTATTTTTTTTCTCTGCATTTTTTGTAGGCACAAGAAAAATTTTTTAAATACAGATCTAATTTTGGCTTACCACTTTAAAAAAAAGTCTCTAAACAAAAATAAATATATATGACTTTTGAATATAGTTCATCTTTTACAAACAATCATATTTTTATATTTATTTTTTTACTTTAAGTTAGATAGAAGAAAATAAAATACTATTGTGATAACTATTTTATGAATTATGTTATTTATAGATAGATGATGTATGTTTATTTTAATTTTAATCTTTTTCATATTGTCATTTTTTATAGATAGATGATATATGTTTATTTTAATTTTATCATTTTTATATTATTATTGACTACTCTATATTATTATTTTTATATTATTTGAATTTAAAATTTAAAAAATTATTAGATTAATCAACTTTAAATTCAATAAAAAAAAGTTGGTGATTGTTAAGTCAATAATAATAATAATAATAATAATAATAATAATAATAATAATAATTGAAAAGTTAAAGAATGACCGTAAGATCAGCGAAGCTTTTTAATGGAGCAGAAGAGCTGAGTCCCAAAAAATTTTATTAATATAAATTAATAAATAAAAACAACACAAGAAGAAAATGAAAAGAAAGAGACTAACAGAGTAACAGTGTACCACAACAAAACCATGAATGAAACAGAAGAGGTCTGTCCAGGAAAAATGAACCTGCGCGTGGTGGTGATCACAATGAAAAATTAGAAATCCAAAAAGTAACCGTTATTTTAAATAAAGGAAAAAAAGATAAATAGGTCTCTAATTTTTTGTCCTGTGAACATTTTTGTTCTTGAAAAAATATTTTTAAATTCTTAATTTTCACAAAATTTGGACGGATCAATCCCTGACAGAGGCATTTGGACGGATCAGTCCTTGACGGAAGCATTTGGACGGAGGGACTGATCCGTCCAAGTTTTGTGAAGGTCAGGGGACTTAAAAGTATTTTTCAATAGTTAGAGACAAAAATGTCCACGAGGCAAAAGATCAGAGACTTATTTATCCTTTTCTCTAAATAAAAAAATATAACAATCTCAACTAATAAAAAATAAAAGTTACATACTATGTTTTATTTTTTTTCTCATGCACATCATTATAACTTCTATTTTTACTAACAAATCATAATATAATACACAAAAATATAATTTTTTTATTATTATATAAATTTTTAAATAGTAAATTTTTTAAAATAAAAACAGGCACTTGTTATGAGAGAATTTAGGTAATTAATAATTTTTAAGTCAATAGGTAACTAAAAAATATATTTTTTACACTTTCTCATAAAAAGGAGAAAAAATATTCATAATTAAAACTAGGATTTAACTAATATATATTTTTAAGACACATGATAAATTTATTATTAGTTGAAGATTTTAAATTTTTTATTTAATAAATATAAAATAAATATATTAAAAATTTAAATTTTTTATATTTTTAATTTATAATTTTAACATATACTTTTAGATAGTATTTAGATGGTGTCCATTATATCTATTAGAAATATAGACATAATAGCACATATTTATGTTTATTTGTTGAGACACATTATATCTATAAGAGATATATACATAATAGCACATGTCCATATTTATTTGTTGAGAGTTGAGACACAAAACTGCATAAAACAGGAGCAGAGCCTCATGTAACTAAAGGGAATAATAGTCTTCTAAATTTTAATTTTTTTTTATAAATTGCGTACAAATTTTAATTTAGCTCCCTTTAAAAATTTTGTTTTATTCTCTTTTTATTGTAAAATTAATTTTTAACCCTTCCTAAATTTTAATATAGCTCTTCTTTTTTAAAGCTGACACTAAAACACAATTTATGACACATGAATTTTTTTACTTTTATCCTAGCAATTTTTCAAAATTTTAACTTTGTTCTTAACCTAAACCTAATCCCTCTTATTCCTCTTTCCTTCTCCCTTTCTTTGTTCCTCTTTTTTTACCATCCCACCCCTATTACTTTGCTGGTGCTTGTTCCTATACCATCGACATTGCTGTCATGGAGTCCTTCCTCTGTGCGCCTCGTCATCCTCTCTTCTACTGTACGTTTATCTATCTTCATCACGCACTCTTTTTCCTTCACGTCTTACCTCTCTCTATGTTCGTCGCGTCACTCTTCCTCCTTTGCGTCGCACCTCCCTCTCACCAGCGCTGCTGTCATTATCATCTGCCTTGTTTTTGCGTCTGTCTTCCTTGGCCTTTCTATCTTCAAATCTGTATGATCTAACTCGTCTCTGTAAGGTCCCACATCGGTTAGGGAGGAGAACAAAGCATGCCTTATAAGGGTGGGGATACCTCTCCCTAACATGACGCGTTTTGACGAATGAGTGTGGGGGGCTTTGGCTATCATCCCTATGGTCAAAGGCAAAACCGTGAGGCCTTGTGTGCCAAAGCGGATAATATCGTGCTAGCGGGTGGTCTAGGCTGTTACATTCAGCAACATCAATAATTCAATTCCTATCTTAGGGCATCTATTCTAAATTTTCACACCACATTACATTTTAGATATAGAAAATCGAGACCATATCTTAGCCGATTTTCCCGCTCAACCCGGAATACTTTCAAATCACCTTTCCACAAGCTCTCAAAGTTTTAACACCTCCAAGAACAGATTTTTAGCACACCAAAGCCCTTTTTCAAGCTTTCCAAAACCTTAATCAAGCTCCAACACACATATATGCACTTCCTAACCACAATTATCACATCCAAATACAATAACTCAATACCCACACATCATAAACCTACAAATTTTACTAGGGTTGAGAATCTTACCACACCCAAGGATCAAGGAGACAAGTATAAGCCTCTCCTTCAAGCTAGTTGGATCTTATAACATCAAAGAGCCCAAAATCTCAACACTTTTTTTTCCATAAAAATTCGAATTTAAGACTGAGAAAATTGGACTAAAATCATGGCTTACCTCAATAACAAAGTAGTGAGTTTTGTAGAGCTTGTCGCAGTGAACGCGTAGCCGCAAACGGTGCGGCAATCAGAGATCCGGATCAAAAGTTATGGTAGTTTAAAAATCAAATGAGAGTTAGAACTTTGGAAGAGTGTTCTTCCCTTCCCTTACTCCATTTTTAGCGTGTGTGAGGTTTTAGTGAGGAGAGAGAGTACTGTTTTTAGGGTTTTAGGTTTTGTTTGATTGGGGCAAGGGCTCAATATGGGTCCAGTTGGTCCGATTTGGCCCGTTTTGGTCCAATCTTGGGCCGATTTCTTTAAAATTGGTATCGAAATTCTCGTTTTAATCTCCTCTATCATATTAAGCCATAAAAATCACATTTTTGACTTTCTAGAATAAATTCTAATTTATGGGTTAATTAGCTGTTAATTAATCCTAGTATGACACATTTTGACGAGTGAGTGTGGGGGGTTTTGGCTATCATCTCTATTGTCAAAGATAAAACCGTGAAGTCTTGTGTGCCAAAGCAGACAATATCGTGCTAGTGGGTGGTCTGGACAATTACAATTTCCGCATTTGTTTCCATCGTATTTTACAGATCTACAGGATGAACCATCCCAACCTTTCCATCACCATTTCAATCTCTTCAATCTCTCTTTTAGTTTCTTTTTCTTTTTATAAAAAATAATTGATTATTGGTTTTAATTTTTTTTTTCAAAAATTGTTTGTTAAATTAATTATTGAATTAGAGTCGTTGATAATAGTATTTTAGACTGAAATTGAAAATTAGTAGTGGTGATGGTAGAAAGAAATGACAGTGATATATAATAAACTGGTGATGATGGTGGTGAAGCAGTGATTACAATTTGAAGGATAAAATTAATATCTTATTTAGACTATTATATCTTATGTATTATTATCAAATACAATAAAAAAACACTGTATATTTTTATGTCTATATATAATTGTGTATTTTTTTTATAATCATATATAAATGTAGAAAACACTAGTCAAACACTTCTTTAAATCCAAGATAGATAAACTCTTAGAATTATAATACTTATTAACTAAATCCTTTTAAGCTTCAATTAATGCATCGAATTGATCCGTCCCATTGCATTAATTAATGAGGTTGGAAGTAGTCTTACCGTTGAAAATCACTCTCTAAGTGAGTAGACAAAGATAGCACTGGAGAGGTCAACTGGATCCGCAATAATGAGATTAGAAATCGTATCGTTGAAAATAACTCTCTAAGACAAAGACTTCGCTGGTCCAATCAATTCGTAGCAATTTAAAGTAGATGACTTACCATTATTAGCCTCTTTTCCAACTAAGATGAGAAGTACACTTAACGGAGAAAAGAAAAAAAAGAGAGAATAATAATTTCCATTTAAAAAAAAAAAAGAAAAAAAAAAAACTTGTTGTATTGCTTCGTGAAACGTTACTTGATCATAGCAAGCATGAATAAATCAAGATTTTAGCTACTTTGAAAGTACCAAAACATTAATTTAAATGATTTTCTCATAATTCCATAAACTGAAAATGCATTTCTCCACCTCAATATTTTTAGCGTTTTGCTAAAAAAAATGTTTTACGGACACTTGCCAAGGTGTTTAATATATAAATTTTTTTATTAAAAATTTTAAAAAATTGTAAGTTTCAATACTTTTTAAATGTATTTATTATAAAAAATATTTTTATTTTTCATAATGACTCATTAGTCTACTCTCAAGAAATATTAGTTCACCTACCATCTCACAACATTTAAGGGCAAATTAAATACTCCAAATGACTTTTTCATATCAAAACAGAAGAAAAATAAGAAGCATATATAGTAGCGAATGACATTTTTAATATGGAAAAACAAATTTAAGTTCTAACCCAAGTAATGGCTATTAACTTTTGTGAGTCAATCTATAACCTCCATTTACTTACATAAGAAATTAGTTCATCCAAAAAGAAAAGAAAAACCTTCCATAAAAAACTTATTGCACAAATTCTCAAAGAACTAACTTAATGTGTTTTTTCAAAATTTGATAAATTGTAAATGTATTTTCTTTTCCGTTTACATACTTTTTTTTTAGAATTTTGCTAAAAGAATCTTGAAGACACTTGTTAAGATTTTGATATAACAACTTTTTATTGAAAATGAAAAAAAAGAATTTTTTTTAATTTCTTTTTCCTTTATTTTTTAAACATTTCTATCATAAGTAACTCTAAAGACATTTGGACACCCAAAAAAATCCTCTAAAAATACTTGTTAATATGATTTATTTTTTTTGTGCACGGTATTTTTTTAACTCGACAGGTTAATGACTAATTAATCGTGAATTCAAACATCTAATACTTACTTGAGTGAACAAGTGAACTGACCACTTGAACAACCAAGTTAGTTAATATGATCCATTTTTTATTTGTTGTTTTTGTCCATAATAATGGCCCATTATTCTACTATCAAGGATGATTAGTTCACCTACCAGCTCATAACATTTTAGTCCATGTAACCACTTCAAATGACTTTTTTCGATAAAAAAAATTCAAATGACCTTTTTAATGGATTTTTTAAATAAAATAAATATTTTATTTATTCAAATAGACAATTTATAATATTTTTTATAAAAATATATTCTATATCTTATTTTGTTTATAGTGTAAACAAATTAATACTACATATATTTTGTTTATTGTAAATGAAATAAGCTACAAAACGATGTGGTCGTATGACGTTTATACACATGGTGTGTAATGCTCTAATTTCGTTTACAGTGTAAATAAAATATGTGTAGTATTATTGTAAACAAAATAAGACTGGACAACGCCTATATATATGTATTTCGTCTACAGCGGCTGTTTGTACCTTAAACCATCTATTTCTTCAACTTTTCTCCCACTTTTACCCTTCTCTAATCAAATTTACGACTTACTTCAAGATTATGGCGCGCACCGATAATCACGATGCGGACATTAACCGACTAAACGTGAAATGGTATATTGCGGGGACAGCCGACTTTGAGTTGGTGTTGTTCTTCGTTTTATGTTTATGTTAAAATAAAGATGTGTTTTCATAGTTAGGGTATTTTTATAGAAGTAGTATGCAGTAGATGTTAGGCGTATGAATATATTGTTAGGAATGATTTAAATGATACGATGTGATGTTAGGTATACTTTGACATGGATTTAGTAGTTAAATATTTATTTAGAATTGTTTTTCTTTAATGTGGATTATTAAGCATTTTTTATTATTTTAGTTATTAAAAATTTTTGGTAAACTTAATTGTCCATGTGCCTCTCGTCCCTTCTTGACGAACAACTGATGTAGCCTCTCGTAGGTGCATCACAGGATGGCTGAAATCGGTAGATAGTGTGTACCCTTGAGCATGACATTCATGTACTTGGAGAGGTTTGTCGTCATGTGCCCAAATCGGCGATCCTATCGTAGTGTTAGAGTCAGATCTCTTTGTTGAACCTACCAGCTCAATCCGCCATCTCTCGTGACAAATCCCTTAATGCATCCATGTACCACTCGTACCTAGCCTTGCTTGGACTGTAAGCAGCATTTATTAGATATCTCTTTTCCTCGGCAAACTTGAAACAAGATATGAAGTTCGTCACCATGTGCCAGACACAGTAAGTATGAAAATGCTCTAGGATGATGCCAACTACTATAGTCTGCTCTCAATACATACTTGATCGCCTGAGATCTATCTGAAATAATCAACAGGACTTCCTGTGGGGTGATGTGTCGTCTCAGATTAGTCAAGAAGAAAGACCATGACTCCATTGTCTCAGACTCAATAATTGCAAAGACCACAGAAAGGATATTACTATTATCGTCTTGTACCACCACAATAAGCAAAACACCACCATATTTGCCATACAGGTTCGTACCATCGACGGAGACGAACGACTTGCAATGCACAAAATCCTCTACACAGGCAGGGAATGCCCAAAATACCTTATCAAACATGCTGCAATCACGCACCATGAGGTGCCCATCATAGTACAGTACAACACTGATCTCACATATCATTCCGGGACAACAACTCTGGAGTACTTGCAGCAACCTAGGCACCTTATTGCATGACTCTTCCTAATCACCGTATATCTGTGCAATTGCCTTTTACTTCGCCATCCATACCTTTCTGTACGACGGTTTAAAGTGATAGCTTTATCTAACTGCACCTTGTAGGACAGAGATGCCGAAGGATAGGCTGGATTGTATCAATGGCAGGATGACACGGCAAACGAGACTACTGTCCAACTGGCAGTAGTCTTGAGACATAGTAGGGGCTAAACACATGTGCGCTCTCCCACCCTATGCACCTCCTTAACAGAATAGAACAACCATGATTGACATGTATAACAAGCATAACAATGATAATTGAGAATACAGAATACAATTAAACTTGAATTTACCAATATCCGAGATTCTGTCGGAGAGCAACACAGAGACTCCAAGGGTAGCCTAATTCATATTGTCGGCAATGCACATGGTACTATCCGACTCTAAAACTCGGTACTCAACACTTTTGCGAATGTCGTAGTTCTTAACATCCTGCAGCACTGCATCTCTACTTTTGAATCTTGGCCAACCCAAAACTACACACCACTGTCTAAGTTGTAATCGTCTTAACCCGTGTTAGAAAATGAATTTTGTCTTGCATCGCGTCCAGATTCAATGTATGATAGTGACTAGGGACGGATGACAAGGCCGAAATTGGGTGCGGGACAGTCAGAAAATACCAACGTGATGGCTCGACCGGGGTCTCTGGTACAAACTCCTCCTCGTTATCATCTTCAGAAGAACTGCTCTCATTGCTATCCGCAGCATACTCCTCGTCTGAGTCCTCACCATCAACGTCCATGTCTTCCATTGGACTAGCCACGTGTATCGGTGGTGGTGCAAGATGTGAATCATCTAGCACAAAGTCCAACTATCCAGATCTACCACCACCGACATCGCCAACCTCCATAAAAAGCTCCATCACTTGTTCTGCCATGATTCTCCCATAGAAAAAACCGAAAAACTCCGTTTTTCATTAGTGCTAGCATCCTATACTCCACCCTTCCGATTTCTTTTCTCCCGCTACCACCGACGCTACTCAATATTAGATTCTTCAACTCGGACAAAGAACTTACTCGTCGGGTATACAACAGAATGGGATTCTCACACTCAAATATCACCTCATTATCAATGTTTCTCATATGACAGTTGGGATACACACTTACAACCAAATATCCACTACTACTGGACATTTTGGTTTATTTTCGGAAAAAAAAGGTAGAGAAGTAGTGAAATATTTGTGAAGAATACAAAGGGTTACACTTCCTTTTATAGTTGTTAAAAATTTGTCATTAAGTATCTCGTTTACACTGTATACGTCATAGTTATTCACGTATCTCGTTTACAGTGTAAACGAATTAATACTACACGTATTTCGTTTACACTGTAAACGAAATATTCACATTCCCCATTTCATGCCTTATCTCGTTTATAATGTAAGCGAAATAAGTGTAGTATTAATTTGTTTACACTGTAAAAGAAATAAGATATCATACATTTTGGTAAAAATGCTACAAATTGTCTTTTTCAATAAATAAAATATTTATTTATTTTATTTAAAAAATTCCCTTTTTAATATGGGCAAATAAGTAACTTTAATTAGAAAATATACCCCATAACCAGTAATATGCACACTTCCTTGTAATTTCTTGAGAGACGATCCGAGGTTTAAATACTCTCGGTTTTTATTGGGTTTGCACTTATGACAAACAAATTAAACTTTAATTGAGGGTTGATTGTTGGTTTGGATCTATACTTCGACAGAATTATTTTGTAAAAATTTCTAACCGATAATTTTCCTCCATCAAATTTTTAGCGTCGTTGTCGGAGAATTGCAAATGTACACTTGTTATTGGTTATTGTATATAAGTGAATTTACATTATTGTATATAAGTGAATATTGTAAATTTTAATTATTTCTAGTATATTATTTGATTTTGTCTATCCATATTACTATTGCTTGTTATATGATTCCTTGTAACTGAGATGTACTTGAATGGCCGAAACAAGTTGTTATAAATCATAGAAAACAAAATAAAAGAAAATGTTGAGAGTGGGATTTGAACCCACGCCCTTTCGGACCAGAACCTTAATCTGGCGCCTTAGACCAACTCGGCCATCTCAACTTTTGATGCTACATATTTCGCATTACTTTAAAGTAAATAAATAAAAGCACTTTGTAAGAAGAAATGTCTACAAGACTTCCATAGATGATCATGTTAAACTGAATTTAGTTAGTCAACTTGTCAACTCCTTGATTTGAGTAGTAGTATAGTAGTTTGTTACTAAAGCATGAAATAATTAAGTTAACTCAAATGACATGTTCAAACTTGATAGCTTGACTATTATTTACCGATAAATAAAATAATATCTAAAGTAAAAAAAATCTAAGAATTTAACTATTATTGATTTTATAATTTACATCATATGTGAATTTTATTATTTTAATGTAATGATAATTATTATTAATAGATACTTACTTTCTCATTTTACTAATATCTATCTCACTTTAAAAAGTTTAATCCCAATATATATATAAAAGAAATATGCAAAGAAATTTAGTGTACGAAGTTTTTTTAAAATAGTTTTCATTATATATAATTTATATATAGAAAATATATTTTTATATTTCAAAAATTTGAATCTAAAATTTTAGTTAAATATTTTTATTATCTTTCAACTCGATAAGTCAAGAATTAAATATTGCGAATCTGAACTCTATTTAAGTGTTTATCGTCAATAAATTACTACATATACAAAATAAGATTCAAACCTCCAATACTTGCTTAAACGAACGAATGAGCTAATCACTCGATCAACTCAAGTTGGTTATTGTTGTACATATTTATTCTATAAAAAGGAATATTTGGAGAAAGGTTATGCAAAGGAACTAAAACCATGCAGATTTGTAATACTAACCAACGGTAATAATTTTTTAAATAATTCTTAAAGATTTGAGATGTATACATATCAGTATATGCAAGTGTTCATACCGTGGTTCAATATTAGAGTCAGAATCAAAATAAAAGTCTAATCTACAAAATTCAAAAGAGTCTAAAAGATCCACATGACCAGATTGTTTGACTTAAGTGAAAGTGTGGTTCCTTGATCACTTATCCGACCTGACTTGGCGATGAGAAAAGGATCCCAACTGCACCAACGTGCGTGTCTAAATTCTTGCCTACTATTTAAAAAATATGGAAACACAACAAACTATAAAACATAAGAGAAATAACTATCCATTTTTATAGGTGGTGGGAGAGTTACAAAGTGATAATTAGGCCATCACTCCATTTATAAAAATACTCTATCATACACATATATTTTTAAATTTTAATTCAAAAAAAAAAAATCTTTTCAAAATTCTTTCTGACTTAAATATCAGAATTTTTTGTAGATATCATCCATTTTCACTCAAAGACTTTGAATAGTTTCACTTTGCTAAAAAAGACATCAAAACTTTCATCAAAAAGAATTTAGACCTTACATTTAAGCCCAACTACACCAATTTTAGATGATTTGCAGAACAACAAGCATGTTTATTTTGTTTTATTTTATTTATCAAAGGCTGATATCATTCATTCATCATAAAATATTACAAGCTGGACTTTGAAGGGAAGTAATAAAATAAGGGTGTGATTCCGAAATAAAATAGGTAAAAAGCTAAATATTATGGATGTGTTTGGGAATAAAAAAAAAAAACTGTTTGATTTGGATCTTATAGTTTCAAAATAATCCTAGTTGGAATGTAGAGAGATAAACTTAAAAGTCAAGAGAGGAGGCAAGTACAACATTCTCCTCATCAGATGTTCGCTTGCCTTCAAATTCAAATGCGTTAAACAAGAATTATTTAGATGCAACAAATTTAGGTAGACATGCATACTAGTATATTAAATAATTGAGTCTAATTAGGAACTAACTATTATAAGCTAATATTAATTAAATTTTTTAAATATTCAAATGAACATCTAAAACCAAAACAAATTTTACTAAAACAAAACAGATGAAAGTGGAATAGATAATCCACAACGTAACTATGTCTTCTTTGATGCATTTTCCAACTCCAATTTCATCCGTCATCTTAACATACTTTGTTGTCTTCTATCTTTTTTAACGCGAAAACATATACTTTGTTGTCTTCTATCTTATTTTCTTGGTACGTATAAATAATTCATGGCACATTCTGTAACAGTAAATATCTCATCAGTTAGAACTATTAGCTTCGTACATATATAATGTCACTGCAATAAACATGCATTTGAACACAAACACCCATATATACTTACTCACCAATAACTAAGAAATTAATAAAGCAGAAACTATATGTGCATTTATAGGACTTTGGATTGGGATGCTAACCTTTGCTCACATCTGTAATCCGGATGTCACAAAGATTCCAATAATTAAGCGAGATAATCAGTTGCAGGGCAACTCTCCTTTGGCAAAAACTCGATGACTCATTGTCTAATGATGAATTTTGCCAAAGGAGAGTTGCCCCGCAGCCGATTTGCTTAGTAGTTCTTAAACACAGCCGGCTTCTTGATGCAAGTGACATAGCTACAAGAAGCATTTATATATGAACCAAAGAAGCAGCATATGCTAAAGGATATGCTTTGAACTCATTCCATGGAAGCTATAAGAATGAGGCTTTCTAATTTCTATGAAAAGAAAGGACCTCATCAAATTCTTACCCCAATAATCAATGTTAGAGATTCTAATCAGCTTTCTCTTTGCATATATAAATGTTTCTCAGCTGTGTTTTGGAGATGGGCCACCGAGGAACACTGTGGAAAAGGGTTCTAATCCTGTGGAGGCTAGGGTAGAGATGCCTTGTTTAGCCTATAGAAAAATGGCAACAAAATCTTGGTCTTTTGGTATATCCCATGACATATTCTTCTTCTTATATATTTATTTATTGTTTTAAATTTGTATTTCTTTTTCTCTTGATTTTATTATTATGTGATTTATAAATGGTTTCGTCACTCGTTTTCAAGTGACTGAAAATTCAAACCTCCCATGGATATATGAAGATATGACTGTTGACATCTGCGCAAGCTATTGTGATAAGTACGTTATCACACTAATTTTATTTAGTAGTTTCTACTGTTTATTATATTAAGAAATATGAAAAAATGATAATATGAAGATTATTAAGTATAATTAGTAACACAAAGTTTCACACACGTTTCTAAGTTACAAAACTTCGATGAGAAATATTAGAGAGTTAATATTAACTAACACTTTATAAAAATATATTACTGTTATATGATTGTAATTGTTTACTCTTTAGTGTTAGGCTGGGTCTCTTGTGGCTAAGGAATCCACGCATGGCTAAGGGTGGTTTAGAGTTGACCAACAAGGTTTGGTTGACACTTGGCATAGGTACTTTCAAGAGAAACTTTCGAATGAGACGCTAATTAGTACTTAAGATAAATTATCGTTGAGTTTAACAAACAAATAAAAACATTTTGATGATGATAAATATAGTATTATTTGAGTTGATAATTCAAGTGTGTTTTTGATGTGTTATTTAGTGATGTAGGCTCAAGTAAAAAATATTAGTATGCAGCCCAAACCAAAATCACAGCACAATGAACTAAACCACTAGTCCAGTCTATTGTCTTCAGGAAGAGAAGAAGCAAATAGATGATGGTGGAACTTTGGTGTCTTCAGCTAATACACAGAAAAAAAAGGAGTTCTGACCAAAAAAAGAAAAAAAAGGAGTTTTATTTTTTCATTCTAACACCAAAGAGGAAAAAAGAAAAAGCTAATCAAGGAAGTCATGTCAAATCAAGATCAACAAAAATAAGTTAAGCACAATTAAAGAAAAAGTAATTTATTTCTATTAATATGTAATTCAATTGTTTGCTGTTTTTTCTTTTTTTTTTTCACCACTATTTTGGATAATATAAAAAAAGTGATGGCTATTTTTTTCTGCTGTGAATCAATGGTTAAAATTATTTTTTGGAGCTAAAACACAAGATTAAGGACTTGGATGTGACAAATCCATTGAAGAATCAAAGATTCATAAAACTACCGCTATTCATCCTTCACAACATTACTTATTTCTGAATTCAAATTCTTGATTTTTGGGGCTGATTAAAGAAAAAAGAGGTAAGATCTCAATTGGTTCAAGATTCAAGAACTTGACTTGTGAAGCAAACTTTAGTTGAGGAAACAGAGCTCATATAAACAGCAGGAACATAATCTTTATTTCTCCTCAAGGAGAGAACCAGAATTTGAGTTTCATTGAGAGCTTTCTTGTAAGGGTTCAACGTTTTGGATAGTGTCTTTATATCAAAAAATATTTTGCCAAGATATATAGAGAGCTTCATCAGAAAGTGCTAAATCTGGTTCATCTTATAGCGTCAAGACTATTAAACATCATCTCCTTCATGGTTTATCATTGAGTATTCTATTTTAATATTGTATCTTTCTTTGTTTATATTAAGTAGTAAATGGCATAAAAGAGAGGCATTTAAAAAAAAAAGTCATTGAGAAAAAAGAATGCGAGAGATACCTTTATTTCAGATCTCCTTTGATTGTATTTCTATTTTGTTTCTGATGTCTAAGTTGTATCCCTTATTAAGTTGGATAATCACTTAGTGTGTTGAGAGTTTAGGAAGTTGCCTGGCCAAGTCAAGTTTAGGTTGAAGCTTGATTTGTCTCAGATATGATTAGGGTGAATCCTAAGGAATTGGTGTATGTAATATTTAATATGATAGTGAAACTTTCACTACTGTTGTGGTGGAGATTGGATGTAAGTTGTATTGCACGAGGCAACTGAACCAGGATACATGGCTATGTCATCTTCTTTCTCTCTGTTCTGATTCTATTTTTCACGATATTTATGAGATAAAATAAAATGATCTCCTGCATAATTCATCTCGCAGACAAAACAGAAGTTAAGTTTCAATTTCTAGTGTTGGGAACAATTAATTAAGTTTAAAAGAAAGCCATAGATTCAACCCCCTTCTCTAAGCCATCAAGAACCTTCAATTGGTATCAAAAACTAGGTCTCAAGAATCAAACTTTACAACTTGGAGGAAAGGTCCAATGACTAACAACTTGGGTGCTATGTAGTGGTCTACACTCTAACAGAGTGTCAGTCAAACAACAGGCCTTTTTTTGAGAAGAACTATGCCTACTGGAAGGAAAGGATGCGGATCTATGTTCAATCCATTGACTAGAACATATAGAAGATCATTGTAAATGGTCCTCAAGTTCCTACCAAGACAAGTGTTGAAGGAGTAGTGACTCCAAAAGAAGAGGACAAATGGAATATTGATGACAAGAAGAAGGTGGAGTGTAACAACCACCCTTCTAGAAACAAAATTAAATTTGAAATTTGAAAATCAGTTAGGAGATAGGCTTAGAAAAATTTTAAATTTATGGATAGAAATCTAGTAACCACCCTCGGTTTGAAATTAAAATTATCCCAACCACCCTATCCCCAAATGAATATAAATAGGGGTGCACCTATAGGTAGAAAATCACTTCTCTAAAATACCAAAACCTCTCCCTTCTCTCTCTACAAAATATATTCTGTGTGCAAATACAAGAAGCAAGCTCAAAGAAGCGTTAGAAAAAAAAAGAGTAGGGAATTATGTTTTTTTAATGCTTGGCATGTGTTATGTTCCATTTTTATTTTCTTCCATTCACGAATGTTATCATGGCATTAATTAATTTTCACTCATCCTTTATCCATGTTGATCATGTCTGTCCATCATGTTATTCATGTCTTCTTAAATCATTAGTACATGTCTCCTTATGATATTCATTCAATTATTTACTATACCCATTTTTGTGCTCTTTCATATGATTATATTGTTAATATTCCCTTAGGGTCAAGAGTACATGCCTTCTTAAAATGCTTATTCAGCTATTTAATATATGCCATTTTATTATGTGCTCTCTTATATTATTATATTATTAATATTCCCTTAGGGCCGAGAGTACATGCCTTCTTATAATGTCTTGTTCAACATACCATATTCTATTATATCCATATATATGATCTCTTATATCATTATATTATTATTACTCATTTAAGGTGAATAGTACATACTTTCTTATAATATTTTATTCAAATATTTAATATACCCTATTCTATTATATGCATCTATATGACCTCTTATATCATTATGTTATTATTACTCCTTTAAAATCAAGAGTACATGCTTTTTCAATATTTTATTCAAATATTTAATATATCCTATTCTATTATGTGCATCTATGTGACCTCTTATATCATTATGTTATTAATACTCCTTTAAAGTCAAGAGTACATGTTTTCTCAATATGTTATTCAAATATTTAATATACCATATTCTTATTATGTATATGATCGTTTGCACCATTATATTATTCCCTTAGGATCGAGAATACATAACTTCTTTAATATTTTGTGCAATTATTTAAAATGCCCTATTTCCTGTACTTTGATATGACATTTTTCAATCCATGTTATTATACTACCAAGATCTTTTAATTAGAAAATTCATACATATGCCAGAGTCTCATGTTTTTCATATATCCCTTTATCATCATAATTGTCCCTTTTCTTGCAGGATCTCTTCTTATATGATTTTCCTCTCGTGTATGGTTAAACAAAACCTAATTGTAAATTAAACTGAGGGAATGATCCTTCGGTAAGGGAAGGTGACCCCTAAAGACAAGATATCGATATGATCCTTTGGTAAGGGAATGAGACTCCCACCTTTTATACCGATTTGAGCTCAATACCTTTCATAAAAGTTATAAGTTAAGAAAGGAGAAAACATGAATGAAAAGTTTGATTATGTTTTTTTAAGATATATTTATGATTATGTTGATGTTACTTAAGATGTTATCCTTCTATTCTCTTTCTTTGTTCTTTCCTTTTTACCTATATGTTTTACGCTTTACAAGAGGTTCATATTACATGCCATATCGTACGACTTTCTTTTAAAATCCCGCACGTGGGTTGGAGATAGATATGGAGGTGTTGCATAGCACTCCTACTGAGACGTTAGGTTCTCATCCCTTTTTCTTTTCCCATACTGTCTCCAGAGGAACATGGCACAGCGGATAGAGACGAGGCAGTGCCCCCCGAAGGTAACTTCTGAGTGTGACCCCTCGAAGCACGCGTGGGTAGTTACGACCACTACTACCGTACTCCAAACTATCTACTTAGGTCGAGAGTTCGTGGAAGGAGAATCCCAGCTGCCCATCGAGTCCTAGTTCATCCCACACAACAAAACCAGATCTTCACTGCGCGAAAAGGTGTTGGAGGAAAACCACTGATACCTCGATACGTGAATAACTGAAGGGTCCTGACCAAGGATAGGATATGACACAAGTATGGGAGCCTCTCCAACGAAATTAGTTAGGACGTATTAGTTTCTTTTCTTTGTTTAATTACCTCTAAGCATTTTATTTTGAACCGTACTCATGGATAAGTTTATTATTTCATATTTATCATCGTTTTAGTACTACTTGTTTTCCTCTTCACACGTACTTCCTCCCTTCCTTGCGTAACGATTAAGTTCAATCTCTTTCTCTATCGAGTGTGCCATCTTATTTAAAGACCCTCAAAGATAGGATATAACTTAGGGTGTTACATTAATGGTATCAGAGCAAAGTCGATCCTAGGGATTCTGTCTCAGGAGGTATGGCTAATAAAACTTCTTCCTATGGTTATCCATAAACAAGGGACCTATGGCAAGCCGTGGACGCCCACGTGGCTCGAGCTCGAGCTCATCAAACCTAGCAAAGCACATGAAGGAGATGGCCAAGGCAATGAAGGAGCAGGCCCAAGCCACCACTCTGATGGCCTAACAACTTTCCACTGGGGACAAGGATCCCAATATTCCCAAGCTGGAGGTGCGACAGACCCGTACAAATTTTGCTGACTTCAAGAAGATTGGTCCGCCTGAGTTCCGTGGAGCCCTCGACCCTGATATGGCAGAAGAATGGCTGACTGAAATGGAAAAGGTATTCACAATTTTTCCGTGCATTGAGGAGCAGCAAGTGAGCTACGCTACCTTCATGCTCAAAGCTGATGCCGAGTTCTAGTGGGATGGAGCAAGATGGTTGTTGGAGGATGCGAGAACAAATATCAGTTGGGCCACCTTCAAAGAAGCTTTCTACAAGAAGTACTTTCCCCTTTCTGTTCGAGAGTCCAAGGAGATGGAGTTTCTTCAGCTGAGGCAAGATAGGATGAGTATTGCAGAGTACACAGAGAAGTTCGAGAGACTCTGCAAATTTTCCGCCATGTATAAGGCTAATCCAGATGAAAAGTGGAAGTGTATGAAGTATCAAGGAGGGCTCAAGGCAGAAGTCCTAACCGCTATAGCCCCACTGGAAATCCGGGAGTTCTCCTCCCTCGTTAGCAAGTGCCAAGTGATCGAAGAATGTACCAAAAAACTAGCGTCGGAAAGAAGCGAGGCTTTCAAGAAAAGCCAACTGAATCAAGAATCATCTCAGCAGCCGCCGTAGAAGAAGGCCTTTCTTGAGAAACCTACAGGGAGGCAACCTCAACAGGGCACGGATCGCCAAAAACCTCCCACTGATGCCTCACCAAAGACCACCGAACTCAAGGAGTGTGCTTCATGTAGGAAGCAACATAGGGGTAGGTGCCTTGCCGGACAAAATGTCTGTTTCCGGTATTTTCAGCCGGGGCATATCGCCAGAAAATGGCCAGCAGTTCTCCCACCCCCTGCCAATCCACCACAGCGTCAAGGGCGAGTCTTTGCCCTCAGCAGCGAGGAAGTCCACGAGTCAGAAGATCGAATCGAGGGTAAATGCACAATTAATGGAATCCTTTAACCATCCTAGATGATACTGGTGCTTCTCTTTTGTTCATATCTCTCTCCGCTACTAGTAAGATTAGCTAACCCATGTCCAAATCACTATGCATCCTACTAATGACCTTTATCGACTGAATTAGGATGTAGAATTTGGGGACAAATTCTTTTTTTTTATGGGGGTGATAATGTAACAACCACCCTTCTATAAACAAAATTAAATTTGAAATTTGAAAATTAGTTAGGAGATAGGCTTAGAATTTTAAATTTATGGATAGGAATCTAGTAACCACCCTCGATTTGAAATTAAAATTATCCCAACCACCCTATCCCCAAATGAATATAAATAGGGGTGCACCTATAGGTAGAAAATCACTTCTCTAAAATACCAAAACCTCTCCCTTATCTCTCTACAAAATATATTCTGTGTGCAAATACAAGAGGCAAGCTCAAAGAAGCGTTAGAAAAAAAATAGTAGGGGATTATGTTTTTTTAATGCTTGGCATGTGTTATGTTCCATTTTTATTTTCTTCCATTCACGAATGTTATCATGGCATTAATTATTTTTCACTCATCCTTTATCCATGTTGATCATGTCTGTCCATCATGTTATTCATGTCTTCTTAAATCATTAGTACATGTCTCCTTATGATATTCATTCAATTATTTACTATACCCATTTTTGTGCTCTTTCATATGATTATATTGTTAATATTCCCTTAGGGTCGAGAGTACATGCCTTTTTAAAATGCTTATTCAGCTATTTAATATACGCCATTTTATTATGTGCTCTCTTATATTATTATATTATTAATATTCCTTTAGGGCCGAGAGTACATGCCTTCTTATAATGTCTTGTTCAACATACCATATTCTATTATATCTATATATGTGATCTCTTATATCATTATATTATTATTACTCATTTAAGGTCAATAGTACATACTTTCTTATAATATTTTATTCAAATATTTAATATACCCTATTCTATTATATGCATCTATGTGACCTCTTATATCATTATGTTATTATTACTCCTTTAAAATCAAGAGTACATGCTTTTTCAATATTTTATTCAAATATTTAATATATCCTATTCTATTATGTGCATCTATGTGACCTCTTATATCATTATGTTATTAATACTCCTTTAAAGTCAAGAGTACATGTTTTCTCAATATGTTATTCAAATATTTAATATACCTTATTCTTATTATGTATATGATCGTTTGCACCATTATATTATTCCCTTAGGATCGAGAATACATAACTTCTTTAATATTTTGTGCAATTATTTAAAATGCCCTATTTCTTGTACTTTGATATGACATCTTTCAATCCATGCTATTATACTACCAAGATCTTTTAATTAGAAAATTCATACATATGCCAGAGTCTCATGTTTTTCATATATCCCTTTATCATCATAATTGTCCCTTTTCTTGCATTATCTCTTCTTATATGATTTTCCTCTCGTGTATGGTTAAACAAAACCTAATTGTAAATTAAACTGAGAGAATGATCCTTTGGTAAGGGAAGGTGATCGATCGAGATGAACCTTCGGTAAGGGAAGGTGATCGCCAAAACGTTTGGGATAAGAACCTTCGGTAAGGGAAGGGGACTCCCACCTTTTATACTGGTTTGAGCTCAATACCTTTCATAAAAGTTATAAGTTAAGAAAGGAGAAAGCATGAATGAAAAGTTTGATTATATTTTTTTTAAGATATATTTATGATTATGTTGATGTTACTTAAGATGTTATCCTTCTATTCTCTTTCTTTGTTCTTTCCTTTTTACCTATATGTTTTACGCTTTACAAGAGGTTCATATTACATGCCATATCGTACGACTTTCTTTTAAAATCCCGCACGTGGGTTGGAGATAGATATGGAGGTGTTGCATAGCACTCCTACTGAGACGTTAGGTTCTCATCCCTTTTTCTTTTCCCATACTGTCTCCAGAGGAACATGGCACAGCGGATAGAGACGAGGCAGTGCCCCCCGAAGGTAACTTCTGAGTGTGACCCCTCGAAGCACGCGTGGGTAGTTACGACCACTACTACCGTACTCCAAACTATCTACTTAGGTCGAGAGTTCGTGGAAGGAGAATCCCAGCTGCCCATCGAGTCCTAGTTCATCCCACACAACGAAACCAGATCTTCACTGCGCGAAAAGGTGTTGGAGGAAAACCACTGATACCTCGATACGTGAATAACTGAAGGGTCCTGACCAAGGATAGGATAGGACACAAGTATGGGAGCCTCTCCAACGAAATTAGTTAGGACGTATTAGTTTCTTTTCTTTGTTTAATTACCTCTAAGCATTTTATTTTGAACCGTACTCATGGATAAGTTTATTATTTCATATTTATCATCGTTTTAGTACTACTTGTTTTCCTCTTCACACGTACTTCCTCCCTTCCTTGCGTAACGATTAAGTTCAGTCTCTTTCTCTATCAAGTGTGCCATCTTATTTAAAGACCCTCAAAGATAGGATATAACTTAGGGTGTTACATGGAGTTAAATGCAAAAGCCATTAACTTGATGCACCGTGCTATCAGCTTCGAAGAGTATCGGAAAGTATCTAGATGCAAGACGGCAAAGGAGATTTGGGATAAACTCCAAATCACAAATGAAGGTACCAAACAAGTCAAAGAAATAAGGATTGATATGGTGCGAAAAGAGTATAAAATATTTTTCATGAAGGATGAAGAAACCATTGATGAAATGTTTAAGAGGTTCTCAATCATCATAAATAGCTTGGATGCTATGGGTATGACCCACACTGAACAAAGATTTATGAGAAAAGTCCTTAGATGCCTATAAAAAGAGTGGAAAACTAAAACTACTGTGGTGGCCGAGAGCAACAACCTAAGCTCTTCAACCTATGATGAGTTGAGAGGCAAACTTCTAGCATATGAAACCATACACACCAGGCAAGACACAAAAAAAAAAGGAGTGGCCCTAAAATCAAAAGTTAAATCATTGGATGATGATTCCAATGATAATGTTTCGGATGATGAATTTTTTTTTTGCTAGGAGATTGAGAAAGCTAATGAGGAGTAAAGGCAAGTATAAGGGATCAAGTTCAAAGGAGCAAAAGAAGCATCTAAGTAAAGTCATATGTCATCATTGCAAAGAGACAGGTTACTTCAAGAGCAACTGTCCAAAGCTCAAGAAAGAAGACAAGGCAAAAAAAGAAAAACATATTGGTGTTTACTTTAATACGATGATAAATTGATACATATAATATACATAAACCAATAAACGTGAACAAATTAAAACGTAAACAAATTAAAACACAACACGTAAATTATATTTTTCACGTCAATATTTAAATTTTTTTTAAATATATATCATATCATTTTTTTACTAAAATATTCTTATATTTTAACAAAAATAAAAATATTTATTATTTAATTTTATAAAAAATACTTAAATACCTTTTTTTTATGTTAGACAAAATTACGCTTTTAAATTAATTAAATTGTAAAACAACTAACTTTAAATTTATACATTTAAATTCAAATAATTTACAAAAATAAAACAGAAATACATTTGATTATTCATCTAGTTGATCCTCAAGAACCCTAATTTTTCATGGCCACTCATAAAAAAAAAAACAAAAAAACGAAACACATATAAAAAAACCAAAAATGTAAAAAAAAGCTCTTCTTCATCTTCCCCAGGTCTAGTGAAAGGACAACCAGGAGGGGCAACATCTCAAGGTCACCGTAAAACCGTCGTCGCGCACCTGACACCCAGCTCGAGGAGAATCGTCGCGACAGAGGCAGATGCGTGCCATCTTTATCACGTCAAAGGAAAATCGTCTCCATCAGAGGCCGAATCGTCTTCCGCAGAGGTAGAAGCATCATCGTATTCATCGTGTTTCCATCCATCAAGATCATCAGAGATAGAATCGTTGAAGTCCGGTCTCGTTTTTCGCCTCTAGCAAGATCGTTCTTCATTGTCGTCGTCAGCCTCTTCGTCGTTGGCAGCTCTTCCTTCTGGTAAGTCAGCCTCTACATTTTAACCCTTGTCTATTGATGTGTGGAAATTGATCCAACACAAAACTTACCGGCAAGTGTATCGGGTCGCATCAAGTAATAATAACTCACGTGAGTGAGGTCGATCCCACAGGGATTGAAGGATTGAGCAATTTTAGTTAGGTGGTTGATTTAGTCAAGCAAACAAGTTTTGATTTGAGTGATTTGTATTCAACAGAAGCTAAATTGCATGAAATTTAAAGGGAGAGGGGTAATTGACTGTAAATTAAAGGACAAAAGAAGTAAAGGAGCTGAATCTTAAAGTGCAGGTAATGTAAATGACAGAAACTTAGATTGCAAGAAATGTAAATAGTTGAAGCTTAGAGTGCAAGAAATGTAAATTGCTTGAATCATAAAGGGCTTAGGGAGTTGTGATTTCAGAGATTAAACAAGAGAAAGTAAATGACATTCAACAGAGAAGTAAAAGATGAATTAAAGAGCAGCAGATCTAAACAGACAAGTAGAATAGCTTGAAGAAGCAAAACAGAAAGTAAATGTAATTCAATTGCATTAACTAAAAGAGAAATTGAAGATCTCAGGGGTTGAAGGAGACTAGATAATAAGTCTAGATCTCAATTCCTTTCTTGATCCAACAGAGAACAATTGCAGAAGAAGTAAAAGATTAAAGCAGTAAAGGAAACTTAGATCCAAATCACAATTTCTTGAAATTATACAGAAAGTAAACAAAAGAAATCTTAGATCAAGAATGAAACAGAATTCCTTCAATTTTCAATCCAAGATTCAAAACTAAAAATGAAGAGAGTAGAAGTAGGAACAAAGAGCAAGATAATTTACTTCTCTCTCAATTCCCAAACCCCCAAAGCTGGAAAATAAAATTGAAAATTCAAAAGTCAGTAAAAGGTCCTCTCTAAATCAAACTAACTTCTATTTATACACTTCCTATTTTTGGATTTTAGAATTTGGAGTGGGATTTTTAATTTGGTGAAGAATTGATTTTAAATGAAATTTTGGTTGAATTTTAAATCATGGTCCACTCCCAGGGTCAAGCTCGGTTGGTGGAGTGAGCGCAGCTCTCCCTAGGCTTTGGCCTTGCCTTGTTTTGTTGCGTGCCAATGCTCCTTTGGGCAGCAATCAGGGTAGCACTCGGTTATCCATGAGAGCCCAGCATCCATGTTGCTTGTGTGTTGCGTACCAAACTCCCTTGGCACTGCCTCCCTTGCGTGACAAGCTCCTTGGACCGTGTCAATGTTGCCCTCCCAGCCTTGTCAAGCATTGCTCGGTGAGTGTGGAGAGCTGAGCGCTCTTTGGTTGTCACGGGGTCCCAGCTTCGAGCCTTAGTGGAGGCATTTGGGCGCCCATTTTCTTTGTGAAGGAAACAAGGCTAACGCTCCTCTTGCTCCTTGGTTCGAACCTCCATGATTGCATTTTAGCCAATTTTGGCTTATTTTCCTTGCAAGGAGTACTTCCCTTGGTCCCTTGGCTCGTGGGTTCGATCCTTGGGGTCTCTACTAGCAAACATTTCACCTTGAATTAAATTGGAATGGAGCCCGATAAATTTGCTGGCGTTAACCGAGCACTATGCTTTTCCTTTGCTTCCTTGGCCTTGAGTAGCGCTCTCGTGGAGAGCACTGAGCTCTTTGATAGAGCGCTATGCTTTCTTTCCTTTGTTGTGCCACACTTTTCTTCCTTTAGCTACGCTTCCTAAGCCACACTTTCTTGTTTTCTTCTTTTCTTCACCTATAATTAATCAAAACAACCAATCAAAGTATCACCAAATTCACAAGGTTTATAAATCATTCAAAAACCAATTAATTTTAGCTTAAACCTCATGATTTAGTGTCAAATAAAGGATGGTTGATTGATTTAACAAAACCATGCAATTCCACTCCAAACCACTTACTTACAATGCAAGAAAGTGCATAAAACCTAATGAAACAAGTGAAAAATGCTTGAAAATCTAGCATAAGATGACTTGTCATCATCTATGATTGGGTTTAGTTAGTTTCATTTTTAATTGAGAATTTTTGGATTAGATTGAGAAAGATTAACTTGTGCAGATTTCTTATTTTAATTTATTTTTCTTTTAAAATATTTGTATTCTTTACTGTGCTTTTGAATGCTCAATTGTTCTAAGGTTCAATCTTGCTCTTGAATCAAGATATTTTATATTTGCTTCACTCTGATATTTAAATGTAAGTTGTGAATTTGTGTTTTGATTTGTGACTTGAATTGTGAATTTGTTTAATAAGTTGTGATTTTTTACTATAGTTTACATTAGTTATGGATAAGAGGGAGCAATCTCCTTGTAACTAAACACCTTTTTCTATGTAGGTAATATAGTTTTTGATTGCGGATGGCGTTGCAGAAAATGGTGGAAATGGCGGATTACCTAAAAAATACACATATATGTACAAAAAAATATGCAGAAAAATTGCAAATATAATAAACTATAAAATCTATCTATATAAGCAACTTTCTAGTAATAAAACATCCAATTAATATAGCAAATATAGTAGAATATTTAGCAAATAAACATGACATCAAGTTCAAATCATAACTCAAAAGTCATAAGCAAGCCATAAAATAGAAGACATAAAACATAAAAACTATAGACCATCTAGATTCTAACTCTCATCAAATTCATCCAAATGAACACGATTAGTATCGTGTCCCTCTGCCCTTTCATCATCCTCTGATTCGGCATCATTGAATTGAATCTCCTCTTCTTGTTCTTCTTCATTTTCAAAATCTTCTTCATCTTCAAATTCTGGTTCTTCTTCCTCTTCCACAATTACTGCCTTTCCTTTTTCTTTTTTTGAAGCCTTAGACCCACTTGGTCCACCCATTGCACCACCTCTTGCACTTGCAGGTTCTTTTCTTTTTTTATTTTGTTGTCTTCTAGTATTTTTTGTAGGCTCATGTCCTCCCATTGCTTCAAAAACAAGGTTCCAACTCAAAGTGTTGTCATCTTGATGAACCAAATCAGCATCATCATCCACATTATCATCATCTCGAAAGGTGATAGTCCCAATTTCTCCTACTAACCACTCATTAAACTCATCAATATCTTTGAGTGCAATAGGGTCAACTTCATCTTTAAGGTTGTACATCTCGATGAGTTGTTGGTTGTACTTTATGAACACCAAACTCTCCATCCTTTCATGATGAAGCCTATTTCTTTTCTTAGTATGAATATGCTCAAATATACTCCAATTGTGCTCACATCCAGAAACACTACAAGTCAAGCTCAAGATCTTGATAGCAAGGTCTCGCATGTTTGGAGCTTCATGCCCATATGTCCGCCACCAAAATGCCATAAAATTAAAATAAATTTGTCTAAACCTTTAATCAAACTAAATTTATTAAACTTTGTAAAATTTATAACAATCTTATCGGGTGAAATCTTTTTCCTTTGAGATTTTGCAAAATCTGATCCAGAACGTCCATAGCCAGCCTTGTATAATGCTTGCTCCTCCAATATCTTCTGTTGCACAGCTTGACTTGGCACCAATCTAGTGATGCACTCAAACCAACCCTTTGTAACTTCTAAATGCAGCTCAATTTGAGGGTTGTCATAAAACAACTCAGGATTTAGAAAATGACCGGCTGCATGCAACGGACGATGAAGTTGGCAATTCCATCTGTTGTCAATGATTTTAAAAACATCATTATACTTGCTTTCATCATTAAGAAATATTTTTATGATGCATTCCTTTGCCTTCTCCATTGCTTCATAAATATATCCCATTGGTGGCTTCTTCTCCCCATCAACAAGTCTAAGCACCCGAACAAGAGGGCCCATAATCTTAAGGGTGTACTCGACATGATTAAGTGTTTCCAGCAATGTTTTGGAACCATTTTACATCCAGCAATGTTTCCTGGCTTGATCATTAAGTGCTCTTTTTCCCGTGTGATTCCTCCTTTCATAATTTTTCCACAAAAATTACATACGTTATCATTGGTATTTCCTTCTTCTACTGTACTAATATATATATTTTCAGCCTGAGTTAACTCTATTAGAACGGATAGGAGCTGCAAGACCAACAGGGGACAGCATCAATAGTAGGACTAGTAGAGGTAGGGGTAGGAACCTTAGAATCAAGGGCTTATCTAGAAGTGGACATAGTGAACTGAATGGAAAAAAATAGAAAAAGAGAAGTTTAACACTGATTATTGATAAAGAAGGGGCAGCAGGGAAGAGAGAAAAAAAAATAAAAGCAGAGAAGATGAAACACGTTGTACGAACCAGTAGTGATGAACAGGTGATGAGCAGTAGCGACGAGAGAACAGAGACGGACGGCGCGACGAGTGGCGTGACGGGTGGCTAGATGAGCGGCGGCGATGGATGGCAGTGTGGTGTAGAAATCTGGGTCGCAGAGATGAGAGAACAGAGATGAAGAAAGGGTTTTTTTTTAAAAAAAGAGGCAGAGGATGGAGTTTTTGAATGAAGAGCTGATAGTTAGGGTTAGTGGTTAGTGGGATCTGTCTTAGGTTTCTTAAATTACCCAAATCACCGTCATATTTTTTTGGAAAACCCGAAAAACCCCTGCTATTTCTGCCATATAGATCGCGTTCCGCCATGGCGCCACCGCAATTGCGGCCGCCATGGTGCCCCCCGTTACAACTCCATCGCGGCGCCCAGTAAATGGCGGCATGGTCAAAACCCCCCACGCCATACCGTTATAGCGCTGCCATAACCGCCATTTAAAAATACTGGTAGGTAATGCAAATTTTGCTATTAGTTCTTTTTTCCAGCACAAGGGTTATCATGAAAGGCTTTTTCTGTATTGAATAAATGATTGGAAGTACAATTTTTTTGTTAGAAGGGCGCTTGAAATTTGTTAGAATTTGTTGGAATATGTTGAGTGGCTTATTGATAATTATGTTCTTGGTTATGATTTTTGGTTTAGGGTTTTGGTTATGTTCTTATTAATTTGTTTCTTGGAGTCAGAGTTTATAGGAAACAGAATTTGCATGATAAATGTTTGTAAACACCTACTTGGCATGGTCCTAACTTTAAGACATATGCTCTTGTTTTCCATCATTGGATTGAAATCATTCTTCTTAGTCATTTGAGGGTGTAGCTTGGTTTAAATTAATGTAGGACTTGTTATGAATATGGTTGCAGACAATTCAAGAAAATGATTATGAATATAATCAATATCCAAAAGAGTTTGGTATAAGTGACAGCAAGCTTGCATCAGTTGATGCTCGGGTTCTTCCTGCTCCATGGGTATTAATTAACTAATTCTCATGCTTAAATTGATAATATGTGCTTTTGTTTGTTTTTTGAATCTTCTAATAGTGCATTTTTAGTTATTATTTTCTTTGTAGTTAAAATATCATGACATTGGAAGAGAGAAAGAGTATAATTGCCACAAGTTGGTCAGTGGAATATGTTGAGCAAGGTGAGTTTTTAAAGTACAGATATGAAGATTAGTCATAATTTATTTTTAACTGTTGTTCCTAAAGGATTATAACTCTGGTGATTTTGAATGTAGAAAGTAATAAATGGAAGCACTGTAAGATATTGGACATGTATCAATTTCTCAAGAAGTGTTCAAGAAAGCATAGCTCATGGATTTTGCCAACAGTTAGTTCAGATATTCCAAATCTCAGTTGTGGTAAAGTTTCAAGTGATCTCAAAAGAATCTGTGAAATTGATCTCATGTTGATTTCTCAGTGTTGTCTTACAAAGCATGTTCAAGATTAATAGATAGTACTTGGCAAACGTTGCACTCAAAATCAATGTCAAGGTTCATTCACTTATATCTATAAGATCCCAAATTTTTAGAAATTAAATAATAAGTTATTTATGATTTATTATATTTATTTAAGAGTATATTTTCAGAGATTTTTATATTAATTGGGCGATTTTCGTATTCAAATAAAGCTTTAGTAATTGAAAAATAATGAGAATTTTATATACTTTAGTTTGAATATTTAGATTTTGAACATTATTTTATAAATAAAATGAAATTAATTTTATTATCTCTAATTCTTGAATTAGAGTATTTATTTGAGAATAACTTGTAATTTGATGAATAAATAATATTATCTTTAAAGATAATTGGTTGGATTAAAAATTGGTTTTCAATTATTACATTATCCCTATTTTTATAAGAAATTACCAACTTAACCTCATCCTTTTCCCCCAAATTAAAACCCTAACCCTAACCCTAATACAACAATTCACACTCACACTCACCTCACCCCATTGTTCTCGTCGCCATCCTTTCCTCTCTCTCTCTCTCTCTCTCTCACACACACACACACACACACACATCCTTTCCTCAATGGTAAGAAAAGAAAAGAAAGGAAGAAAGAAAGAAAGGGAAAGAGAGAAGGGGGAACCGAGGGAGAAGAGGAGGAAGAAGGAGGAGACAGTGCCGACGAGAAGGGATGTCGCTGCCGTCGCCATTGCAGTCGTTGTCGTTGCCAAACTGCTCGCCGCCGTCGCTGACAAGGAGGAGATAGAGGGAGCTCGTAGGGGGGAGAGAGAGAGAGAGAGATAGAGAGAGAGAGAGAGAGAGAGAGAGAGAGAGAGAGGGGAAGGCATTGTCGTCATTTGTACAATCGCCGCCAGCTATGTCGCCATTGAGCTGCTGTACCCCATCGCCACCAGGAGTCAGAACGCGAGGGAGAGAGGAGCAGCTCGTTCCCACCAGTGTTGAGCTACTCGCATCGCCGTCAGATCAGCCACCGTCACTGACGAAGCTCACTGGAGTTGCTTGAAGGTTGTCTCCGTGTCTGTGGCCACCGAGAATGGCACTGTGGCCACCAGAGTCACTACCGGAGCTGCTGTTGTCCGGTTCAGTTGTTCCTCTTTAGTTATGGTAAGCATTTTTGTTCCGGAACCCTTGAAATCAGTATTCTGTCATGGTTTGTTAAATATCCTAAGGTTTTGGGAACGTAGGGTCAAGTTCCGATTGTTACATGTCGCGATTGGAGTTGCGGTTGTTGTTGCGGAAGTGGTATGAAGCTATAGTTACAGCTGTCGCTGTTGCGGGCCAGGAGAAAAACGAGTTTTGACGTGTTTAGAGTTTCCGAGTTTCGACAATTGAGGTATGGGCATTTTCTTAAACTCATTTTACTTTCAAAAATTGTTACAAGTCGATATTAACACGGAAGATATATTTTTATGATTACGTGAGTCTTATAAATTGAACTGAACTGTTTTGAATGGATGTGAATATTTATTTGATTGGTTATTGAATTATTGAGAAGGTTGGTTATTCCAATTTGTTGATTGTTTGTTGAGTTGGTCGTTGTTGGTCTATTTTCTTTAAATTGGTTTTTGGATTATGATAGAATGATTATCGAGTGTTTGAATGCATTATGATAATTGCGGCTGAATTGTTGGGATTAATGGGATTGGTTACCTGAATTCCTTGAGTTGGTTATTTCTGGGTTGACTTCTGTTTTGGATAAAAATGAATTTGAGAATTTATGAAAGTGAGGGAATCCTTGAAGGGTGGCAAAGTAAGAGTTTTAGAGAAGATGCTGTCGAAATTTTTAAAAGCATTTAAATGAATTTGAATAATTGGAATTGATCGGAAAAATGAAATGAGTTTGTTTGATTAATTTTGGTTTAAAGACTATGTTTTGAGTAATTTAGATCAAACTAAAGTATTGGAAGTGAATTGAAGATTTAATTTGTTTTGGTTTGATTAACTTTGAAAAGGATTTATTATATTTTGGAATGTTTCAAGCTAAAAATAAAGTGAAGTAAATGTGTATTTAAGAATAAAATGACTTTTGAATCTTTTAGAACAAGTTTAGTGAATTTAAAGTATTTAGATTCATTTTGGCGGAATGTAATGAGTTTCGAGACTTTGTAAAGGCCTGAAATTTGAGAATCGAGTTGAAATTAGTTTTGATTCTGGTTGGGTTATGTTTGATAGGATTACATAGTATTGTGGGGTTGATTATGATATTGATTATGCTTGATGTTGATTATGATAATGATGAGATTATGATTGATGATATGATTGGTAAAATTGATGAATTTGAATTGTGATTATGATAGAATAAGATAGAGACTTTTGAAACACTTGGGTAAGATGCAAGGGTTGTGGCATAGTTTCACTTGCTCCGGATTGAGTTTTGAAATACCTAGGTAAGATACAAGGATTGTGGCATTGTCCCACTTGCTCCGGGTTGAGTTTTTAGATACTTGGGTAAGATGTAAGGATTGTGGCATAGTCCCACTTGCTCCGGGTTGAGTTTCGAAATACCTAGGTAAGATGCAAGGGTTGTGTCTTTATCCTACTTGCTCGGGTTGAGTTTTGAGACACCTGGATAAGATGCAAAGGTTGTGGCGTATTCTCACTTGCTCCAAATTGAGATCGTGAACAGTCGTCTGGGTAAGATGCAAGGGTTGAGATTTGTCCTACTTGCTCCAGGTTAAGCAGGTAAGATGTAAGGTTGTGGGTTAGTCCCACTTACTTCGTGTTATGGTGTTCCATATCTGGGTCAGAAACTAGATGTGTCGGGTTCTGACAAGATAACTGACGCGTGAGCTCAAGGCCAGTAGGACAAGCATGCTTCATATGCATTTATGTGACATTATTTGGGTGTGTATATTATATTTGGTTTGTCTATGTGAATATTTTTGTTTAACTGCTAATTGTCATACTTGCTGTAATTGCTCTTGATTGTGTTTGAACTTTGTTACTTGTGATTATGGCTGTTGGTTCAAAATTATGGTGGTTGATTGATTATATGTTGGGCCCGAGGCCGTGGTTGGTTTTATTTGGACCGGAGGTCGTGGTTTGTTTTATTTGAGTCGGAGGCCATGGTTTGTTTTATTTGAGCTGGAGGCCGTGGTTGGTAAGTTAGGTATGTATTGCTTTGGTTATGGGATAGTACTGGAGACTGAACTCCTTGTAATTGAAATGTCATGGAATGGTAGCTTGTTTGGGTTCTTATAGGTGCAATTCGAACATTAACTTTAAATAATTAATTGTTGTGATCTTTGAGAAAGATTCATAAGACGAATAATGATCATTGCTTTTGAAATTCATTCTTCTTTTTATATATATCCTCTTATTACAATTCTTAGACACTCTACTGAAAACCTGCGAAGACGATGTTCTCCCCTTATAGACTTCTCTTTTTAGGACGGACGAAGAAGCTTATGAAGTTTTTGCTAAGTTTTAGCCTATGCTGATTTTGTTTGGATATATTAATTATAGTTTTTCCCTAACTTTTGTTATTACTATATTTTTGTAAGAAGGATAGGAGTTGTAATGATATGTATGTATATAATATTTTTAAGTTACTCGTGTAAGAAGTGTTTGTATATCTGTATATGCATGTGTGTAAGAACTAAGAAGTGAAAAGAACTTTTGGTTTTTCAAAGAAAACAGCGATACGGTTTAGAGTAAAAGGCTCCTATTTTAATACTAAATATATAGAAGTAATCGTAATATCCTTGTTATCAGTGTGGCGCAGCTGGAAGCGTGTCATTCTGATAGTAAGGATGTTACATTATGGTATTAGAGCAATCTTTCCTGTAGAGCCTGAGGAATGGACTGACTATGCTTCAATTGCATACTTTGAGCATCTGTCGTGTAGTAGGTCTTGTTCGGATGACAAGAGTTAGAGCTTTATGTACATGACGGTCTATTGATTAAAGTCGTTAGTTTATCATTGCATACTTCATAGTATTAAGTTTGGCCAGCTTAACACTAATGGTTATGTATATAGGAACACTAATGGATTATTATATATGATATATGAGTTATAGGTAACACATATCACGGGTTTCGGGAATGATAGAAGTTGTCTCTCGAGGTTACTCGGTGCATGTCTTGAACTTTGCTGGTGTCATGCACTCTTTGATGTAACTTACGAAATCACAAAAATATACATTTCACATTAATATTGACATGTAACAATTCTTGAAAGTAAAATAAGTTTAAGAAAAGCGCCCCTACCTCGAATAATTGAAACCCATAAACCAAACGCGTTAAGAAACCCTTTTCTCTCAGCCCGCAATCAGCGGCAGCCGCAACCACAACTCCATACCACTTTTGTAGCAACCACGGCAACTCTAATCGCAACGTGTAATGATTGTAACTCAACCCTACGTTATCAAAATCTCAGAAAATCTACCATGCTATAACAGAATATTGATTTCAAGGGCTTAAGAACGAAATGCTTACCGATGAGACAGGGATTCCATTGGCGGTTACCAGCAACGATGGCAGTGCCCGCAGCAGACAGCCGAACGACGATGGCTACAGAACACTCGGCAGTGACTGCGAACCCAGAACGGCTTCCTCCCCTCCATTGAATTTTAGTCCTCTGGCGACAACGTGTACGACGACGGCAACGGCCTCTATCTACGTCAGCAGCGGTGACTAGCGCGACGACAGTGACTGGATACAGCTCCTCAACTCGCGTCTTCGACAGCAGCAACTCCCCCTCCTCACGCTGTTTTCTACTTTAGCTCCGGTTTTCTCCCCACGACGGCGACGACGGTGATTCACGATGAGGCGACGGTGGCGGCAACAGCAAAACGCGGCAGCCTCTATCTCTCTCTCTCAGTAACTCGACAGTGATGGCGGCTCTTGTAACACCCTAATTAACCTAAGCCTTATCTCGTGCCGTAAAACAAAAGTTAATCAGAGGTTACAATAGTTCTAAAGCTCATACATAAAATATAAAGAAGAAATAATATAATCTAGAAGCCCGATGAAGGATATATCTCAAAAAGAGGATTTGAAAAGCGCAAAACATACTAACGAAGCTTCTAACTTAAAGCACAAGAAACTGATAAGATATATCAAAATATAATAGTAAAATATCATAAGAATCTAGCCACGGCTCGCGGAGTTTAAGCCGGCTAGCCATATACAGATATACAGAACTAGACAGTAAAAATAGTTTATACAAGTTTTGTTCTCTCAATACATGCCTCTAGGCAAACAAAATACAAAAGTGAGAGACAGATGCAAAATAAATTAAAAAGACTCAAAAGATATCCGGATCTTTCGCTTCTGTCACCATCTAAGCAACTCACCGAGGTGGGTTGCGACCTGCATTTGAAAAACACAACAGAAATATGGTATGAGAATCGGAGGTTCTCAGTATGGTAACAGTGCCCAGTGATGTAGGATATAAGACCCCGGGATGCCAAAGGCAATCCTAGACTTCATATCCATCACATGATTCAACATAAAGCATTCTAAAACAAATAAGCATAATTATATAAAACCTTAACATATAAAATGGGTAATCTAACTGATGAGCGGATAATTTATACCCTTTTTGGCATTGTTTTTACATAGTTTTTAGTATGTTTTTATTACTTTTTATTATATTTTTATTAGTTTTTATTCAAAAATTACATTTCTGGATTTTACTATGAGTTTGTGTGTTTTTCTGTGATTTCAGGTATTTTCTGGCTGAAATTGAGGGACCTAAGCAAAAATCTGACTCAGAGGCTGAAAAAGGACTGCAGATGCTGTTGGATTCTGACCTCCCTGCACTCGAAATGGATTTTCTGGAGCTACAGAAGCCCAATTGGCACGCTCTCAATTGCATTTGAAATTAGGCATCCTGGTTTTTCCAGCAATATATAATAGTCCATACTTTGCCCGAGATTTGATGGCCCAAACTGGTGTTCAAAGTCAGCCTAAAACATCTTGGCATAAAACGTCCAAACTGGCACCAGAATTGGAGTTAAACGTCCAAACTGGCACCAAAGCTGGCGTTTAACTCCAGGAACAGCCTACGCACGTGAAAGCTTCAATGCTCAGTCCAAGCACACACCAAGTGGGCCCCGGAAGTGAATTTCTGCACTATCTGCACTTAGTTACTCATTTTCTGTAACCCTAGGCTACTAGTCTAGTATAAAAACTACTTTTAGAGATTTATTTTATATTCTTCGAGTTTATATTGAATCTTATGCTATTGTACACGTTTGGAGGCTGGCCTCACGGCCATGCCTAGACCTTTCACTTATGTATTTTCTACGGTGGAGTTTCTACACCCCATAGATTAAGGTGTGGAGCTCTGCTGTTCTTCATGAATTAATACAAGTACTATTATTTTTCTATTCAATTCACGCCTACTTCTTCTCAAAGATATTCACTCGCACTTCAACCTGATGAATGTGATGATCCGTGACACTCATCATCATTCTCACTTATGAACGCGTGCCTGACAACCACTTCCGTTCTATCTGCAATAGCTTGAGTGTGTATCTCTTGGCCTCTTGGTTCACGACACATGGTTGCCTCTCCTGACAACAGAGCATTCCATTCCGTGAGATCAGAGTCTTTGTGGTATAGGCTAGAACCATTCGCAGCATTCCTGAGATCCGGAAAGTCTAAACCTTGTCTGTGGTATTCTGAGTAGGATCTGGGAAGGGATGACTATGGCGAGCTTCAAACCTGCGAATGTGGGGCACAAGTGACAGTGTGCAAAAGGACAATGGTCCTATTTCGACGCTAGCGAGAACCGACAGATGATTAGCTGTGCGGTGACAGCACATATGGATTTGTTTTCATCCGAGAGGATCATACAACTTGCCATGGAAGGAGGTAACGCATGGTTGGAAGAAGACAATAGGAAAGCAGAGGTTCAGAAGCAACAAAGCATCTCCAGACGCTTATCTGAAATTCCCACCAGTGAATTACATAAGTAACTTTATCTTATTTTATATTTTATTTATGATTTTAATTATCAAAACCTCATAACCATTTGAATCTGCTTGACTGAGATTTACAAGGATGACCACAGCTTGCTTCAAGCCGACAATCTCCGTGGGATCGACCCTTACTCACGTAAGGTTTATTACTTGGACGACTGGTATGCAAAATCGTGATCGTTCATTCCTTGGTAACGGTGCCAAAAACTTCATGCGAACGTTCATAATTTCAGATCTTTGTCACAACTTCGCACAACGAACCAGCAAGTGCACTGGGTCGTCCAAGTAATAAGCCTTACGTGAGTAAGGGTCGATCCCACGGAGATTGTCGGCTTGAAGCAAGCTATGGTCACCTTGTAAATCTCAGTCAGGCGGATTCAAATGGTTATAGAGTTTTAATAATTAAAAGATAAATAAAACGTAAAATAGGATAGAGATACTTATGTAATTCATTGGTGAGAATTTCAGATAAGCGTATGGAGATGCTTTGTTCCTTCTGAATCTCTGCTTTCCTACTGTCTTCATCCAATCCTTCATACTCCTTCTATGGCAAGCTTTATGTAGGGCATCACCGTTGTCAATGGCTACTTCCCGTCCTCTCAGTGAAAATGGTCCAAAATGCGCTGTCACCGCACGGCTAATCATCTGTCGGTTCTCGATCATACTGGAATAGGATTCAGTAATCCTTTTGCGTCTGTCACTACGCCCAACACTCGCGAGTTTGAAGCTCGTCATAGCCATCCCTTCCCAGATCCTACTCGAAATACCACAGACAAGGTTTAGACTTTTCGAATATCAAGAATGGCCGCCAATAATTCTAGCCTATACCACGAAGACTCTTATCTCACGATCAGGAGGCTAAGAGATATGCATTCAAGCTTGTTTGCATGTAAAACGGAAGTGTTTGTCAGGCACGCGTTCATAAGTGAGAATGGTGATGAGCATCACATAATCATCACATTCATCATGTTCTTGTGTGCGAATGAATATCTTAGAGAAGAAATAGGCTTGAATTGAATAGAAAAATAATAGTACTTTGCATTAATTCATGAGGAACAGCAGAGCTCCACACCTTAATCTATGGTGTGTAGAAACTCTACCATTGAAAATACATAAGAACAAGGTCTAGGCATGGCTGAATGGCCAGCCTCCCCAAATGGCATATGAATTCGAAAATAGGGAAAAAGACCCCTAGTACAATAGTAAAAAGTTCTACTTATACTAAACTAGTCACTAGGGTTACAGAATTAAGTAAATGATGCAGAAATTCAATTCTGGGCCCACTTGGTGTGTGCTTGGGCTGAGCATCGAAGCTTTCATATAGAGACTCTGATCTTTTTGGAGTTAAACGCCAGTTTGTAACCTGTTTCTGGTGTTTAACTCCAGAATAGGGCAGAGAGCTGGCGTTGAACGCCAATTTGCGTCATCTAAACTCAGATAAAGTATGGACTATTATATATTGCTGGAAAAACCTGGATGTCTAATTTCCAACGCAATTAAGAGTGCGCCATTTGAACTTCTGTAGCTCCAGAAAATCCACTTTGAGTGCAGGGAGGTCAGAATCCAACAGCATTTGCAGTCCTTCTTCAGCCTCTAAATCTGATTTTTGCTCAAGTCCCTCAATTTCAGCCAGAAATTACCTGAAATCATAGAAAAACACAAAAACTCATAGTAAAGTCCAGAAATGTGAATTTTATTTAAAAACTAATAAAAATATAATAAAAACTAACTAAATCATACTAAAAACTATGTAAAAATAATGCCAAAAAGCGTATAAATTATCCGCTCATCACAACACCAAACTTAAATTGTTGCTTGTCCCCAAGCAACTGAAAATCAAATAGGATAAAAATAAGAGAATATACTATAAATTATAAAATATCAATGAAGCTTAGCTCCAATTAAATGAGCGGGACTAGTAGCTTTTTGCCTCTGAACAGTTTTGGCATCTCACTTTATCCCTTGAAGTTCAGAATGATTGGCATCTATAGGAACTTAGAATTCAGATAGTGTTATTGATTCTCCTAGTTCAGTATGTTGATTCTTGAACACAGCTACTTTATGAGTCTTGGCCGTGGCCCTAAGCACTCTGTTTTCCAATATTACCACCGGATACATACATGCCACAGACACATAACTTGGTGAACCTTTTCAGATTGTGACTCAGCTTTGCTAAAGTCCCCAATTAGAAGTGTTCAGGTTTCTTAAGCACACTCTTTTTTTTTTTTTTTTGCTTTGGACCTTGACTTTAACCGCTCAGTCTCAAGTTTTCACTTGACACCTTCACGCCACAAGCACATGGTTAGGGACAGCTTGGTTTAGCCGCTTAGGCCAGGATTTTATTCCTTTAGGCCCTCCTATCCACTGATGCTCAAAGCCTTGGATCCTTTTTATTACCCTTGCCTTTTGGTTTTAAGGGCTATTGGCTTTTTGCTCTTGCCTTTTGGTTTAAAGAGCTTTTGGCTTTTTCTGCTTGCTTTTTCTTTTTCTTTCTCTTTTTTTTCGCCATTTTTCTTTTCTCTTTTTTTTTTCGCAAGCTTTTGTATTCATTGCTTTTTCTTGCTTCAAGAATCAATTTTATGATTTTTTAGATTATCAATAACATTTCTCCTTTTTCATCATTCTTTCAAGAGCCAACATATTTAACATTCATAGACAATAATATCAAAAAACATATGCACTGTTCAAGCATTCATTCAAAAAACAAAAATTATTGTCACCATATCAAAATAATTAAACTAATTTCAAGGATGAATTTGAAATCATGTACTTCTTGTTCTTTTGTTTTTAGAACAGTTTTCATTTAAGAGAGGTGATGGATTCATAGGACATTCATAGCTTTAAGACATAGACACTTAGACACTAATGATCATATAGTAAAGACACAAACATAAATAAAACATAAAGCATAGTAAACAAAAAATAGAAAAATAAGAACAAGGAGATTAAGGAACGGGTCCACCTTGGTGAGGGTGGCGTCTTCCTCTTCTTGAAGAATCAATGGTGCTCTTGAGCTCCTCTATGTCTCTTCCTTGTCTTTGTTGCTCCTCCCTCACAGCTCTTTGATCTTCTCTAATCTCATGGAGGATGATGGAGTGCTCTTGGTGCTCCATTCTTAGTTGTCCCATGTTGGAGCTTAATTCTCCTAGGGAAGTGTTGATTTGCTCCCAATAGTTTTGTGGAGGGAAGTGCATCCCTTGAGGCATCTCAGGGATTTCATGGTGAGGAATTTCCTCATGCTCTTGTTAAGGTCCATGATCTCTTGTTTGCTCCATCTTTTTCTTAGTGATGGGCTTATCTTTATCAATGAGGATGTCTCCCTCTATGTCAATTCCAGCCGAATTGCAGATGTGGCAAATGAGGTGAGGAAAGGCTAACCTTGCCAAAGTGGAAGACTTGTCAGCCACCTTATAGAGTTCTTGAGGTATAATCTCATGAACTTCCACTTTCTCCCCAATCATGATACTATGGATCATGATGGTCCGCTCTATAGTAACTTCAGATCGGTTGTTAGTAGGAATGATTGAGCGTTGAATGAACTCCAACGATTCTCTAGCTACAGGCTTAAGGTCCAGTCTTCTCAATTGAACCGGCTTGCTTCTTGAGTCAACTTTCCATTGAGCTTCTTCTACACATATGTCCATGAGGACTTGGTCCAACCTTTGATCAAAGTTGACCCTTCTAGTGTATGGGCGTGCGTTTTCTTGCATCATTGGCAAGTTGAACGCCAACCTTACATTTTCTGACTGAAATCTAAGTAATTCCCCCGAACCATTGTAAGCCAATTCTTTGGATTCGAGTTCACACTTTGATCATGGTTTCTAGTGATCCATGCGTTTGCATAGAACTCTTGAACCATTAAGATCCCGACTTATTGAATGGGGTTGGTGAGAACTTCCCAACCTTTTCTTCGGATCTCATGTCGGATCTCCGGATACTCATTCTTTTTGAGCTTGAAAGGAACCTCAGGGATGACTTTCTTCTTGTTCACAACTTCATAGAAGTGGTCTTGATAGACCTTTGAGATGAATCTCTCCATCTCCCATGACTCAGAGGTGGAAGTAATTGCTTTCCCTTTCCTCTTTCTTGAGGTTTCTCTGGCCTTAGGTGCCATTAATGATTATGAAAAAACAAAAAGCAATGCTTTTGCCACACCAAACTTAAAATGTTTGCTCGTCCTTGAGCAAAAGAAGAAAGAAAGAAGGAGAAGAAGAAGAAAAATGGAGGAGAGGGAGAGGGGTGTGTATTCGGCCAAGGAGAAGAAGAAAGGGTTGTGTTGTGTGAACATGAAGAAGGAATGAGGGGTTTATATAGGAGTGGGGGGAGGTTTAGGGTTCGGTCATAGGATGGGTTTGGGTGGGAAATGAATTTGAATTTTGGAGGTAGGTGGGGTTTATGGGGAAGAGTGGATGAATGTGAGTGGTTAAGGGTATTTAAGGAAGATGTATGGAGGTGATTAGTGAAGGGTATTTGGGGAAGAGAGTTATGAAAAGGTGTAAAGAGGAGAGAAGAAAAGGTGGGGTAGGTGGGGATCCTGTGGGGCCCACAGATCCAGTGGGGACAATGACTTAGCATCCCTGCTCCAATTGGGCGTGCAAAACGCCCTTATAGTGCATGTCTGGCGTTAAACGCCACCTTGCTGCTTGTTTCTGGCGTTTAATGCCACTTCCATGCTCTGTTTTGGCGTTAAATGCCAGTCTGGTGCTTGTTTCTGGCGTTTAACGCTAGCTTGATGCTTCTTTCTGGCGTTAAACGCTAGTTTGATGCTTCTTACTGGCGTTTAAACGCCAATAAGTTCTTCCTCCAAGGTGAGCTGTTTTTAATGCTATTTTTCATTCTGTTTTTGATTTTTCAGTAGTTTTTGTGACTTCACATGATCATCAACCTAAAAAAATATAAAATAGAAATGGAAAATAATTAAATATAGTTAAATAACATTGGGTTGCCTCCCAACAAGCGCTTCTTTAATGTCAATAGCTTGACAGTGAGCTCTCATGGAGCCTCACAGATGTTCAGAGCATTATTGGGACCTCCCAACACCAAACTTAGAGTTTGACCGTGGGGGCTTTGGTTGACTCTGCAGTGAGAGAAGCTTTTCATGCTTCCTCTCTATGGTTACAGAAGGAGATCCTTGAGTTTTAAACACAAGGTTGTCCTCATTCAGTTGAAGGACTAACTCTCCACTATCCACATCAATCACAGCCTTTGTTGTGGCTAGGAAGGGTCTTCCAAGGATGATGGATTCATCCTCATCCTTCCCAGTGTCTAGGATTATGAAATTAGCAGGGATGTAAAGGCCTTCAACCTTTACTAACATGTCCTCTACTAGTCCATAAGCCTGTTTTCGTGAGTTGTCTACCATCTCTAATGAGATTCTGGCAGCTTGTACCTCAAAGATCCCAAGTTTCTCCATTACAGAGAGTGGCATAAGGTTAATGCCTGACCCCTGGTCACACAGAGCCTTCTCAAAGGTTATGGTGCCTATGGTACAGGGTATTAAGAATTTACCAGGATCCTGTTTCTTTTGAGGTAATTTCTGCCTATCCAATGCATTCAGTTCATTGGTGAGCAAGGGAGGTTCATCTTCCCAAGTCTCATTACCAAATAATTTGGCATTCAGCTTCATGATTGCACCAAGGTATTTAGCAACTTGCTCTTCAGTAATGTCTTCATCCTCTTCAGAGGATGAATACTCATCAGAGCTCATGAAGGGCAAAAGGAGGTTCAATGGAATCTCTATGGTCTCTAGATGAGCCTCAGATTCTTTTGGTTCCTCAAAGGGAAACTCCTTATAGGTCAATGGATGTCCCAGGAGGTCTTCCTCACTAGGATTCACGTCCTTCTCCTCCTCTCTGGGTTCGGCCACACCAAGTAAGGTTATGGCCTTGCACTCTCTTTTTGGATTCTCTTCTGTATTGCTTGGGAGAGTACTAGGAGGAGTTTCAGTGACCCTTTTTCTCAGCTGGCCCACTTGTGCCTCCAAATTTCTAATGGAGGACCTTGTTTCATTCATAAAACTTAGAGTGGCCTTAGATAGATCAGAGACGATATTTGCTAAGCTAGATGGACTCTGCTTAGAATTCTCTGTCTGTTGCTGAGTGGATGATGGAAAAGGCTCACTATTGCTAAACCTGTTTCTTCCACCATTATTAAAGCCTTGTTGAGGCTTTTGTTGATCCTTCCATGAGAAATTTGGATGATTTCTCCATGAGGGATTATAGGTATTTCCATAGGGTTCCCCCATGTAATTCACCTCTACTATTGCAGGTTCTCAGGATCATAAGCTTCTTTTTCAGAAGATGCCTCTTGAGTACTGTTGGATGCAGCTTGCAATCCATTCAGACTCTGAGAAATCATATTGACTTGCTGAGTCAATATTTTATTCTGAGCCAATATGGCATTCAGAGTATCAATTTCAAGAAATCCCTTCCTCTGAGGCGTCCCATTACTCATAGGATTCCTTTCAGAAGTGTACATGAACTGGTTATTTGCAACCATGTCAATGAGTTCCTGAGCTTCTACAGGCATTTTCTTTAGGTGAATGGATCCACCTGCAGAAAAGTCCAATGACATCTTAGATAATTCAGACAGATCATCATAGAATATATCCAGGATGGTCTATTCTGAAAGCATGTCAGAAGGACATATTTTGGTCAGTTGCTTGTATCTCTCCCAAGCTTCATAGAGGGATTCACCTTCTTTCTGTTTGAAGGTTTGAACATCTACTCTAAGCTTGCTAAGCTTTTGAGGAAGAAAGAACTTGGCTAAGAAAGCCGTGACCAGCTTATCCCAAGAGTTCAGGCTATCTTTAGGTTGAGAGTTCAACCATATTCTAGCTCTGTCTCTTACAGCAAACGGGAAAAGCATAAGCCTGTAGACCTCGGGATTAACTCCATTGGTCTTAACAGTATCACAGATCTGCAAGAATTCAGTTAAGAATTGAAAATGATCTTCTGATGGAAGTCCATGAAACTTGCAATTCTGTTGCATCAGAGAAACTAATTAAGGCTTTAGCTCAAAATTGTTTGCTCTAATGGCAGGGATTGAGATGGTTCTTCCATGTAAGTTGGAATTTGGTGCAGTAAAGTCACCAAGCATCTTCCTTGCATCTCCATCATTGTTATTATTTTCGGCCATGTCTCCTTCTTTTTCGAAAATTTCTGTCAGATTTTCTCCAGAGAGTTGTGCTTTAGCTTCCCTTAGCTTCCTCTTCAGAGTCCTTTCAGGTTCAGGATCAGCTTCAACAAGAATATTCTTATCCTTGTCCCTGCTCATATGAAAAAGAAGAGAACAGAAAATAATAGGGATCCTCTTTGCCACAGTAGAGAGGTTCCTTTATGTGAGTAGAAGGGAAGAAAAAGAATTCGAACACAGAAAGAGGGAGAGGGTTCAAATTTTTAAGAAGAAGAGAAGTGTTAGTAGATAAATAAAATAATTAGAAAGAGATAAGGGGGAGAGAATTTCGAAAATTAGAAGAAGAAAAAAATATTTTTATTTTTATTTTAATTATTAGTTAAAATTCAAAAATTAAGAGTAGAAATAAAATTAAAATTAAAATTTGAAACAATTAGTTAATTAAAAGAATTTTGAAAAAAAAAGGTTAGTGATTTTCGAAAATTAGAGAGAGAAAATTAGTTAGGTAGTTTTGAAAAAGATAAGAATCAAACAAAAAGATAAGATTAATTGAAAAGGATTTGAAAATCAATTTTGAAAAGATAAGAAGTTAGAAAAGATTTTGAAATTGATTTTGAAAAAGATGTGATTGAAATTTATTTAGAAAAAGATTTGAAAAAAAAATTTAAAAAGATTTTATTTTGAAAATTTAAGTTGATTACTTGACTAACAAGAAACAAAAAGATATGATTTTAAAATTTAAAGATTGAACCTTTCTTACTAGGCAAGTAACAAACTTAAAATTTTTGAATCAATCACATTAATTGTTAGCATTAATTTTGAAAATATGAAATAGAAATAAGAAAAATATTTTGAAAATAAATTTTGAAAATTTTGAAATTATGAAAGAAAAAATGAAAAAGATTTGATTTTTGAAAAAGATTGAATTTTTAAATTGAAAATTTGACTTGACTCATAAGAAGCAATTAGATTTTAAAAATTTTTGAAAAAGTCAACTCAAATATTCGAATTTTATGAGAAGAAAAGGGAAAGATATTTTTTGATTTTTGAATTTTTAATGATGCAAGAGAAAAACAATGAAAAGACTCAAAACATGAGAATTCAAGATCAAAACACATGACGCATGCAAGAACACTTTGAATGTCAAGATGAACACCAAGAACACCTTGAATGTCAAGATGAACACCAAGAACTTATTTTTGAAAATTTTTAAGAAAAGAAAAACATGCAAGACACCAAACTTAGAAATTTTCAAACTTTAGACACTAACAAATTGAAAATGCATATGAAAAATAAGAAAAGACACAAAACATAAAAATGCAAAGATCAAACAAAGCAAATCATCAAGAACAACTTGAAGATTATGAAGAATACCATGCATGAGTTTCGAAAATTAAAGAACAATTAAAAAGATGCAATTGACACCAAACTTAAAAATTGACACAAGACTTAAACAAGAAACACAAAATTATTTTTGGTTTTATGGTTTTAAAATTTTCTTTTTTGAAAATTTTTCAAAAATTAATTGGAAACAGAAAAATAAGGATTTCAAAATTTTTAATGAGAATTCCAGGAATCATGCAGTGTTAGTCTAAAGCTCCGGTCCAGGAATTAGACATGGCTTACTAACCAGCCAAGCTTTCAGTGAAAGCTCCGGTCCAAAACACTAGACATGGCCAATGGCCAGCCAAGCTTCAGCAGATACAAATCAGGCATATAACAGTTGATTAGATGAGAGTCCAAGGGCTCTTGCCATGATAAGTGGAAGCCTCAGTCCAAAAATTTAGACATGGCTTGACAGCCAGCCAGGCTTCAACAGATCATGAAGAAACTCTAGAATTCATTCTTAAAAATTCTGAAGTCATAGAATAATTTAATTTTTAAATTTTTTTTGAAATTTTTTTTCAAAAATAAAAAGAATAAAAGCAAAAACTTAAAATTAAAATAAAATTACCTAATCTGAGCAACAAGATGAACCGTCAGTTGTCCAAACTCGAACAATCCCCGGCAACGGCGCCAAAAACTTGATATGCAAAATCGTGATAGTTCATTCCTTGGTAACGGCGGCAAAAACTTCATGCGCACGTTCATAATTTCAGTTCTTTGTCATAACTTCGCACAACTAACCAGCAAGTGCACTGGGTCGTCCAAGTAATAAACCTTACATGAGTAAGGGTCGATCCCACGGAGATTGTCGGCTTGAAGCAAGCTCTGGTCACCTTGTAAATCTCAGTCAGGCAGATTCAAATGGTTATAGAGTTTTAATAATTAAAAGATAAATAAAACGTAAAATAGGATAGAGATACTTATGTAATTCATTGGTGAGAATTTCAGATAAGCGTATGGAGATGCTTTGTTCCTTCTGAATCTCTGCTTTCCTACTGTCTTCATCCAATCCTTCATACTTCTTTCTATGGCAAGCTTTATGTAGGGAATCACCGTTGTCAATGGCTACTTCCTGTCCTCTCAGTGAAAATGGTCCAAAATGAGCTGTCACCGCACGGCTAATCATCTGTCGGTTCTCGATCATACTGGAATAGGATTCAGTAATCCTTTTGCGTCTGTCACAACCATCCCTTCCCAGATCCTACTCGAAATACCACAGACAAGGTTTAGACTTTTCGAATCTCAAGAATGGCCGCCAATAATTCTAGCCTATACCACGAAGACTCTTATCTCACGATCAGGAGGCTAAGAGATATGCATTCAAGCTTGTTTGCATGTAGAACGGAAGTGTTTGTCAGGCACGCGTTCATAAGTGAGAATGGTGATGAGCATCACATAATCATCACATTCATCATGTTCTTGTGTGCGAATGAATATCTTATAGAAGAAATAGGCTTGAATTGAATAGAAAAATAATAGTATTTTGCATTAATTCATGAGGAACAGCAAAGCTCCACACCTTAATCTATGGTGTGTAGAAACTCTACCGTTGAAAATACATAAGAACAAAGTCTAGGCATGGCCGAATGGCCAGCCTCCCCAAATGGCATATGAATTCGAAAATAGGGAAAAAGACCCCTAGTACAATAGTAAAAAGTTCTACTTATACTAAACTAGTCACTAGGGTTACAGAATTAAGTAAATGATGCAGAAATTCAATTCCGGGCCCACTTGGTGTGTGCTTGGGCTGAGCATTGAAGCTTTCATGTGTAGAGACTCTGATCTTTTTGGAGTTAAACGCCAGTTTATAACCTGTTTCTGGTGTTTAACTCCAGAATAGGGCAGAGAGCTAGCGTTGAACGCCAGTTTGCATCGTCTAAACTCAGGCAAAGTATGGACTATTATATATTGCTGGAAACCCTGGATGTCTACTTTCCAAAGCGATTGAGAGCGTACCATTTGGACTCCTGTATCTCCGGAAAATCCACTTTGAGTGCAGGGAGGTCAGAATCCAACAGCATTTGCAGTCATTCTTCAGCCTCTAAATCTGATTTTTGCTGAAGTCCCTCAATTTCAGCCAGAAATTACCTGAAATCACAGAAAAATACACAAACTCATAGTAAAGTCCAGATAATGTGAATTTTATTTAAAAACTAATAAAAATATACTAAAAACTAACTAAATCATACTAAAAACTATGTAAAAATAATGCCAAAAAGCGTATAAATTATCCGCTCATCAACGACCCAGTGCACTTGCTGGTTAGTTGTGCGGAGTTGTGAAAAAGAGTTGAGATTAAGATTGTGTGTACCAAGTTTTTGACGCCATTATTAGAGATCACAATTTCGTGCACCAAGTTTTTGGCGCCGTTGCCGGGGATTGTTCGAGTTTGGACAACTGACGGTTCATCTTGTTGCTCAGATTATGTGATTTTATTTTAATTTTAAGCTTTTTATTTTCGAAAAATTCAAAAAAATAAAAATAAAAATAACATATAATTTATATTTGTTCTTCAAAATTTTTAAGAATGAATTCTAGAGTTTCAGATGATATGTTGAAGCCTGGCTGTTAAGCCATGTCTAATTTTTTTTTTGGACTGAGGCTTCCACTTATCATTGCAAGAGCCTTTGGATTCCCATCTAATTGGCTGTTGTATGTCTGATTTGTTTGTTGAAACTTGGCTGGCCATTTGGCCATGTCTAATCTTTTGGACCGAAGCTTTCACATAAAGCTTGACTGGCTATTAAGCCATGTCTAAATTTTTGGACCGAAGCTTTAGACTAACATTGCATGATTCCTGGAATTCCTATTAAAAATTTTGAATTTATTTATTTTCTTTTTCCAAATTAATTTTTGAAAAATAAAAAAAAATTTAATAAAATCATAAAAACTAAAAAAATTTTTTGTGTTTCTTGTTTGAGTCTTGTGTCAAATTTTAAGTTTGGTGTCAATTGCATCTTTTTAATCTTTCTTCAAAAGTTTTCGAAAATCTAGGCATTGAGTTTCGTTCTTCATTGATCTTCAAGTTGTTCTTGATGATTTTTCTTATTTGATCTTTATATTTTTCTTGTTTGTATTTTTTTCTTGTTTTTCATATGTATTCTTGAATTATTAGTGTCTAAAGTTTAAAAATTTTTAAGTTTGGTGTCTTGCATATTTTTCTTTTCTTAAAAATTTTCAAAAATAAGTTCTTGGTGTTCATCTTGACATTCAAAGTGTTCTTGCATGCATTAGTTGTTTTGATTTTAATTTCTTATGTTTTGTGTCATTTTTATGTTTTTCTCTTTCCTCATTAATTTCAAAAATAAAAAAATATCCTTCCCTTTATTTTGCTCATAAATTTCAAAATTTTGAATTGATTTAGTCAAAAGTTTTAAAATTTGATTGTTTCTTATTAGTCAAGTCAAAATTTCAACTTCAAAATCCTATCTTTTTCAAATCTTTTTCAAAAATAAAATCTTTTTCATTTTTTTTAATTATTTTCGAAAATTCTCAAAATCAATTTTCAAAATCTTTTCTTAATTTTGCTTCATATTTTCGAAATTAATGCTAACATTTAATGTTTAGATTCAAAAATTTTCAAGTTGTTACTTGCTTATTAAGAAAGGATCAATCTTTAAATTCTAAAATCATATCTTTTAGTTTCTTATTAGTCAAGTAATCAACTTTAATTTAAAAAAAAATCAAATCTTTTTAATTTCCTTTTCAAATCTTTTTCAATTAACCACTTAACTTTTTGTTTGATTTTAAAAGTTTACTATTTCAATCATATCTTTTTCAAAACGACCCAACTACTTTTCTCTCTCCAATTTTCGAAAATCACTAACCACTTTTTCAAAAATCTTTTTAATTAATTAATTTATTTAGTTTTCAAATTTTATTTTATTTCTTCCCTTAATTTTTGAATACTAACCAATAATTAAAATAAAAAAAAATATTTTCCTTTTATTTTAATTTAAAATTCGAATTCTCTCTCCCTCATCTCTTTCTATCTATTTATTTATTTACTAACACTTCTCTTCTTCTTATAATTCGAACCCTTTCTCCCTCTCTGTGTTCGAATTCTTCAACTTCTCTCTTCTTCATTCTACTCTTCTATTCTTCTACTCACATAAAGGAATCTCTATACTGTGACATAGAGGATTCCTATTTTTTTCTGTTCTCTTCTTTTTCATATGAGCAGGAGCAAGGATAAGAACATTCTTGTTGAAGCTGATCCGGAACCTGAATGGACTCTAAAGAGGAAGCTAAGAGAAGCTAAAGCACAACACTCTAGAGAGGACCTGACATAATTTTTTGAAAAAGAAGAAGAGATGGCCGAACCCAACAACAATGGTGGAGATGCAAGGAAGATGCTTGGTGACTTTATTGCACCCTCTTCTGACTTCTGTGGAAGGAGCATCTCAATTTCTGCAATTGGAGCAAACAACTTTGAGCTTAAGCCTCAATTAGTTTATCTGATGCAACAGAATTGCAAGTTTTATGGACTTCCATTGGAAGATCCTCATCAGTTCTTAGCTAAATTCTTGTAAATTTGTGACACTGTTAAGACCAATGGGGTTAATTCTGAGGTCTACAGACTTATGCTTTTTCCCTTTGCTGTAAGAGACAGAGTTAGGACATGGTTGGACTGATCACAACCTAAAGATAGCCTAAAATCTTGGGAAAAGTTGGTCAATACTTTCTTGGCCAAGTTCTTTTCACCTCAAAAGTTGAGCAAGCTTAGAGTGGAAGTCCAAACCTTCAAACAGAAGGAAGGTAAATCCCTCTATAAAGCTTGGGAAAGATACAAGCAATTGATCAGAAGGTGTCCTTCTGACATGTTTTCAGAATGGAGCATCATATGTATATTCTATGATGGTTTATCTGAATTGTCCAAGATGTCATTGGACCACTCTGCTGGGGGATCTCTTCATCTGAAGAAGAAGCCTGCAGAAGCCCATGAACTCATTGAAATGGTTGCAAATAACCAGTTCATGTATACTTCTGAAAAATAATCCTGTAAATAATGGGACAACTCAGAAAAAAGGAGTTCTTAAGATTGATACTCTGAATGCCATATTGGCTCAGAATAAAATATTGACTCAACAAGTCAACATGATTTCTCAGAGTCTGTCTGGAATGCAAGCTGCAACAGGCAGTACTAAGGAAGCTTCCTCTGAAAAAGAAGCCTATGACCCTGAGAATCCTGCAATGGAAGAGGTGAATTACATGGGAGAATCCTATGGAAACACCTACAATTCTTCATGGAGGAATCATCCTAATCTCTCATGGAAGGATCAACAGAAGCCTAATCAAGGCTTCAATAATAATAATGGTGGGAGAAATAGGTTTGGCAATAGCAAACCTTTTCCATCATCTTCTCAGCAATAGACAGAGAATTCTAAGCAGAGCCATTCTGACTTAGAAACTGTAGTCTCTGATCTATCTAAGACCACTCTCAGTTTCATGACTGAAGCAAGGTCCTCCATTAGAAATTTGGAAGCACAAGTGGGTCAGCTGAGTAAAAGAGTTAATGAACTCCCTCCTAGTACTCTCCCAAGCAATACAGAAGAGAATCCAAAAAGAGAGTGCAAGGCCATAACTATAACCAACATGGCCGAACCTGGAGAGGAAGAAAAGGCAATGATTTCCAATGAGGAAGACCTTAATGGACATCCACTGGCCTCTGAGGAGTTCCCTATTGAGGAACCAAAAGAATCTGAGGCTCACATTGTAACAACCCTGATTTTCGAGTACGTGAGATCTTTTCTGAAAGTACTGATTTCTCCGGAAGATCAGTAAGGGGAGAACCACTTCTATATCATCAAGTATCTTGATCCTCATTGTCGTTACGTCTTCTTTAAGCTAGAACTTTTTGAGGCAAGCTCGATAATGCAATCACGAAGAACCTAGTTTTTAAACCGTATTGGTTTGGAGTTTTGATCCTATTTTTCGTAAATAATCTCAGTTTGATGAACCGGACTTGATTTATGAGAGAAGCGAGATAATAAGATAACATTATCATTATATTAGTATTAGAAGCTTCTTGAATGATATTATAAGGTTACCTAGTCTGTTTTAGTTAAAAACAGAAAACTGGTTTAATTGGGTTCACAATTTACTGGTGTAGCTTAGCACCAGCACTCTCTGATGACTTTAGCAATGCTAAGGCCTCATTATTCATATTTTATTCTCATATTAAATATGTTACTAGTGTCATTTATGCTAGTAGCTCAGAAAATAATTTTTAGAGATTTTTTACAAGTGTTCCGATACATCTAGTTTTAGTAGTTATACACATGAGATATTTTAATATTATTTTAATCCACCTCCAAGCCAACCAATCACAACTCACCCTACACCCCCAAAACCCCCAAGTCTGGTTCATTTTCACCTTGTGGCCGAAATTCTCAAGAGAGAAAAAGAGAGAAAAGTTCTTAGTTCCAAATCTTCAAAGCTTGATTTCTGCTGAACTAAAACTCAAATCAAAATTCCAATCCGACCAAAATGATCCTCTCTTCTTTCTCTACATAATCATATGACTTATCAAGGCTAGAATCAAGGTGAGTTGGCTGCACCATCTCTCTTTTGATTCGGTTTCAAGGAAACATACTTAAATATGTATTTTCCTGATGTGATTTAGGAGGAAAAAGTACTTAAGGACCACCTGAAAGTTTAATTGAATGAGGAGCAGCAAAACCAGGTAGGGTGTCACAAAATTAATCTTGATTATTTGTGTTTGAGTTGTGTGAATGTTGTATAAATTGGCTGTGCTAAAAATTGGTTTCATATATGATTGATTCTTAGTGAAAATTTGGTGAAATTTTGATGAAATTTGATGAAATTCAAGCTTTAAAGTTCATGTACATGGGCAGCTGGAAAAATGAAACCCTAAGCTTAAATTGAGGATCAATTTGGGTTGAAATCATGTAGAAAAGATGGGATTTTAGTGGCTGAAATTTTATTTTGAATTATGGTAAAAATCGGTTGCTGAAAATTAAAGACTGAAAAACGGGTAAAAACAGAGAAAGAATCGGAAGAATTTATGAAGAACATGAAAAACACTTTGAGTGTGATGAAGAACAATGAAGAACACCTTTTTGATCCATAAAAGGGCAAGGAAGTAAATATTTTGGTGTTTGGGGGGGGTATTTGGTAATTTCTGAAAGTTAGGGTGGTAAAAGTAGAAATATTAAAAGTTACGAGTGGTAAAAAGTGAATTTTAAAGGTTAAAAGTAAAAGTAAGTTAATTTTCGAAAATTTAATGATAAAATAATAAATAATAATAAAATATTAAATAATAATATTTAATTAAAAATAATATTTTAATAAAATTAATAAAATAATGCGGAAAAGGCAGTTTTCTGTAAAAGCTTTAGAAAGAAAACTTTAAGCGTAGAATCTCATAATTACCTTCATAAAACACTTAGGGAGTGGTAATAACATGTTAGTGAGGCAAAGATAAAGGAAAGATAAGAAGTTAAAGAAAAGATAAAAATCAAAGAAAAAGTCTGTAAAATTTTAATGACAGAAAAACAGACAGAGACTAGTGAACGAACTAGGGCAACTTAGTTAGTACTTGAGTTGCAACTAGGATTAGGTATAATATGAAAAGTTAAACTACTTCAGTATAGACTTAATGAACCTATACTTGGGACAGGCTAACTATTCATTCCGAAATTTACATAAGCCTTAAAAACAAATGTTAAACAGAGAAATCAGGGCAGAATAAAGTAACACAAAGAATAGAGTAACCAGAGTAAAGTAAAGAGATAAAGAAAAAAAAGAGTAATAGGGATATAGAGAAAAGAGTAATGTGAGCAGAGGAAACAGATACAGAGAAAAGAGTAATCAGAGCAGAGTAAACAAACAAAGCGAAAAGAGTAGTAAAACCCACGGACGGATAATTGGTTAAATACGGGAAGTACCCACGAACTGAATGATCATTGATCTCGGGGAAACCTACAAACTGTTAACTATTTTATAGGTGGGAAAAATCCACGAACTGATAATCATTGATTACGGGAATAACCCACGAACTGAAGATTACTGTATTGTTGAGTATTGATCTCGGGTATAGCCCACGAACTGAGGATCGTGTTTGTTGTTGTATGTTGATCTCGGGTATAACCCATGAACTGAAGATTACTGTAATGTTGAGTATTGATCTCGGGTATAGCCCACGAACTGAGGATCGTGTTTGTTGTTGTATGTTGATCTCGGGGAAACCCACGAACTGAGGATCATTGTTTTGTTTGTGAATTGATCTCGGGGACGCCCACGAACTGAGGATCACTATTTTCCCTTGTGTGTATATTATGGGGTCGAGCTTTGTGCCGACTGCTGGTAGTCACGAAAGAGTGGTATTCTTACCACCGACACGTATGCACTAAGGACACAAAGGGAAACCATATCTAAGACTGGTTCTTAGGTAATGTCGGGCTATAGGGTGTAAACCGACACGTGAGCTCATGGCCTGCATAGGAAAGACATGCATCATACTTGGTTGTGCATTTCCTCTGTTATGATTATTGAATGAATGTATGCTCTGTTTGTTTGTATTCTATTCTTTGTATTTGTGTTTTATTTCCTTGTATTCTTTTGTTTGCGTTCTGCTTTCTGTTTTTTTTTTATTTTCTCTATTTATCTATATTTTCTGTTCACTACTTCTCGGTGTTTTGCTATTCGTCTGCTAAACAACACGGAATTAATGAACTTAACTAATAACCCCGACCCTACTAAGAACTCCCCAGTTCTTACCCCTTCTCTCTCCCTTCCCCCTTCAGATGGAAGCAAGAGTTCCCTTCCGTAATTCGCTGACGATCGTACGCAAAAAAAAAAAAGGATTCCGCTCTAGGTAGTCTTCTGAGACTAGAGTGAACTCCGTTACCTATTTATATGTATATACTGTGAGGCCAGCCAACGTCTACACCCCGTTTGTATGCAAACTTTAACTTAAATCCTGTGTACGAGACTCCTGTTATGTAGCTACTTGATGAAGTACCAGAGAGACGTCATATGGCAATGACTGATCGTGCAGAGGAGTAGTATATGATGTTCCACCCTTTGATGACATTCGACCCGACTCGAATTTTGATGGCTTAGAACATACTTTCCCTCGCCTTAGTTGTTTAGAGGGACTAGGTGAGTATAGAGTCTAGGCTAGCCTTGGCGCCAGCTTAGGGACTTCTTGAACAGGTCAGGCCCTGGGATGTTGTATGTATATATATGTATATAGTTATTATCTAGTTATATCTAGGGGTGTTCTAACTAAAAGCTTATACTTAAATAAAAGCTGGATCACGGAATGTTATTAACTGCTTGTGATGTATTTATGTGTGGTTGTTTATAACTGTTTTATCTGTTATCAGTTCTGAATTGATTATGAATGATTCCGTCTATTAATCCAAACGTTTTCAAAAAAAAAATACCCCGCAAATTAACTACGTTTTTAACAACGAATCAGGCTCATATGATAAATAGTAGATAATAATTAGGAAGACAAATTGGTAGCGCTCAGTTTCTGGTATGATCTAGACATATTGAAAATTGGGTCGTTACACACACAGAGACCATAGAGATTCCCCTGAACTTACTGTTGCCATTCATCAGCTCTGATGAGTATTCTTCCTCTGAAGAGGATAAAGATATTGCTGAAAAGTAAGTTGCTCAATATCTAGGAGCAATCATGAAGCTGAATGCCAAGTTATTTAGTAATTAGACTTGGGAGGATGAACCCCCATTGCTCATCAATAAACTGAATGATCTGGTTCAACTGAAATTACCTCAGAAGAAACAGGATACTGGAAAGTTCTTAATACCTTGTACCATAGGCACCATGACCTTTAAGAAGGCTCTATGTGACCTTGGATCAAGTATAAACCTCATGCCCCTCTCTGTAATGGAGAAACTAGGGATCTTTGAGGTGCAAGCTGCAAGAATCTCATTAGAGATGGCAGACAATTCAAGTAAACAAGCTTATGGACTTGTAGAGAATGTCTTAGTGAAGGTTGAAGGCTATTACATCCCTGCTGACTTCATAATCCTAGAGACTGAGAAGGATGAAGATGAATCCATCATCCTTGGAAGACCCTTCCTAGCCACAACAAGAGCTGTGATTGATGTGGACAGAGGAGAGTTAGTCCTTCAAGTGAATGAGGACTACCTTGTGTTTAAGACTCAAGGATCTTCTTCTGTAATCATGGAGAGGAAGCATGAAAAGCTTTTCTCAATACAGAGTCAAACAGAGCCCCCACACTCAACTTCTAAGTTTGATGTTGGGAGGTGATGAGCGGATAATTTATACGCTTTTTGGCATTATTTTTAGTATGTTTTTAGGAGAATCTAGTTACTTTTCGGGATGTTTTCATTAGTTTTTATGTTAAATTCACATTTCTGGACTTTACTATGAGTTTGTGTGTTTTTCTGTGATTTCAGGTATTTTCTGGCTGAAATTGAGGGACTTGAGCAAAAATCAGATTCAGAGGTTGAAGAAGGACTGCTGATGCTGTTGGATTCTGACCTCCCTACAATCAAAGTGGATTTTCTGGAGCTACAGAACTCAAAATGGCGCGCTTCCAATTGAGTTGGAAAGTAGACATCCAGGGCTTTCCAGAAATATATAATAGTCTACACTTTGCCCAAGTTTAGATGACGCAAACTGGCGTTCAACGCCAGCCCTCTGCCCAATTCTGGCGTCCAGCGCCAGAAACAAGTTGCAAAGTGGAATTCAACGCCCAAACTGGCACAAAAGCTGGCGTTCAACTCCAAGAAGGACCTCTACACGTGAAACACTCAAGCTCAGCCCAAGCACACACCAAGTGGGCCCCAGAAGTGGATTTATGCATCAATTACTTACTTCTGTAAACCCTAGTAGCTAGTTTATTATAAATAGGACCTCTTACTATTGTATTATGGATCTTTGGTCTCAGTTTTAATCCATTGTTCATCTTAGGAGACTATTGATCACGTTTTGAGGGCTGGCCTCTCAGCCATGCCTGGACCTTTCACTTATGTATTTCAAACGGTAGAGTTTCTGCACTTCATAGATTAAGGTGTGGAGCTCTGCTGTTCCTCAAAGATTAATGCAAAGTACTACTATTTTCTATTCAACTCATCTTATTTCGCTTCTAAGATATTCATTTGCACTTCAACCTGAATGTGATGAACGTGACAATCATCATCATTCCCTATGAACGCGTGCCTGACAACCACTTCCGTTCTACATTAGATTGAATGAGTATCTCTTAGATCTCTTAATCAGAATCTTCGTGGTGTAAGCTAGAATGATGGCGGCATTCAAGAGAATCCGGAAAGTCTAAACCTTGTCTGTGGTATTCCGAGTAGGATTCAATGATTGAATGACTGTGATGAGCTTCAAACTCGCGATTGCTGGGCGTAGTGACAGACGCAAAAGGATAGTAAATCCTATTCCAGCATGATCGAGAACCAACAGATGAATAGCCGTGCCGTGACAGGGTGCGTTAACCATATTCACTGAGAGGATAGGATGTAACTATTGACAAGGGTAATGCCTCCAGACGATTAGCCGTGCCGTGACAGGGCATTTGGATCATTTTCCCGAGAGAAGACCGAAAGTAGCCATTGACAATGGTGATGCATTACATAAAGCCAGCCATGGAAAGGAGTAAGACTGATTGGATGAAGATAGCAGGAAAGTAGATGTTCAGAGGAACGAAAGAATCTCTATTCGTTTATCTAAAATTTTCACCAATGATTTACATAAGTATTTTTATCACTATTTTATTAATTATTTTCGAAAACCCCATTACTATTTTATATCCGCCTGACTGAGATTTACAAGGTGACCATAGCTTGCTTCATACCAACAATCTCCGCGGGATTCGACCCTTACTCACGTAAGGTATTACTTGGACGACCCAGTGCACTTGTTGGTTAGTTGTGTGAAGTTGTGAACCATGGTATTGGCATCATGTTTTTGGCGCCATTACCAGGGAAAGAAAGAGCGATGAATTTTACATAATCAAAGTGTAATCACAATTTCTGCGCACCAAGTTTTTGGCGCCGTTGCCGGGGATTGTTCGAGTTTGGACAACTGAAGGTTCATCTTTTTGCTCAGATCAGGTAATTTTCTTTTTGTTTTGTTTTCAAAAATTTTTCAAAAATCTTTCAAAAATTTTTCTTTTGTTTTCGAAAATAAAAAATAATAATAAATATAATGTTTTCAAAAATAAATTATTCTATGGCTTCAAAATTTTTAAGAATGAATTCTAGAGTTTCATGGTAACATGTTGAATCCTATCTGGTTGAAAAGCCATACCCAAACTTCTTTGGGATTGGTCTTCAACTAAGCACCTCAATGGATGTAAATCCATTCTAAAGCTTGGCTGGCTATTAAGCCATGCCTGACCCTTTGATTGGAGCTTTAGACTAAAGAGCATAAGATTCCTGGAATTCATATTAAAAATTTTGGAATCCTTATTTTTGTTTTTCAAATAATTTTCGAAAAAAAAAATACAAAAAAATTAGAAAATCATAAAAATCAAAAATATTTTTTGTGTTCTTGTTTGGGTCTTGAGTCATGTTATAAGTTTGGTGTCAATTGCATGTGCATCTTGCATTTTTCGAAAAAATCATGCATTCATAGTGTTCTTCATGATCTTCAAGTTGTTCTTGGTAAGTCTTCTTGTTTGATCTTTGCATTTGCATGTTTTGTGTCTTTTCTTGTTTTTCATATGCATTCTTGAATTCTTAGTGTCTAAGCATTAAAGAATTCTAAGTTTGGTGTCTTGCATGTTTTCCTTGCATTAAAAATTTTTCAAAAATATGTTCTTGGTGTTCATCTTGACATTCAAAGTGTTCTTGGTGTTCATCTTGACATTCATAGCATTCTTGCATGCTTTCATTGTTTTAATCTAAAAATTTCATGCATTGCATCATTTTTCTGTTTTTCTCTCTCATCAAAAAAATTTTTTTTCAAAAATCAAAAAAATATCTTTCCCTTTTTCTCTCTTAAAATTTCGAAAATTAGATTTGACTTTTTCAAAAATTTTTATAAATCCAGTTATTTTTATGAGTCAAATCAAATTTTCAATTTGAAAATCTTATCTTTTTCAAAATCTTTTTCAAAAATCAAATCTTTTTCATTTTTCTTAGTTATTTTCGAAAATTTTAAAAATATTTTTCAAAAATCTTTTTCTTATCTTTCTCACATAATTTTCGAAAATAACATCATCAATTAATGTTTTGATTCAAAAATTTCAAGTTTGTTACTTGCTTGTTAAGAAAGATTCAAACTTTAAGTTATAGAATCATATCTTGTGATTTCTTGTGAATCAAGTCATTAATTGTGATTTTAAAAATCAAATCTTTTTCAAAACTAACTTCAATCATATCTTTTCAAAAATATCTTCTTATCTTATCTTTTTCAAAATATCTTTTCTAACTTCTTATCTTCTTATCTTTTCAAAATTGATTTTCAAATTTGTTTCAACTAACTAACTAACTTTTTGTTTGTTTCTTATCTTTTTCAAAACTACCTAATTAACTCTCTCCTCTAATTTTCAAAAATATCTTCCCTCTTTTTCAAAAATTCTTTTTAACTAACTAATTATTTTAATTTTTTATTTTCAAAAATTACTAACCTTTTTCAAAAACTATTTTCAAAAATCACTAACTCTTTTTCAAAAATTATTTTCGAAATTTTCCCTCTCTCATCTTATTCTATTTATTTATTCATCTACTAACATCTCTCCCCCACCCACCAAAAATCCGAACCCTCTCTCTCTCTCTTTCTGAGTTCAGATTTTTCTCTTCTTCTTTTCTTCTACTAACAATAAGGAACCTCTTTACTGTGACATAGAGGATTCCTCTTCTTTTCTTTTTCTCTTCTCTTTCTTATGAGTAGGGACAGAGAAAAAGGCATTCTTGTTGAAGCTGATCCAGAACCTGAAAGGACTCTGAAGAGAAAACTAAGAGAAGCTAAATTACAACAATCCAGAGACAACCTTATTGAAAATTTCAAACAAGTAAAGGAGATGGCAGCCGAACCCAACAACAATAATGCAAGGAGAATGCTTGGTGACTTTACTGCACCTAATTCTAATTTACATGGAAGAAGCATCTCCATTCCTACCATTAGAGCAAACAATTTTGAGCTGAAACCTCAGCTAGTTTCTCTGATGCAGCAGAACTGCAAGTTTCATGGACTTCCATCTGAAGATCCTTTTCAGTTCTTAACTGAATTCTTGCAGATCTGTGATACTGTTAAGACTAATGGAGTAGATCCTGAAGTCTACAGGCTCATGCTTTTCCCTTTTGCTGTAAGAGACAGAGCTAGAGTGTGGTTGGACTCTCAACCCAAAGATAGCCTGAACTCTTGGGATAAGCTGGTCACGGCTTTCTTAGCCAAGTTCTTTCCTCCTCAAAAGCTGAGCAAGCTTAGAGCTGATGTTCAAACCTTCAGACAAAAAGAAGGTGAATCCCTCTATGAAGCTTGGGAAAGATACAAGCAGCTGACCAAAAAGTGTCCTTCTGACATGCTTTCAGAATGGACCATCTTGGATATATTCTATGATGGTTTATCTGAACTATCAAAGATGTCATTGGATACTTCTGCAGGTGGATCCATTCACCTAAAGAAAACGCCTGCAGAAGCTCAAGAACTCATTGACATGGTTGCTAATAACCAGTTCATGTACACTTCTGAGAGGAATCCTGTGAGTAATGGGACGCCTATGAAGAAGGGAGTTCTTGAAGTTGATACTCTGAATGCCATATTGGCTCAGAACAAAATATTGACTCAGCAAGTCAATATGATTTCTCAGAGTCTGAATGGAATGCAAGCTGCATCCAACAGTACTCAAGAGGCTTCTTATGCAGAAGAAGCTTATGATCCTGAAAACCCTGCAATAGCAGAGGTGAATTACTTAGGTGAACCTTATGGAAACACCTATAATCCATCATGGAGAAATCATCCAAATTTCTAATGGAAGGATCAAAGGCCTCAACAAGGCTTTAATAATGGTGGAAGAAACAGGTTTAGCAATAGCAAGCCTTTTCCATCATCCACTCAGCAACAGACAGAGAACTCTGAACAAAATACTTCTAATTTAGCAAATTTAGTCTCTGATCTATCTAAGGCCACTGTGAGTTTCATGAATGAAACAAGGTCTTCCATTAGAAATTTGGAAGCACAAGTGGGCCAGCTGAGTAAAAGGATCACTGAAATCCCTCCTAGTACTCTCCCAAGCAATACAGAAGAGAATCCAAAAGGAGAGTGCAAGGCCATTGACATAAGCACCATGGCCGAACCTGTAAGGGAAGGAGAGGACATGAATCCCAAGGAGGAAGACCTCCTGGGACGTCCAGTGATCAATAAGGAGCTTCCCTCTGAGGAACCAAAGGACTCTGAGGCTCATCCAGAGACCATAGAGATTCCATTGAACCTCCTTATGCCATTCATGAGCTCTGATGAGTATTCCTCTTCTGAAGAGAATGAGGATGTTACTGAAGAGCAAACTGCCAAGTTTCTTGGTGCAATCATGAAGCTGAATGCCAAATTATTTGGTATTGAAACTTGGGAAGATGAACCTCCCTTGTTCACCAATGAACTAAGTGATCTGGATCAACTAACATTGCCTCAGAAGAGACAGGATCCTGGAAAGTTCATAATACCTTGTACCATAGGCACCATGATCTTTAAGGCTCTGTGTGACCTTGGTTCAGGAATAAACCTCATGCCCCTCTCTGTAATAGAGAAACTGGGAATCTATGGGGTGCAAGCTGCTAAAATCTCATTAGAGATGGCAGACAATTCAAGAAAATAGGCTTATGGACAAGTAGAGGACGTGTTAGTAAAGGTTGAAGGCCTTTACATCCCTGCTGATTTCATAGTCCTGGATACTGGAAAGGAAGAGGATGAATCCATCATCCTAGGAAGACCTTTCCTAGCCACAGCAAGAGCTGTGATTGATGTGGACAGAGGAGAATTAATCCTTCAATTGAATGAGGACAACCTTGTGTTTACAACTCAAGGATCTCTCTCTGCATCCATGGAGAGGAAGCATAAAAAGCTTCTCTCAAAGCAGAGTCAAACAAAACCCCCACAGTCAAACTCTAAGTTTGGTGTTGAACCCCCATATCCAAACTCTAAGTTTGGTGTTGGAGAGTCTCAACAATGCTCTGAACATCTGTGAGGCTCCATGAGAGCCCACTGTCAAGCTATTGACATTAAAGAAGCGCTTGTTGGGAGGCAACCCAATTTTTATTTATCTAACTATATTTTTCTTAGTTATATGTCTTTATAGGTTCATGATCATGTGGAGTCACAAAATAAATATAAAAATTGAAAACGGAATCAAAAATAGCAGAAGAAAAATCACACCCTGGAGGAAGCATCTGCCTGGCGTTCAACGCCAGAACAGAGCATGGTTCTGGTGCTGAACGCCCAAAATGGGTAGTATCTGGGCGCTGAACGCCCAGAACAACCATGGTTCTGGCGTTCAATGCCAGAAATGGGCAACAAATGGGCGTTGAACGCCCAAAATGGGCACCAACCTGGCGCTGAACTCCCAGAGTTGTGTGCAAGGGCATTTTACATGCCTAATTTGGTGCAAGGTTGTAAATCCTTGAATACCTCAGGATCTGTGAACCCCACAGGATCATCTCAGGATCTGTGGACCCCACAGGACCCCACAGGATCACCTCAGGATCTGTGGACCCCACAGGATCCCCACCTACCTCCACTCACTTCTTCTCATTCCTCACCACTCTCTTTCACACAATTCCATAAACACTCTTCCCTAAAACCCTTCACCAATCACCTCCATCCCTCTTCCCCATCACATCTTCACCACTCACATCCATCCACTCTTCCCCATAAACCTACCTCATAAACTCCACCTACCTTCAAAATTCAAAATCAATTTCCCACCCAAACCCACCCTATATGGCCGAAACTTAACCCCCTCCCTCCCCTATATAAAGCCTTCCATTCTTCCTCATTTTCACACAACACAACCCTCTCTTCTCTTCTTGGCCGAAACACAACCCCTTCTCCCTCTCCTCCATTTTTTCTTCTTCTTCCTCTATTCTTTCTTCTCTTGCTCGAGGGCGAGCAAAATTCTAAGTTTGGTGTGGTAAAAGCATAAGCTTTTTGTTTTTCCATTACCATTGATGGCACCTAAGACCAGAGAATCCTCTAGAAAAGGGAAAGGGAAGACAAAAGCTTCCACCTCCGAGTCATGGGAGATGGAAAGGTTCATCTCCAAAGCCCATCAAGACCACTTCTATGATGTTGTGGCCAAGAAGAAGGTGATCCCCGAGGTCCCTTTCAAACTCAAAAGAAATGAGTATCCGGAGATCTGACATGAAATTCAAAAAAGAGGTTGGGAAGTTCTAACAAATCCCATCCAACAAGTCGGCATCCTAATGGTTCAAGAGTTCTATGCCAATGCATGGATCACCAAGAACCATTATCAAAGTAAGAACCCGGATCCAAAGAACTATGTTACAATGGTTCAGGGGAAATACTTAGATTTTAGTCCGAAAAATGTGAGGTTGGCGTTCAACTTGCCAAACATGGAAGAGAACGCACGCCCCTACACAAGAAGAGTCAACTTTGATCAAAGGTTGGACCAAGTCCTCATGGACATATGTGTAGAAGGAGCTCAATGGAAGATTGACTCAAAAGGCAAACCGGTTCAACTAAGAAGACTGGACCTTAAGCCTGTAGCTAGAGGATGGTTGGAGTTCATTCAATGCTCAATCATTCCCACTAGCAACCGTTCTGAAGTTACTATAGACCGGGCCATCATGATCCATAGCGTCATGATTGGAGAAGAGGTGGAAGTTCATGAGATTATACCTCAAGAACTCTACAAGGTGGCTGACAAGTCCTCCACTTTGGCAAGGTTAGCCTTTCCTCACCTCATTTGCCACCTATGCAATTCGGCTGGGATTGACATAGAGGGAGATATCCTCATTAAAGAGGACAAGCCCATCACTAAGAAAAAGATGGAGCAAGCAAGAGAGCCCATTCATGGAGCTCAAGAGGCGTATGAAGCTCATCACCATGAGATCCCGGAGATGCCTCAAATGCACTTTCCTCCACAAAACTATTAGGAGCAAATCAACACCTCCCTAGGAGAATTGAGTTCCAATATGGGACAACTAAGGATGGAACATCAAGAGCACTCCATCATCCTTCATGAAATAAGAGAAGATCAAAAAGCAATGAGGGAAGAGCAACAAAGACAAGGAAGAGACATAGAAGAGCTCAAGGACATCATTGGTTCCTCAAGAAGGAAACGCCACCATCACTAAGGTGGACTCATTCCTTGTTCTTACTTTCTCTGTTTTTCGTTTTCTCTATGTTAAGTGCTTATCTATGTTTGTGTCTTCATTACATGATCATTAGTATTTAGTAACTTTGTCTTAAAGATATGAATGTCCTATGAATCCATCACCTCTCTTAAATAAAAACTGTTTTAATTCAAAAGAACAAGAAGTACATGAGTTTCGAATTTATCCTTGAACTTAGTTTAATTATATTGATGTGGTGACAATGCTTCTTGTTTTCTGAATGTATGCTTGAACAGTGCATATGTCTTTTGAAGTTGTTGTTTGAGAATGTTAAATATGTTGGCTCTTGAAAGAATGATGACAAGGAGACATGTTATTTGATTATCTGAAAAATCATAAAAATGATTCTTGAAGCAAGAAAAAACAGCAAAGAACAAAGCTTGCAGAAAAAAAAAATAAAAAAATAAAAAATAAAAAATAGGCGAAAAAAATAGAAAGAAAAAGCAAGCAGAAAAATCCAAAAGCTCTTAAAACCAAGAGGCAAGAGCAAAAAAGCCAATAACCCTTAAAACCAAAAGGCAAGGGCAATTAAAAAGGATCCTAAGGCTTTGAGCATTAGTGGATAGGAGGGCCTAAAGGAATAAAATCCTGGTCTAAGCGGCTAAACCAAGCTGTCCCTAACCATGTGCTTGTGGCGTGAAGGTGTCAAGTGAAAACTTGAGACTGAGCGGTTAAAGTCAAGGTCCAAAGCAAAAAAAAAGAGTGTGCTTAAGAACCCTGGACACCTCTAATTGGGGACTTTAGCAAAGCTGAGTCACAATCTGAAAAGGTTCACCCAATTATGTGTTTGTGGCATTTATGTATCCAGTGGTAATACTAGAAAACAAAGTGCTTAGGGCCACGGCCAAGACTCATAAAGAAGCTGTGTTCAAGAATCATCATACTGAACTAGGAGAATCAATAACATTATCTGAACTCTGAGTTCCTATAGATGCCAATCATTCTGAACCTCAATGGATAAAGTGAGATGCCAAAACTATTCAAGAGGCAAAAAGCTACAAGTCCCGCTCATCTGATTGGAGCTATGTTTCATTGATAGTTTGGAATTTATAGTATATTCTCTTCTTTTTATCCTATTTGATTTTCAGTTGCTTGGGGACAAGCAACAATTTAAGTTTGGTGTGTTTTTAGTATATTTTTAGGAGAATCTAGTTACTTTTAGGGATGTTTTCATTAGTTTTTATGTTAAATTCACATTTCTGGACTTTACTATGAGTTTGTGTGTTTTTCTGTGATTTCAGGTATTTTCTGGCTGAAATTGAGGGACTTGAGCAAAAATCAGATTCAGAGGTTGAAGAAGGATTGCTGATGCTGTTGGATTCTGACCTCCCTACACTCAAAGTGGATTTTCTGGAGCTACAGAACTCAAAATGGCGCGCTTTCAATTGCGTTGGAAAGTAGACATCCAGGGCTTTCCAGAAATATATAATAGTCCATACTTTGCCCACGTTTAGACGACACAAACTGGCGTTCAACGCCAGCCCTATGCCCAATTCTGGCGTCCAGTGCCAGAAACAAGCTGCAAAGTGGAGTTCAACGCCCAAACTGGCTCAAAAGCTGGCGTTCAACTCCAAGAAGGACCTCTACACGTGCAACACTCAAGCTCAGCCCAAGCACACACCAAGTGGGCCCCGGAAGTGGATTTATGCATCAATTACTTACTTCTGTAAACCCTAGTAGCTAGTTTATTATAAATAGGACCTCTTACTATTGTATTATGGATCTTTGGTCTCAGTTTTAATCCATTGTTCATCTTAGGAGACTATTGATCACGTTTTGAGGGCTGGCCTCTCGGCCATGCCTGGACCTTTCACTTATGTATTTTCAACGGTAGAGTTTCTGCACTCCATAGATTAAGGTGTGGAGCTCTGCTGTTCCTCAAAGATTAATGCAAAGTACTACTATTTTCTATTCAACTCATCTTATTTCGCTTCTAAGATATTCATTCACACTTCAACCTGAATGTGATGAACGTGACAATCATCATCATTCCCTATGAATGCGTGCCTGACAACCACTTCCGTTCTACATTAGATTGAATGAGTATCTCTTAGATCTCTTAATCAGAATCTTCGTGGTGTAAGCTAGAATGATGGCGGCATTCAAGAGAATCCGAAAAGTCGAAACCTTGTCTGTGGTATTCCGAGTAGGATTCAATGATTCAATGACTGTGACGAGCTTCAAACTCGCGATTGCTGGGCGTAGTGACAGAGGCAAAAGGATAGTAAATCCTATTCCAGCATGATCGAGAACCGACAGATGAATAGTCGTGCCGTGACAGGGTGCGTTGACCATATTCACTGAGAGGATAGGATGTAACCATTGACAAGGGTGATGCCTCCAGACGATTAGCCGTGCCGTGACAGGGCATTTGGATCATTTTCCCGAGAGAAGACCGAAAGTAGCCATTGACAATGGTGATGCATTACATAAAGCCAGCCATGGAAAGGAGTAAGACTGATTGGATGAAGATAGCAGGAAAGCAGAGGTTCAGAGGAACGAAAGCATCTCTATTCGCTTATCTGAAATTCTCACCAATGATTTACATAAGTATTTCTATCACTATTTTATTAATTATTTTCGAAAACCCCATTACTATTTTATATCTGCCTGACTGAGATTTACAAGGTAACCATAGCTTGCTTCATACCAACAATCTCCGTGGGATTCGACCCTTACTCACGTAAGGTATTACTTGGACGACCCAGTGCACTTGCTGGTTAGTTGTGCAAAGTTGTGAACCATGGTATTGGCATCATATTTTTGGCGCCATTACCAGGGAAAGAAAGAGCGATGAATTTTACATAATCAAAGTGTAATCACAATTTCTGCGCACCAGGAGGCCAACATTAAGCTCTGAGTCTCTACGAAGCTCTCTAAGAGCTCACTGTCAAGCTATTGACATTAAAGAAGCGCTTGTTGGGAGGCAACCCAATGTTATTTAATTATTTTTCATTGTTATTTTATGTTTTCTTTAGGTTGATGATCATGTAAAGTCACAAAAACAAAGGAAAAAATCAAAAACAGAATGAAAAACAGCATTAAAAAGAGCACACCCCGGAGGACAGGCTTATTGGCGTTTAAACGCTAGTAAGGATAGCAGAATAGGCGTTTAACGCCTAGCCTGGCAGCATTCTAGGCGTTAAACGCCAGAATGGGCAGCACTCTGGGCATTTAACGCCAGAAATAGGCATCTGGCTGGCGTTTAACGCCAGAAATGGGCAGCAGAGTGGCGTTTAACGCTAGAAAAGATAGCAGGGCTGGCGTTTAACGCCAGGAAAGGTAGCATAGCTGGCGTTAAATGCCAGAATTGGCACAGAATGGGTGTTTAGATGCCAGAATGGTACAGGGACTCAAATTCCTTAACACCTCAGGATCTATGGACCCCACAGGATCCCCACCTACCCCACCTCTTCTTCTCTCCTCTTCACACCTTTTCATAACACTCTTCCCCAAATATCCTTGACCAATCACCTCAATACCTCTTCCCCAAACACCATTCACCTATCAAATCTTACCCTCTTCTCCATACTCTCTTCACCACTCACATCCATCCATCATAAAACCGCACCTACCTCACCATTCAAATTCAAACCATTTTCCTCCCAAACCCTCCCCTTCATGATCAAACCCCCCCTCTCTTACCCTATAAATACCCCTCCTCACTACCTTCAATTTCACACAACATAGACACTACAACCCACCTTGGCCGAACCTACACCAACCCTCCATCTCCTCTGTTTCTTCTTCTTCTACTATTTTCTTTCTTCTTTTGCTCGAGGACGAGCAACTATTCTAAGTTTGGTGTGGAAAAAGCTAAAGCTTTTTGTTTTCCATAACCACTAATGGCACCTAAGGCCGGAGAAACCTCTAGAAAGAGGAAAGGAAAGACAATTGCTTCCACCTCCGAGTCATGGGAGATGGAGAGATTCATCTCAAAGGTCCATCAAGACCACTTCTATGAAGTTGTGGCCAAGAAAAAGGTGATCCCCGAGGTCCCCTTTAAGCTCAAAAAGAGTGAATATCTAGAGATCCAATATAAAGTTCGAAGAAGAGGTTGGAAAATCCTCACCAACCCCATTCAACAAGTCAGGATCTTAATGGTTCAAGAGTTCTATGCCAATGCATGGATCACTAAGAACCATGATCAAAGTGTGAACCCGAACCCAAAGAATTGGCTCACAATGGTTTGGGGGAACTACTTGGATTTTAGTCCGGAAAATGTGAGGCTAGCATTCAACTTGCCAATGGTGCAAGGAGATCCTCACCCTTTCACTAGAAGGGTCAACTTTGATCAAAGGTTGGACCAAGTTCTTAGGGACATTTGTGTGGAAGGCGCTCAATGGAAGAGAGATTCAAGAGGCAAGCCGGTTCAACTAAGAAGGCTTGACCTCAAACCCGTGGCTAGGGGATGGTTGGAGTTTATCCAACGCTCTATAATTCCTACTAGCAACCGGTCTGAAGTTACTGTAGACCGGGCTATCATGATCCATAGTATCATGATTGGAGAGGAAGTAGAAGTTCATGAGATCATATCCTTAGAACTCTACAAGGTGGCGGATAAGCCCTCTACTTTGGCAAGGTTAGCCTTCCCTCATCTCATTTGTCACCTATGCAATTCAGCTGGAATTGTCATAGAGGAAGACACCCTCATTGAAGAGGATAAGCCCATCACTAAGAAAATGATGGAGCAAATGAGAGAGCCCACTCATGGACCTCAACAAGAGTATGAGGAAGTTCCTCATCATGAAATCCCTGAGATGCCTCAAGGGATGCACTTTCCTCCACAAAACTATTGGGAAAAAATCAACACCTCCCTAGGAGAATTAAGTTCCAACATGGGACAACTAAGGATGGAGCACCAAGAGCATTCCATCCTCCTCCATGAAATTAAAGAAGACCAAAGCGCCATGAAGGAGGAGCAACAAAGGCAAGGAAGAGACATAGAGGAGCTCAAGCACTCCATAAGATCTTCAAGAGGAAGAACTAGCCGCCATCACTAAGGTGGACCCATTCTTTAATTTCCTTGTTCTTTATTTTCTGTTTTTTGTTTTCTATGCCTAATGTTTTATTTATGTTTGTGTCTTTATTACATGATCATTAGTGTTTAGTGACTATGTCTTAAAGCTATGAATGTCCTATGAATCCATCACCTTTCTTAAATGAAAAATGTTTTAATTACAAAAGAACAAGAAGTGCATGATTTCGAATTCTATCTTGAAATTAGTTTAATTATTTTGATGTGGTGGCAATACCTTTTGTTTTCTGAATGAATGCTTGAACAATGCATATTTTTGAATTTGTTGTTTATGAATGTTAAAATTATTGGCTCTTGAAAGAATAATGAAAAAGGAGAAATGTTATTGATAATCTGAAAAATCATAAAATTGATTCTTGAAGCAAGAAAAAGCAGTGAATAGAAAAAGCTTGCGAAAAAAAAAACATGGCAAAAAAAATATATAAAAAAAAAAGAGAAAGAGAAAGAAAAAGCAAGCAGAAAAAGCCAGTAACCCTTTAAACCAAAAGGCAAGGGTAGAAAAAGGATCCAAGGCTTTGAGCATTAATGGATAGGAGGGCCCACAAGAATAAAATCCTGGCCTAAGCGGCTAAACCAAACTGTCCCTGACCATGTGTGTATGGCGTGAAGGTGTCAAGTGAAAAGCTTGAGACTGAGCGGTTAAAGTCGTGGTCCAAAGCAAAAAGAGTGTGCTTAAGAGCTCTGGACACCTCTAATTGGGGACTCTAGCAAAGCTGAGTTACAATCTGAAAAGGTTCACCCAGTTATGTGTCTGTGGCATTTATGTATCCGGTGGTAATACTGGAAAAAAAATGCTTAGGGTCACGGCCAAGACTCATAAAGTAGCTGTGTTCAAGAATCAACATACTGAACTAGGAGAATCAATAACACTATCTGAATTCTGAGTTCCTATAGAAGCCAATCATTCTGAACTTCAAAGGATAAAGTGAGATGCCAAAACTGTTCAGAAGCAAAAAGGCTACAAGTCCTGCTCATCTAATTTGAACTAAGTTCATTGATAAGTTTGGAATTCATTGTATATTCTCTTCTTTTTATCCTATTTTGTTTTTAGTTTCTTGGGGACAAGCAACAATTTAAGTTTGGTGTTGTGATGAGCGGATAATTTATACCCTTTTTAGCATTGTTTTTACATAGTTTTTAGTATGTTTTTATTACTTTTTATTATATTTTTATTAGTTTTTATTCAAAAATCACATTTTTGGACTTTACTATGAGTTTGTGTATTTTTCTGTGATTTCAGGTATTTTCTGGCTGAAATTGAAGGACCTGAGCAAAAATCTGATTCAGAGGCTGAAAAAGGACTACAGATGCTGTTGGATTCTGACCTCCCTGCACTCGAAGTGGATTTTCTAGAGCTACAGAAGCCCAAATGGTGCGCTCTCAATTGCGTTAAAAAGTTGACATCTTCGGCTTTCTAGAAATATAGTCCATACTTTGCCCGAGATTTGATGGCCCAAACTGGCGTTCAAAGTCAGCCTAAAATATCTTGGCGTAAAACGCCTAAACTGGCACCAGAATTGGAGTTAAACGCCCAAACTGGCATCAAAGCTGGCGTTTAACTCTAGGAACAGCCTATGCACGTGAAAGCTTCAATGCTCAGCCCAAGCACACACCAAGTGGGCCCCGGAAGTAGATTTCTGCACTATCTGCACTTAGTTACTCATTTTCTATAACCCTAGGCTACTAGTCTAGTATAAAAACTACTTTTAGAGATTTATTTTATATTCTTCGAGTTTTTGTTGAATCTTATGCTATTGTACACGTTTGGAGGCTGGCCTCACAGCCATGCCTAGACCTTTCACTTATGTATTTTCTACGGTGGAGTTTCTACACCCCATAGATTAAGGTGTGGAGCTTTGCTGTTCTTCATGAATTAATACAAGTACTATCGTTTTTCTATTCAATTCAAGCCTACTTCTTCTCTAAGATATTCACTCACACTTCAACCTGATGAATGTGATGATCCGTGACACTCATCATCATTCTCACTTATGAACGCGTGCCTGACAACCACTTCCGTTCTATCTGCAATAGCTTGAGTGTGTATCTCTTGGCCTCCTAGTTCACGACGCATGGTTGCCTCTCCTGACAACAGAGCATTCCATTCCATGAGATCAGAGTCTTCGTGGTATAGACTAGAACCATTAGCAGCATTCCTGAGATTCGGAAAGTCTAAACCTTGTCTGTGGTATTCCGAGTAGGATTTGGGAAGGGATGACTGTGACGAGCTTCAAACCTGCGAATGTGGGGGCACAAGTGACAGTGTGCAAAAGGACAATGGTCCTATTTCGACGCTAGCGGGAACCGACAGATGATTAGCCGTGCGGTGACAGCGCATATGGATTTGTTTTCATCCGAGAGGATCATACAGCTTGCCATGGAAGTAGGTAACGCATGGTTGGAAGAAGACAATAGAAAAGCAGAGGTTCAGAAGCAACAAAGCATCTCCAGACACTTATCTGAAATTCCCACCAGTGAATTACATAAGTAACTTTATCTTATTTTATATTTTATTTATGATTTTAATTATCAAATCCTCATAACCATTTGAATCTGCCTGACTGAGATTTACAAGGATGACCATAGCTTGCTTCAAGCCGACAATCTCCGTGGGATCGACCCTTACTCACGTAAGGTTTATTACTTAGACGACCCAGCGCACTTGCTGGTTAGTTGTGCAGAGTTGTGAAAAAGAGTTGAGATTAAGATTGTGCGTACCAAGTTTTTGGCGCCATTGTTAGAGATCACAATTTCGTGCACCACTAACTTAAAGGATTTTCTAGTCTAACAGTCTCCACTGTCCCACAGCCTTTACCAACCTATCCTCTGTGTGATCCCATCGCCACCGCCTTCCGAACCTCCTCAATCCCAGTAGGAATCACAATTATACAAAATGCAAGTAAATCACAAGTAGAAGCATTTAAGGCAAGTAATTCAAATAGAAATTAGGCATGTTATACAATTAGGAAAGCAATTATAAGTCGGCAAAGCAAACAAACAGATAGAAAATGCACATGAGGAATGCCTGCCCTATTTGCTGTGATATCACATTGTGGGTTCAACTGCCAACCCGACACATCTCCATGGAGATGTCACCCTTCGGAATCATCATATGGGAACCCCGAGATATAGTGCTAGGATCACTGTCCAGGATTTTGCGCCTGCACGCTCTATTGATCCAAAGGGATGCGAGCCGGATACTCTTGCCACAGACCTCACATCTCAATGCAAGCGGAGCAAACCACCGCCCTTACGCCGCCGCTGCTACCTCGACAGGCGGGATCCAACCGCCGTCCCTACCGGGCGCATAGTGATAAACCACTATTTTATGGTTTATCTTGTGCTCAATTGAGTGGTTTTATCAAGTCTTTGCACACTTATTCATACAATTTGCATGATTTTACAATTCCTTCCTAGTTTTGTTCTATAATTGAAATCTTGCTTCATAAGCCTTTAAAATGTATATTTTTAACTCCCCTTTATACCATTCGATGCCGTGATCTGTGTGTTAAGTGTTTTCAGGCTTTATAGGGCAGGAATGACTTAGAGGATTGAGAGGAAGCTTGCAAAAATGGAAGGAGCACAAGAAATAAAGGAGACAACCAGCGAGTAGCGACGCGCACGCATGGCTCACGCGTGTGCATGAATTGGAGTCTGCACGGCGACGCGTGCGCGTGCCCGACGCGTACGCGTGACACGCGAAGATGACCAGCGACGCATACGCGTGAGTGACGCGTACGCGTGACATGCGCTACCTGCAGAAATCGCAGAAAATGCTGGGGGCGATTTTGGACTGAGTTTGGACCCAGTTTTTGGCCCAGAAACACAGACAAGAGCCAGGGGACAAGCAGAGACTCAACACACATTCTCATTCACACAGTTTTTTAGTTTTAGATTAGAATCTTAGAGAGAAATCACTCTTCCTCTAGGTTTTCTTCATATTCATAGTTTTTAGAGTTTATGCTTTTGATTTGGATATTGAGAAGAGTCACTACCTCCGTTGAAGTTGCTACTATTCTACTTTGCTTTCCTATTCCTTTAATCTTTTGATTACTTATTAACCCTGTTCAGATACGTATGTTTATGATTTTTGGATTATTTAATGCAAAGAACTATTTTTACCTTTAATTAATTTTTAGTTATTAATTTATTTAATATATCATGTCTTCTTCTTATCCTCTTTACATGCCTGTGAACGTAGTATTAATGTCAATGGAGTAGACTCCCAACTTGACTTGGGGGTTGATTAAAAGGAGACCCTTGAGTTGGAATACTCAAGTATTAATTGTAATTGAAAGTTGTTGGCTAACTCTCTATTTACTAATGCTAATCCTTCCATAAGGAGAGGGTTAGGACTTGTGAATAAGGGTTAGCTCAATCACTTGACTATCCTTTATTTAGTAAGGGTTAACTAAGTGAAAACAACAACCTCTTGTTATTACACTTGGGAAAATCCAACAAGGATAGAACTTCCAATTGATCTTCCCCCAGTCAAGGCTTTTTATTTCATTATATAATTTCTCTTGCTAATTTTCATTGCTTTAATTTACAATCATTTATTTTTCTGTCCTCCATCTCTTAAAATTTCTCAGAAAACCTGGTGCATGGAATTGCAATCACACCTTTGCAACTCCGCACAACTAACCAGCAAGTGCACTGGGTCGTTCAAGTAATACCTTACGTGAGTAAAGGTCGATCCCACGGAGATTGCCGGTGATGAGAGAACTTTTGCGTGGTCTAGAAATTTGCGGATAAATCTTCGTTGCAAGTATAGTTTCTAAACCTTCAAAAGTCCTTTCATACAAACGTTTTGGTTGTCACAAGTAACAAACTCCTTTTTAAAATTGATAAAAGAGTATTTAAACCTCGGGTCGTCTTCTCAAGGAATTGCAGGGAGGTATGTTCTTATTATTGGTTATGAGTCTTGTCAATTGGGGGTTTTGGAAAGAAGGAGCAAGTAATGTAAGATAACAAGTCGTTAAAATAATAAATAACAAGGCTCTTGGCAAGGTATAAGAACTGGAAGTCCTATCCTGGTTATCCTTATCAATTGTGATGAGAATTGGATTTTTCTCCCACTTTGTTAACCTCTAACTATGAAGGTAAGTTAAGTGGATGAATTAATTTTTATTCCTCAGATCCTAGTCTTTCCTTGAGAAAAGTTAGAGTTATTGGAACTCGAATTAATTCTTGAAGAATTCCAATTTTCAATCAACAATGAGTTTGATAACTCAAGTGTCTCCAATGACTCAACCAAAGCCAAGAGGGAAAATTCTAAATTAAATTAAAAGCATCAATATAAATAAAGCAAAGCAATCTTAAATCTGAAACACCTCAAATAATATTAATTAAGAAAATCATAACATGAATGTAGCATAAGCCAAATAGGCAACATAACTAATATAAGCATTAAAGTATCTGAAAGTAAGAGATAAATATAAAGTAAAAGAACATTGAACCTGGGATTGAGAGGCACTCCTAAAACTAAGAGAAATCCTAAATCCTAATCCTAAGAGAGAGGAGAGAACCTCTCTCTCTAAAAATTACATCTAAATCCTAAAATTATGAATATTGAAAGCCTCTTCATGAATGGATACATTCTCCCACTTTATAGCCTCTAATCTGTGTTTTCTGGGCCGCAAACTGGGTCAGAAATAGCCCAGAATTCGCTGGTTGCGAATTCAAACACGCTGATTTTTCGTCACTGCGACGCGGCCGCATGTAGCACGCGGTCGCGTCACCTAGCGTCAGGGCAACTATGGCATATTATCTATCAAATTGAAGCCCGGGACGTTAGCTTTCTAACGCAACTAGAACCGCGTCGTTTGGACCTCTGTAGCTCAAGTTATGACTGTTTGAATGTGAAGAGGTCAGGCTGACAGCTTTGCAGTTCCTCCAACTTCTTGTATTCCTTCCGATTTTGCATGCTTCCTTTCCATCCTCCAAGCCATTCCTGCCCTATAATCTCTGAAAACACTTAACACACATATCAAGGCATCTAATGGTAATAAGAGAGGATTAATAATTAGCAATTTAAAAGCCAAAGAAGCATGTTTTCAATCAAAGCACATAATTAGGAAGGCAAATATAAAACCATGCAAATAGTATGAATAAGTGGGTAAAGAGTTGATAAAAACCACTCAATTGAGCACAAGATAAACCATGAAATAGTGGTTTATCAACCTCCCCACACTTAAACAATAGCATGTCTTCATGCTAAGCTCAAGAGAAGCTATAAAGAATGAAGAGGAGTGGTAGAATGTATGAAATACAACCTATCTATATGAATGCAACTACATGCAAAATGTTTCTACCTACTTGGTTAAAAGTAAATCAAATTCTCCAAGAATATACATAAATCAGATTTCACTAATTCAAATTATACAATAAAAGACAAGTAAACTTGTAAGAAGACAGCTCATGAAAGCAGGGAACATAGAATCAAGCATTGAACCCTTATTGGTAGTGTATATCACTTTATCTCTCAAGTGTCTAGGGTTAATCACTCTACTCTTCTCTGGTCATGCTTTCTAAACCTTGTTCTTCATCTAACCAATCAACAAAAATTTAATGTACCAATACAAACATCATGAGGTCTTTTCAAGGTTGTAATGGGGCTAAGGTAAGGGTAAGGGTATATATATATGGCTAAGTGAGCTTTATAAAGTGAATCCTTGATTAGTCTAAGATCTCACCTAACATATACATACTTTATATAATTTTAAAATGCTTTACCTAGCTACCCAAAATTTTCCCACTTTTGTATTACATGCTCATGTATCAAACTTATTTTTGAATTTTGTCCCATGTGCATTGATTCTTTTTATTTTGCATTTGGGGTAATATTATTTTTTCTCTTTTATTTTTCTCTTTTTTTTTTCTCTTTTTTTTTTGTATCCCCTTATTTAATTACTTAATATTTTTTTTTCAATGCACATGGTAATTTAATTATTTTGATTTCACATGAGCATGCTTCCCAAATTTTCAAATAACTTATTCAATTTAATTCCCTACTTTTTCATATCATCCCATGTTTCCATAAAATTTTCCACACTTAAATTATACACAATAACTATCTTAAGCTAACCAAGGATTCAACTTGGAATTTTTATTTTGTTTTTCTGCTTAAGGCTAGTAATGTGGTTATGAAACAGAAGGGGGTTAAAAAGTTCAAAGTGGCTAACAAGGGTGATGTAAAAGGTAGGCTTATTTGGGATAAGTGAGCTAATAACAAATAATGGCCTCAATCATATGCAAGCATGTAAATACACTAAATAATGGACATATAGAATGGAACAAAGCAAAGATTGAAATTATAGAGAAGAAAACACACAAGAATAAAAATTTATGGTTAAATAATGTAACCATGTAAATAAGCTCAAAATCTCACAGGTTGTGTGTTCTTAGCTATAATTCATGTTCCAAATACAACTTCCAAACAAGTTTTAACATAAAAAATTATATTATTTTTTTTATTTAAATTAGTGAAATACTATAAAAATTTCTTGAAAAAGAAAATATTACTTCAACCAAGTGGTAAAATATGCACAAAATCAAATAAACATGCAATCAAATATGCAAATGCAACAACTAACAAGAAAAATAAACCATTGGTGTTGAGATAGAAGAGTAACTAACCCATGGAGATCGGTATCAACCTCCCCACACTTAAAGATTGCACCGTCCTCGGTGCATGCTGAGATGTGCAGGTGGATGGGTTGTTCCAACTGATGCTTTCCTTCAAGGATTGTGCAGATGGACTTGTTTGTCTCCCCTTTTAGAAGTTTCTCCCTTTTTCCGTCTTCGGTAACCTGAAAGAAGAGAAAAAGAAGAACAGTAATACCCAGAAGTAAAGATAAGAAAATAAATGAAGTATGGGTGGGTTAATGCCAAATGATAAGGGTGTCAATTACATGGAAGCTTCAACATGTACGTGAGAAAATAATAGAAGCCATGGCATACCAGTGGTGCAGAATTTGCAACAAAGGAGAGGGGAATGTGGGTAATGCAAGATAGTATAAGTTCATATCAATGCAAGAGAAGTACGAGTATCATAAAAGATTAGTATTGATTTAAATAATGTTACCCAATCAGAATAAAACAAGTTACTAAGCACCAAAAATATTTCAAGAGAAGATGCAACAGTGAAATAAGAAAATTCAACACCAAAGAAAAAAATAATAAATTTAAAAAAGAAAATAAAAATATGCACTAAATTAAAATGCAATGAATGAAATATTCAAATAAATTAAGTAAAATAAAATAAAAGATAAGAAGAATGAGAAGGGAAAGAAGGGAAGAAGAAGTAAGTAAGAAAGGAGAGAGGAAAAATTAGGATTGGGGAAGAAATGATAAGATATTTGGCAAATAAGGACAAGCTGTGCGGCGCAAGCGACGCGGACGCGTGGGGCACGCGGTCGCATGACTTGCACTTATATGGATTGACGCGGTCGAGTCGGTCACACGGTCGCGTGACACAGTTTATGCTACTGGCGCGAGGGCAGCCTCGCGCTCGCACAACTCTCTGTTCGAAACTTAGTATTGCCAAAATCCAGGGTGACGCGATCGCGTGATCGACGCGATCGCGTGAGTGGCCATTATGGGGGTATGACGCGGATGCGTGAGCCATGCGTCCGTGTGGTAAGGCTATGCGTTCAGCACCAATCCAGCATCACTCCAGCATAACTTTCGGCTATGCACCCTTTTGACGTCGAATTTCATGTCACACGGCCGCGTGGGTGACGCGGTCGCGTGGGGTCAAATTATGCTAAAGGTGCGCCTCCAGCCATGCTCTCGCGTGACTTTCTGTTCGTTTTCTTTTCTTCCCATTGCACTGGTGACGCGGACGCGTCAGCGACGCTGCCGCGTCGCGTGCGTACTTTTTTTTTTTAAATCTGAAAAAGTGCAGAATGCAGTGTTAATATGAATGTGATGCAAAACTCCATGTTCAATATAATAAAATAAAATAAAACTCGAAAACAAATAAAACTAAATAAAAGTGAAAAAAGAACGATCATACCATGGTGGGTTGTCTCCCACCTAGCACTTTTAGTTAAAGTCTTTAAGTTGGACATTTGGTGAGCTCCCTGTTATGGTGGCTTGTGCTTGAACTCATCCAGGAATCTCCACCAATGTTTGTATCTCCAGTAACCTTCGGGGTCCAAAACTAGGCATGTAAAGCCCTTAAGAAGCTTCAAACAGATTCTTAGGCTCCCGGGGTGACAAATGTCAAAGCAGATTCCAGGATCCCAAATCTTGCTTTTACACCCATTTTTGTCGGGATCTGTATTTTTCTAGCCGGGTGATAAGTGATTTGAATTCTCACTAAAGCGGCCAACCAACTTCTTAGACCCATTCAGTTGAGCTTTACACCAACCTTTGCATTTAAACTTAAAGCTTCCAACCATAATGAACCTTGCAGGACAATTCTTACCACTGACCATCTTCCTCTTACTCTTAATGCCACAAAGAGCTCTAAGTTGACCATCCGTCTCCAGTAGCCCATATTCAAGTGGAATTAGAAAGCTAAGGGATATGAATTTTACCCACATGAATGTTGTGAAGGATGATGGCAACTTAGGGGGAGGGGTCTCCAATAACTTTGGCAAGGTGATTCCAAGCTCCACTCCCTTGTTCTCTTTGACAACTTCCACCTCTTTGCAAACTTTTTTAATTTCAACCCCATCCTCTTGGTAGCTTTCTTCCAATTCAATCTCTTCTTCATTACTTACCAAGAGCATAGGAGGTTGTGCTTCTTCTTCTTGAATCTCCATCTCTTGATCAACCTCTACAAAGTCTTCAACTATGATCTGCCTTGGAGGTTGTACACTCTCCTCAACATCAACATCAACATCAAATACTATGGAAGGAGGCTCTGTGACTGGACTTTCCAATGGAGGTACAACATCTCTTAAGTTTGCAACCACTTCTTCCTTTTTAATAATTGCTGCTTTGTCCAGTTGTTTAAGTATAAAATCATACTTATCCTCGATGATTTTATTTCCATGACAACTCCTTTCAACTACTCCTTCATCTTCAAGGGTCTCTCCTACCTTTACCCGTAGGGCCTCCTCTAGCTCTTTATGAAGTATGGATTCATGAAGATGATTCCTTCTTTTCTGTTCCATATCAATTGCATAATTGGGATCATCTTGCTCTAGGATTGATGGATGTGGGTGCTCTTCCATGGAGGGTGGTGATGGGATGAAAAGATCATTATGTGGTTGAAAAGGAAGTACACTAGAGCTTGAGGGTTGAATATTGGAGGTAGAGGGTTGGTTCATGCGGGATATAAGATTTTGGAGTGTAGAGGTGAGACCAATGATGTTAGAGATGAGTGTATTATTATCCAATGTTGGGGTGGATCTATGTACGGCTCATTCGGTTCATAGGGTGGTTGGTATGGTGGATGCGGGTTAGGGCCATATAGAGGTGTTTGGTGGTAAGGGGCTTGTGAGTATGGTGGTCCAGAGTTATTTTGAGGAGAGGGTTCATAGGCATATGGTGGTGGTTGTTGATAGTCCATTGGAGGTGGTTGTTGCCATGAGGGTTGATCAGATCCTTGTGGCTCCTCCCATCTTTGATTGTTCCAACCTTGATGCCTGTTCTCCTTGTAATTTCCTCTTCCTGCAACATAATTGTAACCAGACTCAAAGCGACGGGAGTGAAAACTCATAGTTAGTTAATAAAAATTAAAAACGAAAATAAAAACAAATTTAAATTAAAAGATTATTTAAATTTTGAATTTGAAAATTAAATTTTGAAATTTGAAATTTGAAATTTTTGAAATTTGAGATTTGAAATTTGAAAAATTTTTAAAATTGAAATTTGAAAATTTTTAAATTTTGAATTTTGAAATTTGATTTTTAAATTTTGAATTTTTGAATTTAATAAGGAAAGAGAAAAATAATAAAATGATAACAAACTTAAAAATTTTTAGATCAAAACGAAGAAAATAACTAAGAACAACTTGAAGGTCAAGATGAACACGAAGAACAACTTGAAGATCAAGATGAACAACAAGAAAAAAATTTTTGAAAAATTTTTAATAATTAAATAAAAACCAATAACCTCTTAATAAAAACAAAAATAAAAACAAATAAACAAGCAAAAATTAAATATTTACAATATCCAATAATAAGGCACACGTTTGCAATTCCCCGGCAATAGCGCCATTTTGATGAGAGAACTTTTGCGTGGTCTAGAAATTTGCGGATAAATCCTCGTTGCAAGTATAGTTTCTAAACCTTCAAAAGTCCTTTCATACAAACGTTTTGGTTGTCACAAGTAACAAACCCCTTTTTAAAATTAATAACCGAGTATTTAAACCTCAGGTCGTCTTCTCAAGGAATTGCAGGGAGGTATGTTCTTATTATTGGTTATGAGTCTTGTAAATTGGGGGTTTTGGAAAGAAGGAGCAAGTAATGTAAGATAACAAGTCGTTAAAATAATAAATAACAAGGCTCTTGGCAAGGTATAAGAACTGGAAGTCCTATCCTGGTTATCCTTATCAATTGTGATGAGAATTGGATTTTTCTCCCACTTTGTTAACCTCTAACTATGAAGGTAAGTTAAGTGGATGAATTAATTTTTATTCCTCAGATCCTAGTCTTTCCTTGAGAAAAGTTAGAGTTATTGGAACTCGAATTAATTCTTGAAGAATTCCAATTTTCAATCAACAATGAGTTTGATAACTCAAGTGTCTCCAATGACTCAACCAAAGCCAAGAGGGAAAATTCTAAATTAAATTAAAAGCATCAATATAAATAAAGCAAAGCAATCTTAAATCTGAAATACCTCAAATAATATTAATTAAGAAAATCATAACATGAATGTAGCATAAGCCAAATAGGCAACATAACTAATATAAGCATTAAAGTATCTGAAAGTAAGAGATAAATATAAAGTAAAAGAACATTGAACCTGGGATTGAGAGGCACTTCTAAAACTAAGAGAAATCCTAAATCCTAATCCTAAGAGAGAGGAGAGAACCTCTCTCTCTAAAAGCTACATCTAAATCCTAAAATTGTGAATATTGAAAGCTTCTTCATGAATGGATGAATTCTCCCACTTTATAGCCTCTAATCTGTGTTTTCTGGGCCGCAAACTGGGTCAGAAATAGCCCAGAATTCGCTGGTTGCGAATTCAAACACGCTGATTTTTCGTCACTGCGACGCAGCCGCATGGAGCACGCGGTCGCGTCATCTAGCGTCAGGGAAACTATAGTATATTATATATCAAATCGAAGCCCCGAACGTTAGCTTTCCAACGCAACTGGAACCGTGTCGTTTGGATCTCTGTAGCTCAAGTTATGACTGTTTGAATGCGAAGAGGTTAGGCTGACAGCGTTGCAGTTCCTCCAACTTCTTGTATTCCTTCCGCTTTTGCATGCTTCCTTTCCATCCTCCATGCCATTCCTACCCTATAATCTCTGAAAACAGTTAACACACATATCAAAGCATCTAATGGTAATAAGAGAGGATTAATAATTAGCAATTTAAAGGCCAAAGAAGCATGTTTTCAATCAAAGCACATAATTAGGAAGGCAAATATAAAACCATACAAATAGTATGAATAAGTGGGTAAAGAGTTGATAAAAACCACTCAATTGAGCACAAGATAAACCATGAAATAGTGGTTTATCAGCCGGCTTGAAGCAAGCTATGGTTATCTTGTAAATCTTAGTCAGAAGATTAATAATATAAATGATTTTGCTTATGAAAAGTAAATAACATTAAATGAATGGTACTTGTGAGTCAGTAATGAGGAACAGGTTGAGGTTCCGGAGATGCTCTGTCGTCTGAATCTCTGCTTTCCTATTATCTTCTTCTCCAAACATGCATGATTTCCTTCAATGGCAAGCTGTATATTCGTGGATCACTGTTGTCAATGGCTACCATCCGTCCTCTCGGATGAAAAATACCAGGCACGGTTTCTGTACGGCTAATCAACTGTCGGATCTCTCGTCTCGGATGAAAAATACCAGGTACAGCTACCACACGGCTAATCATCTGTTGGTTCTCACTTGTGTCGTAATAAGATCTCTCTATCCTTTTGCACACTGTCATTGCGCCCAACATTCGTGAGTTTGAAGTTCGTAGCAGTCACCCCGTTCCAGATCCTACTCGAAATACCACAGACAAGGTTTAGACTTTCTGGATCTCAAGAATGCTGCCAATTGGTTCTAGCCTCTACCACGAAGGTTCTAATCTCTCGGACTCGGTCCGTGGATTAGAGACCCAAGAGATACGTACTCAAGCTGTCGCCCAATGACTACGTTGAGCTCAGGTAGAACGGGAGTGGTTGTCAAGGACGCGTTCATAAATTTGAGAATGATGATGAGTGTCACGGATCATTATATTCTCTATACTGAAGTACGAGTGAGTATCTTAGAACAGAATCAAGCGTGATTGAATAGAAAATAATAGTAATTGCATTAATTCATTGAGACACAGCAGAGCTCCTCACCCCACCTATGGGGTTTAGAGACTCATGCCGTAGAAGATACAATATAAAATTTAAAATGTCATGAGTTACAAAAATGAATCTCTAAAAGTAGTTTTTATACTAAACTAGTAACTTAGGTTTACAGAAAATGAGTAACTAGGTGTAGATAGTGCAGAATTCCACTTTCGGGGCCCACTTGGTGAGTGTTTGGACTGAGCTTTGAAGCTTTCACGTGCATAGGCCATTCTTGGAGTTAAACGCCAACTTGGGTGCCATTTTGGGTGTTTAACTCCAGTTCTGGTTCCAGTTTTGGCGTTTTACGCCAGAAAAGGGTCTCTGGCTGGCGTTTAACGCCAGTTTGGGCAATCAAATATCGAGCAAAGTATGGACTATTATATATTGCTAGAAAGCCCAAGATGTCTACTTTCCAACGCAATTCAGTGCGTGCCAATTGGGCTTCTGTAGTTCCAGAAAATCCACTTCGAGTGCAGGAGGATCAGAATCCAACAGCATCTGCAGTCCTTTTTTAGCCTCTGAATAAGATTTTTGCTCAGGTCCCTCAATTTCAGCCAGAAAATACCTGAAATTACAAAAAAATACACAAACTCATAGTAAAGCCCATAAATATAATTTTTGCATAAAAACTAATAAAAATATAATAAAAAGTGACTAAAATATACTAAAAACTATGTAAAAACAATGCCAAAAAGAATATAAATTATCCGCTCATCACAACACCAAACTTAAATTGTTGCTTGTCCCCAAGCAAATAAAAACAAAATAGGATAAAAAGAAGAGAAAATACAATAAATTTCAAAAATATCAATGAAGATTAGTTTTAATTAGATGAGCGGGACTAGTAGCTTTTTGCCTCTGAACAGTTTTGGCATCTCACTTTATACTTTGAAGTTCAGAATGATTGGCATCCATAGGAACTCAGAATTCAGATAGTGTTATTGATTCTCCTAGTTTAGTATGTTAATTCTTGAACACAGCTACTTTATGAGTCTTGGCTGTGACCCTAAGCATCTTGTTTTCCAGTATTACCACCGGATACATAAATGCCACAGACACATAACTAGGTGAACCTTTTCAGATTGTGACTCAGCTTTGCTAGAGTCCCTAGTTAGAGGTGCCTAGAGTTCTTAAGCACACTCTTTTTGCTTTGGATCACGACTTTAACCACTCAGTCTCAAGCTTTTCACTTGGACCTTCATGACACAAGCATATGGTTAGGGATAGCTTAATTTAGCCACTTAGGCCAGGATTTTATTCCTTTGGGCCCTCCTATCCATTAATGCTCAAAGCCTTGGATCCTTTTTACCCTTGCCTTTTAGTTTAAAGGGTTATTGGCTCTTTCTACTTGCTTTCTTCTTCTTCTTTTTTTCGCAAGCTTTGTATTTTTCACTGATTTTTCTTGCTTCAAGAATCAATTTTATGATTTTTCAGATTATCAATAACATTTCTTTTTTATCATTATTCTTTCAAGAGCCAAGAATTTTAACATTCATAAACTTCACTATAAAAAATTTGCACTGTTCAAGCATACATTTAGAAAGCAAGAAGTATTACCACCACATCAAAATAGTTAAACTAATTTCAAGACAAATTTTGAAATTATGCACTTCTTGTTCATTTGCAAATAAAAATATTTTTCATTTAAGAACAGTGAGAGATTCATGGAATCATTCATAGCTTTAAGACATAGACTTTAAACACTAATGATCATGTAATAAAGATAAAAACATAGACAAAACATAAAGCATAAAAAGCGAAAACAGAAAAATAGAAGAAAAAGAAAATTAAAGAACGGGTCCACCTTAGTGACGGCGGCTAGTTCTTCCTCTTGAAGAACCAATGGAGTTCTTGAGCTCCTCTATGTCTCTTCCTTGCCTTTGTTGCTCCTCTCTCATGGCCTTTTGGTCCTCTCTGATTTCATGGAGGATGAGGGAGTGCTTTTGGTGAGGTCCATGAGTGGGCTCTCTTGTTTGCTCCATCCTCTTTCTAGTGATGGGCTTTTGAGATGAATCTCTCCATCTCCCATGACTCGGAGTTGGAAGCAATTGCCTTCCCTTTTCTCTTCCTAGAGGTTCCTCCGGCCTTAGGTTCCATTAGTGGTTATGGAAAGCAAAAGGCTGAGCTTTTCCACACCAAACTTAAAAGCTTTGCTCGTCCTCGACAAAATAAGATAGAAGGGAGTAGAAGAAGAAAGATGCAATTAATTTTGAAAACTTATTACTCCCTTGTGTCATCCTGGCTGGCGTTAAACACCAGGAATCTTTCTTTACTGGGCATTTTTCTGAACGCCCAGAATGCTGCCATTTCTGGCGTTAAACGCCCAGAATGCTGCCTACATGGGTGTTAAACGCCCATTCTTCTATCCTTACTGGCGTTTAAACGCCAGTAAGCCTGTTCTCCAGGGTGTGCTATTTTTGATACTATTTTTTTATTCCGCTTTAATTCTGCAGTTATTTTTATGACTCCACATGATCATCAACCTAAAGAAAACATAAACTAACAATGGAAAATGAAATGAAAAGGTAATTAACATAGATAAATAAGATTGGGTTGCCTCCTAATAAGCGCTTCTTTACTATCTTTAGCTGGACTTTTACTGAGCTTTTAATTTAGTCTCAGTTTTGAGCACTTGATGAGCGGATAATTTATACGCTTTTTGGCATTGTTTTTAGTATGTTTTCAGTAGAATCTAGTTACTTTTAGGGATGTTTTCCTTAGTTTTTATGTTAAATTCACATTTCTGGACTTTACTATGAGTTTGTGTGTTTTTCTGTGATTTCAGATATTTTCTGGCTGAAATTGAGGGACTTGAGCAAAAATCAGATTCAGAGGTTGAAGAAGGACTGCTGATGCTGTTGGATTCTGACCTCCCTGCACTCAAAATGGATTTTCTGGAGCTACAGAACTCAAAATGGTGCGCTTCCAATTGCGTTAGAAAGTAGACATCCAGGGCTTTCCAGCAATATATAATAGTTCATGCTTTCTGCCCAAATCTGGCGTCCAGCGCCAGAAAAGGATCCAAAACCAGAGTTGAACGCCCAAACTGGCACAAAAACTGACGTTCAACTCCAAGAAGGACCTCTACACGTGCAACACTCAAGCTCAGCCCAAGCACACACCAAGTGGGCCCCGGAAGTGGATTTATGCATCAATTACTTACTCATGTAAACCCTAGTAGCTAGTTTATTATAAATAGGACCTTTTACTATTGTATTAGACGTCTTTTTGACCATCTTTGGATGCCTGGTTCTTAGATCAGAGGGGCTGGCCATTCGGCCATGCCTGGACCTTCACTTATGTATTTTTAATGGTAGAGTTTCTACACTCCATAGATTAAGGTGTGGAGCTCTGCTGTTCCTCAAAGATTAATGCAAAGTACTACTGTTTTCTATTCAATTCATCTTGTTTCGCTTCTAAGATATTCATTCGTACTTCAATCTGAATGTGATGAACGTGACAATCATCATCATTCCCTATGAACGCGTGCCTGACAACCACTTCCGTTCTACCTTAGACTGAATGAGTATCTCTTAGATCTCCTAACCAGAATCTTCGTGGTGTAAGCTAGAAAGATGGCGGCATTCAAGAGAATTCGGAAGGTCTAAACCTTGTCTGTGGTATTCCGAGTAGGATTCAATGATTGAATGACTGTGACGAGCTTCAAACTCGCAATTGCTGGGCGTAGTGACAGACGCAAAAGGATAGTAAATCCTATTCCAGCATGATCGAGAACCGACAGATGAATAGCCGTGCCGTGACAGGGTGCGTTGATCATTTTCACTGAGAGGATAAGATGAAGCCATTGACAAGGGTGATGCCTCCAGACGATTAGCCGTGCCGTGACAGGGTATTGGATCATTTTCCCGAGATATGACCGAAAGTAGCCGTTGACAATGGTGATGTATCACATAAAGCCAGCCATGGAAAGGAGCAAGACTGATTGGATGAAGATAGCAGGAAAGCAGAGGTTCAGAGGAACGAAAAGCATCTCCATTCGCTTATCTGAAATTCCTACCAACAATTTACATAAGTTCCTCTATCCCTATTCTATTATTTATTTTCGAAAACCCATTACTGTTTTATATCCGCCTGACTGAGATTTACAAGGTGACCATAGCTTGCTTCATACCGACAATCTCCGTGGGATTCGACCCTTACTCACGTAAGGTATTACTTGGACGACCCAGTGCACTTGCTGGTTAGTTATGCGAAGTTATGAAGATATGTTTAGACCATGGTCCTGTGCATCCGTTTTTGGTGCCATTGCCAGGGAATCAATTTCGAACAACAATTCACAACCCGAGTAGCAATTTCGCATACCAAGTTTTTGGCGCCGTTGCCGGGGATTGTTTGAGTTTTCGGCAAGCTTTTGGTCCGGTAACATCAGTGCCAAGTTTGATCCGGCAACAGCACCAAGTTTTTGGCGCCGTTGCCGGGGATTGTTCGAGTTTGGACAACTGACGGTTCATCTTGTTGCTCAGATTAGGTAATTTTCTTTTTGTTTTCTTTTCAAAAATTTTTAAAAAAAAAAAAATTCTTTCAAAAATTTTCTCACCTGTTTTTGAAAAAAAAATTTTAGATTCAAAATTTTTAAGAATGAATTCTAGTGTTTCATGAAGCATGTGAAGCCTGGCTGGCTGTAAAGCCATGTCCAAATTCTTTTGGACTGAGGCTTCCAACCATCAGCTGTTATACGACTGTAGGGTATGTCAGGCATGTCATGTCTGAATTACATGCTGAAGCTTGGCTGGCCATTGGCCATGTCTAGTGTTTTGGACCGGAGCTTTCATTGAAAGCTTGGCTGGCTAGTGAGCCATGTCTAATTCCTGGACTGAAGCTTTAGACTAAGAATGCAAGATTCCTGGAATTCATATTAAAAATTTTGAAATCCTTATTTTTTTTTCAATTAATTTTTCGAAAAAAAATCCAAAAAAAATTAGAAAATCATAAAAATAAAAAATATTTCTCTGTTTCTTGTTTGAGTCTTGAGTCATGTTATAAGTTTGGTGTCAATTGCATGTGCATCTTGCATTTTTCGAAAATTTCATGCATTCATAGTGTTCTTCATGATCTTCAAGTTGTTCTTGGTAAGTCTTCTTGTTTGATCTTGATGATTTTTTTGTTTTGTGTTGTTTGGTGTTTTTCATATGCATTCTTGAATTCTTAGTGTCTAAGCATTAAAGAATTCTAAGTTTGGTGTCTTGCATGTTTTCCTTGCATTAAAAATTTTTCAAAAGTATGTTCTTGGTGTTCATCTTGATCTTCATAGTGTTCTTGGTGTTCATCTTGACATTCATAGCATTCTTGCATGCATTCATTGTTTTGATCTAAAAATTTCATGCATTGCATCATTTTACTTGTTTTTCTCTCCCATTATTAAAAATAAAAAAATATCTTTCCCTTTTTCTCTCATCAAATTCGAAAATTTGAGTTGACTTTTTCAAAAATTTTTAAAATCAAGTTGTTTTTATGAGTCAAATCAAATTTTCAATTTAAAAATCTCATCTTTTTCAAAAATCAAATCTTTTTCATTTTTCTTAGTTATTTTCGAAAATTACAAAAATATTTTTCAAAAATCTTTTTCTTATTTTTATCACAAAATTTTCGAAAATAACATAATCAATTAATGTTTTGATTCAAAAATTTCAAGTTTGTTACTTACTTGTTAAGAAAGATTCAAACTTTAAGTTCTAGAATCATATCTTGTGATTTCTTGTGAATCAAGTCATTAATTGTGATTTTAAAAATCAAATCTTTTTCAAAAAAACTAATTTCTATCATATCTTTTCAAAAATATCTTCTCATCATATCTTTTTCAAAAATTTGATTTCAAAATATCTTTTCTAACTTCCTAACTTCTCACCTTTTCAAAATTTGTTTCAACTAACTAACTAACTTTTTGTTTGTTTCTTAACTTTTTCAAAACTACCTAACTAACTCTCTCTCTCTAATTTTCGAAAAAATCTTCCCTCTTTTTCAAAAATTTCTTTTTAATTAACTAATTTTTTTTATTTTTGATTTCAAAATTTTTCGAAAATTACTAACCTTTTTCAAAAACTATTTTCGAAAATCACTAACCCTTTTTTCAAAAAATTATTTTCGAAAATTCTCCCTCTCCCATCTTATTCTATTTATTTATTCATCTACTAACATCTCATCTCACATCTCAACCCTCCTCACAGTTGTGTTTCTTCCATTACATTACATTCTTTGTCTCCCTCTTTTCTTCCACTCACAAAGGAATCCCTATACTGTGGTATAAAGGATTCATATTATTATTATTATTTTTTCTGTGCCATCTTCTTTGTCATATGAGCAGGAGCAAGGACAAGAACATTCTTGTTGAAGCAGATCCAGAACCTAAAAGGACTCTGAAGAGAAAAATTAAGAGAAGCTAAATTACAACAATCCAGAGATAACCTTTCAGAAATTTTTGAACACGAAGAGGAGATGGCAACCGAAAATAATAATAATGCAAGGAGAATGCTTGGTGACTTTACTGCACCTAATACCAATTTACATGGAAGAAGCATCTCCATTCCTGCCATTGGAGCAAACAACTTTGAGCTGAAACCTCAATTAGTTTCTCTGATGCAGCAGAACTGCAAGTTTCATGGACTTCCATCTGAAGATCCTTTTCAGTTCTTAACTGAATTCTTGCAGATATGTGATGCTGTTAAGACTAATGGAGTAGATCCTGAAGTCTACAGGCTCATGCTTTTTCCTTTTGCTGTAAGAGACAGAGCTAGAGTGTGGTTAGATTCTCAACCCAAGGATAGCCTGAACTCTTGGGATAAGCTGGTCAAGGCTTTCTTAGCCAAGTTCTTTCCTCCTCAAAAGCTGAGCAAGCTCAGAGTGGATGTTCAAACCTTCAGACAGAAAGAAGGTGAATCCCTCTATGAAGCTTGGGAGAGATACAAAGGACTGACCAAAAAGTGTCCTTCTGACATGCTTTCAGAATGGACCATCCTGGATATATTCTATGATGGTTTATCTGAGTTATCAAAGATGTCATTGGATACTTCTGCAGGTGGATCCATTCACCTAAAGAAAACACCTGCAGAAGCTCAAGAACTCATTGACATGGTTGCAAATAACCAATTCATGTACACTTCTGAAAGGAATTCTGTGAATAATGGGACGCCTATGAAGAAGAGAGTTCTTGAGATTGACACTTTGAATGCCATATTGGCTCAGAACAAAATATTGACACAGCAAGTCAATATGATTTCTCAGAGTCTGAATGGAATGCAAGCTGCATCCAACAGTACTCAAGAGGCTTCTTATGCAGAAGAAGCTTATGATCCTGAAAACCCTACAATAGCAGAGGTGAATTATTTAGGTGAACCGTATGGAAACACCTATAACTCATCATGGAAAAATCACCCAAATTTCTCATGGAAGGATCAAAAGCCTCAACAAGGCTTTAATAATGGTGGAAGAAACAGGTTTAACAATAATAAACCTTTTCCATCATCCACTCAGCAACAGACAGAGAACTCTGAACAAAATACTTCTAATTTAGCAAACTTAGTCTCTGATCTGTCTAAGGCCACCGTGAGTTTCATGAATGAAACAAGGTCTTCCATTAGAAATTTGGAAGCACAAGTGGGCCAGCTGAGTAAAAGAATCACTGAAATCCCTCCTAGTACTCTCCCAAGCAATACATAAGAGAATCCAAAAGGAGAGTGCAAGGCCATTGACATAAGCACCATGGCCGAACCTGTAAGGGAAGGAGAGGACGTGAATCCCAAGGAGGAAGACCTCCTGGGACGTCCAGTGATCAATAAGGAGCTTTCCTCTGAGGAACCAAAGGAATCTGAGGCTCATCTAGAGACCATAGAGATTCCATTGAACCTCCTTATGCCCTTCAGGAGCTCTGATGAGTATTCCTCTTCTGAAGAGAATGAGGATGTTACTGAAGAGCAAACTGCCAAGTTTCTTGGTGCAATCATGAAGCTAAATGCCAAATTATTTGGCATTGATACTTGGGAAGTTGAACCTCCCTTGTTCTTCAATGAACTAAGTGATCTGGATCAACTGACATTGCCTCAGAAGAGACAGGATCCTGGAAAGTTCATAATACCTTGTACCATAGGCACCATGATCTTTAAGGCTCTGTGTGACCTTGGTTCAGGGATAAACCTCATGCCCCTCTCTGTAATAGAGAAACTGGGAATCTATGGGGTGCAAGCTGCTAAAATCTCATTAGAGATGGCAGACAGTTCAAGAAAACAGGCTTATGGACAAGTAGAGGACGTGTTAGTAAAGGTTGAAGGCCTTTACATCCCTGCTGATTTCATAGTCCTGGATACTGGAAAGGAAGAGGATGAATCCATCATCCTAGGAAGACCTTTCCTGGCCACAGCAAGAGCTGTGATTGATGTTGACAGAGGTGAACTAGTCCTTTAATGGAATGAGGACTCCCTTGTATTTAAAACTCAAGGATCTCCCTCTGCAACCTTGAAGAGGAAGCATGAAAAGCTTCTCTCAAAGCAGAGTCAACCCAAGCCCCCACAGTCAAACTCTAAGTTTGGTGTTGGGAGGCCACAACCAAACTCTAAGTTTGGTGTTGAACTTCCATATCCAAACTCTAAGTTTGGTGTTGGAGAGTTTCAACAATGCTCTGAACATCTGTGAGGCTCCATGAGAGCCCACTGTTAAGCTATTGACATTAAAGAAGTGCTTGTTGGGAGGCAACCCAATGTTTATTTATCTAATTTTTTTTAGGTTCATGATCATGTGGAGTCACAAAATAAATATAAAAATTGAAAACGGAATCAAAAACAGCAGAAGAAAAATCACACCCTGGAGGAGCATCTGCCTGGCATTCAACGCCAGAACAGAGCATGGTTCTGGCGCTGAACGCCCAAAATGGGCAGCATTCTGGCGCTGAATGCCCAGAACAAGCATGGTTCTGGCGTGCAACGCCAGAAATGGCTAGTAAATGGGCGTTGAACGCCCAAAATGGGCACCAACCTGGCGCTGAACGCCCAGAGTTGTGTGCAAAGGCATTTTGCATGCCTAATTAGTGCAGGGATGCAAATCCTTGACACCCCAGGATCTGTGGACCCTACAGGATCATCTCAGGATCTGTGGACCCCACAGGATCACCTCAGGATCTGTGGACCCCACAGGATCCCCACCTACCTCCACTCACTTCTTTTCACCTCTCTCTTTCACACAACCCCATAAACACTCTTCCCAAAAAACCCTTCACCAATCACCTCAATCTCTCTTCCCCATCACCTCTTCACCATTCACATCCATCCACTCTTCCCCATAAACCTACCTCATAAACCCCACCTACCTTCAAAATTCAAAACCAATTTCCCACCCAAACCATCCCATATGGCCGAAACCTTTCCCCCCTCCCTTCCCTATATAAAGCCCTCCACTCTTCATCAAATTCACACAACACACCCCTCTACACCCTTCTTGGCCGAAACACTTCCCACTCTCCCTCTCCTCCATTTCTTCTTCTTCTTCATCTATTCTTTCTTTTATTGCTCGAGGGCGAGCAAAATTCTAAGTTTGGTGTGGTAAAAGCATAAGCTTTTTGTTTTTCCATTACCATTGATGGCACCTAAGACCGGAGAATCCTCTAGAAAGGGGAAAGGGAAGACAAAAGCTTCCACATCCGAGTCATGGGAGATGGAAAGGTTCATCTCCAAAGCCCATCAAGACCACTTCTATGATGTTGTGGCCAAGAAGAAGGTGATCCCTGAGGTCCCTTTCAAACTCAAAAGAAATGAGTATCCGGAGATCCGACATGAAATTCAAAGAAGAGGTTGGGAAGTTCTAACAAATCCCATCCAACAAGTCGGCATCCTAATGGTTCAAGAGTTCTATGCCAATGCATGGATCACCAAGAACCATGATCAAAGTAAAAACCCGGATCCAAAGAACTATGTTACAATGGTTCGGGGGAAATACTTAGATTTTAGTCCGGAGAATGTGAGGTTGGCGTTCAACTTGCCAAACATGGAAGAGAACGCACGCCCCTACACAAGGAGAGTCAACTTTGATCAAAGGTTGGACCAAGTTCTTATGGACATATGTGTAGAAGGAGCTCAATGGAAGATTGACTCCAAAGGCAAGCCGGTTCAACTAAGAAGATTGGACCTCAAGCCTATAGCTAGAGGATAGTTGGAGTTCATTCAATGCTCAATCATTCCCACTAGCAACCGGTCTGAAGTTACTATAGACCGGGCCATCATGATCCATAGCATCATGATTGGAGAAGAGGTGGAAGTTCATGAGATTATACCTCAAGAACTCTACAAGGTGGCTGACAAGTCCTCCACTATGGCAAGGTTAGCCTTTCCTCACCTCATTTGCCACCTATGCAATTCAGCTGGGATTGACATAGAGGGAGATATCCTCATTAAAGAGGACAAGCCCATCACTAAGAAAAAGATGGAGCAAGCAAGAGAGCCCATTCATGGAGCTCAAGAGGCGTATGAAGATCATCACCATGAGATCCCGGAGATGCCTCAAATGCACTTTCCTCCACAAAACTATTGGGATCAAATCAACACCTCCCTAGGAGAATTGAGTTCCAATATGGGACAACTAAGGGTGGAACATCAAGAGCACTCCATCATACTTCATGAAATAAGAGAAGATCAAAAAGCAATGAGGGAGGAGCAACAAAGACAAGGAAGAGACATAGAAGAGCTCAAGGACATCATTGGTTCCTCAAGAAGGAAACGCCACCATCACTAAGGTGGATTCATTCCTTGTTCTTATTTCTTCTGTTTTTCGTTTTCTATGTTATGTGCTTATCTATGTTTGTGTCTTCATTACATGATCATTAGTAGTTAGTAACTCTGTCTTAAAGTTATGAATGTCCTATGAATCCATCACCTCTCTTAAATGAAAAATGTTTTAATTCAAAAGAACAAGAAGTACATGAGTTTCGAATTTATCCTTGAACTTAGTTTAATTATACTGATATGGTGACAATGCTTCTTGTTTTCTGAATGAATGCTTGAACAGTGCATATGTCTTTTGAAGTTGTTGTTTAAGAATGTTAAATATGTTGGCTCTTGAAAGAATGATGACTAGGAGACATGTTATTTAATAGTCTAAAAAATCATAAAAATGATTCTTGAAGCAAGAAAAAGCAGCAAAGAACAAAGCTTGCAGAAAAAAAAATAGGCGAAAAAAAAATAGAAAGAAAAAGAAAAAGCAAGCAGAAAAAGCCAAAAGCTCTTAAAACCAAAAGGCAAGGGCAAATAAAAAGGATCCCAAGGCTTTGAGCATCAGTGGATAGGAAGGCCTAAAGGAATAAAATCCTGGTCTAAGCGGCTAAACCAAGCTGTCCCTAACCATGTGCTTGTGGCGTGTAGGTGTCAAGTGAAAACTTGAGACTGAGCGGTTAAAGTCAAGGTCCAAAGCCAAAAAAAGAGTGTGCTTAAGAACCCTGGACACCTCTAATTGGGGACTTTAGCAAAGCTGAGTCACAATCTGAAAAGGTTCACCCAATTATGTGTCTGTGGCATTTATGTATCCGGTGGTAATACTGGAAAACAAAGTGCTTAGGGCCATGGCCAAGACTCATAAAGAAGCTGTGTTCAAGAATCATCATACTGAACTAGGAGAATCAATAACACTATCTGAACTCTGAGTTCCTATAGATGCCAATCATTCTGAACCTCAATGGATAAAGTGAGATGCCAAAACTATTCAAGAGGCAAAAAGCTATAAGTCCCGCTCATTTGATTGAAGCAATGTTTCATTGATAGTTTGGAATTTATAGTATATTCTCTTCTTTTTATCCTATTTGATTTTCAGTTGCTTGGGGACAAGCAACAATTTAAGTTTGGTGTTGTGATGAGCGGATAATTTATACGCTTTTTGGCATTGTTTTTAGTATGTTTTCAGTAGAATCTAGTTACTTTTAGGGATGTTTTCCTTAGTTTTTATGTTAAATTCACATTTCTGGACTTTACTATGAGTTTGTGTGTTTTTCTATGATTTCAGGTATTTTCTGGCTGAAATTGAGGGACTTGAGCAAAAATCAGATTCAGAGGTTGAAGAAGGACTGCTGATGTTGTTGGATTCTGACCTCCCTGCACTCAAAATAGATTTTCTGGAGCTACAGAACTCGAAATGGTGCGCTTCCAATTGCGTTGGAAAGTAGACATCCAGGGCTTTCCAGCAATATATAATAGTCCATACTTTGGCCAAGAATAGATGACGTAAACTGGCGTTCAACGCCAGCTTTCTGCCCAAATCTGGCGTCCAGCGCCAGAAAAGGATCCAAAACCAGAGTTGAACGCCCAAATTGGCACAAAAACTGACGTTCAACTCCAAGAAGGACCTCTACACGTGCAACACTCAAGCTCAACCCAAGCACACACCAAGTGGGCCTCGGAAGTGGATTTATGCATCAATTACTTACTCATGTAGAGTTTCTTAGATCAGAGGGGCTGGCCATTCGGCCATGCCTGGACCTTCGCTTATGTATTTTTAACGGTAGAGTTTCTACACTCCATAGATTAAGGTGTGGAGCTCTGCTGTTCCTCAAAGATTAATGCAAAGTACTACTGTTTTCTATTCAATTCATCTTGTTTCGCTTCTAAGATATTCATTCGTACTTCAATCTGAATGTGATGAACATGACAATCATCATCATTCCCTATGAACGCGTGCCTGACAACCACTTCCGTTCTACCTTAGACTGAATGAGTATCTCTTAGATCTCCTAACCAGAATCTTCGTGGTGTAAGCTAGAATGATGGCAGCATTCAAGAGTATCCGGAAGGTCTAAACCTTGTATGTGGTATTCCGAGTAGGATTCAATGATTGAATGACTGTGACGAGCTTCAAACTCGCGATTTCTGGGCGTAGTGACAGACGCAAAAGGATAGTAAATCCTATTCCAGCATGATCGAGAACCGACAGATGAATAGCCGTGCCGTGACAGGGTGCGTTGATCATTTTCACTGAGAGGGTAAGATGAAGCCATTGACAAGGGTGATGCCTCCAGACGATTAGCCGTGCCGTGATAGGGCATTGGATCATTTTCCCGAGAGATGACCGAAAGTAGCCGTTGACAATGGTGATGTATCACATAAAGCCAGCTATGGAAAGGAGCAAGACTGATTGGATGAAGATAGCAGGAAAGCAGAGGTTCAGAGGAACGAAAAGCATCTCCATTCGCTTATCTGAAATTCCTACCAACGATTTACATAAGTACCTCTATCCCTATTCTATTATTTATTTTCGAAAATCCATTACTGTTTTATATCCGCCTGACTGAGATTTACAAGGTGACCATAGCTTGCTTCATATCGACAATCTCCGTGGGATTCGACCCTTACTCACGTAAGGTATTACTTGGACGACCCAGTGCACTTGCTGGTTAGTTATGCGAAGTTGTGAAGATATGTTTAGACCATGGTCCTGTGCATCCGTTTTTGGTGCCATTGCCAGGGAATCAATTTCGAACAACAATTCACAACCCGAGTAGCAATTTCGCATACCAGCACTCTTGCTCAACATTGCCTTCAAGATAATGTTTGACTCTCTGTCCATTAACAATGAATTTTTTATCAGAGTCAATATCCTGAAGCTCTACATAACCATATGGTGACACAGTTGTGATCACATATGGTCCCTTCCACCGGGATTTTAGTTTCCCAGGGAAATATCTGAGCCTAGAGTTAAACAGCAGAACCTTTTGTCCTGACTCAAAGACTCTAGATGACAGCTTCCTGTCATGCCATCTTTTTGCTTTCTCCTTGTAAATTTTAGCATTTTGAAAGCATTGAGTCTGAACTCTTCCAGCTCATTCAACTGGAGTAATCTTTTCTCTCCAGCTACCTTAGCATCAAGGTTTAAGAACCTGGTTGCCCAGTAGGCCTTGTGCTCCAGTTCCACTGGCAGATGATAGGTTTTTCCATATACAAGCTGGTATAGAGAAGTCTCTATAGGAGTTTTGAATGCGGTTCTGTATGCCCACAGAGCATCATCCAGACTTCTTATCCAATCCCTTCTACGGGTACTTACAGTCCGTTCTAGGATTCGTTTTAGTTCTCTATTTGAGACTTCAGCCTGTCCATTGGTCTGTGGATGATATAGAGTTGCCACTTTGTGGTTAATTCCATATCGGATCAAAGCAGAGTCAAGCTGTTTATTGTAGAAATGAGTGCCTCCATCACTAATCAGTACCCTAGGGACACCGAACCTGCTGAAGATATGCTTCTGGAGGAATTTCATCACTGTCTTAGTATCATTAGTGGGTGTTGCAATTGCCTCTACCCATTTAGATACATAGTCTACTACCACCAGAATATGAGTGTTTGAATATGATGGTGGGAAAGGTCCCATGAAGTCAATACCCCATACATCAAACAACTCAATCTCTAAGATCCCTTGCTGAGACATGGCATAACCGTGAGGCAGATTACCAGCTCTCTGGAAACTGTCACAGTTATGTACAAACTCAAGGGAGTCTCTATAGAGAGTAGGCCAGTAGAAGCCACATTGGAGAACCTTTGTGGTTGTTCGCTCACCTTCGAAATGTCCTCCATATTGTGATCCATGGCAATGCCATAGGATCTTCTGTGCCTCCTCTCTAGGCACACATCTATGGATTATTCCGTCTGCACATCTCTTAAAGAGGTATGGTTCATCCCACAAGTAGTACTTTGCATCAAAAACCAATTTTTTTGTTTGATGCTTACTATACTCTTTGGGTATGAATCTCACAGCTTTATAGTTTGTAATGTCTGCAAACCACGGTACTTCCTGAATGGCAAAGAGTTGCTCATCTGGAAAGGTTTCAGAGATCTCAGTAGGAGAGAGGGACGCTCCTGCTACTGGCTCTATCCGGGACAGGTGATCAACTACTTGGTTCTCTGTCCCTTTTCTGTCTCTTAAATCTATATCAAACTCTTGCAGAAGCAACACTCATCTTATGAGTCTGGGTTTTGAATCCTGCTTTGTGAGGAGATATTTTAGAGCAGCATGGTCAGTGTACATAATCACTTTTGATCCTACTAAATAAGATCTGAACTTGTCAAAGGCATAAACCACTACAAGCAACTCTTTTTCTGTGGTTGTGTAATTCTTCTGCGTGTCATTTAAAACATGGCTAGCATAATAAATGACATGCAGAAGCTTGTCAGGCCTCTGTCCCAATACTGCACCAATGGCATGGTCACTAGCATCACACATTAGTTCGAATTGTAATGTCTAGTCTGGTGTAGAAATGACTGGTGCTGTGACCAGCTTAGCTTTCAGAGTCTCAAAGGCCTGTAAACACTCTGTGTCAAAGACAAATGGTGCATCAGCAGCTACCAGAATGCTCAGAGGTTTTGCAATTTTTGAAAAATCTTTTATAAACCTCCTATAGAATCCTGCATGCCCCAGAAAGCTTCTGATTGCCTTAACATTGGCAGGTGGTGGTTGATGAGATATTTTGGTGAGAAACGAATCTCTCACAAAACATCACAAAACTAACCAGCAAGTGTACCGGGTCGTATCAAGTAATAAAAACTCACAGGAGTGAGGTCGATCCCACAGGGATTGAAGGATTGAGCAATTTTAGTTTAGGGGTTGATTTAGTCAAGCGAATCAAGTGTTGGTTGAGTGATTTGTGACTTGCAGAATGTAAATTGCATGAAATTAAAGAAAGCAAGGAATTAAATTGCTGAATCTTAAAGAACAAGAAATTAAATGGCAGAAACTTAGAGTGCAAGAAATGTAAATTGCGGAATTTTAAAGTGCAAGAAATGTAAATTGCTTGAAATGTAAAGGGGATTGGGATGTGGATTTGCAGAATTTAATCAAGGAAAAGTTAAATTGCATTAAACAGAAGAGTAAAAGGGAATTGGGATTGAACCGGATGTAAAGCAGAAAAGTAATTGAACATAAGAAGCAGTAAACGGAGAATTGAAATGTAAAATTAAGATCTCAGGACCCAGAGACTAGAAAACTAAGTCTAGATCTCAATGCCTTCCTAGATCCAACAAGAACAATAGCAAGGAAATTGTAAATTGCAAAGGAAAGAGATGAAGAACAATGAACCGGAAATGAAATTCAATTAACAGTAAAGAAAGCAGAGAGATCCAAGATTGAGATTGAAACAGAATTTCTTCAATTCTCCAATCCAAGATCCAAGACAAATGTAGAATGAAATTGAAAGCAATGAAAGCAAGAAATTAAAGTTCATTCAAGTTCAAAAGCTCTCCGAAAACTATTATGAAAATTCTAAAAGGAAAGCTCCCTTAATAACTTGAATTCTATCCTATTTATACACTTTCCAAAATGATCTTCAAGCCTTGAGTTGGGCCTTTGTTCTTGGTGGAATTGGGTTGAAAGAGGCCTTGGTTGATTGCTCTTGAAGTTTGAAGAAGAACCGAAGTGAACCAATTGAACCGGTTTTGAAGTTAGCCATAGTTGGGCCCAACGTTAGGGCCAAAGTTAGGGGTCTAACTTTGACCCTAACTATTCATAGCAGCAAGCATGATTTCCTGGTTTGGACGTTGGTGCCAACGTTAGGGGTCTAACTTTGACCCTAACGTTGGCCTTGCTTAGTGCTAGTGGGGCCAACGTTAGCCTCCAAGTTAGGGGGCTAACGTTGGCGCAAACGTTGGTGCCCCTCCCTTTGTAACTCATGTGCCAACGTTAGCCTCCAAGTTAGGGGGCTAACATTGGCGCAAACGTTGGCCTTCTCCCCCTTTATAACTCATGTGCCAACGTTAGCCTCCAAGTTAGGGGGCTAACGTTGGCTCAAACGTGGGGAGCCCAGGGAGTGATTTTCATGCCCAACGTTAGCCTCCAAGTTAGGGGGCTAACGTTGGGGCTAACTTCATGCCTCCAGGATCAACTTCCATTCTTCACTTCTAGCCATTCCTCTTTGCTTCAACCTTTCTCCAAGCTTTCTTCACCTATCATTAATCAACCAAACTAATCAAAGCTATGCTCAAAATCATGAGATATTCAATCTTTCATAATATGCAACAAATATAGCACAAAACCTCATGAAATGGCATGAATTCATATATGGTTGGTTCAATCAAGGGAAACATGAAAATCTACTCAATTAGCTTGCTTGTAGCTCAAGAAAGTGCATAATTCTAATGAAAACTAAAGAAAAAGACTAGCTAAAATAGGCTAAGATGACTTGTCATCACAACACCAAACTTAAAGCTTGCTTGTCCCCAAGCAAGAAAAGATTTATTGAGAAGAAAGAATGAAATGGAAGAAGATGTTCATGCTAGCAGAGTATTATTGATAGTTCATGGGGTTTTATGTGGATATGCAAATACTCACTTCTTATTGACTCCTAGGCCTAGAAGGTCTCCTTCAAGCTTCAAGTGACATAATGCTATGACCTCTCATTATTCCTTTATCCTTGGCTATTACTTGATTCAAAAGCTTTATTTGAGTGTCATGTGTAGCAAGTTCATTTTCTTTTCTTTATACTTGACACATTATTCACCATAGACACTTGGCTCACATTCCTTCTTAAAACATTGATGCCCAGCACCTCTTTGGGCTACTAAATGCCTTGTAGTTAGGTTGCTCTTGATAGTGGACTTTCAGCTGATGATCCCGGGTTAGTTAACCCAAGTCACCGAGTGTTGATGCACTCCAAAGAACTTAGTAATCCAAGCAGATCCTAATACAAAGACACCACAGGCATATATTCTAAGGTTCAAGCTATTGGTTTCCAGCTTTGTTTCTTTTTGTTTTTCTTTTGTTCTGTCACTTCTTTTTTTTTTTTTTTCTTTCTAACCAAGGATTTTTATTCGATTGAGATTCATAGACAGTAGGCCACTCTATACTTAGAAGGAGATATCCTGGCTCTTTATTCACTAAAAGTGAGCTATTATACAATCACACCCATACCACCACTTACTTTTATTCTATTTCTATCTAACAGAGACTATCTTACTTCACATTCAAACATTTCTTTTATTGAATTGAAATTGCAGGGGACAAAGCATGCATTTTTGTTAAGTGAAAGCAAACACACAAGCACACACTTAGGCTAGCTTACTTATTTTAAGAAAATTGATTCTACTTGTACTAGATGAACACTTTAGCAAGATATAAATCATAGCATCTCTCAATAGCTGAAGTTAAGTATAAATACAACCTATTGGTTTGCAGTTCTTTTGTCCTTCTTTTTGTTGATCCCCTTTTGAGTCATGGTGCATTATATCTTCAATTGGTGGTTAGTTCCCTGCACAATTCTCAAAAGTTGCTTGCTTCACAAGCCCTTAGGTGACTGGTTAGTATGCATGAATTGAGTGTGGCTTTTGGATTTAATTTGGTGTGGGAACACCAAACTTAATTCCTTGCCACTGTCTCTAATGCAACAGGTTGTCTACTTATGACTACTTTTGGCCTTGCTAAAGGTTATGGAACCAAAAGCAATTAAATGGTTGAATAATTTGTCTGATTGCTTGGAGCTAGCATTATGCAGGAGGTGAGAGTATGCTTTTAAATGAGATTTTGGTGGAACACCAAACTTAGAATCCTTCATTCTCCCTTAAATTGTTTTGGTGTGCAACACCAAACTTAGCTCCTGGCAATGCATACCAATTATTCAACACTTTTGTTGAAAAGGCTATGAAAAGAAAACTACCTCAGGTTGGGTTGCCTCCCAACAAGCGCTCTTTTAATGTCACTAGCTTGACATCTTGTTCTTTGATCATGGAGGTTGAAAATCATAGTGCCTCAGCTTTTCTCCTCTTACTGTGAACTTCCTTCCAGTCTCCTCTTTGATGATCTCTAAGTGTTCAAGTGAAAGGACCTGGTTCACAGTGTAATATTCAAATAATTGTGGAGACATCTTCATTGGTTGTGTGTTTAACACTACTTTATCCCCTGGTGAAAAGCCTTCAGTGGGGATTTTCTTGTTTTTCCACTCTTTTGGCCTCTTCTTCTTCTCTTCTTTCTTAGGAGATGATTCATGCCTTGGTGGTTCTTTATCTGGAATGTTGAGGTTCTCATCTGGGGGTTTTGGATCTAGTTCCTCCGTGATTTCTTTGGTCTGTTGCACCATCTCCACTTCTTTCAAGCATGGATGTAGAAGTCTTGGAGTTAACTCATTGACTACCTCCTTCAAACTTTGATCTCTGGCCTTATCCTTCCTACCATCTTCTTCTTGAGTGGGCTCATGTGGGGTTTTAAAAACATGGAATGCTAGGTGCTCATCATGCACTCTCAGCAACAACTCCCCTTTCTCAACATCTATCAATGCTCTGCCCGTAGCCAGGAAAGGCCTCCCCAGGATGATGGGAGTGTTAGGGTCTTCCTCCATATCCAGGATGACAAAATCAACTGGGAGAAGAAATTTTCCCACTTTTACCAGCACATTCTCTATAACTCCAAGTGCTTGTTGAATGGACTTGTCAGCCATTTGAAGAGTTATTCGAGTGGGTTTCAGCTCAAAAATTTTAAGCTTCCTCATAAGAGATAGAGGCATCAAGTTTATACTTGCACCAAGGTCACAGAATGATTTCTCAATAGTTATGTTTCCTATGGTACAAGGTATATAGAACCTTCCAGGATCATCCTTCTTCTCTGGTAGACCTCTTTGGAGAATAGCACTACACTCCATTGTCATTTCAATAATCTGTCCTTCCTTCAAGGGTCTTTTCTTTGTTAGCACTTCTTTCATAAATTTAGCATATAATGGCATCTGTTCAAGTGCTTCTAAGAAAGGAATATTGATGCTGAGTGTCTTGAATATGTTCAGGAACTTTGAGTATTGCTTATCCTCATTTTCTTTTTTGAATCTTTGAGGATATGGAAGTTTGGGGATATATGGCTTCATCCCTTCCTTCTTTTCTTGTAGTTGTGTTTCAAGGATGTCCACATCTTTCTTTGAGCTTTTTGCATTCTTGGTCTTTCTCTCCTCTTCACTTCTCTCTTTTGTCTCTTCTTGTGGAACTTCTCTGTTGTGTTCTTCTTGATTGATGGCTTCCTTCTCCCTAATCTTTTCACTTCCCACTATAATTGCTTTGCACTCCTCCCACTTTGTAGCTTTTCCTTTGTCCTTTGGATTGGAGATTGTATCACTTGGGAGAACATTGGTTGGCCGTTCAGCTTGTTTGGCCAATTGTCCCACTTGTCGTTCAAGGCTCTTCATGGTAGCTTCATTTCTCTCTTGCATTTTGACCAAGCTTTGAGTGGACTGAGCAATTGCTTGTATGGCTGCCTCAAGACTTGAAATTCTACTTTCATGATGGTCTATTGGTGGTATGATGGGGGTGAAATGTGGTTGCTGGAAGTTATTTGTAGGGGTAGTGTGGTAGTTTTGGGGGTTAGATGTTGGTGCGGAAATGCTATTTTGATGAGTTTGTGGATTGTGGTGGGGTGGTTGATATGTATTTTGTGGTTTCTTGTATTGATTATTATTAGCGTTTTGCTGGTCGTGGTTTGAGTAAGTTGTGTTTCTTGAGTTGTTTTGGTTTGAGTTTTTCTGCCACGGTTGCTGGCTGTGGGTGTGGTTATCTCCCCATCTGAGATTTGGATGGTTCTTCCAGGATGGATTGTGGGTGTCACCATAGACTTCATTTTGGCCGGAGCTTTGGTTATGCACATATTGAGGTTGCTCCTGCTGCTGATCTTCTTGGTTTTCTTCATTTTGCCCCCATTTGGTTGATGGTTGGCTTGTATTCACTGTTGCAACTTGCAAGCTATCAATCTTTTTAGCCATCTGCTCAAATTGTTGTTGAATCTGCTCTTGCATTATCTTGTTTTGAGCTAGGAGGATGTCAACCCCTTCCATTTCTAACACTCCTTTCCTTAGTGATGGTTGGCGTTGTCTCTGATGGCCAAAGAAATATTGGTTGTTAGCCACCATGTCAATAAGATTTTGAGCTTCTTCTGCTGTTTTCATCAGTTGCAATGATCCTCCAGCTGAGTGGTCAAGTGATTCTTGAGCCTTTAGAGTGAGTCCTTCATAGAAGTTCTGTAGCTTGTCCCACTCAGTGAACATTTCTGGTGGACATTTCCTCAGCAGAGCCTTGTATCTCTCCCATGCTTCATACAGATTTTCAGCATCCAATTGTGTGAATGTTTGCACCTCAGTTTTCAGCCTGATGACTCTTTGGGGTGGATAGAATTTGGCTAGAAATTTAGTTATCAAGTCATCCCAACTAGTGATGCTTCCTTGGGGAAAAGTTTCAAGCCATTGTGCGGTCTTGTCCCTTAATGAGAACGGGAACAGCAGAAGCTTGTAAGTTTCAGGATTCACACCATTGGACTTGACAGTGTCACAAATCCTTAAGAAGGTAGATAGATGTTGGTTTGGATCCTCCAATGGTCCTCCCCCAAACAAGCAGTTGTTTTGGACCAATGTAATGAGTTATGGCTTCAATTCAAAGTTATTTGCATCGACATTTGGGGTAAGGATGCTACTCCCACAATGCCTTGGATTAGCAAATGTATATGAAGCCAAGACTCTCCTCTGGGGTTGACCATTATTGTTGGCCATTCTCACTGGTGGATTTGTTGGATTCGTTGAGTGTTCCTCCAATTCATGATACTCTTCATCTGATTCTTCCTCTCCAGCAACATTTTTTTCTCTTGCTTCTCTTCTTAGCCTTTGGAAGATTCTTTCGTCAGTTTCATGAAAGGTAGGGATCTCTCTTCTTGTATCTGACATACAAGCAAAACATAAGAATCACGCAATACCAGAAAAGCAATAACACTTCAATCCATGGCTGAAGTGAAATATTAGTTAGCTTAGGCAAAAATTCAAACAGTTAGCGGGTTAATCAAAATTAGAGAAAAATAAAGAGAAAGTGCTTGATCTAGATTACCACCTCACTTAATCATTGTCAATCTAATCAATCCCCGGCAACGGCGCCAAAAACTTGATGAGATATTTTGGTGAGAAACGAATCTCTCACAAAACATCACAAAACTAACCGGCAAGTGTACCGGGTCGTATCAAGTAATAAAAACTCACGGGAGTGAGGTCGATCCCACAGGGATTGAAGGATTGAGCAATTTTAGTTTAGTGGTTGATTTAGTCAAGCGAATCAAGTGTTGGTTGAGTGATTTGTGACTTGCAGAATGTAAATTGCATGAAATTAAAGAAAGCAGGGAATTAAATTGCTGAATCTTAAAGAACAAGAAATTAAATGGCAGAAACTTAGAGTGCAAGAAATGTAAATTGCGGAATCTTAAAGTGCAAGGAATGTAAATTGCTTGAAATGTAAAGGGGATTGGGATGTGGATTTGCAGAATTTAATCAAGGAAAAGTTAAATTGCATTAAACAGAAGAGTAAAAGGGAATTGGGATTGAACCGGATGTAAAGCAGAAAAGTAATTGAACATAAGAAGCAGTAAACGGAGAATTGAAATGTAAAATTAAGATCTCAGGACCCAGAGACTAGAAAACTAAGTCTAGATCTCAATGCCTTCCTAGATCCAACAAGAACAATAGCAAGGAAATTGTAAATTGCAAAGGAAAGAGATGAAGAACAATGAACCGGAAATGAAATTCAATTAACAGTAAAGAAAGCAGAGAGATCCAAGATTGAGATTGAAACAGAATTTCTTCAATTCTCCAATCCAAGATCCAAGACAAATGTAGAATGAAATTGAAAGCAATGAAAGCAAGAAATTAAAGTTCATTCAAGTTCAAAAGCTCTCCGAAAACTATTATGAAAATTCTAAAAGGAAAGCTCCCTTAATAACTTGAATTCTATCCTATTTATACACTTTCCAAAATGATCTTCAAGCCTTGAGTTGGGCCTTTGTTCTTGGTGGAATTGGGTTGAAAGAGGCCTTGGTTGATTGCTCTTGAAGTTTGAAGAAGAACCGAAGTGAACCAATTGAACCGGTTTTGAAGTTAGCCATAGTTGGGCCCAACGTTAGGGCCAAAGTTAGGGGTCTAACTTTGACCCTAACTTTTCATAGCAGCAAGCATGATTTCCTGGTTTGGACGTTGGTGCCAACGTTAGGGGTCTAACTTTGACCCTAACGTTGGCCTTGCTTAGTGCTAGTGGCGCCAACGTTAGCCTCCAAGTTAGGGGGCTAACGTTGGTGCCCCTCCCTTTGTAACTCATGTGCCAACGTTAGCCTCCAAGTTAGGGGGCTAACGTTGGCGCAAACGTTGGCCTTCTCCCCCTTTATAACTCATGTGCCAACGTTAGCCTCCAAGTTAGGGGGCTAACGTTGGCTCAAACGTGGGGAGCCCAGGGAGTGATTTTCATGCCCAACGTTAGCCTCCAAGTTAGGGGGCTAACGTTGGGGCTAACTTCATGCCTCCAGGATCAACTTCCATTCTTCACTTCTAGCCATTCCTCTTTGCTTCAACCTTTCTCCAAGCTTTCTTCACCTATCATTAATCAACCAAACTAATCAAAGCTATGCTCAAAATCATGAGATATTCAATCTTTCATAATATGCAACAAATATAGCACAAAACCTCATGAAATGGCATGAATTCATATATGGTTGGTTCAATCAAGGGAAACATGAAAATCTACTCAATTAGCTTGCTTGTAGCTCAAGAAAGTGCATAATTCTAATGAAAACTAAAGAAAAAGACTAGCTAAAATAGGCTAAGATGACTTGTCATCAGTGGTAATTTTTCAATTACCTCTACCTTAGCTTGATCTACCTCTATTCCCTTGTTCGAAATTTTGTTTCCAAGGACAATTCCTTCAGTCACTATAAAGTGACATTTCTCCCAGTTTAAAACCAGGATTTTGAATTTTGAATTTTGAATAAGTCAACAATATAAGATAAAGATTTGAAAAAGATTTAAATTTTGAAAAGGTTTGATTTTTAAAATTTTTAATTTAAATTTTGAAATTTGAATTTTGAATTTTGGAATTTAATTGAAATTTGAAATTTGAATTTGAAATAAGATAAGATAAGATTTTGAAAAAGATATGATTTTTTGAAAAAAAATTGAATTTTGAAATTTAAAACTAAGATAAGATAAGATAAAAATTTTAAAATAAAAATCTGAATTTTTTAATGTAAATTTCGAAAATTCAATTAAAATAAAGAGAAAAGAATTTTTTTTTATTTTTTTAAATTTAATGAGGAAAGAGAAAAACAATAAAATGACACCAAACTTAAAATTTTTAAATCAAGACAAAGAAAACAAACAAGAAAACTTTGAATGTCAAGATGAACACCAAGAACACTTTGAAGATCAAGATGAACACCAAGAACAAATTTTGGAAATCTTTAGGAAAATAAAAACACAAAGGACACTAAACTTTAAAATTTTTATATTTTGGACACTAATAATTCGAAAATGCACAAGAAAAACAAGAAAAGACACAAAACAAGAAAACTAAAGATCAAACAAGGAAAATAAACAAGAATAACTTGAAGATCAAGAAAGAAGAAGGAACATAAAGCTCGAAAATATGAAGAATAAAAAGAACATACAATTCGAAAAATTGAAGGAAAATAAAAACATGCAATTGACACCAAACTTAAAACATGAAATTAAACTCAAACAGAAGACTCAATTATAAGTTTATTGGTTTTGATCTATTTATTAAAAATTTTCGAAAAAAAAATCTAGAAAAAGAAAACAAGGATTTTAAAATTTTAACAAAAACAATAATAAAAGACTCAAATTTAGTGACTGTAAACCAAAAAAGATAAATTTTTCCTAATCTAAGCAACAAGATAAACCATCAATTGTCCAAACTTGAACGATCCCCAGCAACGGCGCCAAAAACTTGGTGCACGGAATTGCAATCACACCTTTGCAACTCCGCACAACTAACCAGCAAGTGCAATGGGTCGTCCAAGTAATACCTTACGTGAGTAAGGGTCGATCCCATGGAGATTGCCAGCTTGAAGCAAGCTATGGTTATCTTGTAAATCTTAGTCAGGAGATTAGTAATAAAAATGATTTTGCTTATGAAAAGTAAATAACATTAAATGAATGGTATTTGTGATTCAGTAATGAGGAACAGGTTGAGGTTCCGGAGATGCTCTGTCGTCTGAATCTCTGCTTTCTTACTGTCTTCTTCTCCAAACACGCATGGCTTCCTTCAATGGCAAGCTGTATGTTGGTGGATCACCGTTGTCAATGGCTACCATCCGTCCTCTCAGATGAAAAATACCAGGCACGATTTCTGTACAACTAATCAACTGTCAGATCTCTCGTCTCGGATGAAAAATACTAGGTACAACTACCGCACGGCTAATCATCTATCGGTTCTCACTTGTGTCAGAATAGGATCTCTCTATCCTTTTGCACACTGTCACTGTGCCCAACATTCGTGAGTTTGAAGTTCGTAGCAGTCACCCCGTTCTAGATCCTACTCGGAATACCATAGATAAAGTTTAGACTTTCTGGACTCGGTCCGTGGATTAGAGACCCAAAAGATACGCACTCAAGCTGTCGTCCAATGACTACGTTGAGCTCAGGTAGAACGGGAGTGGTTGTCAAGCACGCGTTCATAAATTTGAGAATGATGATGAGTGTCACGGATCATCATATTCTCTATATTGAAGTACGAGTGAGTATCTTAGAACAGAATCAAGCGTGATTGAATAGAAAACAATAGTAATTGCATTAATTCATTGAGACACAGAAGAGCTCCTCACTTCCACCGATGGGGTTTAGAGACTCATGCCGTAGAAGATACAATATGAAATGTAAAATATCATGAGTTGCCAAAATGAATCTCTAAAAGTAGTTTTTATACTAAACTAGTAACTTAGGTTTACAGAAAATGAGTAACTAGGTGTAGATAGTGCAAAATTCCACTTGCGGGACCCACTTGGTGAGTGTTTGGACTGAGCTTTGAATCTTTCATGTGCATATGCTAGAAAAGGGTCAGTTTAACTCCAGTTTGGGTGCCAGTTTGAGCCATCAAATCTTGGACAAAGTATAGACTATTATATATTGCTAGAAAGCTCAAGATGTCTACTTTCCAACTCAATTGAGAGCGCACCAATTGGGCTTCTGTAGCTCCAGAAAATCCACTTCGAGTGAAAGAGAGTCAGAATCCAACAGCATCTGCAGTCCTTTCTCAGCCTCTGAATAAGATTTTTGCTCAGGTCCCTCAATTTCAGCCAGAAAATACCTGAAATTACAGAAAAGGTGGTGCCAACCCCAAAGACATTGCCAGAGACTTGAGGTCTGAGACCACACTGCCAGAGAGGAGTCAGGAGGAGCCAAGCTCAAAGGAAGATATCCAAGCTGAAGACATTGTTGAGGTGGAGGATGTTGAAGAAGAGGAGGAAGTACAAGACATGGTTGAAGAAGAAGCATCTCAACTAGGGAATGGAGCACCAAAGGAAGCTGAAGTTACAAGAGAAGCCATTCCCATTCCATTTCCACACCTTGCTAGAAAATCCAGGAAGCAGATGGAGCTAGACCCCAAGATGGTGGAGATCTTCAAAAAGGTTGAGGTAACCATTCCCCTTTTTGATGCCATTCGCCAGGTACCTATATATGCGAAGTTTCTAAAAGATTTATGCATGAATAAGGATAAAATGCAGAATTTAGAAACTATTCCTCTAGGTAGCTCTATTTCTACTTTAATGGGCGATATACCTGAAAAATGTAGTGATCCAAGTCCATGCATGGTTACTATTACTATAGATGGTGTGAAATTTTCTGACTGCATGTGTGATTTAGGCGCGTGTGTTAGTATAATGCCATTATCTGTATATGATACATTGAGACTCCTTCCCTTAAAAAGGTCGGCAGCGTGTTTTGTTTTGGCAGATAAAAGTATTATCTCTGTAGTTGGAATTGCTGAGGACATGCTAGTGAGCATTAAGGGGCTCACATTTCCTATTGACTTCTATATTTTGGAGATGCCCTCTAATGACTCAGGAAGACCATCGTCCATCCTCCTTGGAAAGCCATTTTTGAAGACTTTAAAGTTTAAGTTGGATGCATACTCAGGAACTTATTCCTTCGAGATAGATGGCAGAACAGTGAGCTTTAACTTGGATGAAGCTATGAAGCACCCTCCGGAAGATCATTCCATCTTCCAGTGTGACATCATTGATGAGACTGTAGCAGCAGTTCACCAAGAAGAAGTAGAAGAGACGCACATGGAGCAAGGTGCAAGTGTGGGGAAGCCCCCTGAACAAGATGAAGACACATTGCCACCTTCACTAGCTCTAGATGATCAAGTGTCTAGCCATGAGCAGAAAATAGAGTTAAAGCCCCTTCCACCCAACCTCAAGTATGCTTACCTTGAGGATCATCAGAAGCTCCCAGTAATCATTACAAGGGAACTCACTTTCCAACAGGAGGAGCAGCTGCTTAGTGTGCTGAGAAGACACAAGAAAGCAATTGGGTGGAGCTTGGCGGATATAGTAGGTATCAGCCCTCAAGTTTGTGAGCACAGAATATTTTTAGAAGAGGGAGCAAGGCCTGTCCGTCAACCTCAGAGGCGACTGAACTCCACCATCTTAGAAGTTGTCAAGAAGGAAGTGACCAGACTGCTTGAAGCTGATATCATCTATACCATCTCAATCAGTGAATGGGTTAGTCCAGTACAAGTGGTGCCCAATAAGTCTAGAGTCACAACAGTGAAGAATGAGCATGAAGAGCTCCTGACAACTAGAGTGCAGAATTCCTGGAGGGTGTGCATTGATTACAGGTGCCTCAACTAGGCTACTCGCAAGGATCACTATCCCCTGCCATTTATTGATCAGATGCTTGATCATTTGTCAGGTAAATCACACTACTACTTTTTAGATGGGTACACAGGATATTTTTAAATTTATATAGCTCCTGAAGATAAGGAGAAGACTACTTTTACATGTCCCTTTGGAACGTATGCATACAAGCGGATGCCTTTTGGCTTATGTAATGCACCGGCTACTTTCCAAAGATGCATGATGAGTATCTTCTCAGATCTTATTGAGAACTGTATGGAAATTTTCATGGATGACTTTAGTGTGTATGGTGATTCATTTAGCCTTTGCTTGGATAGTTTAGCTAGAGTATTAGACAGGTGTGTTAGTTCAAACCTTGTATTAAATTTTGAGAAATGTCACTTCATGGTAAAACAAGGTATTGTTCTAGGACATATTGTATCTAATACTGGTATTTCTGTAGATCCAGCAAAGGTAGATGTCATTTCTATTTTACCTTACCCCTCCTCCATGAGGGAAGTCCATTCCTTCCTTGGTCATACAGGTTTCTACCGGATATTTATCAAGGACTTCAGTAAGGTAGCATTGCCTTTATCCAGACTACTGTAGAAGGATGTTGAGTTCGAGCTGAGTGAGGACTGTATGGAAGCATTTGATAGTGAGGGGTCCAGACTGGAGCCAGCCTTTTGAGATTATGTGTGATGCCTCCAATCATGCAATAGGAGCAGTGCTGGCTCAGTGCGAAGGTAAGGATCCTTTCGTAATTGCTTATGCTTCTAAGACCTTAGACGCTGCTCAATCTAATTATACAACCACCGAAAAAGAGCTTCTGGCTATTGTTTTTGCTCTGGATAAATTCTGAGCCTATTTACTTGGTACTAAGGTGGTAGTGTACTCAGACCATGCAGCTCTAAAATATTTATTGGATAAAAAAGAGTCCAAACCAAGGTTAATACGTTGAATATTGTTGCTACAAGAATTTGATTTAGAAATTAAGGATAGGAGTGACTCCCAGAATTTAGTGGCAGACCACTTGAGTCACCTAGAGGACATTAAGAGTAACTCCACTCCTATCAATGATGCTTTTCCATTTGATAGCTTACACACAATATCTGAAGTAGTTCCTTGGTATGCACCTATAGCTAATTATCTAGTCAGTCATACCTTTCCTCCTAATTTTACTAAGCATCAAATGGACAAGCTGAAAAGCGAGTCCAAATATTATATATGGGATGACCCATATTTATGGAGGTATAGTGCTGACTAGATAATTAGAAGATGTGTGCCTCAATCAGAATTCTAGTCCATTTTAAAGGCCTGTCACTCTTCTGAGAGTGGTGGACATTTTGGCCCTCAAAGAACAGCTAGAAAAATTTTAGACTGTGGATTCTGGTAGCTCACTCTTTTTAAAGATGCTACTGCCTTCTGTAAATCTTATTCCCCATGCCAAAGGTTTGGAAATATATCCAAGAGGGATGAGATGCCCCAACAGCTTATGTTATTCCGTGAAATCTTCGATGTTTGGGGCATTGACTTCATGGGTCCATTCCCAAACTCTAGCGATTTCTTATATATATTGTTAGCTATAGATTATGTTTCTAAATGGGTGGAAGCAATTCCTACCCGTACTGATGATGCTAACGTCGTTGTCTCCTTTGTTAGAAATCATATTATTTGTCGCTTTGGATCACCACGAGCAATCGTGAGTGATCAAGGCACTCACTTTTGTAACAGGAGATTAGCAGGACTACTGAAGAAGCATGAGATAGTTCATAAAGTAGCAACAGCCTACCATCTTCAGACCAATGGGTAGGTCGAGGTGTCTAATAGAGAGATAAAGTGCATACTGGAGAAGATAGTCAAGCCTCATAGGAAGGACTGGAGCACCAGACTGGTAGATGCGCTTTGTGCTTATCGGACAACATACAAGACACCAATCGAGATGAGTCCCTTCCACTTAGTCTATGGAAAAGCTTGTCACCTCCCAGTGGAGGTGGAACACAAGGCTTTCGGGGTGGTTCGGGAATGCAACATGGGATTTGAGAAGGCAGGTGCTGAAAGGAAGCTGCAACTAGCAGAGCTGGAGAACCTTCGACTCAAAGCATATGACAACTCCAGACTATATAAAGAGAATGTGAAGGCTGTGCATGACAAGCATATAAAGAGAAGACATTTCAAACCTAGGGAGCTAGTTCTCCTTTACAACTCAAGTTTGAGACTCATGCCAGGCAAGCTGCGTTCAAGATGGGAAGGCCTCTACAGGGTAGAAAAGGCAGAGCCATACGGAGTCTTTCACCTTAGCCATCCTTCATGTTCCAAATTCCTCAAGGTCAATGGACATCGCTTAAAGCTGTAGGTAAAATCCTAATTTTACCCTAATTCCCCAAATTGGAGCCCTAGTTCTAAATCCCTAATCAGAAACCTAATTTCCCCTTTCCCCAGCCCTGAAGAACGCAGCCCACCCCCTTTCTTCCTAAAACACTAACACAAAAAACAAAAGAAAGAAACGCAGAAATGGAAAGGGAGAACCGAGAGCTGAGAGGAAGAGAGGGAGGCGCCACTGAAATACCCGACAGCAGCTTCCCCTGCATTCCCAATTCCATTCTTGAAACTGTAACACTCTTGCTCGTGCTCTGCTTCCCGATTTTATTTCTCTACTATATTTTCATTCTGAATACAATAGTGTATGTTCCTGTTTTGTATTGTTGTTGCCATCGTCAATCTGGATCCTAGTCGTTCCTGTCGTTCATGCCCCTACGCTGCACCTGTTTCTCTACTGCTATTATTTGGAGTACCGGCGTTGATGCTATTATGAATCTGTTAGAGTTGCTATTGGTGAGTCCGATGCTACTTTAATTCTGGATTGATCTTTTCCTTGATCATTGTCTATTTACACATTTTATTGTCACTGCTATACTTGTTCTGAGTTGATCCCGGTATATGCCTTGTCTTGAGACCTCCAGGGCTGTGATTGCTCTTAATTTCCATCCAATTTGAATCCTTTGTTTGGTTACAACCCCGGTCACTGCCGTGAAGATTAACAATGCTGCTGTTCTGGTTGCTGCCTTTGCCATTCCGGTTGTGTGACAGTCACCGTTGCTGCCTGAAACTAAAAGGAAAGGGAATTGTTACGTTAAATTATGCAATTGCGACATCGAGGTAGGGGGTTTAAAACGATTTCAATTTAAGAATGCCTACAAAGTTTATTGAATAACTGCAAATAGATTTAGTAGCTGTGAGTAATTGATTGATTATGTGAATATTGAATTGTGGTTGAGATTGTGATTTAGAATTGTTGATTAGTGATATTGATTGATTATGTGGATTGGGAATTGTTTGATGACTAATTGTTGAGAATTTCTGAATTTTAATGGGTAATGTTGGATTTGTTGTCACTGAGCTGTTATTTGGTATATTGTAATGTTAATGAACTTGGTTGGTGGTTGATTTGGAGTTGGTTTTGAGGGGTATTGAAGGGTTGGATTTTGAATACAAAATGGTTTGCTGAAAATCAGGTTCTCTTGAAATTAAACGGCAACTTTGAAAGTGAATCAGTGGCTTTATAGTGACTGAAATGATGAGAATTTAAATGTTAAGTAAATTATATTAAGTGTGATTGTTGAGATTTAATTTTGAAGGTTTCATATTAACTGGAACATTAGTTATGATTTTTCAAAGTTAAGTCGTGAATCTGATTTTCTGCACTACTTTAAATGAAATTAGAAACTTTAAAAATCTATAACTAATTCTATGATGATCGGATTTGTGAGGGACTAAGTCTGGATTAAGCTTGGGAATATACGGAGTTGGACTGGTGAATTTGAGACTTTTTCATTAAGTTTATGATTTATGGTAAATTTTTGAATTGGGGATGTCAAATCTAGTTTTCTGCAGAACGTTTAACACAGCAGCAACTTGTTTCCTCTATTGGATTTTCTCCAATTTGAATTTTGGAATGGAACCAATTTAAAATGAAACTTTGGTCCTAATAATTTAATTTCATAAAAATTTAGAATTGTTATAGAGTTGTGGCTTTAAAGATTTGGGTTTTCAAAGAAAGATGTATTATGCAGTAAAAGTCAGGCTTTGTTTTCTAAGTCAGTAACTTTGAGGCTTTATAATTTTTAATTCTGGAATGATATTGAGATGCAACCAATTGGAGGTGAAATTTGAGTATGTTTAGTATATATGATTCAAATTTCAGGGTTTTCCATGTTTTAATAAGTGAGTTATGGGACTTGGAAGAGGTTGTGTTCAATGATTTGTAAAACAGAATTCTGCAGAAAATTACCTAACTTCCAAGCTACGTAACTCGTTCATTAAAAATGGTATGACCCTGGAACCAATTGAGAAAGAAATTTGGATGCGTTATATTTAACCACATTAATTTTTAAGGTAGTTAGATTTAATTTGGATTTTATATGAAATTTCAAATGTTGTATGGTGCTGCTGTCTTCTGGTTTTAAAACACTGCAGAACAGTCACGGTTTTGCTTATATTCCTGAAGCTAAATTCAGCGAAAAATTATGATTTTTGGTTTAATAGAAAGCTTAATTTGAGACGGTCGCATGGATATAAAGTTTGCGTGATTCCGAATTCATTTGATATTTTAAAAACAAAATGGAAATCAGGCTGCCAGGTTGTCTTGACAATTATTTTGGATATGGAATTTAAGAAATAGATTTTCTATACTATTATCAAATGTTTTCGAGAATATATATTGTTGTGGCAACTGCTGAAAGAGGCTGATGAAATGTTGAGAAAGAAGGAACCCGTAAGGGTGGCTAAGTCCTATTTTTAAAGGAGATTATGTCCAAATTTTTATAAAAGTAAAAGGACTTAATCAAAATGAATACTTGAGACTTGTTTAACGATAATAACTTTACTGATACTTTTGAGAAAATATATTTGGTTTATAAAGTTGCTAGCAAGGACATGGGTTTTGTCCCGCTTGCATATTTACAATTACAAAAGAGTAAAGAGATAAGGAGAAAAAGAGTAATATAGATATAGATGAAAGAGTATTCAGAGGTGAGAAGATGAAGGACAATAAAAAGCTAGAGGTCTTCCTCTTAGAGGACCCACCAACAGAAGCAGATTGAGCTTGTGGACCGTCCAACTTAAGGACGTAAAAGCAAAGTGCTAGGTGGGAGACAACCCACCATGGTATAATCGTTCCTTTTTATTCTTAGTCTTATTTTATTTTATTTTTATTAGTGTTCATTCAAATTTTCTGCATATTTATCTGCATTCTGCACTTTGCATTCTACATATATAAAAAAAAAGAAAGCACACGACGCACGAGGATCGCTGACGCGTACGCATCATATGAGAGTGCGAGAAAAATAAGAATTGGACAGAGAGTTGGGCAGGAGTGGTGCTGGTGGCGTGCCTTGTGCACAAGCAATACCACGCGTACGCGTCCCTCACGCGTGCGCGTCGCTTGCGATTTCACCAGTCCACGCGTACGCATCCCTCACGCGTACGCGTGACCCTGCAAATCGGCATAAATGGGTGTATGGCCAGAGAGTTATGATGGTGTGGGGCTGGAACTGTGTTGGGAGCACAAGCCCCATCACGCGTACACGTCCCTGACGCGTGCGCGTCGTTTTCCCACACTGGCCATCCATGCATGCGCGTCCCTGATGTGCACGCGTCATATGCATTTTTGGCTCTCGTGCGTATTGAACAGAGAGTTGTGCGTGCGCGGGGCTGCCTTCTAGCCATTCGCACAACCACTATCATGCGTACGCGTCGCCTGAAATTTGTGCAACCCACGCCTACGCGTGATGCATGCGTACGCGTCGCATGCGACGCACAATTAAACCACCTCAGCGCCTGATTTCAAATTATCTCTCCCCCAATCCTAATTCTTTTCAATCCTACTTATTTCTTCCTCCTTCTTCCTCCTTTCTTTCTTATTCTTTATTCATATCTATTACTTTCTTCTTCCCTTCTTCATCTTCTTCATCAGGTTTCTTTTCTTCCTCCCATCTACTTTTTCATTATTGCATTTATTTATGTTTCCGTCTTCTCTATTTTTCTTTTAGCTCAATTATCTATGGTTTCTTTTTTTTTTCTTTTTCATGCATTCTTATGTTGGTATTGGAATTTTATTTGGGTATTACCTTCTTACTATGAAGCTTGTGGATATTATGAGGAGTGATTTGACAATTGATATTTTATATTGGCTCTCATATACATTTGGACTACATTATTTTCATTCCTACTCTACCTTGCACACCTAGTATTTGTGAAAAAGCACCTATGGCATCTTGAACTCTATTTTGTTTTACTCTTTTACTTGAATGCCCCTTTTTCACCATACTTGTACTCCACATGTATTTGGGATTATCATTCACAATTGTCATTATCTACGTGCTCTTTAATTTGGCATATTTAATTATTGATGCTTGAGTTATGCTTCACCTGCCTATTCCTTGCATGCTTTTACCTCTTGCATCTATTTAATTATGAATTGCCTTCTTACTCTTAATTGATGTCTTACCTACATGTTGTAGCTACCATGTATTTAAGCTATGATCTTTTCTTTGGCATTCATTATCACTTGGTGTTTTCTTCCTTCCGGTTTTAGTTATCTCTATTTCACATTTTTCCTCTTTCCGTCTTCCTTAGGCATGGGTACTAAGAAAGGAAAACAGAAGGCCCCTGAAAAGCCACCGGCAAGGAGAGGAACCAAGAGAACATCAGCTAAAGCACTACCATCTACTAGTGTCAAGCCACCAACAAAGCGGGTGAAGAGGATCATTAAAGTGGACGAATCAGAGAAAGCCTTTCTCGCACGAGACTCCACGCGGTTCACTAACCGCTATTGTGAACAGATGTTTCCCATCCTAGCTGAGAGGAACTACAACAATGAGCATCTACTCATTGTCCCAACACACTTTGTTGATTTTGTGGAGCCCCGTATAGAGAGGAGACAGTGGAGATTTTTTAGGAGGCAGCTACGAGAGGCCAACCTATCATGGGTAGTTGAATTCTACTCGAACTTCCACTCGCCTACTAGTAACCCGGAATCATGATTATTCGTTCCCTGGCTATAGTGCCAAAAAATTGGTGTGGGAGAACGTGATTTCAAGACTTCTTCACAATTCTGTGTAACTGACCAGCAAGTGCACTAGGTCGTCCAAGTAATAAACCTTACGTGAGTAAGGGTCGATCCCACGGAGATTGTCGGCTTGAAGGAAGCTATGGTCATCCTTGTAAATCTCAGTCAGGTGGATTTAAATGGTTATGAGGTTTTGATAATTAAAATATAAATAAAATAGAAAATAAGATAGAAATACTTATGTAATTCATTGGTGGGAATTTCAGATAAGCATCTGGAGATGCTTTGTTGCTTCTGAACTTCTACTTTCCAACTGCCTTCTTCCAAACATGCGTTACCTCCTTCCATGGCAAGCTGTATGATCCTTTCGGATGAAAACAAATCCATATGCACTGTCACCGCATGGCTAATCATCTGTAGGTTCCCGCTAGCATCGGAATAGGACCATTGTCCTTTTGCACACTATCACTGCGCCCAACATTCGCAAGTTTCAAGCTCGTCACAGTCATCCCTTCCCAGATCCTACTCAGAATACCACAGACAAGGTTTAGACTTTTCGGATCTCAGGAATGCTGCCAATGGTTCTAGCCTATACCGCGAAGACTCTTATCTCACGGAATGGAATGCTCTGTTGTCAGGAGAGACAATCATGCGTCGTGAACCAGGAGGCCAAGAGATACACACTCAAGCTATTGCAGATAGAACGGAAGTGGTTGTCAGGCATGCGTTCATAAGTGAGAATAATGATGAGTGTCACGGGTCATCACATTCATCAGGTTGAAGTGCGAGTGAATATCTTAGAGAAGAAGTAGGCGTGAGTTAAATAGAAAAACAATAGTACTTGTATTAATTCATGAAGAACAGCAGAGCTCCACACCTTAATCTATGGGGTGTAGAAACTCCACCGTAGAAAATACATAAGTGAAAAAGGTCTAGGCATGGCCGTGAGGCCAGCCTCCAAACGTGTACAATGATCAAAAGATATTCCAAAGATGATAAAAGATCTCTAAAAGTAGTTTTTATACTAAACTAGTAACCTAGGGTTACAGAAAATGAGTAACTAAGTGCAGATAGTGCAGAAATTCACTTCTGAGGCCCACTTGGTGTGTGCTTGGGCTGAGTATTGAAGCTTTCACGTGCATAGACTGTTCCTAGAGTTAAACGCCAGCTTTGGTACCATTTTGGGCGTTTAACTCCAATTCTGGTGTCAGTTTGGGCGTTTTATGCCAAGATGTTGTAGGCTGACTTTGAACGCCAATTTGGGCCATTAAATCTCAGGCAAAGTATGGACTATTATATATTGCTGGAAAGTCCAAAATCTCTACTTTCTAACGCAATTGAGAGCGTGCCAATTGGGTTTTTGTAGCTCCAAAAAATCCACTTCGAGTGCAGGGAGGTCAGAATCCAACAGCATCTACAGTCCTTTTTCAGCCTCTGAATCAGGTTTTTGTTTAGGTCCCTCAATTTCAGCCAGAAAATACCTGAAATCACAAAAAAATACACAAACTCATAGTAAAGTCTAGAAATATGATTTTTGAATAAAAAATAATAAAAATATAATAAAAATTAATTAAAATATACTAAAAACTATGTAAAAACAATGCCAAAAGGGTATAAATTATGCGCTCATCACCTACTTTGCCGACTGTCTATGTTCGTCAGTAGCAAGTCCCTGTCTCTAAGAGTGCCGTACAGAGAGCACTGGACCTTCCACTTAGTCCAGATGGATGGGATGCATATCAAGAAGCATCTCGTAAGCGCCAGATGTATCAGTTCGACTGGGATAGCGTCCTTGGAGTTATAGCCCAACCTGGCAGCACCTGGATCTATGGGCAGCATTGTTCAAAATCCAACAGCATCTCAGCCCAGTCACTCACCCTGGAGGCTCGCGTGTGGGCACAGATTATGTCCCACTATGTCTTTTCGAGTACTCACAAGTCGACCTTCACAGCACAACCCCTAAACCTGCCCCGACACATCCGGCAGGCAATGGGACATGTACAGATTGCGGGTAACCTGCCTTTTCCCGCCTTGGTTTCAGATTTAGTTTCAGCAGCAGGTGTGTCCCATTGAGCAGGAGACACGAACGTCATCATCCCTAGAGCCGACCAATATGTCCCGAACGGGAAGTACATCAGGCAGCCAGTTTCCTCTGCGAGCCGGCCTGCAGGTCCATCCTTGGATACCCCTACATCTTCTACTCCACCATCATCCACACCACAAGCACCATCTATCCATTAGATGTTCCTTCAGATCCTTGAGAGGTTCAACCGGCAAGACCGGCGAATGGAGCAAATGGAGCGCCATAACAAGCGCCAATACAACTACCTGAAGGACCTCATAGTTGGTACACACCCACCTCCAGAACCAAAGGACACCCCAGACTCCCCTTCATCCAGTATCACAGGAAGCCATGGCAAACCAGACAGCGGAGGCGATGCTTCCAGCCCTACCTTGCTCCTTACTGATGGCACGGAGGACCGTGCCAAGCCTTAAGTATGGAGAGGTCAGTCCTTGACTTCCGGAGGTAACTTTTCTCTCTCTTAACACCAGCATTTGACTTTTTCTTATTAGATAGGATAGACTGCATAATAATAATTATTTGCATGTATGTTTTGCTTGGTTAAAGTAATGAGTTTCTTTTCAAGACCCTCTCTATAGTATTTCACTAATTAAACTTGTTTGAAGATTGTAATTTGGAACATAGATTATAGCTAAGAACACACAACCTGTGAGATTTTGAGCTTAATTATATGGTTATATTATTTAACCATAATATTCTATTCTTGTGTGTTTTCTTCTCTACGATTGTAATCTATATTTTGTTCCATTCTATATGTCCATTGTTTAGTGTATTTGCATGCATACATATGATTGAAGTCATCATTTGTTATTAGCTCACTTATCCCAAATAGCCTACCATTCCAATTACCTTTGTTTGCCACTTTGAGCCTTTTATCCCCATTTGTTATATATTATACCACATCACTAGCCTTAAGCAGAAAAATAATTAATTACCCCAATTGAATCTTTGGTTAGCTTAAGATAGAGATTGTGTATCAATTAAGTGTGGGGAACTGTGGGAACCTGGGTTAATGGGAATGTGTTATGTCTCTACTTTATCTGAATATTGGGAATTTGGGTACCTACTCATGTGAAACCAGAAAAAATTAAAAACCTATGTGCATTGATATGTTATGTTTGCTTTCATGCTCAAAAAAAGAATTTAAAAAAATTTATAATTATTACAATATAAGTAAATAAATAAATAAGGGGACAAAATTACCCAATACTAAGTTTAATAAAAGATCAATGCATAGGTGGTGAAATTAAAGAAAAATTTGGTACATGAGTATGTGATACAAAAGTGGGAATCATGGGTAGTTAGGCATGATTTTAGAGTTACATAGAGAGTGTGTGTGTGTTAGGTGAGAGCTTAGGTTAGTCAAATATTCATATTACAGCTCACTTGGCCATACATATATCCTCACCCTTACCTTAGTCCCATTACAACCTTGAAAAGACCTCATGATGTTTGCATTGGTGTACTAAATTTTTGTTGATTAGTTAGATGAAGAACAAAGTTCTAGAAAGCATGACTAGAGAAGAGTAGAGTGATTAACCCTAGACACTTGAGCGATTAGAGTGCATATACACTACCAGTGAGGGTTTAATGTTTGATTCTATGTTCCCTGCTTTCATGAGCTATCTTCTTACAAGTTTACTTGTCTTTTATTGTGTGATTTGAATTGGTGGAATCTGATTTATGTTTGTCTTGGAGAACTTATTTACTTTTAACCAAGTAGACAGAATTATCTTAGCATATAGTTGTATTCACATTTATAGGTTACATCTCATGAGTCTTACTTTCTCCCATTCATTCTTTCTATCTCCTTGAGCTTAGCATGAGGACATGCTAGTGTTTAAGTGTGGGAAGATTGATAAACTACTATTTTATGGTTTATCTTGTGCTCAATTGAGTGGTTTTATCAAGTCTTTGCACACTTATTCATACAATTTGCATGATTTTACAATTCCTTCCGAGTTTTGTTCTATAATTGAAATCTTGCTTCCTAAGCCTTTAAATTGTATATTTTTAACTCCCCTTTATACTATTTGATGCCGTGATCTGTGTGTTAAGTGTTTTCAGGCTTTATAGGGCAGGAATGACTTAGAGGATGAAGAGGAAGCTTGCAAAAATGGAAGGATCACAAGAAATAAAGGAGACAACCAGCGAAGAGCGACGCGCACGCATGGCTCACATATGCACGTGAATCGGAGTCTGCATGGCGACGCGTGAGTGTACCTGACGCGTACGCGTGACATGCGAAGATGACCAGCGACGCATACGCGTGACTGACGCGTACGCGTGACATGCGCTACCTGCAGAAATCGCAGAAAATGCTAGGGGCAATTTTGGGCTGAGTTTGGACCCAGTTTTCGACCCAGAAACACAGACTAGAGCCAGGGGATAAGCAGAGACTCAACACACATTCTCATTCGCACAGTTTTTTAGTTTTAGATTAGACTCTTTGAGAGAAATCACTCTTCCTCTAGATTTTCTTCACATTCATAGTTTTTAGAGTTTATACTTTTGATTTGGATATTGAGAAGAGTCACTACCTCCGTTGAAGTTGCTATTATTCTAGTTTGCTTTTAACCCTATTCAGATGTGTATGGTTATGATTTTGGGATTATTTAATGCAAAGAACTATTTTTACCTTTAATTAATTTTCAGTTATTAATTTATTTAATTTATCATGTCTTTTTCTTATTCTCTTTACATGCCTGTGAACGTAGTATTCATGTCAATGGAGTAGACTCCCAACTTGACTTGGGGGTTGATTAAAAGGAGATCCTTGAGTTAGAATACTCAAGTATTAATTGTAATTAGAAGTTGTTGGCTAACTCTCTATTTACTAACGTTAATCCTTCCATAAGGAGAGGGTTAGGACTTGTAAATAAGGGTTAGCTCAATCACTTGACTTTCCTTTATTTAGTAAGGGTTAACTAAGTGAAAACAACAACCTCTTGTTATTACACTTGGGAAAATCCAACAAGGATAGAACTTCCAATTGATCTTCCCCTGGTCAAGGCTTTTTATTTGATTATATAATTTCTCTTGATAATTTTTATTGCTTTAATTTACAATCATTTATTTTTCTATCCTCAAACTCTTAAAATTTCTCAGAAAATCACTGACTAATAAAGTAGCACTCCTTTGTCAACTCGTTGGGAGACGACCTGGGATTTCTACTCCCGGTATTTTTATTCTAAATTTGTGACAATCATTCTAAATTGATAAGCGGATTTTTGTCGGTTAGAAACTGTACTTGCAACGCTGTTTCTATATTAAATTCTTAATCGGCTAATTTCCGCCCACATCACATAGCGTCTCATAGTCTCAATATAAAACAGTAGTTCAGTGGTTTAAAAAAAATAGTTTCAATACATTAGTGATTCTTCATCACACATTCGAGTTCTCGACTCATCTCAACCACTGTCAAATCACTTTTCCATTCCGAACTCAATCGTTCCTCAATTCCCATCTCATACAACAACTATTCATCATATACCATCGAGCCATCCTCAGTACACCAGAAACCTAGGCCTCCGTTTTCTAAGTTTTCCAAATGATATGATCTAAAGCCATTAAGTTCTTTTCCATGTTTTTAAATGTCCAAAACTAAGCCGTAGCTCGAGATATGATCGATTGAATGTGGATGTGAATAGTGACTTTTCTCTCTTCTTCACCTCACTTCAGCTGCTGGTGTGTGTGCTGTTTAATGAAGAATGAGGCTGAATGGCCTTTATTTAGGCTTATATATAAGTTGGGCTTGGGCCCAACTCGGGCCCGGTCCAACCCGTTAGTGTTTTTGGCCCGTTTAGCCTAATTTCTAGCCAAACCTTTAAAATTAGTATCCGATTTTCAACTTTTTAATTATTTTCCTAAGTTTTTCTACTGTTTTTACTACTCTTACACAGTACTGGACAGATTTAAGCCGGTATTGTCGGTTAATTTACCGGTACGGGTTTTTACGCAATTTTTTTGAAGAAAATTACATTTTCCAACTCAAAAAAATCTATTGAGTCCAAATATCATATTTATATTTTCTAATTAATATTCTAAAATTTTGGACCTATTCCGGACAATTAAATTATTATTATTTTACGTTAATTAATCAGTTAATTAATTCACGATTCTTATACTCTCTCCACCAAATAAGAAATTTTGTCCTCAAAATTTGGTTTACCCATCTCCATCATTAAAGGTTCCCTCAATTCATAATTACCTCCTACTATGCTTCTTTTCATCCCTCCATAGTAACTCAGATTCCTACTTACATCCTTCATTTGTATTTATAATGCCATATCTTAATCGAATTCAAGCCTACGCTATACTCATCCTTTTTACTCTTAAATTCCCTCAACTCAACTTCAATACTACATCGGCCTTTCAATTCAATACACTCCAAGTCCATTTCTCAAATAAATCATTTACCATCTCAACCTAAACCCAAAGTCACCATACTCAATTATCGCAATCCTTACCTTTCCAACTCGACAATTGCACTCACGTGCCATCCAAATCCAGATTAGTCATCTACCTGATGAATGGATTTTTGATGGTTTAGAATTCACAAATGAATTCTCGTTGTAAAGTATAGTTTCTAAACCAACAATAATCCTTTCATACAAAAATTTGTTTGTCACAAGTACAAAACCCTAAAATTATAAACCGAAGTATTGAAACCTGTGATCGTTCTCCCTAGGAATTGCAACAAAGTGTCTTGCTATTGTTTGAAGGCATGTTTTGGGGTTTTTGGGATAAGAGACATGAAATGTAAATGGCAATGAAAATAAACTAACAACTAAAAAGGTCTTGGCAAAGGTTGGTGGTGAAGGATTTCTATCCCTATCACTAACCACAACATGAGAATTGGCAAGGATCAATCCCATTAAGTCATCCTCTAATTAGTAGTAAAGGAAAGTCAAATGAGCTATATCAATCCAAGTCCATAAGTCCTAGTTCTTCACCAATTCAATTAGTGAGATCTAGAGTTAATAGCTCTCAATCATCAATCACTTGGACATTAGTAACTCAAGAGTTCCTAAGTTACCTTCCTAAGCCAAGAGCATAAAATTCTACTTTAAAATCCAACCAAACATTTTATCAAACACTTGGAATGCATAAAAGGAAAGTAAAGCAATTCAACAATAAAGGAACATGAATCATAAATTGTATTAAAATGAAAATGGAAGAAACAAAAATGCATCACTATAAAAGTAGAGAATTACATGAATTAAAAGCAAAACTAGAGAGAAGAGAGGTACAAGAAGAAGAATTACAAAGAGAAAAGTAAATCAAAGCATGAAATTAAACTAGATCTAAGAATTCCTAATCTAGATCTAACCTAATCCTAATCCTAGAGAGAAGTGAGAGCTTCTCTCTCTAAATCTAACTTTCCCTCCAAAACTAATCTAAAACTACACTAGTGTCTAAGTGTGTTAATTCCTCTTCATTCCTTGGGTTAAATATCATCAGAAATGACTTGGATCTGGGCCTGGGAAGCCTAGAAATTGCCCCCAGCAGATTGCCTTTAAGTGAGTCACGTGCGGACACCGACGCGTACGCGCAGGTCATGCGTACGCGTCACTTGACAATTTTCCATCCACGCGTACCTGTCATGTGCACGTACGCGTCGCCATGCGACGTCACAATCCACGCGTGCGCGTCTGCTGTGCATGCGCGTGGGTCTCAGCATCCTAAATCCTTACTTTTCCATGATTTCTCCACTTTGCATGCTTTCCTCTCCATTCCTTTGATCCATTCCTAGCCTTTTTCAACCTGAAATCACTTAACAAACAAATCAAGGCATCTAGTGGAATCAAAGGTGAATTATATTTAGCTAATTAAGGGCCTAGAAAAGATGTTTTCACTCTTAAGTACAAATTAGGAGGCAATCATGAAACCATGCTATTTCATTGAATAAATGTAGGTAAAAGGTCATAAAACCCCTTAGATCAAGCACAAGATAAACCCTAAATATGGGATTTATCACTACCCTCATGTTCACAACCTATCCTAAATCATTCTAATCTTACAACTGCAATCAAACTTAGTTTCTTAGAAACCTTTATTTACATTAACCGACTAAACTCTTCAAGTATTCAAGCCTAAGACACGCTTAGTCTTCATCCTACGACCTCTACTCACAACTATCATGTGCTATTGCATTCCGCAAGCTTTCGCTGTGACACTATAATTTTTTAGTCACTAATTAACTAACTAATCCAATTATTCAATCAAGTCATACATCTTTCATCAGATTACAAAACCTATGCTTACTTCTGAACTTCCTCACTTGACCCAATTAAGATTTATACTCATCATAAGACTAAATCATACTTAGGGACTTATCGAGTCTCTATGCCTAATTCAAAGTCTCATCATATTCTCAACTATAAACAATCATAGTTCCAATTACAATACCCATCAATTTCAAACCCTCCAACACTTTCAAAGCCTAACAACAGTTCTTATACTAACCACAATCTCCATACCATCCACTCAATCACACTCAATCATTCCAACACCTAAAATATTTTATTTTCCATTTTCTTTACTCCTTTGCCAAAATCTCAAGGTCCACAATACCACCACATCTTTTATTTTGCATATAATTATCTAATTCGTTTACAATTTTACCAATGTATATAATTCAACCTTCATTAGACATACTAACAACCAATAAACTTCTACTTATCATAACTAATATCAATTGCCACTCAATATCAAACCTAATCAAAATTCAATCATAAATTTATGCCCTCTTATTTTTCTCCTTTTCTACTTGTTTTCGCACTTAAACAACTCACCAGGTACTAAATGTTAGATTAATCGTCATGACGCATAAATCACTACCTCCTAATATTACATCAGAACGTACTCTAAGATTTTCAATGAAGTGTCATCGTAGATCCCGACTGGTACATGGGGTTCCAACAATATCAACATTGGCTCTGTAGTCGATCTTTCTTAAGTTCTCAAGAAATTTCTCCACAGTTTGACGTCCGTACCAACGGGGCACCCTTGTGTGTTAATTTAATTATAGTTAACATCATTTGTAAAAGTAAAGCTTCACCACTCCTCGCGATCTTGCACGCTCGCAAGTTTTCGTCCTTCGAATTTATAATTCGTGCCCTATGAAACTAACATATCGATGGTTGTGTCTAAGGATTACATGCGATGTCGAAATGAATTCAAATTATTTGAAAGAATACCAGCTTAAAAGAGAACAAATAACTTTAAAGGGTATTCGTAAGGAATTGAAAAGATGCATTGTACTGTGATCAGATAGGGTTGTAGAAATGAGAAAATGCACCAATAAGAGAACTAGAGTGCACCTCAAGAAAATGAATTCCAAATTAAAAAATCTTTGAAAGAAATAATAAGACACATTGAAGAATATGTCTCTGCTGATGATTTATCTCAACAGTAATCTCCCTCACACTTGATTGGGTCAAAATAGATTTAGTCTCAGGTCAAGGAGTACGAGTTTCGTGAAAGGATACATGCAAGCAGGGTTTGATTTTGGAAACGTCCAATTTAATTTTCAAGAAAGGTTATAGAATAAGGTTCTTCAACACGGATTACAAAAGAAAGATAGATCGAATCACAAGCATTTGTTGGTAATCTCTCTCGCATTTGGTCTTCCATTACTATCCTCCTTCACTCCAGCTCCTCGCAACTGATCCATTAAGTTATCTATCCTCGGCAACGGATACTGGCTCTTCACAATCACTTTGTTCAACCGTCTGTCATCCCCACAGAGTTGCATTCACCACCAAGCGTATATAACCCTTAGCTACACTGTCCCTCTTTCCATGAAGTGTTCTGCTACTTAGTATCGCCAATCCTAACTCAAGTCGTTACAGCATTTCACCTTTCGTAATTCTACCGTGTCAATGCTTCCTCACGCCTTTCGCAGTGTCGCTCTTATTTGTTTGTCACTAATAACTCAAATCACTTGGTTGCGCTCACCAGACTTATCCTTTCCCATTAGTTCTTCTGATGCTAAGTTTGACCAGCCTTAACGGCAACGTCCCATAATATAAAACTAAGCTAAACTTTGGTCCTAAGCCTGACGTTTAATCTAATCTTCCTAGTTCCAAAGCATTGTCTCCATCATAAGTTATTAAGAAAATTCAAATTACAACCCACTATAACATGATTAAAATTCGGTTATCCAGATTATCGTTACCTCAAGTTGGAGATCCTTAACCCCGTCACTGGGACCGGTCTGCACCTTGGTCCTTTTTGTTAGGACAACGCCTAGAGATATGTCCTGACATTCCGCAGCGGTAACATCCACTGAACCCAGCCATGCACGACTTTTCCAGATGGTATCTTCCGCATCTCGGGAACCTTAAGTCCTTTTGTTGATCCCATGCCTGCTTACCTCCTCCTCTCGCCCGATGATACTGGTCGTGGTTAATACCTCCGATATGTCCTTAAACTTGGGATTGCTGAGGGGCATGTCTACCGTTCTTGAAGTTCTGGCCTCTTGATAGAACATACTTTCCACGACCCCTGCTACTAGTACCGCCATGCTCATCTCTCATCAAAGCCGCCTCCTTGGCATAATCTTCAACAATTGTTGCCTTGTCCACTAATTCAGAAAATATTCTAATCTCTAATGGAGTCACAGCATTCATAATATTTTCACTCAGACCTCCTTTGTATCTTTTACACTTCCAACCCTCATAGGACTCAGGGGCTCCTCGACATACCCTTGAGAACCTACAGAGCTCCTCGAACTTACTCGTATACTCAGCCACAGACATTGAACCTTGCTTCAGCTGCATAAGCTCTAACTCTCTGGCCTCCCTTACCGATTCATGAAAATACTTCTTGTAGAAAGCAGTCCGAAATAGCTCGCACAGAATATTCATATTTTGTAGTTGCAAAAATCGACACTCTCTTTGCCACCAATGCTGAGCTTCTCCCACTAATTGATAAGCTGCATATTCCACGAACTGATTATTCGGGACTTGCTGAGTCTGTAATGCACCCTCCACAACTTTGAACCAGTTGTCTGCTTCAGTAGGATTTGTTGATCCATTGAAAGCCGACAGGTCAACTTTCAGAAAAGCAACTAGAGTTCTCAGAACACCACCTAAGCTGTCCTCCACACCCTTTACATTTTTGTTTTTGACTGATGGCCTTATCCATCGCAAAGCATGAGTAGCCATAGCAGTTCCCGCTTGAATCGTGTTAGACAAGTTAGTCATCGCCGCCACGAGTTCAGCATGATTATCCATCGACAGGTTAACCTCATAATCTCTCCGTATATATGATCGACCTTGTCCGCGAATAGCCATTAAGGTTCCTGGCTACACCAAACAGTCGATATCAAGGTGATCAGTCTCAATATCAAAAGTCTAGTGCTTCAATTATCCCAAAAAGGCACTCACAAACAAGCATGCTATGAAATATCAAGTAGATAACCTAAATAGCATGAATGAAAAATGACCCAGAGTATGCAATGAAGCACAATCGGTCCATCCCTCAGGCTCACAAGGACGAACTGCTCTGATACCACTAAATGTAACACCCTAATTACCCTAAGTCTTACCTCGCGCCATAAAACAAAGGTTAATCAGAGGTTACGACAGTTCTAAAGCTCATACATTAAATATATAGAAGAAATAATATAATCTAGAAGCCCGATGAAGGATATAGCTCAAAAAGAGGATTTGAAATGCGCAAAACATACTAACGAAACTTCTAACTTAAAGCACAAGAAACAGATAAGATATATCAAAATATAATAGTAAAATATCATAAGAATCTAGCCACGGCTCACGGAGTTTAAGCCGGCTAGCCATATACAGATATATAGAACCAGACAGTTAAAATAACTTATACAAGTTTTGTTCTCTCAATACATGCCTCTAGGCAAACAAAATACAAAAGTGAGAGACAGATGCAAAATAAATTAAAAAGACTCAAAAGATATCCGAATCCTCCGCTTCTGTCACCATCCAAGCAACTCACCGAGGTGGGTTGTGACCTGCATCTGAAAAACACAACAGAAATATGATATGAGAACCGGAGGTTCTCAGTATGGTAACAGTGCCTAGTGATGTAGGATATAAGACCTCGGGATGCCAAAGGCAATCCTAGACTTCATATCCATCACATGATTCAACTTAAAGCATTCTAAAACAAATAAGCATAATTATATAAAACCTTAACATATAAAATGGGTAATCTAACTTAAAGGATTTTCTAGTCTAACAGTCTCCGCTGTCCCACAGCCTTCACCAACCTATCCTCCATGCGATCCCATCGCCACCACCTTCCGAACCTCCTCAATCCCAATAGAAATCACAATTATACACAATGCAAGTAAATCACAAGTAGAAGCATTTAAGGCAAGTAATTCAAATAGCAATTAGGCATGTTATACAATTAGGCAAGCAATTACAAGTCGGCAAAGCAAACAAATAGATAGAAAATGCACATGATGAATGCCTGCCCTATTGGCTGTGATATCACATTGTCGGTTCAACTGCCAACCCGACATATCTCCAGGGAGATGTCGCCCTTCGCAATCATCATATAGGAACCCCCGAGATATAGTGCTCAGATCACTGTCCAGGATTTTGTGCCTGCATGCTCTATTGATCCGAAGAGATGCGAGCGGGATACTCTTGCCACGGACCTCACATCTCAACGCAAGCGGGACGAACCACCGCCCTTACGCCGCCGCCGCTACCTCGACAGGCGGGATCCAGCCGCCGTCCCTACTGGACGCATAGCGTCTCATAGTCTCAGTATAAAACAATAGTTTAGTGGTTTTAAAAAAACAGTATCAATACATCAGTGATTCCTCATCACACATTCGAGTTCTCGACTCATCTCAACCACTGTAAAATCACTTTTCCATTCCAAACTGAATCGTTCCTCAATTCCCATCTCATACATCAACCATTCATCATATACCATCGAGCCATCCTCAGTACACCAGAAACCTAGGCCTCCATTTTCTAAGTTTTCCAAATGATATGATCTAAAGCCATTAAGTTCTTTCCCATGTTTTTAAATGCCCAAAACTAAGTCCAAGAGTCCTAAAATGGTGTTATAGAAGCTTACAACCTTGTTGGAAAGGTAGAATAGTTGAAAGCAAAGTAAAATTTGAGAAACAAGGCGTGTGCGTACGCACAGGGCTGTGCGTGCGCACGCCCAGAAGAAGTTTTAAAATGTGTGCGTACGCATAGAGGTGTGCGTATGCACAGGTACCAAAATTCATAATGTCTATTCGCTCGCACAACCTATGCTGGTGCCCTCAACAGACTTGTGGTGTGGAATTTAGAGTCCACAAACTAACCGGCAAATGCACCGGGTTGTACCAAGTAATACCTAAGGTGAGTGACGGTCGATCCCACGAGGATTGATGGACTAAGCAACAGTGGTTAAGTGATTTACTTAGTTGGACAAACAGAAAAGAGCGTTTGGGTCTCAATTGCATCAAACAGTAAATTTAGAAAATTTATAAAACAAGCAATAAACAAGTTGTGAATAATATATGGAGAAAACAGTTAAGGCTTCAGAGATATCTATTTTCTGGATTCACTTTTCTTACTAACTATTTTAATCATGCAAGATTTAATTCATGGCAAACTATATGTGACTAGACCCTAATTCCTTAGACCTTTCTAGTCTCCTCTAAAATTCATCAACCGCCAATTCCTTGGTCACTTAATTCCAATTAGAGGGTGAAGTTCAATTCTAGTTATATGCGACAAAAATCCTAATTACCCAAATATAAGAGGATTATATGTCACGTATCCCATTAAGTCCAGATAATTAGAAATTTAGAAGAATATGTTTTCAAGCTGTTGTTCAAGTAAAGAGCTTTTCCAAGTTATACAAGAACTCAATTATAAAAAGGGTCATACTTCCGTTCCACCCAAATTCATAAGATAAAGAACGAAAACAATTCTTGAAATATAAATCAGTACATGAATTAAAATAGAAAAATAACAGTATCAATCCGTACAATAGACAGAGCTCCTAACCTTAACAGTGGAGGTTTAGTTGCTCATGGTGCAGAGAGAAAAACTAGGATTGTAAATTGGGCTGAAGTGGAATGAAAAGTGAACTAATGTTGGGATCCCCCTGGTGCACGGAATTGTGATCACACTTTTCACAACTCCGGTACAACTAACCAGCAAGTGCACTGGGTCGTCCAAGTAATAAAACCTTACGCGAGTAAAGGTCGATCCCACGGAGATTGCCGGCTTGAAGCAAGCTATGCTCATCCTGTAAATCTTAGTCTGGCGGATTCAATTGGTTATGAGTTTTGATAATTGAAAGATAAATAAAATGTAAATTAAAATAAATATACTTATGTAATTCATTGGTGGGAATTTTAGATAAGACTTTGGAGATGCTTTGTTGCTTCTGAACCTCTGCTTTCCTATTGTCTTCATCCAATCATGCGTGCTCCCTTCCATGGCAAGCTATATGTCGGTAGATCACCGTTGTCAATGGCTACCATCTATCCTCTCAGTAAAAATGGTCCAGGTACGGTTCCTGTACGGCTAATCAACTGTCAAATCTCTCGTCTCGGATGAAAAATACCAGGCACAGCTACCGCACGGCTAATCATCTGTCGGTTCTCACTTGTCTTGGAATAGGATCTTTCTATCCTTTTGCACACTATCATTGCGCCCAACATTCATGAGTTTGAAGCTCGTCACAGTCATCCCGTCCGAGATCCTACTCAGAATACTATAGACAAGGTTTAGACTTTCCGGATCTCAGGAATGCTGCCAATTGGTTCTAGTCTCTACCACGAAGGTTCTAATCTCACGGATTCAAATGCTCTGTTGTCAGGAGAGGCAAGTCAAATCCGTGGATCAGAGACCCAAGAGACTATACTCCGGCTTTCGTCTAATGACTACGTCGAACATCATGTAGACCGCTTGTGGTTATCAGGCACGTAGATCTTGGCTAAGCGAGTAACGAATATAGTGGGTGATTGTCACGGGTCACCCTTTCATTCTGACTTAACTGAATTAAGTACGAGAGTATATCTTGGAGAAGAAGTAAGCGTGAATTGAAAGAGAAACAATAGTACTTGCATTAATTCATGAAGAACAGCAGAGCTCCGCACCTTAATCTATGAGGTATAGAAACTCCACCGTTGGAAAATACATAAGAGAAAAAGGTCTAGGCATGGCCGAATGGCCAGCCTTCCAAATGTGAAAAATGGCATAAGCCTAAAAGTCCAAAGATATATGAATATAATAGGAAACACTAGTATTTATACTAAACTAGTTACTAAGGATTACAAAAATTGAGTAACTAAGTGCAGAGAGTACATAAATCTATTTTTGGGGTCCACTTAGTGTGTGCTTGGGCTAAGCATTGAGCTTTACACGTGCATAGGCCTTTTCTGGAGTTAAACGCCAGCTTGGATGCCAGTTTGGGCATTTAACACCAGAAAAGGGTCTTTGGCTGGCGTTGAACGCAAGTCTGGGCAATCAAATCTCGGGAAAAGTATGGACTATTATATATTTCTGGAAAGCACAAGATGTCTACTTTCTAACGCAATTGAGAGTGCACCAATTGGGCTTTTTTAGCTCCAGAAAATCCACTTAGAGTACAGGAGGGTCAGAATCCAACAACATGTGCAGTCTTTTCTCAGCCTCTGAATCAAGCCCTCAATTTCAACCAGAAAATACCTGAAATTACAGAAAAATATACAAACTCATATTAAAGTCCAGAAATGTGATTTTTGCATAAAAACTAATAAAAATATAATAAAAAGTAACTAAAACATACTAAAAACTACCTAAAAACAATGACAAAAAGCGTATAAATTATTCGCTCATCACAACACCAAACTTAAGTTGTTGCTTGTCCCCAAGCAACCAAAAACAAAATAAAATAAAAAGAAGAGAAAATACAATAAATTTCAAAAATATCAATAAAGATTAGTTTTAATTAGATGAGCAGGACTAGTAGCTTTTTGCTTTTGAACAGTTTTGGCATCTCACTTTATCCTTTGAAGTTCAGAGTGATTGGCATCCATAGGAACTCAGAATTCAGATAGTGTTATTGATTCTCCTAGTTTAGTATGTTGATTCTTGAACACAGCTTCTTTATGAGTCTTGGCCGTGAGCCTAAGCATTTTGTTTTCCCGTATTACCACCGGATACATAAATGCCACGGACACATAACTGGGTGAACCTTTTCAGATTGTGACTCAGCTTTGCTAGAGTCCCCAGTTAGAGGTGCCCAGAGTTCTTAAGCATACTCTTTTGCTTTGGATCACGACTTTAACCACTCAGTCCCAAGCTTTTCACTTGGACCTTCATGACACAAGCACATGGTTAGGGACAGCTTGATTTAGCCGCTTAGGCCAGGATTTTATTCCTTTGGGCCCTCCTATCCATTAATGCTCAAAGCCTTGGATCCTTTTTACCCTTGCCTTTTAGTTTAAATGATTACTGGATTTTTCTACTTGCTTTTTCTTTTTCTTTCTTTTTTTTTTTATTTTTCGCATTTTTTTTCGCAAGCTTTTACTTTTCACTACTTTTTCTTGCTTCAAGAATCAATTTTATGATTTTTCAGATTATCAATAAGATTTCTCTTTTTTCATTATTCTTTCAAGAGCCAACAATTCTAACATTCATAAACTTCACTATCACAAATATGCATTGTTCAAGCATTCATTCAGAAAACAAAAAGTATTGCCACCACATCAAAATAATTAAACTATTTTCAAGATAGAATTCGAAATTCATGTACTTCTTTTTCCTTTTCAAAAAACATTTTTCATTTAAGAAAGGTGAAAGATTCATGGAACATTCATAACTTTAAGACATAGACACTAAACACTAATGATCATGTAATAAAGACACAAACATAGACAAAACATAAAGCATAAAAACCAAAAACAGAAAAGAAAATAAACAAAGAGATTAAAGAACGGGTCCACCTTAGTGACGGTAGCTTCTTCTTCTTCTTGAAGAACCAATAGAGTTCTTGAGCTCCTCTATGTCTCTTCCTTGCCTTTGTTGCTCCTCTCTCATGGCATTTTGGTCCTTTCTGATTTCATGGAGGATGATGGAGTGCTCTTGGTGCTCCACTCTTAGTTGCTCCATGTTGGAACTCAATTCTCCTAAAGAGGTGTTGAGTTGCTCCCAATAGTTGTGTGGAGGGAAATGCATCCCTTGAGGCATCTCAGGGATTTCTTGATGAGGGACTTCCCCATGCTCTTGTTGAGGTCCATGAGTGGGCTCTCTTGTTTGCTCCATCCACCATGACTCGGAGTTGAAAGTAACTGCCTTCCCTTTCCTCTTCCTTGAGGTTTCTCCGGCCTTAGGTGCCATTAATGGTTATGGAAAAAACAAAAAGCAGAGCTTTTTTCCACAACAAACTTAAAAGGTTTGCTCGTCCTCGAGCAAAAGAAGAAAGAAAGGATTAGAGGAAGAAGATATGAAGGAGATGGAGGTGTGTGACTGGTTCGGCCAAGGGGGGTTTTAGGTGGTTATGATGTGTGAAAATGAAGGAGTAATGAGGGACTTATATAAAAGTGGAGTGGAGAGGGAACTCTTGTAATAGGGGTTGGGTTTGGGAGGGAGATGGTTTAAATTTGAATGGGTGGGGGTAAGTGGTTTGTATGATGATTTTGGAGGAGAAATGGAGGTGATTGGTGGAGGTTATTTTGGAGAAGAGTGTTATAAAAATGTGTAAAAAGGAGAGAAAAAGGGTTAGAGTAGGTAGGGATCCTGTGGGGTCTACAGATCCTGAGGTGTCAAGGAATTCTGCTCCCTGCACCTTTCTGGCGTTTAAACGCCAGTCTGCTGCCTTTCCTGGCGTTAAACGCCAGGCTGATGCCCCTTTTGGCGTTTAACACCCAGAATGCTGCCAGACTGGGCGTTAAACGCCCATTCTGCTATCCTTACTGGCGTTTAAATGCCAGTAAGCCTGTCCTCCAGGGTGTGCTATTTTTTATACTGTTTTTGATTCCACTTTAATTCTGCAGCTATTTTTGTGACTCCACATGATCATCAACCTAAAGAAAACATAAACTAACAATGGAAAATGAAATGAAAAAATAATTAACATAGATAAATAAGATTGGTTTACCTCCCAATAAGCGCTTCTTTAATATCAATAGCTTGACAGTGAGCTCTTACAGAGCTTCACAGATACTCAGAGCATGATTGTGGCCTCCCAACACCAAACTTAGAGTTTGAATGTGGGGGCTCTGCTTGACTCTGTATGGAGAGAATTGGATGAAGTTTTTCATGCTTCTTCTCCATGTTTACAGAAGAAGATCCTTGAGCCTTAAACACAAGGTAGTCCTCATTCAATTGAAGGACTAACTCTCCTCTGTCCACATCAATCACAGCCCTTGCTATGGCTAGGAAGGGTCTTCCAAGGATGATGGAGTCATCCTCATCCTTTCCAATGTCTAGGATTATGAAGTCAGCAGGGATGTAAAGGCCTTCAACCTTCACTAAGACATCCTCTACAAGTCCATAAGCCTGTTTCATTGATTTGTCTGCCATCTCTAGTGAGATTCTTACAGCTTGTACCTCAAAGATCCCTAGTTTCTCTATTACAGAGAGTGGCATGAGGTTTATACCTGACCCCAGGTCACACAGAGCCTTCTCAATATCATGGTGCCTATGGTACAAGGTATTAAGAACCTTCCGGGATCCAGTTTCTGCTGAGGTAATTTCTGCTGAACCAAGGCATTCAGTTCATTGATGAGCAATGGAGGTTCATCCTCCCAAGTCTCATTACCAAATAACTTGGCATTCAGCTTCATGATTGCTCCTAGATACCGAGCAACTTGCTCTTCAACAATATCTTCATCCTTTTCAGAGGAAGAATACTCATCAAAGCTCATGAATGGCAACAGTAAGCTCAGTGGAATCTCTATGGTCTTTGTATGAGACTCAGATTCCTTTGGTTCCTCATTAGGGAACTCCTTAATGGTCATTGGACATCCATTGAGGTCTTCCTCACTGGATATCACTGCCTCTTCCTCCTCTATAGGTTCGGCCACTTTGGATATATTGATGGCCTTGCACTCTCTCTTTGGATTCTCTTCTGTATTGCTTAGGAGAGTGCTGTGAGGGATTTCAGTAACTCTTTTACTCAGCTGACCCACTTGTGCCTCCAAATTTCTGATGGAGGACCTTGTTTCAGTCATGAAACTGAGAGTGGTCTTAGATAGATCAGAGACTATGGTTACTAAGTCAGAGAGGCTCTGCTTAGAATTCTCTGTCTATTGCTGAGAAGATGATGGAAAAGGCTTACTATTGCTAAACCTATTTCTCCCACCATTATTATTATTGAAGCATTGTTGAGGCTTCTGTTGATCCTTCTATGAGAAATTTGGATGATTTCTCCATGAAGGATTATAAGTGTTTCCATGGGATTCTCCCATGTAATTCACCTCTTCCATTACAGGATTCTCAGGGTCATAAGCTTCTACTTCAGAGGAGGCTTCTTTAGTACTGCTAGATGCAGCTTGCTTTCCAGTCAGATTCTGAGAAATTATAGACTTGCTGAGTCAATATTTTATTCTGAGCCAATATGGCATTCAGAGTATCAATCTTAAGAACTCCTTTCTTCTGAGTCATCCCATTATTCACAGGATTTCTTTCAGAAGTATACATGAACTGGTTATTTGTAACTATTTCAATGAGTTCCTGGGCTTCTGCAGGTGTTTTCTTCAGATGAAGAGATCCACCAACAGAGTGGTCCAATGACATCTTGGATAATTCAGACAGACCATCATAGAATATACCTAAGATGCTCCATTCTGAAAACATGTCAGAAGGACACCTTCTGATCAATTGCTTGTATCTTTCCCAAGCTTCATAGAGGGACTCACCTTCCTTCTGTCTGAAGGTTTGGACTTCCACTCTAAGCTTACTCATCTTTTGAGGTGGAAAGAATTTAGCCAAGAAAGCATTGACCAACTTTCCCCAAGAGTTCAGGCTTTCTTTAGGTTGTGAGTCCAACCATATCCTAGCTCTGTCTCTTACAGCAAAGGGAAAAAGCCAAAGTCTATAGACCTCAAGATTAACCCCATTGGTCTTAACAGTGTCACAGATTTGCAAGAATTCAGCTAAGAACTGATGAGGATCTTCCAATGGAAGTCTATGAAACTTGCAATTCTGCTGCATTAGAGAAACTAATTGAGGCTTAAGCTCAAAGTTGTTTGCTCCAATTGCAGGAATTGAGATGCTTCTTCCATAGAAGTTGGAAGTTGGCGCAGTAAAGTCACCAAGCATCTTCCTTGCATTTCCACCATTATTGTTGGGTTTGGCTGCCTTGTCTGCTTCTTTTTCGAAATTTTCTGTAAGGTCCTCTCCGGAGTGTTGTGCTTTAGCTTCTCTTAGCTTCCTCTTCATAGTCCTTTCAGGTTCAGGATCAGCTTCAACAAGAATGTCCTTATCCTTGTTCCTGCTCATATTAAAAAGAAGAGAACTGGTGTTCGAAATCATGATCATTCCTTCCTTGGTAACGGCGCTAAAAACTCAATACGCACGTTCATGTTCTTAATTCTGTTTCACAACTTTGTACAACTAACCAGAAAGTGCACTGGGTCGTCCAAGTAATAAACCTTACGTGAGTAAGGGTCGATCCCACGGAGATTGTCGGCTTGAAGCAAGCTATGGTCATCTTGTAAATCTCAGTCAGGCGGATTCAACTAATTTTATGAATTGATAAGTAAAAGATAAATAAAATATAAAATAGGATAGTGGTACTTATGTAATTCATTGGTGAGAATTTTAGATAAGCATATAGAGATGCTTTCGTCCCTCTGAACCGCTGCTTTCCTGCTGTCTTCATCCAATCCTTCCTACTCCTTTCCATGGCAAGCTGTATGTTAGGCATCACCGTTGTCAATGGCCACCTGTCCTCTCAGTGAAAATGGTCCAATGCGCTGTCACTGCATGGCTAATCATCTGTCAGTTCTCGATCATACTGGAATAGGATCCATTAATCCTTTTACGTCTGTCACTACGCCCAGCACTCGCGAGTTTGAAGCTCGTCACAGTCATTCAATCCCTGAATCCTACTCGGAATACCACAGACAAGGTTTAGACTTTTCAGATTCTCAAGAATGGCCGTCCATGGGTTCTAACTTATACCACGAAGACCCAAATAACTCAGACTCGGTCCCCTGTATTAGATATCCAAGAGATATCCATTCAATCTAAGGTAGAACGAAAGTGGTTGTCAGGCACGCGTTCATAAGTTGAGAATGATGATGACTATCACGATCATCACATCCATCATATTGAAGTGCGAATGAATATCTTAGAAGCGGAATAAGTTGAATTGAATAGAAAAACAGTAGTACTTTGCATTAATCTTTGAGGAACAGCAGAGCTCCACACCTTAATCTATGGTGTGTAGAAACTCTACCATTGAAAATACACAAGTGATAAATGTTCAGGCATGGCCGAATGGCCAGCCCTCACAAAAGTCTAAGATAGCATAAAACTAATCAAAGATGATCCAAAGATATAAACATAATAGTAAAAAGTCCTATTTATACTAAACTAGTTACTAGGGTTTGCAGAATTGAGTAAATGATGCAGAAATCCACTTCTGGGGCCCATTTGGTGTGTGCTTGGGCTGAGCATTGAGCTTTACATGTGTAGGGGCCTTTCTTGGAGTTGAGCGCCAGTTTGTAACCTGTTTCTAGCGTTTAACTCCACTTTGCAACCTGTTTTTGGCGTTTGACTCCAGAATGCATCATGGAACTGGCGTTCAACGCTAGTTTACGTCATCTATCCTTAATCAAAGTATGGACTACTATATATTCCTGGAAAGCCCTTGATGTCTACTTTCCAACACAATTACGAGCACGCCATTTGGAGTTCTGTAGCTCCAGAAAATCCACTTTGAGTGCAGGGAGGTCAGAATCCAACAACATCTGCAGTCCTTCTTCAACCTCTGAATCTGATTTTTGCTCAAGTCCCTCAATTTCAGCCAGAAAATACCTGAAATCACAAAAAAACACACAAACTCATAGTAAAGTCCAGAAATGTGAATTTTAATTAAAAACTAATAAAAATATACTAAAAGCTAACTAAATCATACTGAAAACTATGTAAAAATAATGCCAAAAAGCGTATAAATTATCCGCTCATCAAGAACAAAGAGAGAATGGGAATCCTCTATGTCACAGTATAGAGATTCTTTTATGTGAGTATAAGAATTGAAGAATGGAATAATGAGAAGAGAGAGGAGATGAGTAATTCGAACAGAGAGAAAAGAGAGGGATTCGAATTATGGGTAGAAGAGAAGTGTTAGTAACTAAAGAAATAAATAGAAGGAGATGAGAGAGAGTATTCGAATTTTAAGAATAGGGAAAAGAAAAATATTTTTATTTTTATTTTAATTATTTAGTTAGTGTTCGAAAATATTAAAAGAAATAAAATAAAATTAGAATTTAAAACAATTAGTTAATTAAAAAGAATTTTTAAAAAGTGGTTAGTGATTTTCGAAAATTAGAAGTGGAAAAGTAGTTAGGTGGTTTTGAAAAAGATAAGAAATAGTAAATTTTTTTTTAAATTAAAACAAACAAATCAAGTAGTTAGTTGAAAAAGATTTGAAAATAAATTTTGAAAAGATAAGAAGTTAGAAAAAGATTTTGAAATTAAAATTTTAAAAAGATATTATTGAAATTTATTTTGAAAAAGAATTGAAAAAGAAATTAAAAAGATTTGATTTTGAAAATTAAAGTTGATGACTTGACTAACAAGAAACTAAAAGATATGATTCTAGAATTTAAAGATTGAACCTTTCTTAACAAGAAAGTAACAAACTTAAAATTTTTGAATCAAAACATTAATTGTTAGCAAGGATTTTCGAAAATATGAAATAAAATTAAGAAAAAGATTTTGAAAAATTAGTTTTAAAATTTTTGAAAACGTTAAAAGAAAAATGAAAAATATTTTCGAAAAATTTTAAGAATGAAATTCAAAAATCATAAAAAATGAAAAAGAATTGATTTTGAAAAAGATTTGAAAAGATAAAGTTTTTAAATTGAAATTTTGACTTGACTAACAAGAAACAACTAAATTTTAAAATTTTTTTACCAAGTCAACTCAAATTTTCAAAAAATATGAGAAGAATAAGTAAAAGATATTTTTTTACTTTTGAATTTTTAATGAGGAGAGAGAAAAATAACAAAATGAAACAAAACATAAAAATTTAAGATCAAAACAAATAATGCATGCAAGAACACTTTGAATGTCAAGATGAACACCAAGAACACTTTGAAAATCATGATGAACATTAAGAACATATTTTTGAAAATTTTTAACAAAAGAAAGACATTCAAGATACCAAACTTTAAAATTTTTAAACTTTAGATACTAATAATTCGAAGATGCATATGAAAAACAAGAAAAGATACAAAAAAAGAAAATGTAAAGATCAAACAAAGAAAATCATCAAGAACAATTTGAAGATCATAAAGAACATAATGCATGAATTTTCAAAAATTATAAGAAAATTAAAAAAATGTAATTGACACCAAACTTAAAATTAGACAAGACTCAAACAAGAAACACAAAATTTTTTTTATTATTTTATTAATTTTTTTTTTGTATTTTTTTTCGAAAATAAAAATAAAAAGCTTAAACATAAAATAAAAGTACCCAATCTAAGCAACAAGATAAACTGTCAGTTGTTCAAACTCGAACAATCCCCGGCAACGGCGCCAAAAAACTTGGTGCACGGAATTGTGATCACACTTTTCAAAACTCCGGTACAACTAACCAGCAAGTGCACTAGGTCGTCCAAGTAATAAAACCTTACGCGAGTAAGGGTCGATCCCACGGAGATTGCCGGCTTGAAGCAAGCTATGGTCATCCTGTAAATCTTAGTCAGGCGGATTCAATTGGTTATGAGTTTTGATAATTGAAAGATAAATAAAATGTAAATTAAAATAAAGATACTTATGTAATTCATTGGTGAAAATTTCAGATAAGCGTTTGGAGATGCTTTGTTGCTTCTGAACCTCTGCTTTCCTATTGTCTTCATCCAATCATGCGTGCTCCCTTCCATGGCAAGCTGTATGTTGGTGGATCACTGTTGTCAATGGCTACCATCCATCCTCTCAGTGAAAATGGTCCAGGTACGGTTTCTGTATGGCTAATCAACTGTTAGATCTCTCGTTTCGGATGAAAAATACCAAGCACAGCTACCACAGGGCTAATCATCTGTCAGTTCTCACTTGTGTCAGAAAAGGATCTCTCTATCATTTTGCACACAGTAACTGCGCCCAACATTCGTGAGTTTCAAGCTCGTCACAGTCATCCCGTCTTAGATCCTACTCGGAATACCACAGACAAGGTTTAGACTTTCCGGATCTCAGGAATGCTGGCAATTGGTTCTAGCCTCTACCACGAAATTTCTAATCTCACGGATTCAAATGCTCTGTTGTCAGGAGAGGCAAGTCAAATCCGTGGATCAGAGACCCAAGAGACTATACTCCGGCTGTCGTCCAATGACTATGTTGAACATCATGTAGACCGCTTGTGGTTGTCAGCCATGCGGATCTTGGCTAAGCGAGTAACGAAGATAGTGGGTGATTGTCACGAGTCACCCCATCATTCTGACTTAACTGAATTAAGTACGAGAGTATATCTTGGAGAAGAAGTAAGTGTGAACTAAAAGAGAAACAATAGTACTTGCATTAATTCATGAAGAATAGCAGAGCTCCTCACCTTAATCTATGAGGTGTAGAAACTCCACCGTTGGAAAATACATAAGAGAAAAAGGTCTAGGCATGGCAGAATGGCCAGCCTTCCAAATGTGAAAAATGGCATAAGCCTAAAAGTCCAAAGATATATGAATACAATAGGTAAGACTAGTATTTATACTAAACTAGTTACTAAGGATTACAGAAATTGAGTAACTAAGTGCAAAGAGTGCATAAATCCATTTTCGGGGCCCACTTGGTGTGTGCTTGCGCTGAGCATTGAGCTTTACACGTGCATAGGCCTTTTCTGGAGTTAAACGCCAGCTTGGATGCCAGCTTGGGTGTTTAACTCCAGTTCTGGTGCCAGTTTGGGCGTTTAACGCCAGAAAAAGGGTCTTTGGCTGGCGTTGAATGCCAGTTTGGGCCATCAAATCTTGGGCAAAGTTTGGACTATTATATATGTAACAACCCTAATTTTCGAGTACATGAGGTCTTTTTTGAAAGTACGGATTTCTCCGGAAGATCAGTAAAGGGAACACCTCTGTTATATCATCAAGCATATCAATCCTCATTATCATTATGTCATCCTTAAGCTATAACCTCCTCTGAGGCAAGCTCGATAATGCAATCGCGAAGAACCTAGTTTTTGAACCGTATCGGTTGGTAGTTTTGATTCTGATTTTCGTAAATAGTCTTTGTTTGATGAACCGGACTCGATTCATGAGAGGGGAGAGATAATAGTATAATATTATCATTATATTAGTATTAGAAAATGCTTGAATGATATTATAAGGTTACCTGGTCTATTTTTGTTAAAAATAGAAAATCGGTTTAACCGGGTTTACGGTTTACTGGTGCAGCTTAGCACCAGCACTCTCTGATGACTTTAGCAAATGCTAAGGCCTCATTATTCATGTTTTATTCTCATAATAAATATGTTACTAGTGTCATTTATACTAGTAGCTCAGAAAATAATTTTTAGAGATGTTTTTACGAGTGTTCCGATACACCTAGTTTTAGTAGTTGTACACCAGAGATATTTTAATATTATTTTAATCCACCTCCAAGCCAACCAATCACAACTCACCTTACACCCCCAAGACCTCCAAGGCTGTCTCATTTCATCATTTTGGCCGAAAATAACAAGAGAGAAAAGAGAGAAACTTTCATGAACACTTAATCTTCAAAGCTTGATTTCTTCTGAACTAAAACTCAAATCAAAATTCCGATTTCACCAAAATGATCCTCTCTTCTTCCTCTACATAACCATATAACATATCAAGGCTGGAAATAAGGTGAGATGGCTGTCTCCCTCCCTCTTCAATTCGGTTTTCAAGGAAACATGCTTAAACAAGTATTTTCTTGATGTTCTTCCTTAGATCTCTTGCTTAGCTTGACTTGTGGGCCAAAGATCTTTGATTTCCTGCACGTTTAAGGTGGGGATAACCTTCCTAAGATACTGCTGAAGTTCGTTTAGTTGATGGTTTAGAGTTTTAAAGTTGTTCTTGATGTGTTTTAGGAGGAAAAAGTGCTTTAAGAACACTTCAAAGAGTAACCGGATTTGGAGCAGCAAATCAAGGTAGGGTGTCACGAAATTATTCTTGAATATTTGTGTTTGAGTTGTGTGAATGTTGTATGATTTGGCTGTGCTAAAAATTGGTTGCATATATGATTGATTCTTGGTGAAAATTTGGTGAAATTTTGATGAAATTTGATGAAATTCAAGCTATGAATGTGTGTTCTTGTGGCTTCTGGAAAACGAAACCCTAGGCCCTAAATTGGGGTTCAATTTGTGTTAAAATCATGTAGAAAAGATGGGGTTTTAGTGGCTGGGAATTTATTTTGAATTTTGGTAAAAATCAGTTGCTGAAAAGACTGAAAAACGGGTAAAAACAGAGAAAGAATTTAAAGAATATACGAAGAACATGAAGAATACTTTGAGTGTGATGAAGAACATTGAAGAACACCTTTTAGATCTTAGAAAGGGTAAGGAAGTAAATATTTTAGTGTTTGAGGGGTTATTTTGTAATTCCTGAAAGTTAGGGTGGTTAAAGTAGAAATATTAAAAGTTACAGGTGGTAAAAAGTGAATTTATAAAGTAAAAGGTTAAAGGAAGGTAATTTTCGAAAATATATTAATAAAATAATAAATAATAATAAAATATTAAATAATAATATTTAATTAAAAATAATATTTTAATAGAAATAATAAAATAATGCGAAAAAGGCAATTTTCTGTAAAAGCTTTAGAAAGACAACTTTAAGTGCAGAATCTCATAATTACCTTCATAAAACACTTAGGGAGTGGTAAGAACATATTAGTGAGGTAAAGATAAAAGAAAGATAAAAAGATAAAGAAAAGATAAAAATCAAAGAAAAAGTCTGTAAAGTTTTAATGACAGAAAAACAAATAGAGACTAGTGAACGAACTAGGGCAACTTAGTTAGTACTTGAGTTGCGACTAGGGTTAGGTATTATATGAAAAGTTAAATGGTTTCAGTATAGACTTAATGAACCTATACTTGGGATAAGCTAACTATTCATACCGAAATTTACATAAGCTTTAAATACATACGTTAAGCAGAGAAACCAGAGCAGAGTAGAAAAACACAGAAAATAGAGTAACCAGAGTAAAGTAAAGAGATAAAGAGAAAAAGAGTAATATAGATACAGATGAAAAGAGTAATCAGAGAACAAAAAAGAGATACAGAGAACAGAGTAATTAAAACAGAGTAAAGAGATACAGAGAAAAGAGAAACTAGAACAGAGTAAAGAGATATAAAGAGAAGAGTAATATAATAAAGAGATATTTATATATATTAGTTGCTTGATGCAACCTAGAGCTATATTTATATATATTAGTTTCTTGATGCAACCCAGAGCTATATATATATATATATATTAGTTGCTTGATGCAACCCAGAGCTATATTCAATATATATTAGTTGCTTAATGCAACCCAGAGCCTCTGTAGGGAAACTAAGTTACCTACAGCCATTTTCCGCTTCCCCAGAGCAGAGTAGAGTATATATATATTTTTCTGCAGTAAGCAGAGGCTGTCTCAAATGAGCGGCTATTATTATATGCGCATTTATTTAGGAACGGAAAATTGTATCAGGAAAATCGGGATTACTCGTGACCGGATAAATGTCGGGATTGCGGGCAGCCAACCGACACATGAGCTCATGGCCTGCGCTAGGGCTAGACATGCATCATTCTTGTCTGCGCATCATTCTCTGTTGCACTCCTTTCTGTGTGTGATCTACTTCTTTATGTTTGTCTGCTTGTATGCTATTTATGTGTTTTATTTTCTTGTATTCTTTTGTTTGTGTTCTGCTTTCTGTTTCTCTACTTTCTCTTTCTGTCTTTATCTTCTGTTTACTGCTTCGCTATATTATGTTATTCGTCTACTAATCGACCCCAAATAAATGAACGTAACTAATAACCCCGGCCCTACTAAGAACTCCCCAGTTCTTACCCCTTCTCTCTCCCTTCCCCCTTCAGATGGAAGTAAGAGTACCTTACTATAGTTCGCTGATGATCATTCGCAAGAAGAGGATTCTGCTCTAGATAGTCTTCTGAGTCTAGGGTGAATATCGTTCTCTGTTTATATGTATATACTGTGAGACCAGCCAACGTCTGCACCCCGTTCGTATGCGCACTTTAACCTAAATCCTGTGTACAAGATTCCTGTTGTGTGGCTACTTCATGAAGTACTAGAGAGACGTCCTGTGGAAAAGTCTGATCGTGCAGAGGAGTAGTAGATGATGTTCTATCTTTTGATGACGTTCCACCTGACTTGAGTTGTGAAGACTTAGAACGTACTTTCCCTCGCTTTAGTAGTTTAGAGGGACTAGGTGAGTATAGAATCTAGGCTAGCCTAGGTGCCAGCTTAGAGACCTCTTGAACAGGTCAAGACCTGGGATGTTGTATGTATGTATATGTATATAGTTATTATCTAGCTATATCTAGGGGTGTTCTAACTAAAGGTTTATACTCTAATAAAGGCTGGATAACTGAATGTGTGGTTGTTTATAACTGTTTTATCTGTTATTACTTGTGAATTGATTATGAATGATTTCGTCTACTAACCCAAACATTTTCATTTAAAAAAATACACCTCACAAATTAACTTCATTTTTAACAACGAATCAGGCACATATGATAAATAATAGATAATAATTAGGAAGACAAATTGGTAGCGCTCAGTTTCTGGTATGATCTAGACATATTGAAAATTGGGTCGTTACAATATATTGCTAGAAAGCCAAGATGTCTAATTTCCAACGAAATTAAGAGCACGCCAATTGGGCTTCTGTAGCTCCAGAAAATCTACTTCGAATATAGGAGGGTCAGAATCCAACAGCATCTGCAGTCCTTTCTCAGCCTCTGAATCAGATTTTTGCTCAGGTCCCTCAATTTCAGCCAGAAAATACCTGAAATTATAGAAAAACACACAAACTCATAGTAAAGTCCAGAAATATGATTTTTTCATAAAAACTAATAAAAATATAATAAAAAGTAACTAAAACATACTAAAAACTACCTAAAAATAATGCCAAAAAGCGTATAAATTATCCGCTCATCACCCCCTTTTATATCTAATCCTAATTAATTTAAAATCTATCTTCCAAAACTAAATAATATCTTTTCCTATTTTTAAATAAAATAAAGTTTAAATCAGAATTAATTAAATAATCAGCGTTTTTTGCATTTTCTACACGTGGCGCATGTCACACGTACGCATCAGTCACGCGTACGCGTCGATGGTCTTCTTCGCGTGTCATGGGTACGCGTTAGTCACACGCACGCGTCACTGAGCAAATCTCCAAATCACGCATACGCGTCAGGCACGCGCACGCGTCACTCCTCGCTGTCATCTCTTTTAATTCTTGTGCTAATTCCATTTGTGCAAGCTTCCTCTCCATCCTCTAAGCCATTCCTGCCTATATAGCCTTCTTCTCTTTTTCTGTAGAAGCTCCATCAAATCCAATCAAATGCTACCTAAAATAAACAGAATTGCACAAGACTCAAAGTAGCATCCATAGTGGCTAAAAGATAATTAATTCTTGATTAAACTCAACAAATTAAATGCAAATTCACTAGAAAAAGATAGGAAAGATGCTCACACATCACAACACGAAACTTGAATTATTGCTTGTCCTCAACCAACCAAAATTAGTACATGATTAAGATGTGAATTTGCATGAGAGGTGAGAGTTCAGTTATGCTCATGTCTCTTCTTAAAATGGGGTTTATTCATTGTAACTCTAAACAGTTTTGGCATCTCACTCTCCTTTGAATCAGAGGGATGTCAGTGTCATTCGAAATTGGAATCCGGATCATATTATGAATTCTCTGATCTTTATACGCCAGTTTAATCCTTGAACACAGCAAAATTTACTTTAATTCTCTTTTCTTTGGTGCTTTGCACCTTGAGCCTAGCCGTGACTTTAAATGTTTCTCAAGCTTTACTTGACACAGAAACACCGCAAGCACTTAACTGGGGAACTCTTTTGAAGTTCTGATTTTTCTTTTAGCTACTCCCAGACAGTGGTGCTCAAAGCCTTTGGCATACTCTGCTAATTGCAATTGATCTCGACTCTAAATGTTTTGTCTCAAGGATTACTTGACACAAGAACACCACAAGCATATGACTAGGAAAACAACTCTTTGAGCTTTTAATCATGTCTGACCTCCCTAGTCACTGATGCTCAGAGCCTTGGACCTTGCTTTTTTTTTTCTTTTGCTGTTTCTTTTGCTTCAAGAATTAAATTTTTGTTTATTTCAGAGAAGTCATAATAATTCTCTAAATCCCTGTTCCTTGTACATCAACATTCTTTGATTCAAATTTAAATATGCATTGTTCATGTCATGCATTCAGAGTCACAGAAAATACCACCACATTTGAATAAATGAGACTACTCTAAAAATTAAACTCAATTTCTCATGCACTACATCTTTTCTTCTTTCTTTTTGATTTCAAGCTCAGTGGGCAATACATGAGACACTTTTCAGAATTAAAAATGATTAATAGAATAAAAATAACTAATTTACTAGAACCTAGGAATTGAAATAACAAAGGATCATGCAGAAATCAAGTAAAATAACGGAAAATAGGAATATAACATAATAAGAACGGGAGGAAATATAGAATGAAAGGAACTCAACCACCTCAGTTATCCTAGTGGTCGTCTCATTCTTCACGCTGTGTTCCTCCGTGAAGATGATTTGCCTCCCTTTGGTGCCATAAACAAAAAAGCTATAAGCGAAGCAACACAACACCAAACTTGAAGGTTTGCTTGTCCTCAAGCAAAGAAGAACTGAAAACAGAGAGGGACATAGAAAGATATAAAAAAAATAGTATGATGAAAGAAGAATAAAAGGATAAAAGAACAAGACAGAATTAGGATTAGAGGGTGGATGATTTGAAATCAGGCGCTGAGGTGGTTTAATTGGGCGTCGCATGCGACATGTACACGTAAAGCACGCGTACGCGTGGATCACGTGAATTTCAAGCGACGCGTACGCGTCTGGGATGCGTACGCGTGATGTTGGTTGTGCGAATGGCGCGAGGGCATCCCCGCGCACGCACAACTCTCTGTTCGCGTGGCCTGGGAACCAAAATTCTCATATGACGTGTACGCGTGGTGGGGCTTGTGCTCCCAGCACAGTTCTATCCCACACCATCATAACTCTCTGGCCATACACCAATTTACGCCGATTTGTAGGGTCACGCGTACGCGTGGGGGACGCGTACACTGGACTGGTGAAGACACAAGCGACGCGTACGCGTGAGGGATGCGTACGCGTGGACATGCTTGTGTGTCAAGCTCACCACCAGCATTACTCCTGCCAAACTCTCTGTTAAATTTTATTTTTCACGCACACACATATGACGCGTACGTGTCGCGTGTCTTTTTTTTTTTTTTGCTAGAGTTCGGTTCCTGTTCTAAAATAGCTGCATGATCAGAACACACTTAAAACGAAAGAAAAACAGTAAAAACTTTATAAATATCAAATAAATAAGAAAATCACTACTACGAAAAATAACTAAGGATACGAATTTATCGGGTTGGCTCTCGACAAGCTCTTCTTTCCCGTTACTAGCTTGACGGTCAGCTCCTCTAAGGAGGAGGATCATAGGGGCTCAGCTCTTTACCCCTTACTTTGAAATTCTTTCCTGTGTCTCCATAAATTAGCTCAATATGCTCCAGAGAGAGGATTCTGTTTACTGTATAAATCCAAACTGGATTCCTACTCAACACCACCTTCATTCCTGGGGAGAAACCTTCAGTGGGGATCTTTTTGTTCCTCCATCCCCTGGGTATTTTCTTCTTTTTGGGAACCTCCTCCTTGATGGATGATGTATTCCCGACACCGAACTTAGGTTTGATATCAGGAGGAATTTTATTGGTTGTCACTAAAGAAGGTTTGAGCTGCAGATTCTGCTGTCCGTCATCAGGGGGTTTTTGAAGGGTTAGATCTATAAGCTCAGTCTGCATGCACCTCTCTTCTTCACCTGTTGAATGTATATCTTTGAAGACATGAAAAACCAGTTGCTCATTATGCACTCTGAGCACTAATTCACCCACTTCTACATCAATTAGAGCTCTCCCAGTGGCTAAGAATGGCCTTCCTAGAATTATAGAGGCATTCTCATCCTCTCCCATGTCAAGAATCACAAAATCTGCTGGGAGGAAGAACTTACCCATTTTGACCAAGATATTCTCCACTAATCCATATGTAGGCTTTATAGATTTGTCTTCCATCTGTAATGCTATCCTTGTGGGTTTTGCTTCTTGGATTTGCAACTTCTTCATCATAGATAAGGGCATTAAATTGATGCTTGCTCCTAGATCACATAACGCTTTCTCAAAGGTTGTGCTCCCAATGGTGCATGAAATTTGAAAGCTCCTTGGATCCGGCATCTTCCTTGGCAAGTTATTCTGAATGATGGCACTACATTCCTTAGTCAGGACCACTGTCTCATCTCCCTTTAAAGGCTTCTTCTTTGACAACAACTCCTTCATGAATTTGACATAGAGAGGCATTTACTCCAAAACCTCAGCAAAAGGAATATTGATTTGCAACTTTCTGAAGACTTCCAAGAACTTTGAAAACTGTTTGTCCTTGGTCTCCTTTTGAAGTCTCTGAGGATATGGTATTTTAGGCTTGTACTCAGGAGCCTTTGGCAACGTAGGATAAGTGTCAAGAGAGTCTGGGAATGGGTTGTCCGCATGCTTTGGAGGGACGTGCTCTACTTCTTCCTTCTTCTCCTCTGTAGCTTCTTTTTCAACTGGCTCCTCATTAACTTGTGCTTCCATACTTGCCACTTGTCCACTTATCAAGGTGATTGCCTTGCATTCCACTCTTGGATATGGAGTTGTGTTACCAGGAAGGCTATTAATGGTCCTCTTATCAATTTCATTAACTTTTGTGGCTAATTGACCCATCTGAATCTCCAAGTTTTGAATTGTATTTGCAGACCTCTCAGGTATTTGCTTGCTCAGTTGGCCCATTTGCACCTCCAAGTTTCTAATGGAGGCTCTGGTTTCCTGCATAAAACTCCTCATCATCTCCCAATTAGAATCTTATTGGGATTGAGAGTTTGTCTACTGAGGTGGTTGTTGTTGATAAGACTGAAATTGGCGGTTATTATGATTATTATGTTAGAAACCACCCTGAGAATTATTCTTGAAATTCTGAGATCTCTGAGGTTGGTCCATTCACCCAAGATTGTATGTCTTAGAGTGTGGATCATTATTGGGGTTTCTAGACCACTCCCCATATAATTTACCTGTTCAGAAAAAGATTGAGCATAATCATAATTCTTATTTTGTACAAAATTACCTATCATTTCATAAGAGACCTCTTGATGTGGATTTTTTGGTGTTGATAGCTGAGACTTGCATGCCACCCATCTGCTGAGTAAGTAAATTTATTTGCTGAGACATAAGCTTGTTCTGGACAAGAATAGCATTAACGGCATTCATTTCCAACACACCTCTCTTCTGAGAAGTCTCTGAGTTCACAGGATTCCTGTAAGATGAGTATAAATATTGGTTGCTAGCAACCAATTCAATAAGCTCAATAGTCTCCTCCGGTGTCTTCTTCTTGTGCAGTGAACCACCTGCGGAATTATCTAAGAACATTTTGAACATTTCACCCAAGACTTCATAAAAGATATCTAGTTGGGTCCATTTGGAAAACATGTCCGGAGGGCATTGCCTAGTCAGTAGCTTGTACCTCTCCCAAGCTTCATAAAGAGTTTCACCATCCTTCTGTCTGAAGGTCTGAACCTCCACCCTAAGCTTAGTCAACTTCTTTGGTGGGAAAAATTTAGTAAGAAACTCAGTAACAACCTTGTCCCAAGTATCCAAACTTTCCTTGGGTTGGGAATCTAACCATAGCTTTGCTCCATCCCTCAGAGCAAACAGAAAGAGCATGAGTTTGTACACCTCTGGGTTCACTCCATTTGTCTTCACAGTATCACAGATCTGCAGAAAATTAGAAATAAATTGATTTGGGTCTTCGTGGAGAAGACCATGATACTGGCAATTTTGTTGCACCAGGGTGACCAATTGTGGCTTCAACTCAAAGTTGTTCGCAGCTATAGGAGGCACCACAATGCTTTTTCCATAAAGATTTACAGTAGGAGTAGAGTAAGAGCCAAGCACTCTCCTTTGTTGCTCATTCTCATTCGGATTTGCCACATTGGCATTAACAGCATTATTAGGATCCATAGTGGATTCTGCAGTCTTGTAAAGTCTTGCTTGTTGCAAATGCCGCCTGAAAGTTCTTTCAGGTTCAGGATCAAAGTCTAAGAGGGGTTCCTTGTCTCTGTTCCTGTGCATAAACAAATAGAAAACAAGAGAAGATGGGAATCTCTACGTCAGAGTGTAGAGAATTCCCAGTGAGGTAACCTGTGTAAAATAAATAAAAGAAAAGATACTAAAAAAATTAACTCTAAAATTCGAAAATTACTTATTAAAATAGAACAAAATATTTTGAAATTATTAGGCAAATTAAATAAGAAAAATTAAAATAAGACTAACTAGGAAACACCAAACTTAATTTCAGAAATTAAAAAAAAATATTAGTGCTATTTATTTATTTATTTATTATTATTATACTTTTTTTTTGAAAATACTAAAGTAAAAATTAAATAAAATTAAAACTGAAATGCCTAATCTAAGAAATCAAACAACTAATAGTTGTTAATCACTATCAATCCCCGGAAACGGTGCCAAAAACCTGGTGCAGAATTTAGAGTCCACAAACTAACTGGCAAGTGCACCGTATTGTACTAAGTAATACCTAAGGTGAGTGAGGGTCGATCCCACGAGGATTGATGGACTAAGCAACAGTGGTTAAGTGATTTACTTAGTTAGACAAACAGAAAAGAGCGTTTGGGTCTCAATTGCATCAAACAGTAAATTTAGAAAATTTATAAAGCAAGCAGTAAACAAGTTGTGAATAATATATGGAGAAAATAGTTAAGGCTTCAGAGATATCTATTTTCCGGATTGACTTTTCTTACTAACTATTTTAATCATGCAAGATTTAATTCATGGCAAACTATATGTGACTAGACCCTAATTCCTTAGACCTTTCTAGTCTCCTCTAAAATTCATCAACTGCCAATTCCTTGGTCACTTAATTCCAATTAGAGGGTGAAGTTCAATTCTAGTTATATGCCACAAAAATCCTAATTACCCAAATATAAGAGGATTATATGTCATGTATCCCGTTAAGTCTAGATAATTAGAAATTTAGGAGAATATGTTTTCAAGCTGTAGTTCAAGTAAAGAGCTTTTCCAAGTTATACAAGAACTCAATTAGAAAAAGGGTCATACTTCCGTTCCACCCAAATTCATAAGATAAAGAACGAAAATAATTCTTGAAATATAAATCAGTACATGAGTTAAAATAGAAAAATAATAGTATCAATCCGTACAATAGACAGAGCTCTTAACCTTAACAATGGAGGTTTAGTTGCTCATGGTGCAGAGAGAAAAACTAGGATTGTAAATTGGGCTGAGGTGGAATGAAAAGTGAACTAATGTTGGGATCCCCCTTTTATATCTAATCCTAATTAATTTAAAATCTATCTTCTAAAACTAAATAATATCTTTTTCTATTTTTAAATAAAATAAAGTTTAAATCAGAATTAATTAAATAATCAGCGTTTTCTGTGTTTTCTGCACGTGGCACATGTCACGCGTACGCGTCAGTCACGCGTACGCATTGATGGTCTTCTTCGCGTGTCATGCATACGCGTCAGTCATGCGCACGCGTCGCTGAGCAAATCTCCAAATCACGCGTACGCGTCAGACACGCTCACACGTCGCTCCTCGCTGTCATCTCCTTTAATTCTTGTGCTGATTCCATTTGTGCAAGCTTCCTCTCTATCCTCTAAGCCATTCCTGCCCTGTATAGCCTTCTTCTCTTTTTCTGTGGAAGCTCCATCAAATCCAACCAAATGTTACCTGAAATAAACAAAATTGCACAAGACTCAAAGTAGCATCCATAGTGGCTAAAAGATAATTAATTCTTGATTAAACTCAACAAATTAAATACAAATTCACTAGGAAAAGATACGAAAGATGCTCACGCATCAACTGGCCTTCCCAACGTGTGCGTGCACACAGGGCTGTACGTACGCACAGGTTGTAATTTCTCATTGGGTATGTGCGCGCACAAGCTGTGCTAACGCTGTGAACAAACTACCTACCTCTGCGTGTGCGTACGCACAGGTCTGTGCATGCACACAGGTCAAAATTTTTGCAGAGGTGTGCGTGCGCACAAGGCTGTGCATACGCACATACCAGAAATCACAAAATTCTGCAAGTTTGCAGATTTTCATATTTTTAACACCAATTTTGAATGATCATAACTCCCTCTACAAAATTCCAAATTTTACAAACTTTATATAGATTTAAAGGGTTTTCAATGGACTTTAATTCTAAACAAATTTCAGCCAATTTTGAAAGCAGGGGCAAAAGTTATGATCAGACAAAGTTCACCAAAAACTAACTTTTATCCAATTTCACAATTTCCATAATTTCTTGTAAAACACAACCAAAACCATACCAAACCATTCCAAACTCTATCTATCCTCAAAATCAACCCTCTATGTCATATTACACCAAACTTACCACATTTTCCTTCACCTTTACTCATCCTCAATCTCAACATCAATATATCACATATATCAAACCTCATTAACATTTTTTCAACTACATTACTAATTTATCAACATCAATATCACATATACCAACACAATTCACTTCTCAACTTCACAAATCATTCATCCTCATCATATCACTATCAATCATCATAATCAAACTCAACAATCATCAATTCATCATAAATCATCACATATCATCATTTAAAACTCAACAACCATTAAAATTCAATCCTATCTTATGGGTCACTAGCCTAAGTGTCCATGAATACTATATACTACATAGAGGAAACTGAAACCATATCTTGGCTGATTCCTGGTGCACGAATTGTAAATCACACTTTTTACAACTCGTACCACTAACCAGCAAGTGCACTGGGTCGTCCAAGTAATACCTTACTTGAGTAAGGGTCGAATCCCACGAAGATTGTTGGCTTGAAGCAATCTATGGTTATCTTGTAATTTTTAGTCAGGATATCAATTATAATTATCAGTTTGGATTGCAAAAAATAAAAGAGCATGAATTAAATACTTGTTATGCAGTAATGGAGAATATGTTGGAGTTTTGGAGATGCTTTGTCTTCTGAATCTTTGCTTTCCCCCTGTCTTCTTCTTCACGCACGCAAGGTTCCTCCTATGGCAAGCTGTGTGTTGGTGGATCACCGTTGTCAATGGCTATCATTCGTCCTCTCAGTGAAAATGGTCCAGGTGCGCTGTCACCACACGGCTAATCATCTGTCGGTTCTCACTCATGCTAGAATAGGATCCATTGATCCTTTTGCGTCTGTCACTACGCCCAACCCTTGTGAGCTTGAAGCTCGTCACAGTCATTCAATCCATGAATCCTACTCGGAATATCATAGACAAGGTTTAGACTTTCCGGATTCTCAAGAATGCTGCCAATGGATTCTAGCTTATACCACGAAGATTCTGATTAAGGAATCTAAGAGATACTCATTCAATCGAAGGTAGAACAGGAGTGGTTGTTAGGCATGCGTTCATAGATTGAAAATGGTGATGAATATCACGGATCATCACATTCATCATATTGAAGTGCGAATGAACATCTTAGATAGAAACAAGCGTGTTTGAATAGAAAACAGAAATAATTGCATTAATTCATCGAGACACAGCAGAGCTCCTCACCCCCAACAATGGAGTTTAGAGACTCATGCCTTCAAAGAGTACAAAGTTCATATCTGAAAATGTCATGAGGTCCAAAATAAATCTCTAAAATTTGTTTAAATACTAAACTAGTAACCTAGGTTTACAGAAAATGAGTAAACTAAGATAGATAGTGCAGAAATCCACTTCTGGACCCCACTTCGTGTGTGCAGGGGCTGAGACTTGAGTTTTACACGTGCCTAGGCTGTTTCCAGAGTTAAACTCCAACTTGTAACCTGTTTCTGGCGTTTAACGCCAGAATGCAACATGGAACTGGCGTTGAACGCCAGTTTACGTCATTTATCCTTGAGCAAAGTATGGACTATTATATATTGCTGGAAAGCCCTGAATGTCTACTTTCCAACGCAATTGAGATCACGCCATTTGGACTCCTGTAGCTCCAGAAAATCCATTTTGAGTGCAGGGAGGTCAGAATCCAACAGCATCTGCAGTCCTTTTTCAGCCTGGATCAGATTTTTGCTCAGCTCCCTCAATTTTAGTCAGAAAATACCTGAAATCATAGAAAAATACACAAACTCATAGTAAAGTCTAGAAATATGAATTTTTCCTAGAAACTAACAAAAATATACTAAAAACTAACTAAAACATGCTAACAACTACATGAAATTACCCCCAAAAAGCGTATAAAATATCCGCTCATCACAACACCAAACATAAACTGTTGCTTGCCCCCAAGCAGCTAGACAAATAAAATAGGATAAAAAGAAATTGAGAAGCAATAATATCTCAGAGTTTTAAGTGAAGCTCAGATTCTAATTAGATGAGCAGGACTAGTAGCTTTTTGTTTCCGAAAAGTTTTGGCATCTCACTTTATCCTTTGAAATTCAGAATGATTGGCGTCCATAGGAACTCAGAATTCTGATAGTATTATTGATTCTCCTAGTTTAGTATGTTGATTCTTGAACACAGCTACTTTATGAGTCTTGGTCGTGGCCCTAAGCACTTTGTTTTCCAATATTACCACCGTATACATAAATGCCACAGACACATAACTGGGTGAACCTTTTTAGATTGTGACTTAGCTTTGCTAAAGTCCCCAATTAGAGGTGTCCAGAGTTCTTAAGCACACTCTGTTTTTGCTTTGGACCTCGACTTTAACTGCTCAGTCTCAAGTTTTCACTTGACACCTTCACACCACAAGCACATGGTTAGGGACAGCTTAGTTTAGCCGCTTAGGCCAGGATTTTATTCCTTTTAGACCCTCCTATCCATTAATGCTCAAAGCCTTGGATCCTTTTTACCCTTGCCTTTTGGTTTTAAGGGCTACTGGCTTTTTCTACTGCTCCTTCTTCTTTTCTTTTTTTTTTTTGCTGCTTGTTCTTGCTTCAAGAATCAATTTCATGATTTTTCAGATCATCAATAACATTTCTCTTGTTCATCATTCTTTCAGGAGCCAACAATTTTAACATTCATAAAATTCAATATAAAAAATATGCACTGTTCAGGCATTCATTCAGAAGACAAAAAGCATTGCCACCACATATAGATAATTAGAATTTTCCTTATTAAGAACTCGAAAAAATATTGCCTCCTTATTCTAAAAATCTGCTATTTTATTCATGTTTGATAATGATGAGAAAAATAAATTATAGCTTAATTGGAGATAAAATCAAAATAGAGATACTAATTACTACTACTCATATATAACTTCTAAGGTAAATTTCTAATAAGAACAATTATCACATAGTTAAGGCTAAGATTAGAACTCAACAACCTTGAATTTGGGAGGTGGATGCCTCTTTAATCTTTGGAGTGCTTGGCCCTTCAAGAGATAGCTTCTGGCGCTTCATTTCCTTCAGTTTACACCCTTGCTCTTCTTGTTCTCTAAGCAGTTTGCAGAGCATGCTGTTTTGATTTTGCTGTTCTTCCTTCAGTTGATCCACAGCTTCTTGCAACTCGGTGACAGATGCTTCTAGGCGCTCCCAGTATTCAATTTGAGGGATTTCCAGGAGGAACTCCTGTGCTCTCCTCTTGATGGGTTCGTCCTGCACTTATTGTCCTTCCATAGACTTTTTGGTGATTGGTAGCTCAACTGGGATGTACTCATCTACTCCCATTTTTATACCAGCATCTTTACATAACAGAGAGACCAAGCTTGGATAAGCCAATCTGGCATCTTTGGAGTTCTTGTTTGCAATCTTGTAAAGCTCACAAGCAATCAGCTGATGAACTTCCACTTTTTTTTTCAGCATAATGCAATGAATCATCACTGCTCTTCTGATGGTGACCTCAGAGCGGTTGCTAGTGGGCAATATAGAGCGCCCAATGAAGTCCAGCCAGCCTCTGGCGACTGGTTTGAGATCTCCTCTTTTGAGTTGGTTCGGGGCACCCTTTGTGTTGGTTGTCCATTTAGCTCCAGGGAGACATATGTCCTCTAGGATTTTGTCCAAGTTCAGGTTTGATCTCATCATTCTCCTATTAAGGGAGTCTGGGTCATCTTGCAGTTGAGGCAGGTTGAAGATCTCCCTTATTTTGTCAGGGTGGGTGTGAACAATCTTCCCTCTGACCAGAGTTCTATAGTCATAGAATGTGGTTCCTGCTATTCTCTGCCTATCCATCTACCACAGATTTGCATAGAATTCCTGAACCATGTTTCTTCCCACCTTTGTTTCAGGATTAGCTAGGACTTTCCAGCTCCTGTTTCGAATTTGCTCTTGGATCTCCGGGTATTCGTCTTCTTTCAGATCGAATTTAACTTCCGGGATCACTGACCTTAGACCCATTATTTTGTAGTAATGGTCTGAATGTTCTTTAGTTAAGAACTTCCCTTGATTCCAAAGTGGTTTTAGAATATTCTCTTTCTTACCTCTTGAGTTGGTTTATTTTCCCTTAGGAGCCATGATCTTAGTGGGTATTGGCCTAGTGATCACGGATAACCACACCAAACTTAGAGGTTTGCTTGTCCTCAAGCAAAAGAAAAGAAAGGAGAGGGAAAGAGGGAGAGCCAAGTTCGACTTGTGGAGGAGAGAGGGAGAGGCCGAACCAACATTTAAAGGAAAGGGAGGTGGGTTTCAAAAATTGTTTGAAAAAGATATGATAGAAAAAGTGATTTGGAAAAGATAAGTATGATAGGAAAAGATGTAATTTAAAATTGAAAAGATATGAAAGATATTTGAAAAAGATAAATCTGAATTTTGAAAAAGATGTTGTGAAGATTTGAAAAAGATATTGATGAGTTGAAAAGATTTTAGAAGGAAAAGAGATAGAATTGTTTTGAAAAGGATTTGAAAATAATTTGAAGAGGATAAAAAAAGGGTTTATGAATTAAGATACATTTGATATCTTTTGAAAAAGGATTTGAAAAATTAGGATTTGTAACATGTTTGTGCAAGAAATCATGAATTGAAACATAAAAAATGGAAAAAAATTTTGGATTGAAAACGAAATTGCCTACTCCCCACAACCCTGGCGTTAAACGCCCAACTGCTGCATGTTTTGGGCATTTAACGCCCACTTGGTGCTTGGTCTGGGCATTTAACGCCCAGCTGTTGCTTCCAGCTGGCGTTAAACGCCAGAAACTCCTTTGTCACTGGGCGTTTTTCTGAACGCCCAGGATGCTGTAAATCTGGCGTTAAACGCCCAGAAGCTGCTTCTTTCTGGCGTTTAACACCCAGATGGCTATCTCTAATGGCGTTAAACACCCAGTAGATGCTCCTTTTGGGTGTTTAACGCCCAATGGTGCCTCTTACTGGCGTTTTCTTGCCAGTGACCTCCTTTTTTCTGTTTTGTGCTCTGAATCCTTCTGTAGTCCTGTGAACTTATGCAATTAATTCTTTACCTTGTTAATATTGAACTTATATGATTTAAAAAAAATAAATAAAATGAAGAATAGAATAAAATAAAATAACAGAAAGAGTTTTGCTAATGGCTGGGTTGCCTCCCAGCAAGCGCTTCTTTATTGTCTTTAGCTGGACCTTGCTAAGCTTTTTAATCTAGCCTCAGCCTTGAGCATTCCTGCTCAACATTGCCTTCAAGATAATGTTTGATTCTCTGTCTATTAACAATGAACTTCTTATTAGAATCAATGTCTTGAAGCTCCACATAGCCATATGGTGACACACTTGTAATCACATATGGTCCCCTCCATCGGGATTTCAGTTTTCCGGGGAATAGCCTGAGCCTAGAGTTAAACAGCAGAACCTGCTGTCCTGGTTCAAAGACTCTAGATGACAGCTTTCTGTCATGCCACCTTTTTGCTTTCTCTTTGTAAAGCTTGGCATTTTCGAAAGCAATGAGTCTGAATTCCTCTAGCTCATTCAGCTGGAGCAATCTTTTTTCTCCAGCTAATTTGGCATCAAAGTTTAGGAATCTGTTTGCCCAGTAGGCTTTGTATTCCAGTTCCACGGGCAGATGACAGGCCTTACCATACATAAGCTGGTATGGAGAGGTCCCTATAGGAGTCTTGAATGCTGTTCTGTAGGCCCACAGAGCATCATCCAAGCTTCTTGCCCAATCCTTTCTACAGGTACTTACAGTCCGTTCCAGGATTCTTTTTAGTTCTCTGTTAGAGACTTCAGCTTGCCTATTTGTCTGTGAATGATATGGAGTTGCCACTTTGTGGCTAATTCCATACCGGACCATGGCAGAGTAAAGCTGTTTGTTGCAGAAGTGGGTGCCCCCATTACTGATTAGCACTCTAGGGACACCAAATCTGCTGAAGATATGTTTCTGGAGGAACTTCAGCACTGTCTTAGTATCATTAGTGGGTGTGGCAACAGCCTCTACCCATTTGGATACATAGTCAACTGCCACCAGAATATAAGTGTTTGAGTATGATGGTGGGAAAGGCCCCATGAAGTCAATACCCCATACATCAAACAACTCAATCTCCAAGATCCCTTGTTGAGGCATGGCGTAACCATGAGGCAGATTACTAGCTCTCTGGCAACTGTCACAGTTACGTACAAACTCTCGAGAATCTTTATAAAGGGTGGGCCAGTAGAAACCACATTGGAGGACCTTGGTGGCTGTTCGCTCACCTCCAAAATGACCTCCATACTGTGACCCATGGCAATGCCATAAGATCTTCTGTGCTTCTTCTCTGGGCACAGACCTACGGATTATTCCGTCTGCACATCTCTCAAAGAGATAGGGTTCATCCCACAAGTAGTACTTTGCATCAGTAATTAATTTTTTCTTTTGTTGCCTGCTGTACTCCTTGGGTATGAACCTTGCAGCTTTATAATTTGCTATGTCTGCAAACCATGGTGTTTCCTGGATGGCGAACAAGTGCTCATCCGGAAAGGTTTCAGAGACCTCAATAAAGGGGAAGAACGCCCCTTCTACTGGTTCTATTCGGAACAGGTGATCAGCCACTTGGTTTTCTGTCCCTTTTCTGTCTCTTATTTCTATATCAAACTCTTGTAGAAGTAACACCCATCTTATGAGCCTGGGTTTTGAATCCTACTTTGTAAGTAGATATTTAAGAGCATCATGGTCAGTGTACACAATCACTTTTGATCCTACTAAGTATGATCTAAACTTGTCAATGGCATAAACCACTGCAAGCAATTATTTTTCTGTGGTTGTGTAATTTTTCTGGGCGTCATTTAAAGCACGGCTAGCATAATAAATGACATGCATAAGCTTGTCATGCCTCTGCCCCCAATACTGCACCAATGGCATGATCACTGGCATCACACATGAATTCGAATGGTAATGTCCAGTCTCGTGCAGAAATAACTGGTGCTGTGACCAGCTTAGCTTTCAGAGTTTCAAACGCCTGCAGACACTCTGTGTCAAACACAAATGGCGTGTCAGCAGCTAGCAGATTGCTCAGAGGTTTTGCAATTTTTGAAAAATCTTTTATAAACCTCCTATAGAATCCTGCATGCCCCAGAAAGCTTCTGATTGCCTTAACATTGGCAGGTGGTGGTAATTTTTCAATTACTTCTACTTTAGCTCGATCCACCTCTATTCCCTTGTTTGAAATTTTATGCCCAAGGACAATCCCTTCAGTCACCATAAAGTGACATTTTTCCCAGTTTAAAACCAGGTTAGTCTCTTGGCATCTTTTCAGAACTAGTGTTAGGTGATCAAGACAGGAGCTGAATGAGTCTCCATATACTGAGAAGTCATCCATGAAGACTTCTAGAAATTTTTCCACCATATCAAAGAAAAAGAGAGCATGCATCTCTGAAAGGTTGCAGGTGCATTACACAGCCCAAATGGCATCCTTCTGTAGGAAAATACTCCAGATGGACATGTAAATGCAGTTTTCTCTTGATCTTGGGGATCTACTGCAATTTGGTTGTAACCTGAATAGCCATCCAAAAAGCAGTAAAACTCATGACCTGCTAGTCTCTCTAGCATTTGGTCTATGAATGGTAAAGGAAAATGATCCTTTTTGGTGGCTGTATTGAGCCTTCTGTAGTCAATACACATGCGCCACCCTGTAACTGTTCTTGTAGGAACCAGTTCATTTTTTTCATTATGAACCACTGTCATGCCTCCCTTTTTGGGGACAACTTGAACAGGGCTCACCCAGGGGCTATCAGAATAGGATAAATAATCCCAGCCTCCAGTAGCTTGGTGACCTCTTTCTGCACCACTTCCTTCATGGCTGGATTTAACCGCCTCTGTGGTTGAACCACTGGCTTAGCATCATCCTCCAATAGGATCTTGTGCATGCATCTAGCTAGGCTTATGCCCTTAAGGTCACTTATGGACCACCCAAGGGCTGTCTTGTGTGTCCTTAGCACTTGAAGTAGTGATTCCTCTTCCTGTGAATTCAAAGCAGAGCTTATGATCACTGGAAAAGTGTCACCTTCTCCCAGAAATGCATATTTCAGGGATGGTTTGAGGAATTTCCAGAGGCTCTTTCAATTCCTCTGAATCCTCCAGATCAGGCTGAACATCTTTAAAGATGTCTTCCAGCTCTGATTCGAGACTCGCAGCCATGTTGATCTCCTCTACTAAAGAGTCAATAAGATCAACTTTTATGCAGTCTTTTGGTGTGTCTGGATGCTGCATGGCTTTGACAACATTCAACTTAAACTCATCCTCATTGACTCTCAGGGTTACTTCCCCCTTTTGGACATCAATGAGAGTTCGTCCAGTTGCTAGGAAAGGTCTTCCTAGAATGAGAGTAGCACTCTTGTGCTCCTCCATTTCCAGCACTACAAAGTCAGTGGGGAAGGCGAATGGCCCAACCCTGACAATCATGTCTTCAATCACGCCTGATGGGTATTTAATGGAGCCATCAGCAAGTTGGAGACATATTCGGGTTGGTTTGACTTCTTCAGTCAAACCAAGCTTTCTGATAGTAGATTCTGGTATTAGGTTGATACTTGCCCCAAGATCACATAAAGCTGTCTTGGTGCAATTACCCTCTAATGTGCATGGTATCATGAAGCTCCCGGGATCTTTAAGCTTTTCTGGGAGGCTTTTCAGAATGACTGCACTGCATTCTTCAGTGAGGAGAACTCTTTCAGTTTCTCTCCAATCCTTCTTATGACTCAAGATCTCTTTCATGAACTTGGCATAAGAAGGTATTTGCTCAAGTGCCTCTGTAAACGGAATCTTTATCTCAAGAGTCCTGAGATAGTCTGCAAAGCGAGCAAATTGCTTATCCTGCTCCTCTTGGCAGAGTTTTTGAGGATAAGGCATCTTGGCTTTGTATTCCTCAACCTTGGTTGCTGCAGGTTTATTCCCTACAGAGGTGGTTGGGGAAGCCTTTTTAGAGGGATTGTTATCAGCACTTGTGTGTGTCTGATCCCTCACCGGCGTTTGAATGCCAGGGGTGGAAGCTGGATTGGCGTTGGATGCCAACTCCTTACCTGTTCTTGGCATTTGAACGCCAGAACTGAGCTTTCTTTGGGCGTTTAACGCCAACTCCTTGCTTGTTTGTGGCGTTTGAACGCCAGAACTGAGCATGGGTTGGGCGTTTAATGCCAGCTCTCCATCCTTTTCTAGCGTTTGAGCGCCAGAATCATTCCTCTCTGGGCTCTTACTGTCCTCAGAGGGATTTTGGATGATATTTTGCTCATCCTCTATCAGTTGTTCTTTCCTTGGCTTTCTGCTGTTCTGAAGCGAGGTATTTAATGTTTTCCCACTTCTTAATTGAACTGCCTGGCACTCTTCTGTTATCTGCTTTGATAATTGCTGTTTTGTCTGATTCAATTGTGCCTCTATATTTTTATTATCATTTTTAGTGTCTTGTAGCATCTCCTTGAATTCTGCTAGCTGTTTTGTTAGAAAGCACAATTGTTGATTGAGTTTAGCAACTTGTTCTGGAGGACCAAGTTCAGTAGACACTGCTTTGGCTTCTTCTTTTATGGAGGACCCATTACTTATGTACAGATGCTGGTTTCTGGCAACTATATGAATAAGCTCTTGAGCCTCTTCAATAGTTTTCCTCATGTGTATAGATCCACCAGCTGAGTGGTCTAGGGACATCTGAGCTCCTTCTGTAAGCCCATAGTAGAAGATGTCTAACTGCACCCACTCTGAAAACATTTCAAAGGGACATTTCCTTAGCATCCCTCTGTACCTTTTCCAGGCATTATAAAGGGATTCATCATCCTCTTGTTTAAAGCCTTGGATATCCAGCCTTAGCTATGTCATCCTTTTTGGAGGGAAATATTGATTCGGGAATTTGTCTGATAACTGTTTCCATGTCCTTATGCTTGCTGTGGGTTGGTTATTTAACCACCTTTTGGCTTGATCTTTTACGGCAAACGAAAACAGTAACAGCCTGTATACATCCTGATCTACCTCCTTGTCACGTACTGTGTCAGCAACTTGCAAGAATTGTGCCAGAAACTCAGTAGGTTCTTCCTGTGGAAGACTGAAATACTGGCAGTTTTGCTGCACCATGACAATGAGCTGAGGATTTAGCTCAAAACTGCCTGCTTTGATGGAGGGTATACAGATACTACTCCCATATGCAGCAGTAGTGAGATTAGCATATGACCCCAGAGTCCTTCTGGACTGTTCATTTCCGCTTATATCCATAACGGAGAAAGGGAGATGATGTGAATTGCAAGTAGAATATATTTTTATTTTTATTTTTTTAGAAAACAGAAATTAGAAAAAAATAAAATAAAATGAAATGAAAAATGGGTGAGGATTTTAGAAAAATGAAGAGAGAGAAAAAATGGTTAGGAGGTTTTGAAAAAGATATGATTTTTAAAAAAAATTAAAAAGGATATGATCTGAAAAAGATATGACTTTTTTTAAAAACTTGACAACTAAGATATGATAAGATAAAATTTTGAAATTGAAATCTGAATTTTTATGAAAAATTTCAAAATATTTGCTTAAAAATAGTTAGAAAATATATTTTTTTTATTTTTCAATTTTATGATGAAAGAGAAAAACACACAAAAGACACACAACTTAAAATTTTTAGATCTAATGCACCTTATTTTCGAAAATTTTGGAGGGAAAACACCAAGGAACACCAAACTTAAAAATTTTAAGATCAAAACACAAGGAAGACTCAAGAACACCTTGAAGACTCACAAGAACAACAAGAACAACAAGAACATGAAGATAGAACACCAAACTTAAAATTTTTTGAAAACCAAAATAAAAGTTTCGAAAACTAAAGAAAAATCAACAAGAAAACACCAAACTTAAAGTTTGGCACAAGATTTATTCAAAGCAAAATTATTTTTGAAAAATTTTAAAAAGAAGATAGCCAATTACCAAGAACATAAGCACAACGCTCTAGCCAATTGAGCTATAAATTTAACGTGTTTTAATAAGGTATTTAATAAATAAAGATTTTTTTGAAAACTGATATTTTGAAAAAGCACAAGAAAAACAAGAAAAGACACAGAACAAGAAAAACTAAAGATCAAACAAGGAAAATAAACAAGAATAACTTGAAGATTAAGAAAGAACAATCAACACAAATTCGAAAATTTAAAAGAAAATAAAAACATGCAATTGACACCAAACTTAAAATATGAAACTAAACTCAAACAGAAAAACTCAATTTTTAGCTTATAAAAATTTTCGAAAACAATTAAAAAGAGAAAATAAGGATTTAAAAAGAATTCAACCAAAAACAATAATAGAAGACTCTAAACCAAAAAGAAAAATTTTTCCTAATCTAAGCAACAAAATAAACCGTCAGTTGTCCAATACTCGAACAATCCCCGGCAACGGCGCCAAAAACTTGGTGCACGTATTATAAATCACACTTTTCACAACTCGTACCACTAACCAGCAAGTGCACTGGGTCGTCCAAGTAATACCTTACGTGAGTAAGGGTCGAATCCCACGGAGATTGTTGGCTTGAAGCAATCTATGGTTATCTTGTAATTTTTAGTCAGGATATCAATTATAATTATCAGTTTGGATTGCGAAAAATAAAAGAGCATGAATTAAATACTTGTTATGCAGTAATGGAGAATATGTTGGAGTTTTGGAGATGCTTTGTCTTCTGAATCTCTGCTTTCCCCCTGTCTTCTTCTTCACGCACGCAAGGTTCCTCCTATGGCAAGCTGTGTGTTGGTGGATCACCGTTGTCAACGGCTATCATTCGTCCTCTCAGTGAAAATGGTCCAGGTGCGCTGTCACCACACGGCTAATCATCTGTCGGTTCTCACTCATGCTAGAATAGGATCTATTGATCCTTTTGCGTCTGTCACTACGCCCAACCCTTGTGAGTTTGAAGCTCGTCACAGTCATTCAATCCCTGAATCCTACTCGGAATATCACAGACAAGGTTTAGACTTTCCGGATTCTCAAGAATGCTGCCAATGGATTCTAGCTTATACCACGAAGATTCTGATTAAGGAATCCAAGAGATACTCATTCAATCGAAAGTAGAACAGGAGTGGTTGTCAGGCACGTGTTCATAGATTGAAAATGGTGATGAGTGTCACGGATCATCACATTCATCATATTGAAGTGTGAATGAACATCTTATATAGAAACAAGCGTGTTTGAATAGAAAACAGAAATAATTGCATTAATTCATCGAGACACAGCAGAGCTCCTCACCCCCAACAATGGAGTTTAGAGACTCATGCCGTCAAAGAGTACAAAGTTCATATCTGAAAATGTCATGAGGTCCAAAATAATTCTCTAAAAGTTGTTTAAATACTAAACTAGTAACCTAGGTTTACAGAAAATGAGTAAACTAAGATAGATAGTGCAGAAATCCACTTCTGAGGCCTACTTGGTGTGTGCTGGGGCTGAGACTTGAGCTTTACACGTGCCTAGGCTGTTTCCAGAGTTAAACGCCAGGTTGTAACCTGTTTCTAGCATTTAACTCAAACTTGTAACCTGTTTCTGGCGTTTAACGCCAGAATGCAACTTGGAACTGGTGTTGAACCCCAGTTTACATCATTTATCCTTGAGAAAAGTATGGACTGTTATATATTGATGGAAAGCCCTGAATGTCTACTTTCTAACGCAATTAAGAGCACACCATTTGGACTCCTGTAGCTCCAGAAAATTCATTTCGAGTGCAGGGAGGTCAGAATCCAACAGCATCTGCAGTCCTTTTTCAGCCTGAATCAGATTTTTGCTCAGCTCCCTCAATTTCAGTCAGAAAATACCTGAAATCATAGAAAAATATACAAACTCATAGTAAAGTCTAGAAATATGAATTTTGCCTAGAAACTAATAAAAATATACTAAAAACTAACTAAAACATGCTAAAAACTACATGAAATTACCCCCAAAAAGCATATTAAATATCCGCTCATCAATTCCCTATATGAACCAAAACTCCAATTTAGTATAATCAAGCTCTCAACCATAATCCAAGCTTTCAATTCCACTCCAAAAAGCACCAACAAGTTCCAATAGCTCCCAAACTCACAATAATCAAGCTATATATGCATAAACCATCACAAATCAACCTAGGGCTCATAAAAACTGAAATTTCACAAGGATTCAAGAGTAACTCACCTTATCCAATAGTTTTGGAAGCCAAAATCACAAGCAATCAAGTGCTAGAGTGTACCTAAACACCCAAAACACAAGATTTCACTCAAAACCAAACCCTAAAACTCGAATTTCTCAAAGGCACGAAAACTGGGCAGGGAAACTCGAGAAACTTACCACAATGCTTAGGTAGGAAGCACAGGCTCGGCGTGAGCTTCGCGTAACCACTGACGGCACGCGAATCGGAGCACCGTAGCTCGAGATATGATCGATTGAATGTGGATGTGAGTAGTGACTTTTTTCTCTTCTTCTCCTCACTTCAGCTGCTAGTGTGTGTGCTGTTTAATGAAGAATGAGGCTGAATGGCCTTTATTTAGGCTTATATATAAGTCGGGCTTGGGCCCAACTCGGACCCGGTCCAACCCATTAGTATTTTTGGCCCGTCGGGCCAAACCTTTAAAATTAGTGTCCAGTTTTCAACTTTAATTATTTTCCTAAGTTTTTCTACTGTTTTTACTGCTCTTACATAGTACTGGACAGATTTAAGCCGGTACTGTAAGACCCAGTTAATTAACGGCTAATTAACCCATAAATGAGAATTTATTCTAGAAAGCCAAAAATGTTATTTTTATGGCTAAATGTGATAGAGGAGATTGAGACGAGAATTTCGGTACCAATTTTATAGAAATAGGACCAAGATTGGACCAAACGGGCCAAACCGGTCCAACCGGACCCAAAGTGGGCCCTTGGCCCAACTAAACTAAACCAAAACCCTAGTTTTCAGAACTCTCTCTCCTCACAACACACTAAACACGCTGAAAATGGAGGCTATGGAGGGAAGAACACTCTCTCAAGTTCTTTCTCTCACTTGATCTTCAAACCACCATAACTTTTGATCTAGAGCTCCGATTGCCGCTCCGTTTGTGGCCACGCGTTCACCGCGGAGAGCTCTACAAAACCCATAAAATTAATCTTGAGATAAGCCACGTTTTACTGTTCGAAATTCCAGCCCTTGATTTCGAGTTTCATGAGCAAAAATGTTGAGATTTTGGGTTCTTTGATGTTATAGGACCCAACTCTCTTGGAGGAGAAGGTTAATCTTGTCTCCTTGGACCTTGGGTGTGGTAAGATTCTCAACCCTAGTGTAATTTGTTGTTCTATGAGGTTTGGGCATTGAGATGTTGTGTATGGGTATGATGATTGTGGCTTAGGTTGTGTATATGTGAATATTGGAGCTTGATTGGTGATTTTGGAAAGCTTGGAAGAGGGTTTTGTGTGACAAAATCTGTTCTTGGAGGTGTTGAGACCTTGAAAGCTTGAGGACAAGTGGTTTGGAAGTGCTCCGGTTGAGCTTGGGAAATCGGCTAAGGTATGGTTTCGGTTTCCCGTATCTAATATGTAATGTGGTAGGAAATACTTAGGCTAGAGGCCCTAAAATAGGCATTGAATTGTTGGTGTTGTTGAATAGTTGAGATATATGATGTGTTCATATATGTGATTATGAATATTGATGCCTTGATTGTGTGATGTATGAGAAATGCATGTTGTGATATATGCTTGATGGGTGATTGAGGTTGAATTGATGGGTGGTACCATGTTGATGGTGAGTATGATGTTGATCATGTATAATGATGGTTGATTTGGAAATTAATATTATTAGAAATTGGGATGAGAAGGATGTATGACATGAGATTGTGTTTGTCCTTTAGCCATTGATTAAGAAGTGTTAAAATGGTTGGAGGTAGTTTTGGAAATTTTGGTAAAATGTCAATGTGTGAGTTGAGGATGGCTTGTTGTTGATTTTGGTACATTTTGAATGATTTCAAAGAGAAGGGTTGAAATTGGCATGTTTTGATTGATTTTGAAAAGAGTTGAAAGTGGCTTGTTTTGAAAATGGCACTTTGTGGTTTTGAATGAAAACATGGTTTTTGGGCATACTTTGACGGGACATAACTTGGACTACGGATCTCTGATTTGTGCCAAATCTGTTTAGAAATGAAATTGGATCCGGGATGTCCATGCCGTTTGAAGAACGGGTGAAAAATGATTTAAAATGAGAGAGTTATGACCGTCGGAAGATTGGGGGTTGAATTTGTGAATTCTGCAGTTTTTAACTTAGAAAATTTTTAGCAGAATGACCCCCCGCGCGTAGGCGCACTTGGCGCGTACGCGCCGTTCTTCCAGGAAGCGCCATCCACGCGTGCGCGTGATGTGCGCGGGCGCGCCGAATGTGCTGCACCCAATGCCCAGCCATTTTCCAGAGAGTTGTGCCAGTTTTGTGCCTGGGGCACAAGAGTACCCACGCGTACGCGTGGCTGACGCGTGCGCGTTGTTTGGCTAATTTTCAACCCGCGCGTATGACGCTTACGCGTAGATGAGTTATAAGGCCATCCGCGCGTGCGCGTGGAGTGCGCGTATGCGTGGCCCTGTTTTCATCCCAAAGTTGATTTTTGAGTTTTAAAAGCCAAATTTCATACTTCTAAGCCTCCGATCTCACCACTTATGTCTTAAATCATTATGATATGCCTAGCATGAGAAAAAGGGCTAGTGACTGTGGTAACTTGCGAGTGAAGCAAGGGGAAAAATGAATGATCATTGAGGATCAAAGATGATTATGTGAGATGCGGAGAATGGCGGTGGAAGTGCTTGTTATGCCATGGGCCGAAGGGCCATAATTGTTAATGAATTGGCTGGTTATGGATTTAACCGTGAGCCGGATGGCTAGATTATTGCCGTGTTACGGCGGAGCCATGTTTATGGCCAAGTATAAATGCATATATGTTGTTGATTGAATTGTGTATGTTTGCACTTCCACCATTGGAGATGAGGGTTTCCCTGGGTAGTAGCAATGGCTAGCCACCATGTGCTCCAGGTTGAGACTCGAAGCTCTGTTAACCCAATGTCGTAAGTGTAGCCGGGCACTGTGAAAGGCCCGGATGAGCTCGCCCCCATAAATATTCACCAGTGATGGTGATGGATAAATATTCACCAGTGAGGGTGATGGATATGGATCATGATTATGATCAAGTTTATGATGAGTATAACTTGAGTCGGGGATGCACGACAGAGGGACAGTCCAATGGTTAGCTACCAGGACTTGTCGGGTTGGCTCTATAACCGACAGATGATATCATCAGCCACTAGGGACAGGCATACATCATAAGCATACTACATGAATTGTTTGAGATTGCCTATTGACTGCATATTACTTGCTAATTACCTAAATGCCTTATCTGTTCCTATTTGTAAATCTCTTGTCTGATATAACTGTGTTTGCTATATTATACTCCTGCTGGTGGTTGGGAGGTCTGAAGGAATTGGAAAGGGAAGTATTAGTTAGAATGAAGGATCTTTAGTCAGTTGCCACTTACGGTTTAGCTTGTTTATAAGCTTTGATATTACCTGGAGGAAGTTCTAGGATTGCCTTCGGCTTTCCTCTATTATTATGTATTATATATGTGGAAGCTGTTACCGTACTGGGGACCTTTGGTTCTCACCCATGCGAATTTTGTGGTTTTCAGATGCAGGACGCGAGGCTTCTCGTTGAGGCATGCTGGAGACTTCTGGATTAGCGAAGATCCTTTGTTCTTGGGACTCTGTTTGGTTTATATATCTTGTTTAGATACTTTTATCTCCATTAAATAATACAAACTGTGATGACTCCTTCTAGAGGGGATTTTGGAGAATAGGTAGTATGTATTTGTGTCCCTTTGGGTTTCCTTTGGGGTTTCCTTATTTTATTATATGTATATATTATTATGGTCGGACCGGTTATCTTCGCAGCCAGATTTTGAGTCTTGATATTCCCGTTTTTGACACTCCTTATATATATGATCTTGTGTTAGCTTATCCTTTGCTCGTTACGTTATCGATCGGAGTGTTGCGCGTTCGAGTTACAGTTTTTGTTTACCCCTATTTCTATAAAGGCTCCTAGCTATAATTAATTATTCATACTACTATACGTACTAAATTTTTGTTTTAGAGGTCGTAATACCTTGCCATCTCTGAATTATGACTTAAGCATAAGACTCTGTATGGTAGGGTGTTACATTATGGTATCAGAGCAGTTCGTTCCTGTAGAGCCTGAGGAATGGACTGACTATGCTTCTGTGCATTCTCTGTATGTGTGTTATGTGCTGTTAGTATATCTGCTTGATATAATTGGCATAAACGTTCATGAGCATGCATTTGGGACTTTGAAGCACTAAACTTCCGATATTGAGACTGATCAACTTAATATCGATTGTTTGGTGTGTATAGGAACTAGATGGCGCCTCGTGGACGCGGTAGAGGCCGTGGGAGAGGACATACGAATGCTCGTGCACCGGAGACTAACCCTAATGACCCGGTGAACTTTATGAATGTGTTGGAGAACATGGCTGCTGCTATGCAAGCCACTGCTGAGGCTCTTGGCCAACAGATGAACAACCATGGTAATGATGGAGGTAGAGTTCAGGGCCCGATGACACTGGCAAACTTTTTGAAGGTTAATCCACCGAAGTTCAAGGGAACTACTAGCCCGACTGAAGCCGATACATGGTTTCAGGCCATGGAACGAGCACTGCAAGCGCAGGTGGTGCCTGAAAGGCAGCGTGTAGAGTTCGCTACCTATTTGCTCACTGGGGAAGCGTCGCATTGGTGGCAAGGAATCCGACGCCTTCTGCAGCAGGGTGATGATTATATCACCTAGGATGTCTTCCAAGAGGAGTTCTATAAGAAGTACTTTCCGACTTCTGCTAGGACGGCCAAGGAGCTTGAATTGTTGCAGCTGAAGCAGGGTACTATGTCCGTATCTGAGTATACTGACAAGTTTGAGGAGCTGTTCAGATTCTCTCGTATGTGTCAAGGGACTCCAGTGGAATATGAGGAGTGGAAGTGTGTTAAGTACGAAAGAGGACTCTGGAGTGATATTTTCGGTTCGGTGGGGCCAATGGAGATTAGGACTTTCTCTGAATTGGTGAACAAGTGTAGGGTTGCTGAAGAGTGTGTGAAGAGGGCAGCCGCTGAGAAAGGAAGTCACAAAGGATCATTTCCACAGAACCGAGGGAAGAGCTTTGCACCTAGAGGTCCGTCTTTCAAGAGGGGAGGTTCTTTTAGGAGGCCCAACAACAACTACTCCCAAGGGAAAAGGTTTGGGAAGCAGCCTCAGAATGATCAAGCTTGTACTAGGTGTGGGAGTCACCATCCGGGAGTACCATGCAAGGCCGGATGGGGTTTGTGCTACAATTGTGGAAAAGCGGGGCATAAAGCCACAAGTTGTCCGGAGAAGCAAAAGCAAGGTGCTGGGAAAGCACAACAGACTAGTCGGGTGTTCACCACCTCAGCTGTGGGTGCAGAGGGATCTGAGACACTCATTCGAGGTAACTGTGAAATGGCTGGTCAAACTTTAAATGCTTTATTTGATTCGGGAGCATCACATTCATTTATTGCATTTGAGAAAGCCCATGAGTTAGGATTGAAGATCGTAACCTTAGGTTATGACTTAAAAGTGTATAATGCTACCCATGAGGCCATGGTAACTAGGCTAGGATGCCCGAAAGTTTCGTTTAGGTTCAAGTAGCGTGATTTTGTCCATAATTTAATCTGCTTACCGATGATCGGTCTTGATCTTATCTTGGGATTGGACTGGTTATCTGAGAACCATGTCCTGCTTGATTGTTCTACAAAGTCGGTGTACTTTATGCCAGAAGATACAGAAGGGCCGGTCGTGGTGAATAATTATTACTTGAATTCGATGATGGTGAACTGTTCTAGAATCGAATGTCAGGGTATCCTGTTGTTAACCGCTGGTGTTTCGGGTGATGATCAAAAGTTGGATCAGATTCCGGTAGTGTGTGAGTTTTCGGAAGTGTTTCCCGATGATATTGAGGAATTTCCACCTAACCGAGAGGTCGAGTTTGCTATTGAGTTGGTGCCTGGGGCGGGACCAATCTTAAGTGCTCCTTATAGGATGTCACCGTTAGAGATGGCCGAGCTAAAGTCTAAGTTAGAGGAATTGTTGGGTAAGAACTTTATCCGACCAAGTGTTTCCCCGTGGGGTGCTCCAGTGTTACTGGTAAAGAAGAAAGATGGAAGTATGCGGCTCTGTGTGGATTACAGGCAGCTGAACAAGGTCACCATAAAGAATAAGTACCCATTGCCAAGGATTGATGATCTCATGGATCAGTTACAAGGAGCTGGGGTTTTCTCTAAGATCGATTTGCGATCCGGTTATCACCAAATAAGGGTGAGGGGTGAGGATATCCCTAAGACCGCTTTCAGGACTCGTTATGGTCATTACGAGTATACTATGATGTCTTTTGGGTTGACGAATGCTCCTGCAGTGTTTATGGATTACATGAATAGAGTATTCCGTCCGTTTCTGGATAAATTCGTTGTTGTCTTCATTGACGACATACTGATTTACTCCAAGACTGAAGAAGAGCATGCGGAACACTTGCGGACCGTGTTGCAGATTTTAAAGGAGAAGAAACTCTATGCGAAACTGTCTAAGTGTGAGTTTTGGAAGAGTGAGGTAAAGTTTTTGGGTCACGTGGTGAGTAAGCAGGGAATAGCCGTAGATCCAACTAAGGTGGAAGCTGTGATGGATTGGAGAAAACCAACCACAGTAACTGAGATAAGGAGTTTTCTGGGTTTAGCTGGCTATTACCGAAGGTTCATCAAAGGCTTTTCGCAATTAGCCTTGCCATTGACAAAGTTAACCCGCAAAGACACTCTGTTTGTTTGGACTCCTGAGTGCGAGGAGAGCTTTCAGGTATTGAAGAAAAAGTTGACCACTGCACCTGTGTTAGTGTTACCTAAGCCGAACGAACCTTTTGAGGTGTACTGTGATGCCTCACTAAAGGGTCTAGGATGCGTGCTGATGCAGCATCATAATGTGGTGGCGTATGCCTCACGACAGTTAAGACCTCATGAAGTTAGTTACCCTACGCACGATTTGGAACTCGCTGTGGTTGTGTTTGCCTTGAAGGTGTGGAGGCATTATCTCTATGGGGTTAAGTTCCAAGTCTTCTCTGATCATAAGAGCTTGAAATATCTCTTTGATCAGAAAGAGCTTAATATGAGGCAAAGGAGGTGAATGGAATTATTGAAAGACTACGACTTTGAGTTGAATTACCATCCGGGAAAGGCAAATGTAGTGGCGGATGCGTTAAGTCGGAAGTCGTTATATTCGTCTTGGATGATGCTTCAAGAGGAGAAGTTGCTCAAGGGATTCGAGAGTCTAAAAATTGGTGCTCGAGAAGTATCTGGAACCTTGTGTTTGAGCCGATTAGAAATCTCAAGTGACTTTAAGTCCGAACTCCTAAAGGCTCATGAAAATGATGAAGTGTTATGGAAGGTGTTACCGGCTATCGAGCAAGGAAAACAGTGGAGAGTGTCGGAAGAAAAAGATGGGTTATGGAGATTCAAGGGTAGGATCATTGTGCCGGATGTTGGTACTTTGAGGCAAGATATCTTAAAGGAGGCACACAAAAGCGGATTCTCCATTCACCCGGGAAGTACTAAGATGTACCATGATTTAAAGGCGATGTTTTGGTGGCCGGGTATGAAGAATGATGTGGCGGAATATGTTTCAAAGTGCTTAACTTGTCAAAAGGTAAAGATTGAACATCAAAGACCTTCCGGGATGTTGCAACCTTTAGAGATTCCGCAATGGAAGTGGGAAAGTATTGCAATGGACTTTGTGTCGGGATTGCCAAGGACTAGGACTGGTTTTGATGCTATCTGGGTGATTGTGGACCGACTGACAAAGTCAGCTCACTTTTTGCCCATTCGGATGACTTACACCCTTGAGGAGCTAGCTCGGTTATACATAAAGGAGATTGTGAGACTCCATGGTGTACCTGCTACTATAATCTCTGATAGAGATCCTCGTTTCACTTCGAGATTCTGGGGTGCATTTCAGAAAGCTTTTAGAACCCGATTAAGCTTGAGTACAGCTTACCATCCTCAAACAGATGGTCAATCTGAGAGGACGATCCAAACACTAGAGGATATGTTGAGAGCTTGTGTTTTGGATCAACCGGCAAGTTGGAATTGGTATATGCCGTTAGTGGAGTTTGCATACAATAATAGTTACCATATGAGCATCGGAATGGCTCCGTATGAGGCATTGTATGGGAGGAAATATCAATCTCCACTATGTTGGTATGAAACTGGAGAGAAAGGCTTGTTGGGGCCGGAAATGATAGCTGAGACTACTGAACAAGTTAAGAAAATCCGAGATAGGATGCTTACGGCGCAGAGTCGCCAAAGGAGTTACGCCGATCAGAGGCGGAAGCCCTTGGAATTTGAGGAAGGAGATCATGTTTTCCTTAAGGTTACTCCGACCACAGGAATAGGTAGAGCGATTAAAGCAAAGAAGTTGAATCCTCGATACATTGGTCCATTTCAGATCCTGGAGAGGATTGGGCCGGTGGCGTATTGCGTGGCTCTACCACCTCATCTTTCGAACCTGCACGACGTGTTTCACGTGTCGCAGCTTCGGAAGTACACCCCTGATGCTAGCCATGTGTTAGAACCCGAATCGGTTCAGTTAAGGGAAGATTTGACACTTCCAGTGGCTCCAGTCAGAATTGATGATACTAGTATCAAACGACTGCGTGGAAAAGAGGTTTCATTAGTCAAAGTGGCTTGGAGTCGAGGCGGTGTTGAGGAACACACTTGGGAACTTGAGTCGGAGATGCGAATGGATTATCCGCGCTTATTCTCAGGTAATTGCATTTGAATTTTGTGGGCAAAATTCCCAATTAGGTGGGTAGAATATAAGACCCAGTTAATTAACGACTAATTAACCCATAAATGAGAATTTATTCTAGAAAGCCAAAAATGTTATTTTTATGGCTAAATGTGATAGAGGAGATTGAGACGAGAATTTCGGTACCAATTTTATAGAAATCGGACCAAGATTGGACCAAACGGGCCAAACCGGTCCAACCGGACCCAAAGTGGGCCCTTGGCCCAACTAAACTAAACCAAAACCCTAGTTTTCAGCACTCTCTCTCCTCACAACACACTAAACACGCTGAAAATGGAGGCTATGGAGGGAAGAACACTCTCTCAAGTTCTTTCTCTCACTTGATCTTCAAACCACCATAACCTTTGATCTAGAGCTCCGATTGCCGCTCCATTTGTGGCCACGCGTTCACCGCGGAGAGCTCTACAAAACCCATACAATTAATCTTGAGGTAAGCCACGTTTTACTGTTCGAAATTCCAGCCCTTGATTTCGAGTTTCATGAGCAAAAATGTTGAGATTTTGGGTTCTTTGATGTTATAGGACCCAACTCTCTTGGAGGAGAAGGTTAATCTTGTCTCCTTGGACCTTGGGTGTGGTAAGATTCTCAACCCTAGTGTAATTTGTTGTTCTATGAGGTTTGGGCATTGAGATGTTGTGTATGGGTATGATGATTGTGGCTTAGGTTGTGTATATGTGAATATTGGAGCTTGATTGGTGATTTTGGAAAGCTTGGAAGAGGGTTTTGTGTGACAAAATCTGTTCTTGGAGGTGTTGAGACCTTGAGAGCTTGAGGACAAGTGGTTTGGAAGTGCTCCGGTTGAGCTTTGGAAATCGGCTAAGGTATGGTTTCGGTTTCCCGTATCTAATATGTAATGTGGTAGGAAATACTTAGGCTAGAGGCCCTAAAATAGGCATTGAATTGTTGGTGTTGTTGAATAGTTGAGATATATGATGTGTTCATATATGTGATTATGAATATTGATGCCTTGATTGTGTGATGTATGAGAAATGCATGTTGTGATATATGCTTGATGGGTGATTGAGGTTGAATTGATGGGTGGTACCATGTTGATGGTGAGTATGATGTTGATCATGTATAATGATGGTTGATTTGGAAATTAATATTATTAGAAATTGGGATGAGAAGGATGTATGACATGAGATTGTGTTTGTCCTTTAGCCATTGACTAAGAAGTGTTAAAATGGTTGGAGGTAGTTTTGGAAATTTTGGTAAAATGTCAATGTGTGAGTTGAGGATGGCTTGTTGTTGATTTTGATACATTTTGAATGATTTCAAAGAGAAGGGTTGAAATTGGCATGTTTTGATTGATTTTGAAAAGAGTTGAAAGTGGCTTGTTTTGAAAATGGCACTTTGTGGTTTTGAATGAAAACATGGTTTTTGGGCATACTTTGACGGGACATAACTTGGACTACGGATCTCTGATTTGTGCCAAATCTGTTTAGAAATGAAATTGGATCCGGGATGTCCATGCCGTTTGAAGAACGGGTGAAAAATGATTTAAAATGAGAGAGTTATGACCGTCGGAAGATTGGGGGTTGAATTTGTGAATTCTGCAGTTTTTAACTTAGAAAATTTTTAGCAGAATGACCCCCCGCGCGTAGGCGCACTTGGCGCGTACGCGCCGTTCTTCCAGAAAGCGCCATCCACGCGTGCGCGTGATGTGCGCAGGCGCGCCGAATGTGCTGCACCCAATGCCCAGCCATTTTCCAGAGAGTTGTGCCAGTTTTGTGCCTGGGGCACAAGAGTACCCACGCGTACGCGTGGCTGACGCGTGCGCGTTGTTTGGCTAATTTTCAACCCGCGCGTTCGCGCGTATGACGCTTGCGCGTAGATGAGTTATAAGGCCATCCGCGCGTGCGCGTGGAGTGCGCGTATGCGTGGCCCTGTTTTCATCCCAAAGTTGATTTTTGAGTTTTAAAAGCCAAATTTCATACTTCTAAGCCTCCGATCTCACCACTTATGTCTTAAATCATTATGATATGCCTAGCATGAGAAAAAGGGCTAGTGACTGTGGTAACTTGCGAGTGAAGCAAGGGGAAAAATGAATGATCATTGAGGATCAAAGATGATTATGTGAGATGCGGAGAATGGCGGTGGAAGTGCTTGTTATGCCATGGGCCGAAGGGCCATAATTGTTAATGAATTGGCTGGTTATGGATTTAACCGTGAGCCGGATGGCTAGATTATTGCCGTGTTATGGCGGAGCCATGTTTATGGCCAAGTATAAATGCATATATGCTGTTGATTGAATTGTGTATGTTTGCACTTCCACCATTGGAGATGAGGGTTTCCCTGGGTAGTAGCAATGGCTAGCCACCATGTGCTCCAGGTTGAGACTCGAAGCTCTGTTAACCCAATGTCGTAAGTGTGGCCGGGCACTGTGAAAGGCCCGGATGAGCTCGCCCCCATAAATATTCACCAGTGATGGTGATGGATAAATATTCACCAGTGAGGGTGATGGATATGGATCATGATTATGATCAAGTTTATGATGAGTATAACTCGAGTTGGGGATGCACGACAGAGGAACAGTCCAATGGTTAGCTACCAGGACTTGTCGGGTTGGCTCTATAACCGACAGATGATATCATCAGCCACTAGGGACAGGCATGCATCATAAGCATACTACATGAATTGTTTGAGATTGCCTATTGACTGCATATTACTTGCTAATTGCCTAAATGCCTTATCTGTTCCTATTTGTAAATCTCTTGTCTGATATAACTGTGTTTGCTATATTATACTCCTGCTGGTGGTTGGGAGGTCTGAAGGAATTAGAAAGGGAAGTATTAGTTAGAATGAAGGATCTTTAGTCAGTTGCCACTTACGGTTTAGCTTGTTTATAAGCTTTGATATTACCTGGAGGAAGTTCTAGGATTGCCTTCGGCTTTCCTCTATTATTATGTATTATATATGTGGAAGCTGTTACCGTACTGGGGACCTCTGGTTCTCACCCATGCGGATTTTGTGGTTTTCAGATGCAGGACGCGAGGCTTCTCGTTGAGGCATGCTGGAGACTTCTGGATTAGCGAAGATCCTTTGTTCTTGGGACTCTGTTTGGTTTATATATCTTGTTTAGATACTTTTATCTCCATTAAATAATACAAACTGTGATGACTCCTTCTAGAGGGGATTTTGGAGAATAGGTAGTATGTATTTGTGTCCCTTTGGGTTTCCTTTGGGGTTTCCTTATTTTATTATATGTATATATTATTATGCTCGGACCGGTTATCTTCGCAGCCGGATTTTGAGTCTTGATATTCCCGTTTTTGACACTCCTTATATATATGATCTTGCGTTAGCTTATCCTTTGCTTGTTACGTTATCGATCGGAGTGTTGCGCGTTCGAGTTACGGTTTTTGTTTACCCTTTTTTCTACAAAGGCTCCTAGCTATAATCAATTATTCATACTACTATACGTACTAAATTTTTGTTTTAGAGGTCGTAATACCTTGCCATCTCTGAATTATGACTTAAGCATAAGACTCTGTATGGTAGGGTGTTACAGGTACTACCGGTTAATTTATTAGTACGGGTTTTTACACAATTTTCTGAAGAAAATTATATTTTCTAACTCAGAAAAATTTACTGAGTCCAAATATCATATTTATTTTTTCTAATTAATATTCTAAAATTTTGGACCTATTCCGGGCAATTAAATTATTATTATTTTATGTTAATTAATCAATTAATTAATTCGTGATTCTTACACCTCCCAACCCCGCCGGCACCATCCCCTTCCCTTCTCCCTCTTCTTCTCGGCTCTCCCTTCCTCTTGTGCACCCTCATTCTTTCTTTCCCTTTCTTTGATTCTTTCCTCCGTAGGTTAGGTTAGAAAAAAAAAAATAAATAGTGGCTAGGGTTAGATTAAGGGGTTAAGGTTTAGTTTGGTTAAAGTTAGGGTTTGGATTTAATTTAATATTTGGCTTTAGTAATTTTAATCAAATTAGGATATGTTGTATTAATTTGAAATCTAATTTAATCCTTAAAATTATTTTAAAAATATTATTTAATTATCAATTTGCTAATTGATATTTAATCAAATATTCTAATTTAAAATTAGAAATAATATAATTAATTTTATTTTTTTATGAAAATTAAAATATTAAATTTTGAAATCTCAATTATTTAACTAAATCTATAAAATTCTTATTCTTTTACAACTGTTAAGTTGTATAATTTAAATATAGAAAATTATTCAATAATTATAAGATTAAGTAAAATTTTTAATTTAATTATCAATACTTGATTTAATTACTTTTAATAAAATAATTTTTAAAAATAAAGTTTTTAATGAATAAATAAATTGAAATTAATTCGTAATAATATTTTTCGAAAATTCTGGGTCTTACACGTTTAATAAGTGATTCTGCTAACCTATTTTGTATGTAAACATGAGTTACTAGATGTTTAACGCTTATTCTGTTAGCCATACAATAAGCATCGAAGGTTTGGGAAGTAAATTCACCAGTATTATCAAGACGAATTGCCTTGATTGGATTTTCTAGAAACTGTGCTTTTAATCGAACAGTTTGAGCAAGTAATCTTGCAAACGCCAGGTTGCGAGAAGACAATAAGCACACATGTGACCATCTCGAAGATGTGTCTATTAGAACCATAAAATATCTAAAAGATCCACATGGTGGATGAATAGGTCCACATATATCACATTGATAGTAAGATTTATACCAGTTCGGAATTTAGCAAAATAATTTCGTTGTGAGCATAGCCCAAACCGATAATTGATACTCAAATCAAAGTTTAATTTGTTTGTCACAAGTGCAAACCCCAATAAAAATAACCGAAGTATTTAAACCTCGGGTCGTCTTCTCAAGGAGTTGCAGTGAGGTATGCGTATTATTGGTTATGGTATCAAAGGGCAGGGGGTTTGATTGATAAAAGGACAAGAAATTAAATGGCAACAATGGTAAAGTATACAACCAAAGAACACAATTACTAAAGAGAGACATTCATGGCAAGGGTTGAGAGTTAAGCTTTCCATCCTAGTCATTAATGATCATACAATATTTATCAAGAGCTTATCTCATCTAGTTATCTCTAACAATGGAAGAAAGTACAAAACTATCTTCACATGAGAGAAAGTCAAATAAGATTAGTTAATCTCGATCTAAAAGTCCTAATCAACTTACTAATTGAATTAGCAAAAGATTAGAGTCAATGGAAACAATATTTACTAATAACCCTAGATCACCAATCTAAATTGGGTATTAATGACTCAAGATTACCTAATTCTTCTTTCCAAGCCAAGAATGCTCAAAAAGCTACTCTAACATCCAACCAAGCATTTTGTCAAACACTTGGAAGGCATAAAAGGAAAGTATTATAAATTGCAAGAAATAATGAAATCTACTACTACCCAATACAAAAAATCAACAACAACTCAATTAAACAACATTGAACATGAATTACCTCAAATTGCATTAAAAGAAATTGAAATAGACAAGAGTGTTCACAACATAAAAGTAACCAAAATGAGGAATTAACAAGAAGACATAGGAGAATCAAGACACTACAACAAGAAATTGTAAAGAAAACAAGATGAAAGCATGAAATTAAACCTAGATTTAGGAGAATTTAACCTAAACCTAACCTAATTCTAGAGAAAAGAGGGAGCTTCTCTCTGTAGAAAACTAACTAAAGGCTCATCATAACTAATCTAAGTGCTCCCCCCTTGTCCAATCTTCAATTCTGCATGAAATAGTCTCTGGAATCAGTTTGATTTGGGCCTGGAAAGCTCAGAAATCGCCCCCAACGTTTTCACTTTAATGAGGTCACGTGCGATCTGCGACGCGTACGCATGGGTCACGCGTATGCGTCGCTTGACTTTTTGCTTCTCACGCATACGTGTCATGTCACGCGTATGCGTCGCCATACGACTTCATTTCCACGCGTGCGTGTTGTACCACGCGTGCGCGTCGATGAATCCACTCCAAATCCTTGATTTTCCTTGAATTCTCCACTTTGCTTGCTTTTCTCTTCACTCCTTTGATCCATTCCTAGCCTTTTCAACCTGAATTCACTAACAAATACATCAAGGCATCTAGTGGAATCAAAGGTTAATTAAAACTAGCAAATTAAAGGCCTAAAATGCATGTTTTTACACTTAAGCACAAATTAAGGGAGAATTACAAAACCATGCAATTTCATTGAATAAATGTGAGAAAAGTTGATAAAATCCTCCAAATTAAGCACAAGATAAACCACAAAATTGGGGTTTATCAATGGCCTTAAAATTAGCTTTCCTTGAGAACTTGCAACACAACAAAATTTACTAGATTTAACAATTTTCTGGTTCTTTAGTGAATGTCCATGGGAGTTTTTAATAATTCTTCGCATTATGGTTTTTCCCGGATGACCCAATCGATCATGTCAAGTTATAAATTCATTTGGACTAGTAAACTTCTGGTTTACAATGACATGTGATTCAATTACACTAATTTTAGTATAATATAACCCAGATGAAAGTGAGGGTAACTTTTCTAATATAACCTTTTTATTTGAATCATGAGTTGTGATACATAAGTACTCATAATTTTCCTCATTCATTGTTTCAATATGATATCTATTCCGGCGAATATCTTTAAAACTCAACAAGTTCCTTAGGTAGCGTTTGTTTTCGAAGACAGTACACAGAGACATGGACAATACAATTTTAAAAAGTGTTTGTTGGCAGAGACATGGACATTGAACAAATTGTCTCCGGAACAATTTTTCATATTTTTGTGTCCACTTTTTTACGGAGGACAATGATGGACACGACATTTGACAAGATGGACACGGATTTTTTATAATTTTTTCTTCCTTTTTTACCCTTAAATATTTCTATTATTCCATCGTTGCCCTTTTTTATATCTATCAAAAACCCTAATTTTACATCTTTAATGCAACGCCGATCTCCTCCACGCTATTTTCTTCTCCCTATTCTCTGTCTTCTATCTTCTTCTTCTTTCTCTGGGAGGTTCGTTCTTCATCTTCCTGCTCTCTTTCTTCTTTCTTCTTTTTCTTCTTCCTGCTGATTCTCTATTCGTCTTTCTCTGGCAGGTTCTATCTTGTTCCTGCTCTCTGTAGTCTCTTTAGTCTCTATAGCTGACTTCAAAATCACCTTGTAGCAACTACAACCTCTTCACTTTGCATTTTTAGGTCGGTCTCTCTCTCACTCTCTCACTCTCTTTCTTAAATTTGTTGTTGTAGTTTGATCAATCAAAGAGACTTGCTATTTAATTAGTTTCTGCACATGCTGAATCACAAAAATACTCTTTGAATTTCAAGAATCTCAAATGCTTTGATTTTTCTGGGTATTATCTATTTGAATCATTTTCAAATCCCCCATTTATAAAAGCATTGCAAGTTTTTACGCATGCCACCTATTCGACCATTTGCATGGCCCAACCTAAAGCTGAAAAAGAGGATCCTGCAGAGAAACCAAATAATGCTGAGTGAATTAAAAATCTGAAAATTAAATATAAACAAAAAAATTGTATTTTGTATGACAAAATTAGTGAGTTTTTTAATTATGCTATGAATGAATGAATAGACAAAATTATATGTGTGTTTCATTTGAATTGTATATGTGACAAAATTGGTGATTTTTTTTAATGATGCTATGAATGAATGGACAAAGTTGTATCTATGTTGTTCTTAATGGAAGAATAAATAAAAAAATTATTCTGAACTCTTGTTATTTATTTGAATTCAAAAATAAAATAATTAAATGTTATGTTGCTGTTATTATTTTTGCTGGTGATTATTTTTAGTATCAGTGTAAATTTTATTATAATTTATTATTTATATTTTTGACCTGTTGATTAGGGATTAATGGAACCATTGGACTGCTCTGAGCAATTTAGACGATTCCTTATTTTTTATTTTATGATTCAGTCTGAGCTTGAGGCAGTTTCGATATTAGTTTTGATGTTTGTATTTTTCTATTTGAGAAACAGGATAAGAGGGCATTTGTTTATTAGGAATAGATAAATTAATACTAATCCCTTAAGACGAAATGTGTTAAACTGCATAATAGGAGGACGCGATAGAAATTGCATTTAGGAATTGAGGATGAGTGTAGACACATTAGGAAAATTATGTGAGTTACTTAAAGTTCAGGGTGGATTAAGTGATGATTGTCGTGTAAGTATACCTGAGCAAGTGATTACATTTTTGATAATATTAGCTCATCATAAAAGAATCGCACACTTCAAGTTAGATTTTATAGGTCAGGAGAAACAATAAGTAGGTATTTCAATAAGGTGTTGTACTCGGTTATACGTGTTCAAAGCTTATTGTTTGCAAAGGCTGTTCCTGTCCCAGATGACTTCATAGATCCCCGATGGAAATGGTTCAAGGTAAATCTAGTGAATAACTGCTGGAGTGGTTTTGTCTTATGTATAATTTTGTAGAGTTAGTTTTGACACTTAAATTTCTTTGGTTTAGGGTTGTCTAGGAGCATTAGATGGAACATATATAGATGTGACTGTTCCTGAAGAAGATAAATCAAGATACCGAATAAGAAAGGGTAAAATATCAACCAACGTCCTAGGCGTATGCAATCGAGATATGAATTTTGTATACGTACTTAGTGGATGGGAATGATCTGCATCGGATTCAAGAGTCCTTAGAGATGCTATTTCACGTCGTAATAACCTCAAGATTCCAATTGGTATGTAATAGTTAAGTTTTAGGTAACAAAAACACTTCAAAATGTTAGTTCATACAAATGTTTTAATCTTCTTAACCTATATATTTTAATTTATAGAGAATTACTATTTAGTGGATGCTGGTTGTACTAATTGCAAGGGATTTCTAGCACCATATAGGCAAACTCGATATCATGTACAAGAATGGGCCCATGGAAGAAATACACCTAGAAACTTTCGAGAATATTTTAACAAGAAGCACTCTTCAGCTAGGAACATTATTGAGCGTTGTTTTGGTTTACTTAAGAAGAGATGGGCAATTTTGAGAAGTCCTTGTTTCTACAAAATTAAGACACATAATAGAATAATGATTGCATGTTGTCTACTGCAAACTTTTATTCGGATTAATATGGACTCCGATTCTGAAGAGGACATCTTACTTGAGAATGACCACGTAATTATTGGAGAGGAGCATGGTGGTAATGAAGATGGCGACGATGAGACGATTGACAATGTAGAGGGCAGCAATGAATGGACTGCTTGGCGAGACAACTTAGCACATGAAATGTACACTGAGTGGATGCATAGCCGTATAAGTTAGCTAGTTTACTTGTAGTATGTGTTTCATTTGAATTATTTTGATAATTTGTTGTCTTGAATATTTATTGTAAGACCTCACAGTGAAACTGTAATCAATATTGATGTTGTGTTTTGACTACATATACCACTTGTTTAAAATGATGTCATAATGTGTTTAGGATGCTCACTTGAATTTTGATTGAGTTAATATAGATAGTAGAGACAAATGGACAAACATGTCTGGACTGATGAAGAGACCGAGACATTTGTTGGTTTTATGGAGAAGCTTGTCAGTGAAGAAAGAATAGCTGATGCAGGTCAGTTTAAACCTGGATCTTTTGAGAAGCTTGCTGCGAAAATGAATGAGAGATTTCCAGGTGGTGGCTTTCAAATAAGTCATTGCAAGAACAAGGTTAAGAGGCTAAAAGAAAAATATCAATTTGCTGCTGACATGGCAGCCTATAGCGGTTTTGGATGGGATGATGTGAAGCAATGCATGGTTGTGGACAACAAAGAGATTCTAGCTGCATATATGAAGGTTAGTTTTCATGTTTGATTTGATTCACTTAATTTTATTCTATTTGACAATTAGTTATATCCCTCTTTGATGATCTTTTATTTGTTTTCTAGAAACAAGGAGTAAGATTGTATACTCCAGGAAAGTATTTTCCCTTTTATCCACGTTTAGAGAAAATATTTTGTAAGGATAGGGCAAATGGAGTTGTTGTTGTATGCGACAATGATGCTGAAGAAGAAGTGCAACAGAATGGAAATGAAGAAGTGGATGCAGAAGATATGGATATGTTTAACTCAAACCATGATTTCAGTGAATCCCTACTCCAACAATCGAATTATGTGTCTTCATCTTCTGAGAAGAAAGAAGGAAAAAAGCCATACGCATCTAAAGGGGCAAAGGATACCAAGATGATGAAGGAGTTAACTGACACCCTGAAGTATGTGTTCGACCAACAGGGAAAGCATTTCGATGCTTTTGCTCAAGCTATGGTAAAGACTCAGAAGGAAAAAAAGGTTGGTGACATGCTTAGCGAGCTTGGGTTCACCGATGATGAAATTATTTCTGTTGCACTCAAGTTCTCCATAAATCCTCAGTTGGAAAAAACCTTTTGGTCACTAGGAGATAGTCAAAAAACTGGATTTGTTAGAGCTATATTGCATACTTAGAGTTTATCTTTTTTTCAAGAAAGAAAATTGGACGTTGGATTTATAGTACATTTGGTTTTTTAGACTTATCAATTTGGCACATGTTAATACATAATAAGTGTTGTTGGCAGAATTTGGTATCTTAGACTTAGAACAACTTGGTATTTTGTGCAGAGTTAGTTTCCAATATGTGTAGAATTTTTCCTTTCTTAATGTTAATGCAGAATTTTAGTTAAAAATAGTACAGGATTTTGTTTAACATTACTGCAGATAAGTTGTAATTAGTTTTGAATTTCAATTTCAATTGGTGCAGGAGTTTCTTTTGTATGTTTAAATGTAGAATTTAGTTTGAAAATTAGAATAAGATTAGTTTCAGATTTTTTTTCAACATGATGAAGTTTCTTTTGTTAAGCTAGTGTAAAAGTACCAATAAGAATAGAAGACAACAATTCACAGAATGAGAGGCACTTTATATAGCAAAAGTCACATAACTGAGTTATATATTACACTCCTCAAATTGCTAGAATGAGAGACACTTTATATAGCAAAGGTCACCTAACTGGGTTCTATATTACACTCTTCAAATTGCTAGTTGCAGGCATTGCAGATGGTGCTGAAATTAAATGCAATCAGTTCGCTTTGTCCTGCATGTTGCTCTGAGAAACAGAGAATTGGAAGAGAAGAAAAGAGATGATCAATGGTCTTGTCAAGTTCCTACCGCTTATGTGGTTGGTATACAGGGAATGGGTCCCATGCTTCCAACTTTAAGCTTCTCAATCATTGCCATTTTCAACTAAGTGGAGAGAACTAGGATTTGATTAACTTCCTAACCACGTTCCATTCCCCGTTTTCCAAATCTAGCAGCTCAGATAAGGGAATCTCATCTTTAGATTCACTCCTCCTCCTACTTGATGAATTATCCTCCTCCTCCATAGGTGCCACCATCTCCTGCAAAAGTACACGAAAACATTATTTTCAAACAAACTACCAAAACTATTTTTATACCCAAAAAAAAGGGCACTGCCATAATTCTTTTATTATTGATAACATAAACTCTTAAAATGTAAATTTTATCTAGTAGCAAATCTTGGCTATATAGGTGCGACTCTGGTATTCCCGTATCCCACCTTTTTGTCCAAATGTTATATTACCACTGCATTTCAACTTCATGGATGCTAAGTCTGATGCTTCATCTATGTGGGATTGATGTTCTCTGAAACATCATAGTGCAACATGCATGCATGCTTTGAGATGATGTGTAGGAGCATGAGTAAGTGAACATTGAACACTTTGAATAGGAGGAAGCAATGGTGCAGGATACAACCGTTTTGAAAGTTTTAAGCAAAGAAGGCAAATACTATTCAAATATGCATGTCTCATTAAATCTTAGGGAGCAGATATCGGAGACATAGGGTAGCTTAGGTTCTCCTCAATTGTAGAATATTAATCCAAAAGCAATTATTTCAGCAACCAATATCGAAAATTCAAATTGTCCAGCCAATCCATGTTTCTCACCTATTATATCTCTATTTATACACTATTTTTCCTCCATCAAACATGCAATGCCAACACAGAACTCAAATTGCTCTGTGAATATCAATCAGTGAGAATCCAAAGATAATTAGCCATAAATATCTAAAAATGAAGACTTTTGAATATGTTCCTTCAGAAACATTAATCAATTAAGAGACTTGAAACCAAAACTCATTTCACAGCAACACATTTTCAAGACCCCCATATACAAACTATCCTTTTACTAGTATTGTAACTGTACTTACTGTAAAGCGGATTTAGGTGGAGTATAAAACAAAGACACTAATTTTGGATGATGCATCAATGCATATGTTAATGGAGGTTTGTATTGGGCAGATAATGAGGTTTATTGACTTCTTCAAATTCCACATACTTCACTTTTCATTGAAAAAAAACCACCAAAAAAAAAAACAAAACAAAACAAGAAGATAAAAAAGAAAAAAAGAAAGAACGAATGAATGAAAGGAGAAGAAGTTATGAATAAGAATTTGAAAATATCTAAATCATTGCCAACTGTTCCATAAAAATACAAAGTTCCCATATGGAATGAATCTGTGAGATCTTACTAAATTTCCTTGAGAATTTCTCATTAACTTAATCGTAGAGCACTCTATCGTAGTCAATCTGAACCATTTAAGTGGATCAATAATGCCTCAGATTATGTATTGTGGTGCTTTTCATATAAAGCAAAATTACTATCTATCTCCAATAATGCCTCAGATTACACCCAAAATTTTAAGAGAGCCATGTTATTAGCAGCTTAAACATTATATGGCCAATTGTATGAAAAAAAAAAGAGTTGTGCTTCAACAAGTTAGGAAATGATCCTACTGTTTAGAAATGTGAAAAAAATACTATGAATAAAAAGTCTAAAGCCAACAAGCCAATTTAACTACAGTCAAAAATTCAAAATATTGTAAAATTATGTTAGGAAGTTTAGAAAAAATAGAAAATGCAAGAAAGAAGTAATGGCCTATTTACCATCCAAGATCCATAAGTCATTGTCATGAAACTTTAGATCACATTTAAATGGATTTATCCCACAGTTCTAGAATTTTTCTTTTTTCTTTTAATAAGAGATATGATGGGTTAATTATATGTAAACATTCTAGGTAGTTGTACATGTAAATAGCATGGATCCACAACCACGCCAATTAAGCCACACATAGTTAAATAATTTGCACAATTATGCATAAGAATTCATCAAAGTGCTACATACAATTTTCCAAATTCCAGCACTATAGGAGAACAATTTCAACAAATTGATCAGTAGAAAACTGATTATATATAATTGAGGAGATTTGAGATTACCGATCCATCGAGCTGAAGGGAATCAAGGAGCCACTTGTAACCGAGTGTGTCCTTGAACTTGATGGGCTCGGGAGGTAGATCCTTGTGAGGATTGGCGCCGCAAAGACGCATATGGAAAGAAACATATTCCCCTAATCTCTTGGCAATTTTTAGAAAAGGAGTTTAGCTAGGTTTTTCAGATTTTTAGATTTTAGAAATTGACGAAGAAGAGAGACTGAGTTGGTGTTTGGGGAGGGGTTAGGGCAAGGAGAGAGACATGTCTATTTTGGTCATTTTGCATAATATCTTAGTTTTGTCCATGTCTATCCAAACATACAGGACATTACATTAGTGTATTGTCCATCGTATCCAAACATAATACATAAAACATAAATTTTATTGTCTCCGTTCTATTATCTCTGTCTTAATGTCATGTTCTGTCCTGTCTTCAAAAACAAACACTACCTTAGAGACTTGGAAGACAATAGTGCATTATTTATTATTTTGTTCTTCCGGAAAACAAAATCATAGCTCTTCCGATGCCTTCTATCACATTACCTAAGCCAATAATAGTATTAACATATTCATCTTTTGGTACAAGATGTGTAAAATATATATTACTTTTGAGAATTGTATGTAAACTTGCACTATCCACAAGGCAAACATCTTCACTATATGTGCTTGTCATTTTATTCAAAGACAAATAATAATAAAATGAGTAGAAAAATTTGCGTAGTAAAATTAATTTCTTGATTGAAAATATTTTTCTAAGAAGTATTGTACATAGTATCATATAATAAAAATATTATTATTATTATTATTATCTTAACACATTCAGTAATTTTGAAATTCATAAACATAAATATTTTATTAAATATTATTTATATACATCGTACTTGAAATTCAAATGCATAGAAAATAAAACTTAACAAGAAGTTTCTTACATTATTTATTTACATGAGTACTTAACAAACCCACATATTAAACCATTCCATCATTGATTAAATGACCAATATTTTCTTTAGGATCCTCAAAGATATTAGATACTTCATAATGAGTGGTGTAATTTTCACCAACATCCTTTGAAACAAAATTCATCCCCTTTCCTTTGTCGTCCTTTTTCAAAGATGCTTGATAAAGATCGACTAGGTACCTTGGGGTACGACAGGTACGCGACCAATGGCCCTTTCTGCCACAATGAAAACATTTATCCTCTGTTGATTTATTTTACCCATTGTTTCTTTCTTTATCCCATTTCTGGTGAGATCCTTTCTTGTGAACATAATTTTTTTCCTTCCATAATTTTTTTTGTTACCAAAATCTTGCCATTTACCTCTTCTGGGGTTATGATTTGACGCATTTGCTTCAGAAAATAGGGCGGCGCTTGTTGGGCACGCTTCATGATTTCTTAAAAGAAATTCATTGTTACGCTCAGCAACAAGAAAGCAATAAATTAGCTCAGAATATTTTTTAAATTCTTTTTCTCGATACTCCTACTGCAGGAGCACATTCGAGACATGAAAGGTTGAGAAAGTTTTCTCTAACATGTCATTATCAGTTATCTTTTCTCTACATAATTTTATTCGTGAGGTAATTTGGAACATTGTTGTATTGTATTCATTTATAGATTTAAAATCCTAGAGACGTAAGTGCGTCTATTCGTATCAGGGTTGAGGAAGTATTACTATTATTATACCTTTTTTCAAGGTTTTTTCACAGATCTGCAGGATCTTTTAGTGTGAAATATTCATTTTTCAATCCTTCGTCAAGATGACGATGAAGGAAGATCATGCCTTTGCCTTTATCCTTCTGGAATGCATTATTTTCAGCCTTATTTTATCCATTGATAAGTAGTCCAGATATATCAAGAGCATTAAATTCAAGATGAGAGAGCTTTGACATAATAAAAATTTATTACCTGTATCTTCCTAAAATTTGATGAGAGTCTCATGCTGATAACGTATTGTGAAATAAATAACTAAATAAGAGAAAATAAATATAAAATAAAGATGTGTAAATAGAAAACTCTAATATTAATATTCACCAATATAATTAACTCACTATAATAGAAATAATTCACATATATTTACTAATATTATATATGTTGCAGCTTAGAGAGAGAGAGAGAGAGAGAGAGATTATTGTATATATGAAAGAGAAGAGTATGTTGTTGTGCATCTATTGTCTCAAACTTCCTCACTATTTTATACACGCACAATATTTGCTTTTTCAACCTCATTTAAGTTCAGTTTAACTTGGGAGCTTTGATGAATGGAAAATTGATGGTATAGAATTTCACAAATGAAATCTTGTTGCAAGTATAGTTTCTAAACCAACAATAATCCTTTCATACAAAAATTTGTCTGTCACAAGTACAATCCCCTAAAATTCAAACCTCGGGTCGTTCTCCCTAGGAATTGTAATAAAGTGTCCTTATTATTGGTTATGAGGTATGTTTTGGGATTTTTGAGTTAATAGACAAGAAACATAAATGGCAAAGGAAATAAACTAACAAAAAGGTCTTGGCAAGGTTTGGTAGTCAAGGATCTCTATCCTAATCACTAACCACAACATGAGAATTGGCAAGGATCAATCCCATTAAGTCATCCTCTAACTAGTAGTAAAGGAAAGTCAAATGAGCTATATCAATCCAAGTCCATAAGTCCTAGTTCTCCACCAATTCAATTAGTGAAATCTAGAGTTAATGGCTCCCAATCGTCAATCACTTGGACATTAGTAACTCAAGAGTTCCTAAGTTACCTTCCCAAGCCAAGAACATAAAATTCTACTCTAAAATTTAACCAAGCATTTTATCAAACACTTGGAAGGCATAAAAGGAAAGCATAGTAAAATTGTAAGGAAAGTAAATCTACACTACTCAATTGCAAGGAATTAAACAACAACAAATCAAATGAATAATAAAGGAACATGAAAACATAAATTGCATTAAAAGGAAAAGGAAAGAACAAAAGTGCATCAACATAAAAGTAGAGAATCACAAGAATTAAATGCAAAACTAGAAAGAGGAAAGGTAGAAGAAGAAGAATTACAAAAGGAAAAGTAAATCAAAGCATGAAATTAAGCTAGATCTAAGGATTCCTAATCTAGATCTAACCTACTCCTAATTCTAGAGAGAAGAGAGAGCTTCTCTCTCTAGAAACTAACTTTTCCTCCCAAAACTTAAACTAAAACTAAACTAGTGTCTAAGTGTGTCATCCCTCTTCAATCCTTGGGTTAAATAGCATCATAAATGAGTTGGATTGGGCCCACAAGGCTTCTAAAATCGATGGCCACGAGTTGCATTAAGTGAATCTTGTGTAACCATCGGCGCGTACGCGTACAATGCACGTGTGCGCCCCTAAATGCAATGAAACTATGGCAAATCTTACATCATTTCGAAGCCCCGGATATTAGCTTTTCAATGCAACTGGAACCGCATCATTTGGACCTCTGTAGCTCAAGTTATAGTCGATTAAGTGCGAAGAGGTCGGCTTGACAGCTTTTGCGATTCCTTCATTTCTTCATGAGTTCTCCATTTCTACATGCTTTTTCTTCATTCCCTCAATCCAATCTTTGCCTCCTAAATCTGAAATCACTTAACAAATATATCAAGGCATCTAATGGAATTAAGGTGAATTAAATTTAGCTATTCTAAGACCTAAAAAATATGTTTTCACTCTTAAGCACAATTAAAGGAGAATTTACAAAACCATGCTATTTCATTGGATAAATGGGGAAAAGTTGACAAAACCCTCTAAATTCAACACAAGATAAACCCTAAAAATGGGGTTTATCAAGCTTAATTCTTTTATAGGAAAAATCAGCCGCCCATATAATGAATGGGCATCCACATCATCATTTTTATCACAACAATATATTAGTTATTAGAGTTTTATTTTTTAGACTTTTACTCTTATGTTGCACATGGCCTGGACTTCATTGAGCCCAACAAACCTTTTTTATCTTTTCATTAAGACTTTTTTTTATCAAGATAAAAAATGGTTTTATTTTTTATAACTTATTTAATTTATATTTTTCATAACAAAAAAAATTAACTTTTTTATTATTATAAGTTATATATTTATTTAAAATAAATATATATTTAAAGATATATTGTGTTTAGAAAAAAACTAAAATAATTAAAATCTTAAAATTCTTAATAAATTTAGTTCAAGTTTAAAATTATAAGCTGCTAATGGATAGATATTAACCAAATGATTATAATTACAATACACATTATTATAAAAATCATAGTCAAAGATTATAATTTAACATAATTATTTGTATTTGTATTTTTTGTGTTTATTTATTATTTTATTATAATTTAATTATTTTAATTGAACTACAATTGAACTGATTGAACCACTAAATAAACCAATAACTAGAACAATTCGCTGATCGGTTCGAATTTCAGAACTTTGCTCCTAACACTGTTTAGGTAACCTAATGGCACAAAGATTTTTTTATTTAAATTAAATAAATATAGCATTTATGAAAATAAATAAAATTTGAAATAGTTACAAAAATACATCCTCAGTCACATCTCAGATACTGTGGGTCCTTGTCAAAGATGACCACATCTTGGATGCACAGACCTTGTTCTGTGATAGGGTTTCTGCGAGTCATATCTCAAATGCAACCGTGATATGAACATAAGCATATATCAAGTATTGTGCATACGAGATACGCTCGTTTCATGGTTGGGGTCAGTGCATCCGAGATAAACCCAGCTTCCTAATACCTCCCTCAACATCCGAGATATAGTCAAGATTATAATTAGGGTCTCAACACCCAGAATATGGGTATTATGGTATAGATGTCTCTGCAGCCAAGATATGTTATAGAATAAGTCTATTTATAGAGACCATTTCAATAGCTCTTCTCACACAATTCACAAACCATTCTTCTCTTTCTCTTCTCTCCATTTTGTTCTGATGGAGAATAACCAATTCTTCTTTGTGGTGGTTTATCCCATTAATTAGACACGTTGATGAAGTGGTGATTTTTGAGTCTGAAAAGATTGTCATGGTGCGCACTTACCGGGTTGATAGCCTGGATGTGCGAACAAAAGAGGTTGGGCGGGTTGCATATAGATTTCTGAATGCGCTTTTGAACGGTGGATTTACCAACTGGTTATTTTGGATTTATGGGGATCAGCATGTGAGGGTAATGTTCAACGTACATGCACGTCTGATGCCGCAACATGTGATGGAGTTGTATGCTGTGATCTGTGATGTAGTTATTGGTAGTGGGCCGTCTCCTTCGACTCCTGAAGTTGTGCCGCTCAAGGCGGCACTGATCCACTATGCCCAGCCTCATGGTAGTGCAGACGAGGACAACAGTAAGGGCGATTCAACCTATGTTGCCGGGCCCAGGTCATCAAGCGATACAGCGTCTGAAGATAAGTTTGTACCAGAGACTCCCAGCGGTGGTATTGGTAGGTTTCTGCTGCCTCCCCCTTTGGCCATTCCTCGACTGTCAGATGGTCCTAGCCATTATCAGACGTTGAACTTGGATGCAATGCAGGCGGACAATCTTTTGAACCCTGGAAACGAGGAGGATTACAACACGGACGGTGTGGTGGAATTCCAAGTTGGGCATAGGTTCAGGAACCGAGAAGCAGTTCTAATGGCGGTGAAGAACTATAGTGTTCGACGGAATGCGAGGTACAGAGTTCTGGAGTCAAATAGGCTTAAATATCATTGTCGATGCAAGCAATTTACCAATGGTTGTCCATGGAGTCTTCGTGTGGCATTACGACAGAACTTGAATTACTCGTATATTTTATGTTATATTTTGGATGCATTAGACTCTATACGTTAGTTTTTTTGTTATGCATGATGTTGACATCCGAGCAAAATTTGCAAGGAGGTACGTCGGTTCGGTGGATTACATACCTGTCTGGCACCTACCATGTCTCAGGACCATGCTCAGCTGAATAGTGGTTTTTGCAAGGTCGTGTTACTTATGATAAAGACTGACCCATCGGTGTCTATCCCAGTGTTGCAAAGTGTTGTCCATCAGAGTTACCATTTCAAGCCCTCGTATCGAAAGGTGTGAATGGCAAAGCAGAAAGCGATTACAAAGATCTATGGCGACTGGGAAGAGTCGTATAACAGGATTGCTGCGCTCTTACAAGCTTTGCAGGAATGTCTCCCATGTACGATTCACGAATGCATTGCTTGCCTTATTACTAACAATAAAAAAGGTTAAACTACTAACCTCAAAGTCCAATGCTCCAGCTACGTGCTAAGTATTATTCAGTCTATTAATGTCTCATTTGTGGAACTTGATTTCATACGTCCAGAAGCTCACAAATTTGGAAAAAAATGGTTATAATCCACGTTTTTCCCGGATGCTGTGACATATATACGCAATCACGCATATCTCGAATGCACTGACCCCAATCACAAAACGAGCATATCTCGAATGCACAGTACCCGATCTATGCTTATGTTCATTTCACAGTTGTATCCGAGATATATGACCCGTAAAAACTCAATCACAGAACAAGGTCTATGCATCCGAGATGTGGTCATTTTCAATAAGGACCCTCAATATACGAGATGTGACTAAGAATGTATTTTTATAATTACTTCAACATTTATTTATTTTCGTAAATACTATATTTAATTTAAAAAAAAATCCCAATTTTTAATATCTAAATTTTTTATAAATTTTTTTAACAGCTATTTTTTGTTGCAATTAGTGTGGTCTTTAATCTAACACTTCCCACATAAATTAGGTTAAATGTCTATACAAAAATAATAATCTATATAGCATATGGCGCATTCTTCCAAAATCCTACATCATAAATCATTCATTCGAGTTTAAGATGATAGTAAAGCATGTCTAGGACCCATTTACAGGTCATATACTATGGTGAAAAAGAAACTAGTAGTTCATGTAAGCATCTGTGTTATAAGTTATAACTTGTAAATGGAACTAGTATCTCATGCACGCATCTGTGTTATAACTTGTAATTGAGTTATGCATTACATTACATAGACCTGAAACCCAGAATCTCCCTTCCCTTTCATACGTCCTTATGATGAAGCATCCAAATACAATCCCATACTAACTCCTATCCGATGAAGCCTAAAATAATAATATCGAAATTCAACGACTATACATAATTTATCAAAGCTTGTGTTATAGCTTACATGTTCTCAAGAATGAGTTGACCCCCATTTAAATTCAAATGGGCTTCCAAAAGGAACATGGCCAATCATGGAAGTGAGACTACCAACTAAGGAGATTTTTCGACTGCTGTAGTTTCGCATTATAGGAGCTTTCCATTTCCTCCTGAATATTATTTTACAGTTAGCAATGCACAAGAAACAAAATGCAACTTGAGTTTCCCATCTCATTTTTGTAGACATTCCAAAAGCATTTTAAAACGTGCCACATTGTTGTCAAGCTAGAAATAGGTAATACTTAATAGAGAATGAAGAACTGATTCAAACCTTGCAAATTTTCAGTAATGGCTGGAGGAAGGATGACCTAAAGAGTTTGATGGCATTTGCAAGTGAAGTTTTATTCCATTCTGCCATAAGTCAAGGTGACAAAAGCCATTAGTTGGGAAAATCTTGATTCTTGAACAAGATGTAAAAATAGAACAATAATTATATGCATGGAAAACTAATTATTTCCATGACATGCAAAAATTCTACCAGAAAGAAACCTAAGTATTGTCAGAGTATCAAACAAACCTCCTTCAACATCAGACCTCAAGCCCTCCCTATTCAGCTCTTCCAAAAGCTGAAATTTTAAAATTTTCACAAATATTAAACATACATCATCCAAATGGAGTAATCAGTAATGTGAATAAGTTCAAGCATTTGTTTTTCAGTTCAACCACTTCCACATGGTAAATTGCATTAGTAAAGGGTGGGACCAGAAGAGACAACATTAAAGTGCAGCAATTCCCAAGTCTTCAACTATTTATAGAATACTCCTCATATTTCAAGTTTGGCAAATAGTTGGCAAAATAAATCCAACCCTCCTTTCCAGAAGGATGAAGATAACCATTATAGTGTGCATATTTTAGTTAAGTAAGAAGATAGTCATTGTAGTTGTACCTGGATAAGGGTTGGCACCGTCGTGGGATCAAATTCTTCACAATTATTTGGGTTGATGGGGACACAAACACAGCCTACAAGGAAGAAATAGCCATAGCATGTTATAAGCCCTATCTAACTAACACACTTATCCCTATTTTCATAGGGACGACGCACTATCTAACCCGAAACAAAGGAGGATAAATTTTCTGTTTTAATATTCTTATAGCAATTACAAATTAAAACAAAAATATGACTTAAGAGTCAATAGTCACTTAAATCAACAACTTGCTATCAAGAAAAAGTTGATATGGAAAACATACCTGTTTTTGGGTGCACACAGAAGGGTGCTTTGAGCAAATGGTTCATATGTTTAGAAACCTAAAATATAAATACGTCCAGCCAAATAAGTAAAGAAAATTGTGTTATGACGACTGAGGAATAAATATGAATGCATAAGTTCGAAGCCAATATGAAAACCATCAATAAGAATACATGGGGAAAGAATGCCAAATAATAGACGAACCTCCATATCAAGCCTAGGATATGTATAGGTGAACACAATCTCTTCAACACACCTACGCACCACTTGTGCCTATGGAAACGCAAAGGAAAACAACAACAACAACAACAATAAAAATATCAGTTAGTATCTAGTTTGGAGAATGAAGCATCTAATTACTCAAGAAAGTCATAGCTGCACATATTTGATGCCATTAACCAATTGCTCCCAAAAAAAAACCTGCCTCAATACAAATGAGACTTCCATACCTTATGTTTTTGCAGCAACTGTTTAAGCTGCTCCCATCGAACAATATTAATGTCTTCTTTTGCACTAAAAGACCGCCTACTTTCTTGCCACTTTCCTCGAAGTTCAGAAGCAATAGCTGCAAATACAATTTACTCATTATATGCCAGATGATAGCAGGAAATCCACAAGCATCATCATACAGTGATAGGAGAAAAATACATTGATCAGGAATCATCTCTAGGATCTTTTCATATCTCTCCTCGCTAGAAAGTAAATTTTGACTTGTAAGCAGTTTTGTCTCAAAATATTCCTTCAGAACTTCAGTATATGATCTCCTACAGATATGAAATGTTATTCAGAACATTGAATTGTGGATTTAGCTAGGAAGGTCAGTTATTCACTATCGAACTTACGCCAGAAAGGGATGCAGAACTTGACCCATCAAGGAAACCTTCTTATAGTTATTTTCATTTCCCTGGAAAGAATATAAATCAAAGATATACTTAATACATGACTCGCAAACTAGATTATTAGTACAAAACTATCATACCTTGTAGACACGAAAATAGTCCGCAACTGCTGCTCTCTGCTCATTAGTCAACCTGTAAGTGTAATGGTAACATTTGAAAATATGTTTATGGCCCTTAGTAGCCAAACCAAACCAAAAACAAGTTTTAACTATATAGTGTCTCATGGTCTTACCGTCTTGCCTTTCTATCACAGACCCAACAATGTACACCACGTCGACCACTATATACCCAGAGAATATGTCTAAACCCAAAGTCATCTGAAAGAATAAATCAACACAATAATTAAGCTTGAGTGCATCAGAAGACATTACTTCCAAATAACTATCTGACAGTAGGGGTGCACATCGGTCGGGCCAGGCCGAGTTTAGTTAGACCTGGAACCAGCCCTAAAATAGAACTGGGTAAAAAAAGGCAAACCCAACAAAATATGCCTCGGGTCTGGGCCGGGTTTCAGGTCGAGCTGGGTCTTGAACACCCCTATCTGACAGCATACAAGAATGGTGCATAGACAATAGAGTGATATACAATAGTAGTATACACAAGTAAATGATAGTAAAGGCCAAAGAGAACTTTAGTCTCGCACTTTCATTTCAAACAATGTATAAATCAAAAATTCTACACTAGCTTTCAGTCTTTCACAGTATGTATAAAATGCACAAAATTACCTCTTAAGGAAGTATCTACTACTTTGACAGCTACAGTCATTAATGGCCAGCAATTGAGACAAACATCAGCACCTGAGCAGCAGTATCTAACATCATCATAATCTGACATATCCTACACATGATAATTAACCAACAAATGTTAAGAATCCCACAAAGAAGTAGAAAAACTCACAAGTACATTTTAATTTGAAGAGCTTCTTACTATATCAAAAATCAGCTCCCTCTCAACCGGAGTGAGAACATTATCTCCAGCATAAGCATTCCTATGTGCAGGCAGTAATACATTTAAAATAGACATCAGAATTCTTCCAAAAGTATCCTACATTACAGATTTTAGGTGGGGTATTTATGAGTTGGTGTGCTATATTTATTACTCCCCTATATGTTGCTTATTTCTCTGGTCACAACACCCAACAATTCACACAATCAGTAATATCATCTTTCTCTCTTTTGTCTAGTTACTCTATTATTTCCACTGAATAACCATGAATCTTAACACAGACTATTTAGCTAACTCAAAAATATATGCATCAATATCCTTCAGGATTAAGAGATAATTAAAAGAAACAAGCTTTCATATCTTACGTTGAGGTTGTAGATGGGTCCAATATCTATCTTTAACGGGCACTTGTCTTTGATGGAGTTTTCAAGTTCGGTGGCACTATTGAAGGTATTGTAGCACACAAATATATCGTTATCTAGAGTGTACGAGAATTCCCTTCGTCCCAAGTAAGATGAATCACAAGCAGGATGCTTCCCATCTACAAATACAAAAACAAAAATATAAAAAAAGATTAAAAGAAAAGATTATGACAGTAGACTGGTAGAATGGAATTTAAGCTTACCGTTGCCGTATGACATCCATCTATATAAATCAGCATGAGGAAACAGCTTACCTGAGGTCCAAAATATCAATGAATAAGAATGATTATGTAATTATTATGAAATTTTAGGAATAAAGAAATAGGAAGAGAAATTAAGTTACTGTAATATATTTTCAGATAACTGGGGTTGAACTCATTAGGAAGGGCCGCGATTTGGCCTTGCTGAGGCAGTTTTGGTTCATCAATGAGCATGTCATCGCTTTCTTTATAAGCTCCTTGGCGAGTCATTTTGCGGCGGTTGTTGGGGATCTGAAAATTGAAGTGTGGAGATGTAGAAGACTAAGCGAAAACAGCTTAGAGAGACAGCGGAAATAGCAGATTGGAGCAGATGGCAGGAACCAGGGGTATTCATGATGCGAATTGGCTCGGTTTTGATAGGGAAAACCATCTGATCCTATCGTACTGAATTTAATTGGATTGGTTTGGTTCGGATTTTTTGGTTTTTAAAACTAGTTTAAAATCCTAACATGTCCAAATCATATTTGATGTACTAAAAACCTGTTTTTATGCTATTTTCAGCCAATAAAATGCAAAAAAAAAAACCAATATATGAGAAGTAACAACGTTATAAACTGCAGTACTACAACACAATAATTAACAAAATTCAAAGTTCAACAAATAAAAAACATAGTTCTTGATTTAAACTCAAGTTCAGCAATGACAAAGCAAAAACAAAGGTTTTCATAGTTTCCATTTGAATTTTCCAACCACATGTTAATTATTTCATTCATTCACTTGAAGGTCTTGAAGTTACAACCAAGGTTGCGAGAACCGGACCGGTCATTGAACCGGTTAAGTAACTGGTTCAATGGTTCAATGGTTCAACCGGAGTTGAACCGTGGTTGAACCGATTTAATTAAATATATAATAAAATTTATTAAAAAATTAACTCTCCCATATGTAAATTTCTGTAAGTCAATCAAGCACACTCCAAAACATCCAAAACATGTATCCAACTTAAGAATCACAAGCATAATTCAACCAAACCATATGAAGCCATATAGTAAATTCAATACAGAGTTGTGGCAATGTTTTTATTTTGAATCAATAACAGCAAAACAACAATTCACCAAAACAAATACAACAGATTGAATTTAAAAATCAATCTCAGCCGAATTAATAAATTAAACAATTGAATTTATAACTCAATCTCAGCAGAATTAATTCAATATAAACAGACTGAATTCAAATAAAATTTCAAAACATTAATATCTCAAAATTCAGCAGAATAATCAATATACATCATATGCATGTTCAGAATAAATTTCAAATTTCAGAGGGATAGAGTCAGAGAGATAGAAACAGGGAGAGTTAGAGACTGAGACTTGAGACCTGAGAGGGTTGAAGGCTTGAAGCAGAGAAGAAGAGAATTGAGACCTGAGACCTGAGACCTGAGAGGGTTGAAGCAGAGACTAGAGACTTGAGACACGACGAAAGGTAGTCGCTTTGACTGCGAGACTCCACGCGAAGAAGAGAAGCAACGACGGTGAGACACAGTTTGGAGCATAGAAGCAGAAACGATGCCAGCAAGGAGGGGAGAAGCAGAAATGACGAGGAGGGGAGAGGCGGCGACAACCCAGGGTGAGGAGCAGAGAAGCGGCGACGACCCACGGCGGGAGCAGAGAAGCGACGACGACCCACGGCGACAGAGAGAGCTCGGACAGAGAGGGCGACAGAGAGAGAAGGGAGAGAAGGGTCCGGTGATGGGTTTGAGGTTAGAAGTGGGATGGTGGGTGGTGGCTGTTCTTCGAATTCGAAGAGAAGAGAGGATTGGGTGGGATTAGGGTTTTCTGCTGGTGTTAGAGAGACAGAGAAAGGGGAGGGGTGGGGAGGGGTGGGGTGGGGTGCTATCACTTATCAGAAAGGTTCAGAAAACCGGACCGGTCATCGAACCGCTCTAGTTACTGGTTCACTAGTTCATTGGTTCAACCGGTTCAACTGTAGTTCAACCAAAAAAATCGTTTTATAATAAACACCTGATTCTATAAAAATTCAATGAGGAACTGGTTCTAAACACTCTTCTGCATTTTTTTACTTCAAAAGGGGATCATAAACACCTAGTTCTATGAATAAACAAACTACAATGATATGCAATGCCAAAAATAGACCAATGATAAAATAATAAAGGGTTTCTCTCTTCAATTTTATGTTCAAGCTTGTAGCATACCAGAATCAACAGAATAATACCATTAAAATATTCTTCCTTCTTAATTCTTATATACCTCAAAGAATTTCCTACAAAATGAAAATTGAACACAACACACAGCTTTAAAACAAAAACAAAACAACACTCAGAAATCAATCGCCTCTTCTAAACACAGCCTTTAAAACAAAACAGAACAACATTCAGAGTATGAGCATTAATCACAAAAAATTGATTTCTGAAACAACAAAAACAGCAGAACAACATTCAGAGTTTGACATTGATCACAAAATATTGATTTATGAAAAAAAACAAAAACAGAAGAACAACATTTAGAGTTTGAGCATTGATAACAAAAAATTGGTTTCTGAAACAAAACAAACACTGCAAAACCAACAGAACAGCATTTAGAGTTTGAGCATTGATTACAAAAAATTAATTTCTGAAACAAAACAAACAATCAACAAAACAATGAAAACAGAATTTTTTTCCCTTCAGAAGAAGAAAACAATGAAAACATGAAGCATATAATAAATCAATGATCACCAATATCCAGCAAGAATCTCAAAGACAACAATAAATACACAACAACAATTTAGCAAATAAACAAGAACAACACCTAAATAGAAAATCCAACAAATTAAATCACATAAACCTAACAATTTAGCAAATTAAAACAACAGCAGCCCAACAATTTAGCAAATTATCAACTTAACAAGTTCAAGAACAGAAAATCACAACAAAAAAAATAAATAAAATAACAGAAGAACAACAGAATAATAACACAAGAACAATTAGCAAATTAACAAGTTCACACTAACAGTTAAAATTTACCAGAAGAACACTAATGCAAGTGGAATCATCATGCTAATATGTTTTCTACAAAGATGCTATTTGTGCAGCTAAAATTTCCTAATTACTAAGATCCAATTATTCTAATTTCACATGCAATCAACTTACTAAGTTTCTAAAAGCTAGAAATGATAAAACCAACCCGAAATATGGTTAAAGCATTTCATCGAACATGTTGAGTGCAGTAAACTTGAAACGAAATAAGAGAATTCAAACCTTAGTATCAATGTGATAGAGAAGAGAACATAAATATTGTATAATTTAATTCAGTCTATGAAAAAAATCCAAACCACTGCCAAATCAAATAGTTACTTATTGTAATAGAAATAAGAAGTTGCAGAGTTTGAAGCAGGTTATTGGTGTTGTGTGAGTGTATTGTCTGGTGGTGGGTTTAGGGAACTCACGAGGCGGCGACAAAAGAGAGCAGTTCGACGGCTAGGTGGAGCGCGCGGGTTGGTCGCAGAGTTTGAAGCAGGGCAACGTGGCTTCCAGACGAACGCGAACCCGAACGGTGAACGGCGAGTAAACGCGACCAGTGAACGGCGAGTGAACGCGAACGATGAACGCCGAGCAAACTTGAACGGCGAACAACGCGAACGAAGACGACGGCTGAACGAAGACACGAACGTTAACGGCAACCAACGGCGGCGGAAGCGCGGCTGAGATTAGTGACAGCAAACGGGGGTTGAAGACTTGGAGCACGAGGGAAGCTAGATAGACGGACGGACGGCGGCAGTATGCCACCCCTTGCGGCGGCGGTGGTGTAGGCTTACAGTGCTAGGGTTTTTTGGCTGAGTTTCTATGAATGAAAGAAAGGGAGGGAGAAAGGGAGAACAAGGTTCGTAGAACCGGACCGGTCATCGAACCGCTTTAGTTACTGGTTCACTGGTTTACTGGTTCAACCGGTCCAACCGTGGTCTAACCGGAAAAATCGTTTTAGAATAAAATAATATATAAATTTTAAATATATATCCTAAAATATACTTATAACTTTTGATAAAGATCTTCCTACCAATCCAGTTCTTTTGGTATAGCTTTGTGGTATAATTATAGCATTCCAATTCAGAATTAGACTGCATATACTATATTCAAGGAGAAATCTTATGCTTGTACAACTTAACAGCACATAATCCACCTGACATAAAGCTAAGCAAGGACTCAAGAATTGTTTATTCTGGACAAAAGGGGATCATAAACAACTGATTTTGTGGAAGTTCAATGAATAAACAAACAAACTACAATAATATGCATTATGCAATGCCATAAACAAACCAATGATGAAGGGTTCCTCTCTTCAAGCTTGTGGGGGACTAGAATCAATCAACAGAGTAGCTGTTGGGATAATCTTCCTTCTTAATGCTTATATACCTCAAACAATTTCCTACAAAATGAAAACTAAGCACAAAATAGGGCCTTAAAACAAAAATAAAACAACACTCACAGAGCCAGAAATCAGAACATTCACACAGCCAGAAATCAAGAACAATAAGCACAATATACTAAAAATAGCCAGAAATCAAGAACAATCAGCAACTAAAATTAAAATACAGCAACAAATAATCACCCTAAATACTAAAATCGATAAATCTATCAACAAAAATTCAAAAGCAATTGATTCAAAAGTTAAAAAACACTAAAACAGCAGCAGCAAGTACCAAACAGCAACAAGTAATCCCTAATCACACTAAACCTGAAATTTCAACAGCAACAAGTAATCCCTAATCACACTAAACCTGAAATTTCAACAAACATTACAAACAGCAACAAGTAATCCCTAATCCCTAAACAAAATTTCCAATAATGATTTCATTTCATTTTTAGCAGCAGCAAGAAAATTTTAACCAAAATTTCAGAAATCAAAGAAAGAGCAGCAGCACAAAATCAGCAAAAATTATCAATTTCATAATTTCACATTAAAAATCAACAAACAGAGGCTCTGGGGAGAGAAGACGGAGACACGAACAAAACAGACAGAGACACTAACCTTCAATGGAAGCACGGACGGCGACCAGGGAGACGACGGCTACTGGGGAGACGACGGCTACCGGGGAAGATGAAGACCGACGAGTCACTCACCTGGTTCGAGAGGCCAGCGAAGACGATGGAGCGTTACTGGGCTGGGAACCAGGCGACGATGGAGGGCTACTGGTGCTGAGGACCAGGCGACGGCGGTGGCGCTGACGACCTGAGAACCGCGGCGATGACGAATGGAGGGCTACTGGGCTGGGAATGCTTCAGACTTCAGAGTGCTAGGGTTCACTGAGACAGAGATGAATGAATGGGAGTCGGGGGAAGAAGAGGGGGATTTTCCGACTGGGTCGGGTTGGGATGTTGGATAATCGGGTTTCACTGTAAAACAATTAAAAACGCATCGTTTAAAGGAACCGGCCGGTCACCGGTCCGGCCCAACCGGCCGGTTTTCGGCCGGTTCATCGGTTTTCTAGCGATTCTCTCACAGCGGTTATTGAAAGAGGACCGGATCGCTTGTATTGCCGGTTCGTAATTAAACCGGTCGAACTGGCCGGTCCGGTCCAGTTTTCAAAACCTTGAGGGAGAAAGAAACGAAGGAGCTTCAGAACCAAGAGTGAAAGTAAGCGAATTTGGCAAAAACGACGCCGTTTCTTTTAAACCGGTTGATTCTCTGTCCGGTTCAACCGGCCGAAAACCGGCCAGTTCGATGGTTCTCCAGTTTTTAGAGAAACGGTTTTAGGGGCAAACCGGACCGTGATTGCTGCCGATTCACGATTAAATTGGTCGAATCGGCCGGTTCGGTCCAGTTTTGTTTTCAGAACATTGCTTGTCAGCTTCAGTTTTTCTTTTCTTTTTTTTTCCCTCAGCATCAAAACGACGCCGTTTGGTGGATTTTGGGAAAACCGGTCCTTGCAAAAACCCGACTGGTTCAACCGATTCAACGGTTAACTATCGATTAGACCGGTTTTTTAGGACAGTTTTGGAGATGTACCGGACCGACTAGATAACTGATTCTCAATTAACCCGGCTGAACCGGCCGGTCCAGTTTTCAGAACATTGCGAGGCATCGAGAATAAAACTAGTTTTCCCTCCTAAAGAGGGGTTGTTCCAGTCGGGGATGCTTAATTGTTTTGAAAAAGGGGATAAACGACGTCGTTTAATGCCAAAACCCCAAACCCTAATTTTACTCCTCACTCATCCCTCTCACACTCAACATCTCTCTCAGTCTCTGAAACACTCTCATCTTCACTCGCACCACCCACAGGCCAATACTCACACGAAGCAGCTAGCAACTCGGCTCAATCATTCCGTCGTCGGGTCTCGTCGTGGTTCGTGTGTCGCCACCTTCTTGGCCTCGTTATCACCGGCTCAGTCAAGCAGAAGCAGAAGCAGCCAGCAACTCGCCCCTGGTTCAGACGTCATCATCTTCTTGCTTCTTGGCCTCGCCATCGCTGCCTTCTCGCCGGTCTCGTAGCCGAGTCGCCGTGGTTAGTCACCTTTCCCTATTCCCTCTTTTTCAATTTTCCCTTGTCCCTGTCAACCCTAGTTAACAGCTTCTTGCCTTCTTTTTTAACTAATTAATTAACTTGCCATTTTGCTGTAAATCATCACTTAATTTAAATCATGTTTCTGATAAAATTATACAGTATTGTTAGTCTGTTAATATCATAATTAGAAAAACAGATGGAGTCCTGTAGAATGAAATAAATAATCATTGGCGTCTTAGTTAGTTTGTATGCTAAAGAATTTCTATGAAAATATATTAGTTAGTCATGTAAAAGAAAGTTAGGCAACATGCCACTTGGAGTTCAACACTTGAATTTATGTGAAAATATAGAATTTGGAATTTAAACCAGGAGAGGTAAATGAGGATACCTCTAGTTCTGGTACGACTTGAAATTTGATAATTTTGAAATAAGCATTGCTTTGTTGGAAATCCAGTGAGTTAGTGAGTTTGTCTTATGTAGTGACTTTGAGATTTGTTTCCTGATTTCTTTGATAATAATATGACACTAACACCACTTTCACTATTATCAAACTATAGAAATTCTCAGAAAAAATAGAACAATACTTAAATTACGGAAAAAAATAGAAAAGGATGTACACATAACATAGCCAACATCACACAACAAATAAGCACAATATTAATCAATAAAAAAGGCAAGCAGCTTGAGAGAGACACATTGACCAAAATTCTAAAGTTTAGCTAAATGGTGTATATATTGTTCATAAAGAATTCATTGTCAACCCAAGTCCATTGAATAACAAAATTTAACTCAAAAAAAAAAAAGAAATAACAACCATAGAGATATCAACACTTAACTACTTGGTAGAAGCTAACACAATTAAAGCTAATGCTTAATCACCCCAAACAAGAAAAAAACAACTAATCAATCTTTTGATAAAATAATAATCACACCATCAATGGTACCATTCAACATACACTAATGTCAAAGTAAAACAGAACAATTGAATTGAAACTCTAAAAGAAGAAGAATCACACAACCACTTATTAAAAATCCATGAAAAAAAAGTTAAGTTCCTTCTCCTTTCACTGAGAAAAACAAGTAAACAGTTTGTGTGCATATTCCATATCAGCGCCAAAATACACAAGATAATAGTTACTGCTATATCTAAGATTCACAAACACATTAATAACAATCAAGTATCAATTCTTAGCATAATTAATAATGCAAAAATAGATAATAAACTAGTCACTATTACAAAATATTTTCTCAACTTAAATGAACAAGAGAACAAAAGATAACACATTTCATAAATCAAGTCCAAAGAGTGATCACAAAGTTGGTGTCTATTTCTTCATGAGATAACACAATCCATAAACCAAGTCCAACTTAAAAACTAATATTTTTCTCCATAGTTGTACGCTCCCAGAACACCCAAGCATGGGTAGAGGAAAAATAAAGAGCATCAAAACAAAGTCTTACCAAAGACATCAGGAAACAAATCTCAAAGTCACTACATAAAACAAACTCACTAACTCACTACATAAAACAAACTCACTAACTCACTGGATTTCCAACAAAGTAATGCTTATTTCAAAATTATCAAATTTCAAGTCGTACCAGAACTAGAGGTATCCTCATTTACCTCTCCTAGTTTAAATTCCAAATTCTATATTTTCACAGAAATTCAAGTGTTGAACTCCAAGTGGCATGTTGCCTAACTTTCTTCTACAAGACTAACTAATATATTTTCACAAAAATTCTTTGGCATACAAACTAACTAAGATGACAATGATTATTTATTTCATTCTACAAGACTCCATTTGTTTTCCTAATTATGATATTAATAGACTAACAATACTGTATAATTTTATCAGAAACATGATTTAAATTCAGTAATGATTTGCAGCAAAATGGCAAGTTAATTAATTAGTTAAAGAAGAAGGCAAGAAGCTGTGAACTAGGGTTGACAAGGACAAGGGAAAATTGAAAAAGAGGGAACAGGGAAAGGCGACTAACGATGGCGAGGCCAAGAAGCAAGAAGACGATAACGTCTGAACCAGGGGCGAGTTGATGGCTGCTTCTGCTTCTGCTTGACTGAGCTGGCGATAATGAGGACAAGAAGGTGGCGACACACGAACCACGACGAGACCCGACAACGGAATGATTGAGCCGAGTTGCTGGCTGTTTCATGTGAGTATTGGCCTGTGGGTGGTGTGAGTGAAGACGAGAGTGTTTCAGAGACTGATGAGAGAGATGTTGAGTGTGAGAGGGACGAGTGAGGAGTAAAATTAGGGTTTGGAGTTTTGGCATTAAACGACACCATTTATCCCCTTTTTCAAAACAATTAAGCATCCCCGACTGGAACAACCCCTCTTTAGGTGGGAAAACTAATTTTATTCTCGATGCCTCGCATGGGAATTTAAATTATAATTTTAAATAAATATTATTTAGTATGAATATAAATTAATTTATTTTAAAATAATTGATAATATATTTTTTTATATGTAAATAATGATATTTGATTTGTAATTTATTAATAATTAATTTCTTAAATTTTTTTGTAAAATGAATAGTATGCGAAAATAGTAATTTTATTTTTATTAGTTACAAAATTATTTATATTTTTTATTATGTAATTAATTTAGTTAATAATTTATATTATTGTTCTTTTATAAAAAAAATATCAGTTTATTATTGATATTATTATGTTTATTATCCTAGATAATAACTTAAGTTATTTATTTCGTATGCAAAAAAATATTAAGAGAAATGATAGAAGATCATCAGAATTTATTATTTTTTGTCATCATTTTTAGTCATCAATCTAATTCTTTTAGTTTAATAATTTAATAATATATTTTATCCCACACTTAGCTTACACTTTTAAATATTGATGTCCAATTGATGGTTAAAAATAATAAATTCTAATGGCCCTCTAGTATTTCTCTAATATAAATAACATCTTATTTCTTAAATTTCTTAATATACCCATACAAAAAGAAAAAAATTATGCAATAGATCATATGTTATAAAAATTAGATAATTTATACATAAATTAACTATATGATCATTACAAAATATTAAAAAAATATTTATCATGCATAATAGTCCTATATATATGTAATGGCATGTATGTATTAATATGATCTATTTTAATTATGTGAATGTAATTTATTATTATTTTTTATTACATTAATAAATAATAATTATACCTAAAAAACATGAAAGAGATAATTAAAAAAGTTTTTTAATTTGAATTAAAAAAATTTCTCGTAACTGTATCCAATTTTTATATATACTAAATAATTATAATATTGAATAATATTATATTTATTTAGCAATGATTCAAAATATTAATTCAAAATATAACTAGGTCCAATAATCATAATCATATTTACTTTAAGATTTATACTTTGAAAAACTGAAAGTACTAATATCTTATACTTTTACTTTCTTATTTTTAGACTATCATAAACGTTAATTTTTTTCGATGACAATTCATTAAAAACAATGTACATATAAACATAATTAAGCCATCTTAAAAATATGTAACAATTTTCATTATATATATATATATTAAAATAAAAAATAATTATTCATAAATAAATAAAAATTACTATCAAAAGTTGAATATGCAGATAAAAATAATAAATTATAACCTTTAAAAACTATTTCTAAAATTTTACACAAATAGTAAAGTCATATATTTATATGGTGATGTCACTAACCACTAATATGAATTATAGAATACAAATAAATGCAAGAAAGTAAAAATAAAATCTCTAAACTCAATCAACGTAAAAATTAGAATGAGAGTCTTAGTTTTTTTCTTCCAAATGTTGTATTAAATAGAGGACAGAATGAAATCATGTTTTTCACTATTACAAAAGTGCATGTTATCGACGACAGCCGTTATGACAGCGTGTCACGCGGTCGAGTTACCAACAACCTAACGTCAGCAATTAGGGTATTTTGTCGTTACAATTAAAATTTTAACAATATTTTTCGGACATTAATTTTATCAACAGCTACATCATAGATAACTGTTGGTAAAGTTTCGCACCACTTTGACGTCAAGTAGTACTCATTATTAAACACACTAAACAATGTAAACAATAAATGGTAAAGTATAACCTGAAAAGGAATCACTTAAATCCAAGAAAAACATGTGACGAAATATAATAAATTTATACTAACGGTTCAATAGACGCTACTGTAACTGTTTAGTCGTTTTTTATTGAGTTTAAAAAATTATTTTTATATTTTTATTTTAAAATTATAAATCTAATATCAATAATTAAAAAATAAATTATGAAAAAATAAAATGTCTTAAGTTATTTAATATGTAAATGTATAAAATAAATAAATTTAAATTAAAAAAGTAAGATTAAAAAAGAATTATATTGTGTAAAAAAATGAAGATAAAAATTTTACTACAAGAAAAATGCTAAGTACCGTCGGATTTATAGTCATCCTTGGATTTACGGTACAAACATCGCCAAAAACTGCTTACTATCGGATTTATTTTGTTCGACACTAATTAGCTACGAATTTTTTATCAGTCTTTTCAATGGATTTGGCGAGATTGTGTTAATGGTTACCGTCAGATTTATCCGACAGTAATGTTAATTTTATAAACCCTAAATTTTTTTTGGCACAATTAAGCCACAATTAGGAGACTCTTGTTAACAAAATTGTCAGCAGAAATTTAACGTCGCCAGAAATTAAGAAATTATTTTATTAAAAAATAAATGCTCTGAATGAAATAAAATATCACAAATGTAGAATACAATGAAGTAGACAAATAGAAATGCGTAAAACCCTAAATCCTACAGATCCCAGTATTCTTCACCGCCGCCGTCATCGGTGGCAGCGTCGTGGTCCCCCTACTGAGGCGGCGGAGGAGGTGCTGCCGTCGGTGACCCACCAACAACGTCGTCGTTGCTCCAGCGTGCATCTGCTGGTTGTACTCTTCCATCTATTGTCACAACCGATCGAGCTGCTCCAGCTTCTCCATCAGGTTGATGCTGACAGCAACGCATGGAAGAATCTGTCGACATCTCTGCTCAGACTGCTCCACCTGCTGGTGAAGCTCCTGTGTTAGCTTCTGCACCTCCTCCCTCAGGTCGACAACTTTCTGAGATCAGCAGGGCTAGTGGTAGAGGCAGACACAGAGGAAGCTGCCAACGCGGAGGAGCGGAGGCCATTGGCGAAGAATGACCCCAACCTGAAGCGGTGATTCTTGTGGGGTTCAGAGGCGATCTCTTGCCAAATCCTATTGAGATCCACCACGGAGGTTTCGGAGCCGGCTTTGTCGGCCCCACTAGGCGGATGAGATTGCTTGGTCGCACCTCCAACCTTTGCTGGTAATCCTCCTGCGTCACACACATTAGTTGAGATTAGGATAATAGTTACATAATTGACTTTAAACCAAATAAAATTGAAACTTAGGATTAATTTAAACTCACATAATGGGTCACAAACTACTCGTCAGCAAATCTCTCTCTGTTTACCTTCAAAGTATACGTATACTTGAAGATCTCTACCAGAATCGCCTCACGATCCAATAACTTAGACTACAAATTAATATATCAACCAACCAATAAAATAAACGAACAAATTAAACAATGACAGACAAATATAAGCATGAACCAAAATTTTAATTGTAATTTTGAAAACATAATTTTAATTTTTTCGATTTCACTGAAAATATTATGAAAATTTTGACAGAATCTCCCATAAAATTCGGATTTAGCCATCCTTGAAGGGTTCCATCCAACATTTTTTAGTAATCTCAGAGTCTAATCTAACCTATTCCAACCACCTAAATCCACTAAAATAGAAAATTAAACTAATATTTACTCTACTAACTAATTAATTAAATTAATAATAAAAAAGAAAAGTAAAAAACTAATTCAAATAACTACTAAAATATTAAACAATGCTAAAATTCTTACCAGTCTGGTCTTCTTCTTTATGAAAATCGTCGACCCATCCGTATATCTCAATGACTGATAAATCCGCATTTCATGGTATTTATTTGCTTTAATTAGGTGAATTTTATTAACTTTTCCTACATTTATTCGTTAAAATAGCATGGTTTTGTAAATTCTTCCTAAATTGTGCTTAAGATTGAAAATATGCTTTTTAGACCCTTAATTTGGCAAATTTAATTTACTTTAATTCCATTTGATGCCTTGATATGTTTGTTTAGTGATTTCAGGCTTAGAAGGCAAAGATTAGATTGAAGAAATGAAGAAAAAGCATGTAAAAGTGGAGAATTTATGAAGAAATGAAGTTTTGGAAATCTGCCTGGTTGTGCGTACGCGTGACCTTACGCGTATGTGTGACCTGAGATTTCGCTATGTTGCATGTACGCATGCCTTCCGCGTACGCGTGACACGAAGCACGTGAGATTTCTAGATTCTTTCAAGCCCAAATCCAATTCATTTCTGAAGTATTTGAGGCCAAATTCAAGGAAGAACAAGGGGAGAGCAATTAGGTTTAGTTTAGAACCATATTTTAGCTTATATTCTAGAGAGAGAAGCTCTCTCTTCTCTCTAGAATTAGGGTAGATTTAGTTCTAATACTTGCTTTGATTTAGTTCCCTTTACTTTTCCTTGTTTTATTACCTTGATTCTCTTAGTTTTACTTGTTATTTCTTGTATTTAGTTACTTTTATGTTATTGAACTCTTGTTGATTTTTATTTCCTTTAATGCAATTGATGCCTTTTTATATTTCTTAATTGTTTAATTAAGTTGTTATTGTTACTTTCTTGCATTTGGTAGTTTTAGATTTCATTATTATTGCAAGTTTACCATGCTTTTCTTTTATGCCTTTGATGCTCGAGTTCTCGTACGATTTAGAATTTCACAAATGAATTCTCGTTGCAAGTATAGTTCTAAACCGACAAAGAATCCTCACATGTAAAAAATATTGGTTGTCACAAATAACAAACCCCAAATAAGAATTATCCGAAGTATTTAAACTACGAGTCGTCTCACAAGGAATTGCAATGAAGTGGTCAATTATTGGCTATGAAGGTGTAAGGGGTTTGGTTTATAAAAGGCAAGAGAATAAATGACAAGAAAAGTAAATCAAGCAAGAAATTAAAGAAGACAAGTAATAAAGAGAAAGCAAGTAATAAAGAGAGACATTCATGGCAAGAATTGAGAATATAGGCTTTCTATCCTAGTCACTAATAACAATAATTAACAAGAATTTATCCTATTTCGTCATCTCCAATGTTGGAAGAAGGTGTAAGTTATCTTCCATGAGAGAAAGTCAAACAAGACTAGTAATTCAATCTAAAAATCCTAATCAACTTACTAATAGAATTAGCAAGAGATTAGAGTCAATGGAAATCATATTAACTAACAACTCTAGATCACCAATATGAGTTGGGTATTCATGACTCAAGATTACCTAATTACTCTTTCCAAGCCAAGAATGCTCAAAATCTACTCTAACATCCAACCAAGCATTTTGTCAAACACTTGGAAGGCATAAATGGAAAGCATAATAAATGTGCAAGAAATATAAATCTACCAACTACCTATTGCAAGGAAGGTAAAATTCACAACTCAAATCAACAATAAAAGAACATCAAACATCAAATTTCATTATCCAAATTCAACATGAGTGCATGAACATAAAAGAGGCATAAAAGTAAAATTAACACTACAAACTATGAGAATGAAAGATTAGAAGCAAGAATTCATAAAGAAAATAAGATGAAAACATGAAATTGGACCTAGATCTAAGAGAAATTAACCTAATCCTAACCTAATTCTAGAGAGAAGAGGGAGCTTCTCTCTCTAGAAACTAAACTACATGATAACAAGCTACCAACAATTGCTCCCTCTTTGCTCAATCTTCAACTCTGCATCAAATACCCTCAGAAACAAGTTGGAATTGGGCCTGAGCAGCTCAGAAATTACCCCCAGCGATTTCACTTTAAGTGGGTCACGTGCCGAGCGTCACGCGTACGCGTGGGTGACGCGTGCGCTGATAATAAGATTTGCTCGATGGTCTAGATTTTCTTCTTATAGAAAAGAATTACTTCGTTGTAAGCATAGCTCCAAACCAACAAACAATTCTCACATCAAAAATTTTAGTTTTGTCACAAGTACAAACCCCAATGAATTTATAACCGAAGTATTTAGACTCCGGGTCGTCTCACGAGGATAATAATGAAGTAGTCAATTATTAGCTACGAGAATGCAAGGGGTAAAAGGGGGTTTGGTTGATAAAAGGGGCAATAAAATAAATGGCAAGAAAAGTAAATCAAATAAGCAATTAAAGAAGCAAGATAAGGGACTCTTGGCTAAGACTTAGGTAGTTGAGATCACTATCTTTGTCGCAATTCAAACATTGATAATTATGCGGAACCGAGCTCATTAGGTCTACTCACTAAAGCCTTAAGTACGTAATGTCTACTCCTAGGCTTGGAGTACGTCAAATGGCTTGATCAACATCAATCCATAAGTGCCAACCTAGTTACTAATTGACTTAGTAGTAGGCTAGAGTCAATGGTTATCAAATTGATCCTCCAAGGGTTCTAAAATTACCAATTCAACAAAATCCAAGGACTCAAGATCACTCAACCCCCTTAGCCTAGGCCAAGGGTCAAGAGAACTACTCAGAAACTATAGGAAGCATTATATCAAACACCTAATGTGCAATAAAGTAAACATCACAAAATGCTAAAATTAAGGAAAACCATGACTATCATAAGCAAGAAATCAATAATAGCAAGCAAGATCAACATGAAAGAAACATCAACATCAAATTGCATTAATTGTAAACCAAATCCATCATGAGTTTATCATCACAAAAGAGAACAAAATGAGCAACCAACATTACAACTAAGGAGATCAAGACATAGACATGAGAAATCATAAAAGAAACAAGATGAAAGCAAGGAATTAAACATGGATCTATGACATTTTAACCTAATCCTAACCTAATTCTAGAGAGAAGAGGGAGATTCTCTCTCTAGAAAACTAACTAAAGGCTCATGTTGACTAACTAATTGCTCCCCCTTTGCTTGGGGTTCAATTCTGCATGAAATACACTCAGAAATATCATGAGGACTTTCCCATAGGTTGTAATGGGCTAGGGTCAAGGTAGGATGCATATGGTCAAGTGAGCTTGAAATTTGGATCCTTGATTAACTTAAACTTTCCACCTAACCTATGACAACCTAAACAATTCTAAACAAACCTAGCTATCCATTCTTCACTTTTTCACACACTCATGCATTTCCTTTAGATCACCACACATATGCATCGATCATTATTAAACTTTGAACTTTGGGGCATTTTTGTCCCCTTTTTATTGCAATTCTTTTTCTAGTTTTTTTTCTTTTCTTTTCTTTTTTTTTTTGAAAGCTAAAATATATATAAGGATATCAATGCATATGGTTTACACATGATTAATACATGAGTGTGTACCCAATTCCCAAAATTTTCAACATAAATACAAAAACACTTTTATCTATACCCAATGTACCCAACTTTCCCAAAATCAAATGATAAACACTCTCACTAGCCTAAGCTAATCAAAGATCCAAACAAGGGACATTTATTATTTTTTTCACTTAGGCTTGTAATGTGCTATAATTAAGAACAAATGGGTTAAGTATAGGCTCAAAATTGGCTAGCAATTGAAGATAAAAGGTTAGCTATTTGGGTAAGTGAGCTATTTGAAAAATGGCCTCAATCATACAAATGCATGTATACACAAAATAATGGACATAAAGAATCAAACAAATCAAAGATTACACTCATAGGAAGAGAATAATGCACACAAGAATGAAAATAAGTGGTTATGTATGATGTAACCACACAATTAGGCTCAAAACTCTCATGCTCGTGTTCTTTGCTCAAAACATGATCCATAAAGTGTATAATTTAAGCAAGTTTTAAAAAAAATTCAACCAATTGGAATGGTGCGCTAGAAATGAAATTCTTGAAAATTTTCATCATATTGACTAAGCTCATTCTAATGCAAGGTTGTGATTTAGAAAATTTTAAAAATTTTTCCTAGTTTGCCCTCTTTTCAATCAAAACACAATTCTTATACAAAAAGGATCAACTAGGTTTTGACAATCCAAAATATTTTTCTAATCACAATCAGAAGCCAAAATGCAATATATACATATATAGTAAAGTGTGCAACAACCAAAATAAGGGCATCCACAATGACAAATATATACAGTAATCCCAAAATGATCTCAAAGATAAAGTGCAAAATAAAATAAAGTAGCAGAAACTAGAGATAAATGTCTGAAAGTTTACCACATAAATGCAATGCACCGTTCTCGATGCTACTGCTGAAGCTCGGGATGGGAGTCAACAATCGCGCCGGGCTGTAGCTCAGGCTCAGGATGTGGTACTAGCTCAGGCTGTGAATCCTCAGGAGGCTGCTGAACCTCTGTGGCGACCTGTGTCTCTAGTGGTGCCTCCTGCTGAGTCGGCTCCTCTACATGCTCCTCCTCCTGATTCTGCTCGTCGGAGGCTGGAGAGCCTGGGAGCGGAGGTAGCTCAATACCCTGTGAGACAAATACCTGATCTATGCGGTCGAGACGTCGCATGATACGATACTCGCTGCACTCCATGAAGCGAAACAGGCGCTGCACCAACAGGTAAGTTGGCTCAGGTGTAGGAGGTGGTGGTAAGGATGCTGCGACTGCTGAAGTAGAGGGGGGTCCTGCTGCGGCTGCTGCTGATGATGACGGTTGAGCTGCCTTCTCCACTACTCTGGCTCGAGAACGGCGTCTGGGTGGAGGCTTCTTGTGCACCCACCCACCCCATGGAATATTAACCTCCTTGTCGTCCTCATCTAGGGGTGGTGGTGTCACATCATCATCCTCCCACAGGACATCAGCAGCTCAATCATGCTGGTGACCAGTATAGGGAATGGCAAGAGACCACGGATATGCGTGCGCCACATACTCTGCCTGATCAGTCGGGAAAAGTCTACCTCCTTCCCCTCCATCACACACCCAATCAGAACCATCATATCCATCGGAATCTCTGAGAAGTGAGTGGTGGGCAGGACAAAATGGGCGAAAATATGCTGCCAAGTCTTAGCCTCTCTCGATAGATAAGTGAAACGCATCCCCTTGGGCTTTTTGTTCCCAGAATCCATCACCCAAGGGGCGTCAGGTGTGGCAATCACGCGCTTCAACGCCTCATAATCGAAGGTCATGCAGTGGATAGCTACCTCTACCTGCTGACAGGCGCATGAGTCATCAGTACGAGGTCGGCAAAGCAATGCGTCCCCAATAGCAGCCTCGTTGATTAGAATCTCTCTACTCCGCACTTGGACTAAATCAAGAGTGGCACGAAAGAAGTTGCAGTAGAATTCTCTAACCCATGAAGTGTTTATCCTCCCTAAATCTCTGTCAACAAAGTCCAATTCCAACTCCAGAATGTGGCTGTTTATGGCGCGTCTCACATCATTGGGGAGGACCAGCTTCTTTTCAATGTTCAGGTTCGTCTTCCGGAATTTAGAGAAGCGAAGCTCACAGTAGAGGTTGGAGAATTTGATTGGGTCAGTGGATGGGAGCAACTGATTTTCTTTGTCCACTTCATTCAGGGGATTTTTAGAATAATTTGCATAGGGTGAAGGGGTAGAGGTTTTAGAGCGGTTTCTCTTCTTTGAGGTGGTAGCTATGGCTTTCCCTTTGTCTGACATCCTGAAAAACAGATGTAGCATGATATAGGCAGCTAGCCAAGTAGATGTAAAGCACTCAAAGTAAGGCATACTCATGAAGTGAGTGAAGAAGATAGAATGCTTGAAATGCAAGTAACAAAATTCAGAATTCAATTCAAGTTACAAATCAAGAATTCAAACCACAATTGCACAATACTTGTTCATTGAGCCTAAGAAATTCCATATTCAAAAGAATGATTAAAGGAGTGATGTTCAAAACAAAAGAAAGAAATCAGTTGGTCAATCAAGTTAGTATTAGAAATTAGTTAAAAAAAATCAGCGATATGACTGTTATCGGCTCAATTGAAGGAAGTGTACAAAATAGGAGTGCAAGCATACTCACAATCATGAAATGCATCAAGTCATTGATGATGACATATGGTATTGACAGAAAGAAACCAATATGAAAACAAGTCATCAATCAATGTGAAGATCACTATGGTCGTATTGAATGGTGTTGGTAAAATCAAGACATTGAGGGACAGGTAAATCAAGCAACATTCAATACCAATTCCAACGATGCATAAAAGTCACAAGTTCGAACAAGATTGGAAAATTTCAGGATCTATGTGACTTAATGAAATTAAGTGTGAATAAAATAAATCAATTAGTCACATAGATTAAAAACTTTCAAACTCGTGTGTTTATGCGAAAGAGGCATAAAATTTCCAAAGAGTTTCAAATTATGGTCAATCTGAAAACTTACTCAACTATTCAATGCATATAAGCAAATTAGCATTGCAAACAGGCAAAGAGTACTATAAGTATGACCAAAACCTGAAAACATGTCCTTGAGGAGTTTTCCAAAACCATTTAGCAAACAAAATTCCATTGACACATAAATCGTTAAATAGAAGTTTGTTGCATCCATTAAAGCAATGTCACTTATGAAAGATGGTTAGAAAAAATCCGGTAGCATTTCAGCAGTAAATTGGCTATTTCCCAAATTCAAACAATCAGACCAATTTCCATATGAATGCCTTACAATCAAAGGCAAAAGCCAGATGTGAATTCATATGAAATAGGCATGTAAGCCAATAGGCAGCAACAAACAGCAATAAGCAATTTAGACCAAATCAGCCAACAATAAATACCATTCTTCCTTTGAACAATGAACATAAACAATGGCTCAAAATACAGCACCACATATGCCCAATGAACAGAGATAATGGATTCAGGCAGCATGCTATTCGTTGAATTCAAATTGCAAATAGCATTCCAAGGCAATAATCATTCCACTTGTAAGCAGCATCAATTCAAACAATTAAGCATGATTGGGTCCAACAATAAAGTGCAAATTCAATCAAGAATTCAGCTAACAACATCAACAAAAGCAAATAACTAGGCAGCAGTATTCTTTTCTTTTATTGGACAAATAACAGAAAATAATGGCCTGAAATCATAGCACCAAAACAGCACAAGGAACAACAGTAATTGCTTCAGTCAGCATTCCTTTCATAGAATTCAATAATCAATCACAAATAGGCAGCATCAACAGATCAAATGAGCATAGAGCAAGTCAATGAAACAGAATAATTTCAAACAGCAGCATAAATTCAAACAAGCCTAAATCCACTACTCAGCCCAGATTCTCTAACCACCTAATTAAACTAAACTAACTAAACTAATTGAACTAAACAAGCTAAACAGAATAAGCTAAACCAGATTAATCAAACATAAATAAAATAAAAAATGAGAACAAGAGGAACCTGGGAAGCAGGGGGTGGGAACAGAGGAAAGGAATGGAGAGCAGAGGAAGAAGAGTGGACGGGTCAGAGTAGGGCGGCGGTCTGTGACACAGCGGGATGTGCGCCGGCGACAATGGAGGTCACAGCGGTGCTTGTGGCGGTGGAGCAGGGAGTAAGAACGGGTGAGAGAGAGAGAGAGAGTAGAAGAGTGAGAATGGAGAGAGGGGAGAAAGAGCGAAGGACGCGGAGAGGGGTGTGTGTGTGTGTGGCGGCGGTGGTGCTTTGCCGGAGGGTTGCGGACAGTGGAGTTATGGGGGAAGAGAAGAAGAAATGGAACGTTGGAAAAGAGGGGAGATTGGGGGCTGCGTGAATGCGCTAGGGCTTCGCGTCCCTGGGGTAAGTGGAAATTTGAATCCACGCGGGCGCGCACCGTACACGTCCGCGTGGGTGGAAGAATTAGGGATCAGCGCGGAAGCGCCATCCGCGCTTGCGCGTAGATGGGATAATTGGGAATGGGCGCGGATGCGCCAGGTGCGCCTATGCGTGGTTAGGGAAACGCAAAGGGGCGCAGATGCGTACAGCGTGCGTCTGCGTGGGTTAAGGCACAGGGTTGGCCCAGAAAGCTTAAATGTGCAGCCAGCGCGCGCGCGTACTGTGCGCTTGCGCGTGGCTAGTGTGTTTTTTTTTTCAAAATCCTCCCAATCTCCTCTAGGACTCTAGAACTAGCTAAGATGCAAAATCAAACATATTTTTTTGAATTTTTGAGGATTTTTTAAACAATTTGAGGAAACTTGCAATCCAAGCAAAAACTCAAATTCAAAGAATCATCCCTAATCAAAGCATAGAATGTATAAACAAATTAGCAAGCAAGACAAAATGTACTACGAAGGAAAGAACTATATACAATGGAACACAATTCATTCATTTATTATATCTACAAGAGAATGGAAAGAGTTTACCATGGTGGGGTGTCTCCCACCAAGCACTTTTGGTTTAAGTCCTTAAGTTGGACATTTAGGAGGTTCCGTGTCAAGGTGGCTTATGCTTGTATCCATCTTTGAACCTCCAAGAGTGCTTGTCCTTCAATTGGTTGTCAGAAGTTCCAACCATTTTCATCAAGCCTTGGTGAGGTTTTCTCCAAGATATGAGCTCCCAACATTGGTTTCCATGGTGTGATCTAGGATCCCATATCTTATCTTCGCACCCATCTTCTAGTTGATCGCCGTGATTCTGTCCGGGTGACAAGAAAGTTGAATCCTTATGAAGGTACCAAACTATCCCCCTAGACCTATTTAATTGAGCACTACACCAATTCATGCTCTTCAATTTTGAGCTTCCTACCATAATGAGTCTAGATTTAGAACGCCAACCACTAAACATCCTCCTTTTTCGCTTAATTCCACAAAGCGCCCTAAGTTGGCCATCCGTCTCAAGCAAACCATACTCAAGTGGGATAATAAAGCTAAGAGTTAAAAGTTTTACCCACTCAAATGAAAGATTGGATGACAAAATAGATGGAAGAGTTCCCAAAGATCTTGATAAAGCACGCTCTACTCCCGTCCATCCTCTTCTAGAGGTTTCCACCACTTGGCAGGGTTCTTTGAGCTTTACCTCTCGCCAAGCTTCTTCAAGTTCACACTCTTCTTTACCAATTTCTTCTATCTCTTCCCCATAACTCTCATCATAGATAGGAGGTTTAGTGAAGTCTACCTCGTCATCCATTCCAAGCACAGTGGGGAAGGATTCTTCAAGCTCTAAAGGATCATATGTTGATTCGGAATCATCATAAATAGGAGGGCTTGTTGCTTGGGACACTTCTTCCAATTCTTTATTGAAAATATGCCTTGGAGGTTGCATGTCCTCCTCAACATTGCTTTCTAATTCACTGGAAGAAGGCTCAACAAGATCATCGAGGAGATTGATCAATGTGGACAAAAAATCACTAATGATGGAATCCACTTCTTGATCAATTTCCTTCGATTCTCTATCCACTTTTTCAACATCACTCTCCTCTTTAACATCCCTTCCAAACTTCGTGGAAGATGGCTCGTCAACTTGAGGTTCCTTTATGTGCTCAACATATCCTAAACATCCAACCACTACTTCCTTTTATTCACTAATTTCTACCTCCTCTCCATGGAGCTTCAAGTTCACTCCCTTGCCAAGCTCTTTGGTTGCTTCTCCACATTCGACAATGGGGGCACCTTGATTGCATAGGCTTAGGCGGGATGAGATCATGTTACCAATGGCTTCTACCATGATAGCCATTTTTAATCTTAACTCCGCAAACTTCTTTTCATCCTCCTCTTGTCGCCTTAAGATATGAGATTCAAGATTTCTCAATTCCAACATGGGGGCTTCATCGGAAGGTGATGGTGAAATAGACGGTTCATTGTTTGAGGGAAGGTTGTTATAATCGGAAGGTGGTTCATATTGGTGAAATTCTTGAGATGGTGTGTATGGACTTTGTGGTTCATGGGAGTATTGGTGTTGAAAAGGTGGTGGTCCTAGATGCGGTTCATATGGTGGTTGGTATGGTGGGTATGGGTTGGGGTCATATGGAGGTAAATGGTGGTAGTAAGCTTGTGAGTAAGGTAGTTCAAAATTATGTTGCAGAGGGGATTCATATGCATGTAGTGGTTGTGGTTGACAATCACAATAAGGGTCATCACACACATTGGATTGGTATGCATTAGGATCAGGATTATACCCATATGAGTTCAGAGGAGGTTGTTGCCAAGAAGGTTGTCCTTGAGCTTGGGGTTCCTCCCATCCTTGATTTCTAAATCCTTGATGCACATCCTCATTGAAGCTTCCATTTCCTACAACATAGTTTGAACTACACTCATAGCCAAAAGGATGAGAATTTATGGAGATAAGAGAAAACAAAAATAAAACTAATAAGAAACAAAGAAAATAAAGTCCTATAACTAGCAAAAGCCAACAAACAAACCAAAAATAAAACTATTCACAATATATACAATAGCTAATAACATAGCACCATTGATATCCCCGGCAGCGGTGCCATTTTGATAATGAGATTTGCTCGATGGTCTAGATTTTCTTTTTATAGAAAAGAATTACTTCGTTGTAGGCATAGCTCCAAACCAACAAACAATTCTCACATAAAAAATTTTGGTTTTGTCACAAGTACAAACCCCAATAAATTTATAACCGAAGTATTTAGACTCCAGGTCGTCTCACGAGGATAACAATGAAGTGGTCAATTATTAGCTACGAGAATGCAAGGGGTAAAAGGGGGTTTGGTTGATAAAAGGGGCAATAAAATAAATGGCAAGAAAAGTAAATCAAATAAGCAATTAAAGAAGCAAGATAAGGGACTCTTGGCTAAGACTTAGGTAGTTGAGATCACTATCCTTGTCGCAATTTAAACATTGATAATTATGCGGAATCGAGCTCATTAGGTCTACTCACTAAAGCCTTAAGCACGTAATGTCTACTCCTAGGCTTGGAGTACGTCAAATGGCTTGATCAACATCAATCTATAAGTGCCAACCTAGTTACTAATTGACTTAGTAGTAGGCTAGAGTCAATGGTTATCAAATTGATCCCCAAGGGTTCTAAAATTACCAATTCAACAAAATCCAAGGACTCAAGATCACTCAACCCCCTTAGCCTAGGCCAAGGGTCAAGAGAACTACTCAGAAACTATAGGAAGCATTATATCAAACACCTAATGTGCAATAAAGTAAACATCACAAAATGCTAAAATTAAGGAAAACCATGACTATCATAAGCAAGAAATCAATAATAGCAAGCGAGATCAACATGAAAGAAACATCAACATCAAATTGCATTAATTGTAAACCAAATCCATCATGAGTTTATCATCACAAAAGAGAACAAAATGAGCAACCAACATTACAACTAAGGAGATCAAGACATAGACATGAGAAATCATAAAAGAAACAAGATGAAAGCAAGGAATTAAACATGGATCTATGACATTTTAACCTAATCCTAACCTAATTCTAGAGAGAAGAGGGAGCTTCTCTCTCTAGAAAACTAACTAAAGGCTCATGTTGACTAACTAATTGCTCCCCATTTGCTTGGGATTCAATTCTGCATGAAATGCACTCAGAAACAAGTTGGATTTGGGCTTGGAAAGCTCAGAAATCGCCCCCAGCGTTTTGCCTTTAAATGAGTCACGTGTTGGTATCGGCGCGTACGCGCCATGTGCGCGTGCGCGTCGATTGGCTATTTCTTCATCCGCGCGGACGCGGCATTTACGCGTGCGCGTCCTTATCTGAAATCATTTCTGCGCGTGCGCACCTTGTACGCGTGCACGTCCTTATGTGAAATCATTTCTGTGAGTGCGCGCCTTGTACGCGTGCGCGCCCATTGATGCATTCCCAATTCTTGTTTCTTCATGCATTCTCCACTTTGTATGCTTTTCTCCTCACTTCTTCCATCCAATAATTGCCTTATGAACCTAAAATCACTTAACAAACACATCAAGGCATCGAATGGAATTAAAGTGAATCAAAATCACCATTTTAAGGGCCTAAAAAGCATGTTTTTACACTTAAGCAAAGTTCAAGGGAGAATTACAAAATCATGCTATTTCATTGAATAAATGTGGGAAAAGGTGATAAAATCCCCTAAAATAAGCACAAGATAAACCACGAAATCGGGGTTTATCATGCGCGTCGATGGCAAAAACTCCTATCCACGCGTAAGCGTGCAGGGCGCGTGCGCGTCGCTTGCAAAATCTCCAATGCACTCGTATGCGTGCATGACGCGTGCGCGCGGCCCTCAATTCTCCAAAAGCTCATTTCTTCATGAATTCTCCCTTTTGCATGCTTTTCTCTTTATTTCTTCCATCCGATACTTGCCTTATGAACCTGAAATCACTCAACAAACACATCAAGGCATCGAATGGAGTTAAAGTGAATTAAAATCACCAATTTAAGGGCCTAAAAAGCATATTTTTACACTTAAGCACAAATTAAGGGGGGATTACAAAACCATGCTATTTCATTGAATAAATGTGGGAAAAGGTGATAAAATCCCCTAAAATAAGCACAAGATAAACCACAAAATTGGGGGTTTATCAGCCTTCCAAGTATTTGATAAAATGCTTGGTTAGATTTTAGAGTAGATTTTAGCACTCTTGGCTTGAGATTGAGGACTTAGGTTCCTTGAAGTCATTGATGTCCACTGTGATTGGTAATTTAGGGTTGTTAGTTGGTTTTAGGATCAATTACATCCACTTGACTTCACCTTCCGATGTTAGAGGAAAACTAAGTGGAATTAACCCTTTGTAATTACCATGTTGTGGTCAATCATCTAAATAGGAAGCCTTAACTCTTAATCCTTGTCATGAGTGTCTTTTAGAATTTATATTATCTTAGTTGTTAGCTTTACATTTCTTGCAATTTATATTATCTTAATTCTTGCAATTTACCTTTCCCATTCATCACTCCAAAACCCCCAAAAATATCTCATAACCAATAATGTGCACACTTCTCTGTAATTCCTTTGAGAGACGATCCGAGGTTTAAATACTCTCGGTTTTTATTAGTTTGACTTAAGTGACAAACAAATTAAACTTTGATTGAGAGTTGTTTGTTGGTTTGGATCTATACTTCGATGATATTATTTTTGTGAAAATTCCGAACCGACGATTTTCCTTTATCAAGTTTTTGGCACTGTTGCCAGGAAATTACAAATATCCATTTGTTATTGGTTATTGTTAATATGTTGATATTGTGAATAGATTGATTTTTAGTTTGTTTTCTAGTTTTTGCTAGTTTTAGGAGTTTGTTTTCCTTGTTTTCTTAGTAGCTTTTGTTTTTATTCTCACTTTCTATTATGAATTCGCACCCTTTTGGCTATGAGTTTGGTTACAACTATATTGTAGGAAATGAAAACTTCAATGAAGGATCACATTATGAGAATGAAAATCAAGTTAGGGAAGAGCCACATGTTTATGGTCAACCTTCATGGCAACAACCTCCTCCAGTTTTATAGCTACAATCCACCCGATAATGCACACCAATATGAATCAATTCCTCAATATTGTTCTCAACCTTACTCACAAGCCCCTTCTTACCAAATATCTTCCTATAACCCATACCCACCAAACCATCAACCTCATGTACCACAACCATGTGACCACTATGAACAAATACCCGTTGAACCACCACCCCCCATTCTAACAACAATACTCCCAAGAGCCACAAATTCTATATACAACACCTCAATAATCCCACCAATATGAACCACCTTCCAATTATAAAACCTTTCTCCCAAACAATGAACCCTCTTCTCCACCTCAAACACTAATGTATGACACTCTCATTTCATTTCATTAAGAGCTATATGAAGCTCAAAGGAAGCAAGTAAAATTCATGGCTACCTTGATCGAGGTAGTAAGCAACTTTGCCTCACAACACTTGTGCCCTCAAAGTACTCCCATGGCCGAATATGGAGAATCAATTAAAGAGCATAATATGAAAAAGAGATTGGAAACTCAAGTGGAGGATGAGGAGTGGCCCTTTGTATTAGAACAAGTGGAGGAGGCTGATAGAAGAGGATTTTGTGCCAATTCGGAATTTAGATAAAATAGAATTTCTTCTGTTGCAAGTATAATCCAAACCGGCAATGGATCCTCTCAATCAAATTTTAAATTCAAAGATGTCACAATTCAAAACAAATATAAACCGAGAGTTTTAAGTCCCAGGTTGTCTTCCCTAGGAGTTACAATGAAATGCTCTATTATTGGCTATAGGAGATTTGGGGGTTTTGATTATAAGAGGCAAGAAATTAAAATGGCAAATAATTAAAAGGGGAGCAAGTAAAAGCAATGAAAATGGAAAGTAAATGGCAAAAAGGGCTCTTAGCAAGAATTGGGGAATTAAGGATCCATATCCTAGTTATGGACCACAAACATGGTAATTGTAAAGAATTAATCCCAATTAGTCAATCCTAACATTGAGAATTAGTCAAAAGGGCATAGTTGATCTCAATCTACAAGTCCTAACTAACTCTATTAATAGAAGGCTTAGAGTTAGTGGAAACCAAATCAACTAACAATCCTCACACAATGTAGAATGGACATCCATCACTCAAGTTCGCCTAATTACCCAATTTCCCAACCAAGAGTGTGAAAAACTAGGCAAAAATCCAACCAAACATTTTATCAAACACTTGGAAGGTATAAAAGAGAAGCATGGTAAAGTAACAAGAGATAATAAAATCTACAACTACCAATTGCAAGAAAACAATAATAATAACTGAATTAAACAATAAGAAACATGAAACATGAATTGCATTAATTAAAATTAAAAGTAACAAAGCGTCATAAATATAAAGGAACAAAAGAAGGGAAATAACAAATAGAAGTAAAGAACAAAGGTGCAATAACAATAAATGGCAAGGAAAACTAAATGAAAACAAGAATTAAATCTAAATCTAAGAGAGATCTAACCTAATCTACCCTAATTCTAAAGAGAAAGGAGAGCTTCTCTCTCTAGAATATAACCTAAAGCATGTTTCTCATCTACCCTAATTGCTCTCCCCTTGACATGGAATGATACCCCTTTGATATAGCACTCAATCAGCTTCAGAAAGTCCAAAACTGGGCTCTGGAGACCCAGAAATCGCCCCCAGCGTTTTCCTTTAAGTGAGTCACGTGCACTGATTCGTGCGTACGCACAGATATGTACGTACGCACACGTGATGAATTTTCCTCTTGTGCGTACGCACAGGGTGTTGTGCGTACGCACACATGGCTGTGTGCTCCTCCTTTGATTTCTTCATGTTTTCTCCCTATTGCATGCTTCTCCTCCACTCTTATCAAGCAATTCCTATCTATTATACCTGAAATCACTCATCAAAACCATCAAGGCATCGAATGGGATGAAAGTGGGATAAAATTGACTAAATTAAGCACAAAATAGCATGTTTTCACAATTAAGCTCAATTTAGGAAGAGAACACAAAAGTATGCTATTTGGATGAATAAATGTGGGTTTATATGATGAAATCCACTCAAATTAATCCAGAATTTATCGTCAAATATGGATTCATCAATTCTCCCACAGTTAAACAATAGCATGTCCTCACGCTAATCATAATCAAAGGAGAAGGATAAAAGGGCAAGCAATTTATTTAATGCAACTACTTACATGCATGCAACTATGCTAAGTACTATCTACCTATATCTATACTATGGTTCCCTATGGAGTTTGGCAAAAACAACAATAGAACTCCAATCAATCCAAAGTAGATCATTAGGGCTAAGGCAAGGAATTAATGCCATAAGATCAATGTCCAAAGATTCAATTTGAAATTTTCAAAAATTAATTCGGCAACTTGCAAGAAAACATAAGATACGGGTTGGAAATATAGAATTGAGCGATCGAACCCCTCACCAGATGTGTATACACTCTAGTCGCTCAGTGTTTAGGGCTTAATCACTCAATTCTCCTTTAGTCATGTTTTCTAGGATTTGCTAGTCATCTAACAATCAACAAATACTTGATGAATGAATGCAAATATCATGAGGACTTTTGTGGGTTGTAATGGGGCTAGGGTAAGGGTAGGATTAATTTGGTTAAGTGGACTAGTAGATTGGATCTTTGATTAGCTCAAGTATCCCACTTAATCCTATATTAACCTATGTACACAAAAGAAAACAACCTAACTTCCCATTCATTTCTTTTCTCACATTCACTCATGCATCTTCTTTCTAATTCACACACATATGCATCCTTTATTTACATTCTTATTATCATTCTTTTCTTTCCTTTTTCTTTTCATCTTTTCTTTTTTTTTCAAAAAGTATATACATCAAAATTTCTCTTTTATTTTATCATTAAAAAGAGACGCATATGTTTTAAGTATCAATGCATGAGTGTTTAACCATTTTTTTCAAAAAATTTTTTCAATGAATCCCCAAAGTAAAAACATTACCAATGTTTTCCCACAAATTTCCCACACTTGATTAACACACACTCCTCAAACCCAAACTAATCAAAGATACAATTCATGAACATTACTAATTTTTTGCTTAGGGCAAATGATGGGCTTAAAATTAGAACAAAATAGGAATTAAAGGCTCAAAAGTGGTTTACAAAGGTAGATGTAAGGGTTGGCCATATGAGTTAAGTGAGTTCAATTCAAAAATGGCCTCAATTATAATAAATGCATTCAAAACATCAGATATAGGACATAAAGACTCAAGCAAATCTAAGATCACAATCATAAAGGAGTGTAACACACAACAACAAAATTTATGGTTGAAAATGTGCAACCACCCATTAAAGCTCAAATCTCACTAGGTGTTTTGTTCAAACTCTTTTCTATGTTCCATAAAAATACTTCAAGCAAGTTCAAAAACAAGTTTTCAGATCTAATCAATGGAATGCCCTGAAAGGAATTTCTTGAAAATTCTTTGTTATTTTACCAAACTTATTTACTCTACCATGCAAATGCAAATGCAAATATTTACTTCCATAAAACTACAAGCAAGCTAAGATATATACGAGCAACTAAGCAAAGTACAATGTAATGAAATACTAAACAAATATTCACAAAACCATAGCTATTGAAACAAGAAAATGATGCAAAGTATTTAGGAAGAGAAAATTTACGCTCCAAAATTGCAGATCCTCCCCCACACTTAAACGTTGCACGGTCCTCCGTGCATGCACTCAATCCGGGGGGTGAAGGAATAAGAGGTTCCACCTTTAGCTGGTGGGCACTGGGGCTCGGGGTGCTGTAGAAAATAAATAAACATGAATTAAGGAAAAAATCATATGAGCGTGGTATGATAAAACACAATGTGTGTATTCTAAGTGTGCATAGTTTAGAACAAATACATTGGTTAGGTGAAAACAGTGACCACAAAAGCAAAAGAAAAAGCATGTGTTCCTCAATTAAGTAGCCTAGGTTGCAAGTAAAGAATAAGCAAGAGATACGACACAAACAAACCTAGGTGACTACAACTAAAGTGAATTGAATATATGAGATATTGGATATTGATGTTGTACAAGTGAAAGCACACGATGAATAGAAAATGGCACAATCAACAATAACCAATCCAATGATGAAAGGAAAACTACTTCATCTTGAAACATAATGAAATAGTCACATGGTAAAGGTACTTGTTAAAAAAAGTGCTAAGCTTGATAAGAATCAAGTTAAGTCACTCAAACAAATGCAAAGCATTAAAAACAAACAAGTGCCTTGTAATGTGATTAAATTGATATCCAAATCATGATGAACAAGTAAGTCATTTCAATTCACTAAAGTAAAAGTGCACAATTCATGATTAAGATGCCAAACAAGGATATAGTCTAATGCATATGGTAGCTACAACATATGAATCAAACTCAAAATGCGTTTAGGCAATCAAACAAAGACTTGATGCTCAGTGCACATATTCATCAAAAATTAAGCCAAGATTCAAGCAAGAAGCAACCCAATCAACATCAAGCAAACACTTGCAACTTAATTAACAAACAACTAAACCAAAACAAAAATAATTACTAAAGTAAAAATGAGAAGTAATTAAAACTAACTAGAATAAGTAGAAAACAGGGTAAAAGTAAGATAAGAGAGGGGCGGAGGAAGCTGAAAGTGCGTTAGGGCTTAGTTGGAAGATCAATCAAAATTTTTGCCCATAATAGCACCTGTACGTACGGACAAAGGTCCGTGCGCATGCACAAGGATGTGCGAACGCTCTGGACAGAGAGAGAATCAAGAAGTGTGCGCACGCACAGAACACTTTTTTTTAGGAAAGGATCATGTGTGCGTGCGTACACAGGTCCATGCACACGCACAGAAATACAAATAGATAGGGGTTCATACGCACAGGGCATGCCAGCGCTCCCAACAAAGGGAGTGTGCGTACGCACAGATGGGTGCGTATGCTTGTAATGCACGAAGAATGGTTGGTGTGCGTACGCACAGTGGCGTGCGCACGCACAAAGCACAAAACACAGGAGAATGCGCATGCACAGGGTGTGCGAGCGCTCCCAGCAAAGGGAATAAAGGCTGGGGTGCGTACGCACAGGCGGGTGCACACAAAATGCGAATTTTAGTAATGTGTGCGTACGCATAGTGGTGTGCGCACGCACAGTGCCTTGTTTTTTCAAAAAAAAATTCTTCAAAATTCTAAGGTATTAAACCTTATCTCAACAAAAGCTCAACCCCAAAACATTCAAAAACCCATAAATTCATGATCCATACAGAAATTAACCTATCAAATCTCAAAATTAAACTAATTCTAAGCTAGCTAAAATAAGCAAAATGCAATAAAGTCAAATTATAAACAAAAAGAGAAGGTAAGAACAATGTTACCATGGTTGGGTGTCTCCCACCTAGCACTTTAGTTTATTGTCCTTAAGTTGGACTTATGGAGAGCTCTAATCAAGGAGTTTCCAAGCTTTGATTGTACCAAGCTTTGATGGGGTTTCCAACAAGCTATGAGCTCCCAAAATTAACATTCTACACAAACAAAACCAAGAAAACAAACAAAAAGCAATATATTCACATATTAACATATTCACAATAGCCAATAATATAACACCATTGTAACTCCCCGGCAACGGCGCCAAAAATTTGATAGAAGAGGATTTTGCGCCAATTCGAAATTTAGATAAAATAGAATTTCTTCTGTTGCAAGTATAGTCCAAACCGGCAATGGATCCTCTCAATCAAATTTTAAATTCAAAGATGTCACAATTCAAAACAAATATAAACCGAGAGTTTTAAGTCCCGGGTCGTCTTCCCTAGGAGTTACAATGAAATTCTTTATTATTGGCTATGGGAGATTTGGGGGTTTTGATTATAAGAGGCATGAAATTAAAATGGCAAATAATTAAATGGGGAGCAATTAAAAACAATGAAAATGGAAAGTAAATGGCAAAAAGGGCTCTTAGCAAGAATTGGGGAATTAAGGATCCCTATCCTAGTTATGGACCACAAACATGGTAATTGTAAAGAATTAATCCCAATTAGTCAATCCTAACATCGAGAATTAGTCAAAAGGGCATATTTGATCTCAATCTACAAGTCCTAACCAACTCTATTAATAGAAGGCTTAGAGTTAGTGGAAACCAAATCAACTAACAATCCTCACACAATGTAGAATGGACATCCATCACTCAAGTTCACCTAATTACCAATTTTCCAACCAAGAGTGTGAAAAACTAGGCAAAAATCTAACCAAGTATTTTATCAAACACTTTGAAGGTATAAAAGAGAAGCATGATAAAGTAACAAGAGATAATAAAATCTACAACTACCAATTGTAAGAAAACAATAATAATATCTGAATTAAACAATAAGAAACATGAAACATGAGTTGTATTAAATGAAATTAAAAGTAACAAAGTATCATAAACATAAAGGAACAAAAGAAAGGAAATAACAAATAGAAGTAAAGAACAAAGGTGCAATAACAATAAATGGCAAGGAAAACTAAATGAAAACAATAATTAAACCTAAATTTAAGAGAGATCTAATCTAATCTACCCTAATTCTAGAGAGAAGGGAGAGCTTCTCTCTCTAGAATATGACCTAAAGCATGTTTCTTATCAACCCTAATTGCTCTCCCCTTGACATGGAATGATGCCCCTTTGATATAGCACTCAATCAGCTTCAGAAAGTCCAAAACTGGGCTCTGGAGGCCCAAAAATTGCCCCAGCGTTTTTCTTTAAGTGAGTCACGTGCACTGATTCGTGCGTACGCACAGGGTGTTGTGCATATGCACACATGGCTGTGTGCTCCTCCTTTGATTTCGTCATGTTTTCTCATTATTGCATGCTTCTCCTCCACACTTATCAAGCTATTCCTATCTATTATACCTGAAATCACTCATCAAAACCATCAAGGCATCGAATGGGATGAAAGTGGGATAAAATTGAATAAATTAAGCACAAAATAGCATGTGTTCACAATTAAGCTCAATTTAGGGAGAGAACACAAAAGTATGCTATTTGGATGAATAAATGTAGGTTTATATGATGAAACCCACTCAAATTAATCCAAAATTTATCGTCAAATATGGATTCATCAAAGACCGAAATTATTGAAAATGAAGAAGTGGTTGAAGACTTAGGAAATGTTGAATGCAAAGAAGAATTCAAAGTTGTAGAGCCTTCTTCCGTTGAGCTAGAAAGTGATGTTGACGAGGATAGTTCACAACCTCCAAAGCATATTATGGATGAAGAATTGAAAGAAAGGGAGCAAACAACAATTTCCATTAGTGATGATGACTTTGCATCAGTGCTTGGTTTCCTTGAGTCTATTGAATTTTTCCCTAGTGAGTTGGAGTTTGATGTTGATGTAGTCTTTACTTAACCTCTGGCTTATGACTTGAGTGATGGGAAAGAGTTCAAAGAAATGGTGAGAAAGAGGTTGAATTTGAAGAAACCTATCAAGTGGTTGAAGCTCCTCAAAAAGGACGTACGGGAGTAGAGATTGCACTGTCAAAATCATTGGAGACATCTTTCCCTAATAGACCACCATCTATTCTTTCTTTCAAGTGGGTAAAATTTATATTTCTTAGACTTCTTATCCTGCTTGAATATGGGTTGCTTGAGATGGATGGTCAACTTAGATCTTTTTGTGAATTTAAGAGCAAAAGAGAGATGGTTAGTGGTTGAAAACACAATATTCGGTTCATTGTGGTTGGATCATCAAGATTGACATGCAAAGATTGGTGTAGAACTTAATCGCTTGGGTCTAGAAGATAATTATGGGTTTGAATGAGAATTCAGCATGCTTACCACCCGGATAGAACTTTGATGATTAACTTGAAAACGGGTGTGAAAACAAGATTTGGGATCCCAGATTACCAGATGAGGATCAACTTTGGAAACTTATAGCTTGTTGTGAACTTCATCAAGGCTTGGTGAATATCAATTAGAGTGTTAGAGCATACTTGATATCCAAGCATTGGTGGATGTTTATGGATGAATACAAGCATAAGCCACTATGACAAGAAGCTTCCCCAATGTCCAACTTAAGGACTATAAATAAAAGTGTTATGTGGGGGACACCCACCATGGTAAAACCTTCCAACTTCCTTTCTTCATTTCATTCTTGTAAATATATCTCTTAAGTGTTGGATTGATTTGATAGATTTTAGTTTGAATGGAATGGTTGAATAGTTGAATAAATTTTTTAAATGTTAGAAGTCTAGTCAATCTTTTTTTATTTTAATTTGTTTTAGAATGTGCATAGTTATATAGTTGAATTGCATAGTAGAATTTCATAGTTTTTGAACTTTGATTTTGGATTATGGAATTTGATCTTAATTTGATTTTGAATTACATAGTTGAATCTAGTTGAGAAGTTGTGTTTAATTTTTAAGTTTTGTTATGTTTCAAAGAGAGAGAGAGAGAGAGAGAGAGAGGGGGGGTCACGCGTACACTTGCGTTACGCGTACGCACGGACCCCTGAATAGAGAGTTCAGCTTGTTGTGCCAGTACCATGCCATTGTTGTGCGTTGGACAAGTCACGCGTACACGTGACCTTCTGCGTACGCGTGACCCCCTGGTCACATACTCTTCTTTTCTGCTCTTCTCTCCATTTTTTTCTTCTTTTATCTTCTCTTCTCTTCTTTCCTTCATTTAACCATCATGCATCATCATCATTCACTATCTACCACCATCTCTATTAGTTATTTAATTAATTTGAATTTTTGTTTTAGTAGATTAGGTTGTTAGTATAGGTTAGATTAGGTGAATGTTGTTGGATTGTTAATCTGATTAGCTGTTTCTTGCTGCTAAATATTCATTGTTGGATTTCTTTATTAAAGTTATAATTTGTTGCTTGGTATTGAATCTTTCATGATAAACATTTGTGAGTACCAAGTGCATGTGAATTGCCTTCAAAGCGTTCTACATCTTTTAAATTGCATATTTTGGCCACCATGTGATTTGATTTCACTATCTATCATTAGGCAATTGCTTCTAATTGATGCATGTTTTGTTAGGTGATGCTTGTTTATAATTGATTTTTATTTACATCGATCACCAAGTTGATGCATTAAAATTATGAAATTGTGAAATTAGATTGTAGACTCACCTAACGACATCTTTTTGAATTTTTCAAGCTATATAGACCATGCTTGATATGTGATTGATTTTCACCTTATATCTCTCTTTTTGAATATTGCATAGCACCCATGTGCCCCACTTTATGTCAATTAAGTGATGCAAACAAAAATTCAAAATGTGTTATTGATTTTTGTGTGATTTTCATAGTTTTTTTTATTCATTAAGTTTCCTTGCACATCAACTAATTTCCATTCATTATCCATTTCACAATTGCTTGATTCTTGCTTGAGTTGTTTCATGCTTCTTTATTACTTGTTTGTTTATCTTAACCTACAAGTTTTATTTAAAGTATCCCAAGCACACTAAAATGAGTGAAGTGTATACTTCTTTTGTATAATTGTGACATAGCTTTCAAGTGCTAGTGTGTGTGTTCTAAACTATGCACAGCTTAGAATTCACACACTCTTTTTCTTCATGTCACAAATTGATTCACTCACTTCATTTTAGTGATCATCACCTCATTCCAACAATCTATGCTTTCTTGTTTTTGTATTTACTCGTCTTACTATATCCTGTTTTTTTATCTTTCATGATGATTCACCATAAGTAAAAAGGGAAGCAAAAGAAAGAACATGCAGCAACTGGTTGATCCACCAGCTGAAAGTGGCAATTCGTGAAGTCGCCGTACCCCCTTGCTCATATTTGAATGCACCGAGGACTGTGTAAACTTTTAAGTGTGGGAAGGTCGTCCGACTAATCGATCGATTTTTGGGTGAAAATTTTAATCTAAACACTTTTACATTTCATTTGTTTTTCTTCTCTTACTAGGTCTTTTAGAATTCTTAGTTGCAATTTTCTTAGTTTATTGTATTTCTTTTCATATATGCATATATATAATAAGCTTAGTCAAAATAATAAAAATTTTCAAGAAAATATTTTTTTTATAGCACATTGATTTTCCAATTGATTTGAGTTAAATTTTTTTTCATTGAAACTTGCTTGAACTATATTGTGGGACATAGTTTTTGAGCTAAGAACACACAACCATGTGAGTTTTGAGCTTAATTTTGTGGTTACATCATATTAACCACTATTTTCATTCTTGTGTGTGTTATTCTCTTTCTATGGTTGTAATATTTGGTTTGTTTGATTCTTTATGTCCATTATTTGATGTATATATGCATATATATACTTGAGGCCTTGATTTTATTTGATCTCACTTACCCAAATGGCCTTACCCTTTTATCCACATTTGTTAATCAATTTTGAGCCTATTTTTATCCCCTTTTGTTTTTTATTTTAGCACATCACTATCCCTAAGTGAAAAATAATAAATGTCCTTAATTTGGATCTTTGATTAGCTTAGACTAGTGAGAGTGTTGTATCATTCAAGTGTAGGAAAGTTTGGAAACATTGGTTAAGATAAAAGTGTATTTTTGTATTTTTGTTGAAGATCTTGGAGATTGGGTACATACTCATGCATTAAATGTTTAAATCATATGCATTGATGCTCTTGTATATATTTTATTTTAAAAAAATAAAGAAAAATAAAAAGAAGGAAAAGAAAAAGAAAAAAAAAGAGAAAAAGAAAGTAATAAAAAGGATAAAAATGCCCCAAAGAAAAGTAATAAGAAAAATGCATATGTGATGTAAATTGAAAAAAATGCAAGAGTGTGTGAAAAAGTGAATAATAGGTAGCTAGTTTTGCATTAGAGTAAATAGGTTGTCGTAGGTTAGGTGGAAAGTTTAAGTTAATCAAAGATTCAAATTCTAGTCCACTTGACCAAATATAACCCTACCTTGATCCTAACCCCATTACAACTCAAGAAAAGTACTCATGATATTTGTATGCATACATGGAATAATTGTTGATTGTTAGATAAAAAACAAATATTAGAAAATATGATTAGGAGAGAATTGAGTGAATCAACCCTAAACACTTGAGCAATTAGAGAGTATACACATCCGGTGAGAGGTTCGATTGCTCAACTCTATGTTTCCACCTATTATTATTTCTCATCTTGCAAGTTTGTAAATTCTTTTCTAGAACTCTAATTAATTATGGATTTAATTTGGTTATGATTTCTTTAGCCCTTATGTTTATACATGTATTCTTGGGAATTGATGTATTTTGACCTAGTTGCATGCATGTAGATAGATTGTATATAGGTAGTTTACTTTGAATAAATGTTAATACTCCTTTCTTGTATCTTTCTTAGGTTTAAAATGAGGACATGCTATTGTTTAAGTGTGGGAATGTGATAAATCCATATTTCATGGTATTTATTTGCATTAATTGGGTGGATTTTATTAACTTTTCCTATATTTATTCATTAAAATAGTATGATTTTGTAAATTCTCTTTAAATTGTGCTTAAGATTGAAAACGTGCTTTTTAGGCCCTTAATTTGGCAAATTTAATTTACTTTAATTCCATTCGATGCCTTGATGTGTTTGTTTAGTGATTTCAGACTTAGAAGGCAAAGATTGTATTGAAGAAATGAAGAAAAAGCATATAAAAGCATGTAAAAGATTGTATTATTTCTGTCCAGTTGCGCGTATGCGTGACCTGAGCTTTCGCCATGTTGCACGTACGCATGCCTTCCGCGTACATGTGATACGAAGCACGTGATGCACTTAAAGAAAACATGGCTGGCAATTTCTGGATTCCTTCAAGCCCAAATCCAATTCATTTTTGAAGTATTTGAGGCCAAATTCAAGAAAGAACAAGGGGAGAGCAATTAGGTTTAGTTTAGAGCCATATTTTAGGTTATATTCTAGAGAGAGAAGTTCTCTCTCCTCTCTAGAATTAAGGTAGATTTAGTTCTAATTCTCTTAGATGTAGATTTTAATACTTGCTTTGATTTAGTTCTCTTTACTTTTCCTTGTTTTATTGTCTTGATTCTCTTAGTTTTACTTGTTATTTCTTGTATTTAGTTACTTTTATGTTATTGAACTTTTGTTGATTTTCATTTTCTTTAATGCAATTGATGCCTTTTTATGTTTCTTATTGTTTAATTAAGTTGTTATTGTTACTTTCTTGCATTTGGTAGTTTTAGATTTTATTATTATTGCAATTTTACCATGCTTTTCTCTTATACCTTCCAAGTATTTGTTAAAATACTTGGTTAGATTTTAGAGTAGATTTTAGTACTCTTGGCTTAAGATTGAGGACTTAGGTTCCTTGAAGTCATTGATGTCCAGTGTGATTAGTAATTTAGGATTGTTAGTTAGTTTTAGGATCAATTACATCCACTTGACTTCACCCTCCGATATTAGAAGAAACTAAGTGGAATTATCCTTTTGTAATTACCATGTTGTGGTCAATGATCTAGATAGGAAGCCTTGACTCTTAATCCTTGCCATGAGTATCTTTTAGCATTTATATTGTTAGTTGTTAGCTTTACATTTCTTGCAATTTATATTATCTTAATTCTTGCAATTTACCTTTTCCATTCATCACTCCAAAACCCCCAAAAATATCTCATAACCAATAATGTGCACACTTCCCTGCAATTTCTTTGAGAGACGACCCGAGGTTTAATACTTTCGGTTTTTATTGGTTTGACTTAAGTGACAAACAAATTAAACTTTGATTGAGAGTTGTCTGTTAGTTTGGATCTATACTTCGACGAGATTATTTTTGTGAAAATTCTGAACCAACAATTTCCCTTTATCAATGACCTAGGAGAAGCCCTATTAGTGACGTTCGTCAAACGATGATGCTTGAACCCCTCGTTATCTCTAAAATAAGTGACACGTGTTCAGGAGCGCATTTTTGTCATTTTAGAGACAAGGAGTAGAATGGTAATCTTGTCATATTCAAGAATCTGAATACTAGAAGAATTATATTATGCCGGTCTTGGACATCAAGGAGACCAAGAGTTCGTCTCAAAAACAGCGGTGCTGAAATGGTGACAAGTCATAAGGCCCATTAGGTTAAGTCAGGATAGCAAGAAGCCCAATAATACTTTTTAAATTCAGTGGGAGGCATAATTTATAATTAATTTTTGAATTTTTCGGCCTTTATTTTAATTTATTTTGCTGTTAGAGTTTATTAAAAGATTTGATTTACTTCTGATTTGCTTAGTAGTAATTTTATGCACTTTAAATTTAAATCAAATCTTATCTAATCTAACAAGAACAAATGATTTAAATTAGTTATCATATCTTTAGGATTTTAAATTTAAATCAAATCTGATCTAATCCAATAAGATCAAATCTGATTTAAATTAAGTTATCTTATCTTATCTTTTAGTTAGTTTGTTAGGAGCCTATTTAAAGACCTTTGGTGAGATAATTTACACAATTTTTTACAAATAAAATTTTTAGTTACTTTATGCACGTCTTTTTTAGTGTGATTAAATGAGGTGAGTGATTTGCTTTGCTTGTTGCATGAAGAAGATTGAAAGATCCAACACTAAGATGATTTTGTGTGTTAGTCTCTTTCAATTTTCATCCCTCTGATCTAGGTTGTCAAGGACAGATTCTTTGAAGGTCTAGTAGAAAAAACCCTTATCTATCCTTTTCTGTTGCGTCTTTTGGAGTCATTCTTTTCTTATCCCTTTATCTTTCGTTCTAATTTCTTATCATCTGGTATCAGTTACAGGTCGTAGGTAAATTCTTATTTATCTACACGTTCTATGGGTCTTGTTTAGTCTCTTTGTTTTTTCTCTTTAATTTCTACAAATTCACTTTAGAGTCCAGAAAAAAAAAATTTCTTATTTAATTTTTGTTTCTACAATTATTCTAACTTAAAGTCAGTGTTTGCAAAAAAAAAAGAGTCGTAAAAAATGATTGAGTATTACGATAGTGATGATGAAGGAATCTCATGTGAAAAAGAATTTTCGGTTGCAAATCCCTGCATCTAAAGGGAGGAATGATCCTGAAGCTTATTTTGGATGGGAAAGGAAGGTAGAGTCAATTTTTGCAAATTGCATTCTTTCGATGATGCTCGTATATGGTGGATTGTATTAGGAAGATCTAGAAGACGGTACAGAAAAAGTCCAATTTGCAGTTGGGAGAAGATGAAGAAAATCATGAGGAACCAGTTTGTGCCATCATCATACCACATGAGGAATCGGGTTGTGCCACCATCATACCACAACAAATTTTTTTGAAAAAATTTGTAAGTTGCAACAAGGTTCATAATCAGTGATGGAGTACGACAAGGAGTTTCTATATTTGATGGATAAGGCTAATATTAAAAGGAGTCCTGACGTTCTTATGGAACGATTTTTGTTTGGATTATGCGAAGAACTTGCAGATAAAGTCCAACGTTATTATTACGTGACCATGGAGGAGTTGGTCAAATTGGCCATTGACATGGAGCAAATGCAACAATTTATAGCAATTTGGGATTCCAAATGAGCAAAATTTGAGGGCCAGACACAAGTCAAAGTTCCTGAGTTCAAGAAGAATATTATAGATCAACACAAGAAGAGGATTTCTTCTATACCTATCTTTAATTCTTCTTCAAATCCAAAGATGGAAGAATTTGTTGAGTATGTTGTAGATGAGATGTGTCCTTGGAGGATCCAAAAGTATAGAAGTTCTCAACTGGGTCCTTGGGATGTGAGCAATTTGAAAAATATGAGAGAAAAAAACTGAGAAAGAGAGTGAGTGTTTGAGTGAAAAGAATCCATGTTTGATTGAAAGCGAGAGTTTTGAGAGAAAAGGGGAGAATAGTGAGCGAGAAGAGTCAATGAGTGAAAAAGAAACTGAGAGATACAAACACACTTGTGAGAGAGATCTAGACAGTTCTAACTTAGATAAGAGCACATTAGTATCATTAAATTCCAAAGAAATTGTTCAACATTTTGCAGATTCACTAGTCAATTATGGAGGCATTAATATGGATGAAGAGAAAGAAAGACAACTAATTCCAAACTGTGGACAAGATTTGAAGACAAATCTTTTTTAAGAGAGAGAGGATGATACGTGTTCAGGAAGCATTTTCGCCATTTTAGAGACAAGGGGTAGAATAGTAATCTTGTCATATTCAAGGATCTGAATACTAGAAGAATTATACTATGCCAGTTTTAGACATCAAGGAGACCAAGAATTCGTCTCAAAAATAGTGGTGCTGAAATGGTGACAACTCATAAGGCCCATTGGGCTAAGTCAGGACAGCAAGAAGCCCAATAATGCTTTTCAATGTAGGAGGCATAATTTATTATTAATTTTCAAATTTTTAGGCCTTTATTTTAGTTTATTTTGCTGTTAAAGTTTGTTGGAAGATTTGATTTACTTCTGATTTGCTTAGTAGTAATTTTAGAGATTTTAAATTTAAATCAAATCTGATTTAATCTAATAAGATCAAATCTAATTTAAATTAGTTATCATATCTTTATAATTTTAAATTTAAATCAAATCTGATCTAATCCAATAAGATCAAATCTGATTTAAATTAAGTTATCTTATCTTATCTTTTTGTTAATTTGTTAGGGGCCTATTTAAACACCTTTGGTGAGATAATTTACACAACTTTTGATGAATAAAATTTTCAGTTGCTTTATGCACATTTTTTTAGTGTGATTAAGTGAGGAGAGTGATTTCTTCGCTTGTTGCATGAAGAAGATTGAAGGATCCAACACTAAGATGATTCTGTGTGCTAGTCTCTTTCAATTTTCATCCCTCTGATCTAGGTTGTCAAGGACATGTTCTTTGAAGGTCTAGTAGGAAATCTCTTCTGGTGACCTAGGTTGCTAAGAATAGGTTTCTTAGAGGTTTAGTAGGAAAAACCCTTATCTATCCTTTCTTGTTTTTGCTGCGTCTTTTCTCCATCTTTTTCTTATCCCTTTATCATTCGTTCTAATTTCTTATCAATAAGCCTCCAAGTCACACATGATGTTTTGACGGATCTATGATGTCAAGTGGTCTTTTCCCTAATGAACGACGCTCATCATCTGCTGAAACCGCTTAGCGGCATGGTAGTCATAGGTCTTCCTGATCATGACATTGTGTACTCTATCCCATATGCATTTCAACTGCACAAAGTGATTCACCAAGATTAATTAGTCGGAATGAAATACAGTTCCTATATAGTTAAGTAATTCAAACAAAATTGAATTCTTACTGCCCACTTCTAAAACCACCGCTCTCTCATATCAACTGAGATCTGCTTGTAGCTAGGTAGGCCACGGGTAGTCGTACATGGACTTAATGACCTCGGATATATCCTGTGTGCATGCATTGGGGTTTAATCCAAACCTGTTAGAGAAAAAAACTCACATTAACAAACACATAAGATAAATAAACTTAAGATAAACAAACTTGACATAAACAAACTTAAGATAAACAAACTTAATATTACAAAATTAAACTCAAGACTGCATGCCATTGGACCAAATCTTCAGCCGGATAACGAGCGGTGGTAGAGGGGCATCCTGCTCTGGGGCATTGGAGGAATCACCCATCACGGGCTCTGTTAACGTCATCGCTGCATCTGCAGGGGGCATAGCAGAAGGAGGCACCCAATTCAGGTTTGGGACCATGATGAATGGCTAGTCCGATGGACCTGCCTGTGACGTCACAGGAGTCGACGGGATAGTCGGGGATAGAGGGCGATGGCTGGGCAGCCCTGGGGGATTTAATGGAAGCCCGCCCTCTACCACGACCACGTGACCCACTCGACCTATCTCTGCTACCTGTCGTCATGTGTGTATAGCGAATATATTAGTAACATATTAATAACATAACAAACACTAATAAATAATAACATTAAGAATAAACTCAAGAAGTAACAAATAATTCTAAAAGTATTTTAGTTTAGTAAATTAAGAAAAAGGAAAATTGTATAGTGTTTTAGTTTTAAAATAACTAAATTAGAATGAATAAGTATTTTGGTTAGTTTAGCAAACTAACAAGTGCCTATAGAGCACTAAAACACTAATTACAAAGGAGAAAATTTTCTTTCGTAAGAACCAAAATGAATATACACATATATAGTTCTCTTATAAATGCCATAAATATTTATAATAACAACAACTTAACAAGATCAAAAACGTAAATTAAGATCAAAATAATTATTCAAATTAACAATTTCACAAAAATAAAGCAACCCAACAATTAATTATAAGAATTTCAAAAACATAATTTTAATTTTTTGATTTCATTGAAAATCGTATAAAAATTTTGACAGAGTCTCCCCTAATATTTAGATTTCTCCACCCTTCAAGGGTTACATCCAAACCAAACATCCATCAACCATTCTCAACTGGTTAATTTTTTTCAATCATTATTAAGGTAACATACAAACAACTCAATCATTATTAACACAATCAAGCATTTTTCTAACAATTTCAGCAACAAGAATCACTAAACAGCTCAATAATCCAACATTTTTTAGCAATCTCAGAGTCTAATATAACCTATTCTAACATATCCTAACCATATAAATCCACTAAAATAGAAAATTAAACTAACTAATCTCTACTAATTAATTAATTAACTTGATATAACAGAATTTAAAAAAAACTAAAGTTCAAAAAAAAATCTCGAAGAGGGGTGGAGGTGCAGTGGCGGCAGAAACAGAAGCAGAAGCGGCAGGAGAGTTGCAACAGTGGCGGCAAGGACGTTCAGCGGCGGCGGCAGCATCTGAGACAGCGGCGACAACGTCGGAGGCAGATGCAACAACGAAGGAGGTTAACAGAGAGGAGAGATGAGAAGGTTAGAGAGAGAGAGAGAGTGGGAAGGTGAGAGGAGAGAGAGAGAGGGACGAAGGGAGAAGTTAGAAAGAGAGAGAGAGAGAGAGAGAGAGAGAGAGAGAGAAAGAGAGAGAAAGACTGAATTCGAAATGAGGGGGGAGGGGTTCGCGATTCCAATTTAGAGCATGGTTACCGTCGAATTTAACAACAGATATTTTCGATGATAACGCGGTGTGGATCACCAAAACGCAACGTTCCATTAAACGTCTCTACTGTTGGATCTATCCAGCTGTAACTCTGACACTATTTGGCGCCAATTTTTTGTGGTTTCCCACTGAAAGTTACTGGCAGATTTACCATCGGAAGAGAGACTATCTGCTAGTAATTATTTGACATGATGAATTCCTCATCAAACCCGTCGTTAGATCTGCCTCTAAGTCCGACGGTAATCGTCATCGCTAAATTTGATAGTAAATCCGACGGTTCTCAGCGTTTTTCTTGTAGTGTTTAATAACATTATTTACAAATTAGTTATCTATAAAGGTTATTAAGTTTAGGTTTAATTACTATGTTGATCTCTATAGTTTCACGAAATTTTTAATTAGGTCCCTGTACTTTTTTTTCCTTTTAATTGAGTCCTTGCACCAATTTTTTTTTTAGTCGAGTTCCTACACTTTTTTTTCCCTTTTATTTGGGTCCCTACACCAACTATTTTTTTTTTAGTTTGGTCCCTATAAAATTAAGTCAATTACTATTAAGAGGGACCTAATTGAAAAAAAATTTAGTGTAGGGACCCAATTAAAAGGAAAAAAAGTATAGGGACCTACTTGAAAATTTCGCGAAACTATAGGGACCAACAGAGTAATTAAACCTTAAGTTTATTTATTTTCTCAATCCTATTTAGTTTGAAGTAAATTTAAAATTTTATTTTTCAAAACACTCTTTATCTCAATGCATAATTCTAATAGATAACAAATTATTTTTTTAATCTTTATTTTTGATTTCATTATTCTTTTAAAACTATTAGTTTTTATTTTGATTTATCATATATCATCTCATCATATCATACGCTATCCTTTTCTCATATCATTTTTATACATATATAACTATTATTGTCTCACCGTCACTATTATGTTGCCTTGTTTTATTCTCTTTCCTTGTTTTTTTCTACTATTCATCACAACCACAATTAGTTACCACCATATCATTATCGCAACTCTCATGTTTATTTATCACTTTGATCCATAACTACCTATTGTGTTAACTTTTAAGTGGTTGAAGATTTGCCAAAAAGAAAAAACTTTTTTTTTTGTTTGATTTAGATATCTATATGTATAACTATTATATAGATACTTATTTTCACACTTGCTTGTTAAGTCATATTTTATTGTTTTAAGGAAAAATTTAAAATATCAAGCATTCAATATTTTTGTTCAAATTATCAAATTTGTCAATAATTTATAAAAAATATCAAATATATTATATTTTCTTAAAAGAATAATATTATATTGATACTATTATTTTTGCTACTATTAACATATATAATTGACCTATAAAAAATTTGACATTGTCGAGTAACTCTCTTACTCTCAATACTATTTGTAATAATTCTTAATCTTTCTCTAGATCTAATATATCAACTTATATTTCTCTAAATAATAAAATTGTTAAGATTTTTGTAAAGTTTTATTTAATTTTAAAACAGAATAGCAACTACTATATTGTTAGTTTTTTTTCTAATATTTTTAGAAAATTAATTTTTATATTTTTAAATTATAAATTTGAGATAAAAAATTAAAAATTTAATAAATAATAAATTATTAATAAATAAGAAGTAAATAAAAAATTTATAAGTTATTTAATTTTTTTTAATGTATAGAATAATTAAATTTAAATTAATTTAGATATACTAATCATTACGTTGTTATTATGTGTAACAATCAAGACAAAAATTAATAAATATATGTAAATTTATTTATTTTCTCAATTTTTTTAATTTGAAGCAGATATAAACATTTAGGTTTAAAACACCCTTCTTTTCGCATAATTTTGATGGCTAAAAATTCTTTATTTCTTTTAATTTTATATTCAACATCTTAAATTATCTTCAGTTTTATTATTCTTTCAGAATTTTTAATTTTTATTTTTATTATTCTTTTTTCTTACCATTCTCTATACACATATCTATCATTGTCTCACCACTATTATTATGTATTGGCTTGTTCTCTCTTCCATTTTCCTTTCTTTTTCTCCTTTCATCTTCTCTTTTTCAGTCGCAATTAATTACTACTATGTATTAGTTCATAATTATTACACTTAAAGGTGAATACTACTTTAATTATCACTTGTATTAGTTTATAATTTATTACACTCCTATAAATATAATGAAAGAGTACATTTAATTTTTTTTATTGAGTTTATTATCTAATGCATAAAAATAGTACTTTTGGTTTAATAAAATTAAAACAAAGCACAAAAATAAGCATAAAAACTAAAAAAAAATAGAGGGCTCTAGAGAAGTATAATGTTGAATTTTATACCATTATGTATGAGAATAGTAGGATTTGTTACGGTATAATTTTTTTATACCACATAACAAAAAACTTGAATTTTGTATCTGCTTTTTATTACTTATTTTACTTATCTATGGTTGTTTAAATTAAACTTTATAGTTATTGAGTCATGTTTTCTTTAAAATTAGTTATCAAATCATTTTTATTTTTTATAAGAGTACGTCCATTGTATCATAATTTTAATAATTAATGTAATGTTTAAAAAATTAAATAAATTATATTTATTTTGAATAATTTAAAAGTGAACTTAAATTTAAAAGTAAACTTAAATTCTTCTATAATAAACTTAAATTCTTTTATAATAAGTAGTTTTTGAATTATTTAATTTATAAAAAAGTCACATCTTTTATTTATTCTAGAAGTTAACAACTAAAACTAATATTAATACTTTTTGAGAATTAAAATAAAATACAAAAATAAACTTTGAATAAAAATACAAAATTTTGAATTTCAAAATATAAAAAGGTATAAAATAAAAAATTACTTAAATATAATTTTTATAAGAGTACTCCATGAAATGTTTTTTATAAGGAAAAAAATTTGTTAAATTACATGCCCAATACTCTTTATTAAGGTTAGGGAAAATACTAGTTATTCTTTAACTTTCAGTCTTTAATTAGCCTTTTAATTTAAATAATATTATTTAATTAAATTTTAATTAAAACACATTCTTTGTAGATAAACATGTTGGTAATAAAAATTAATTTAAATTTTAAATACTAGAATTATTCTAACTTTCTACTCACTTCATAAAGTAGTTACTTTATCATTTCTTCATTCTCTCTCTATGTTCATCTCTTTCTCTCGTATGTTCTTTTCTTTCTCTTTCTCTCGGTCTTCACAAAAAACACACACTCTCTTGTATGTTTTTTTCTTTCTCTCTCACGTTCTTTACAAAAAATTCTATAGAAGAGTGCTACTCCTCTACAGGTAAATTTTCTACTTCATACTTATTATTATTATTATTATTATTATTATTATTATTATTATTATTATTATTATTATTTTCAAGTTTATAAATTAAGTTCTAAATTTGAAAAAATTTCGTAATATCTATCTAATATCATTCGATTGATTGATTATTGATTATTTGTTAGTTATATTTTTTTATTTTTAATATTTTCACATTTTGAAGTACGAAAATAAAAGTATATGCGAATTACTTAATCACTTAATCTTCTAAATATTTAGTTTGCGAATTTGGATTGAGCAATTCACAATAAAAAATAATAATGACTATGTAAAAGGAAAAAAATTGTTGCGGAAATAAAAATTCACTTTTGTTTTCCATAATTGCCTCCATGTATATTGTGAAGATTTTATTTATGCAGTGCCTGTTGGTGTTAGAGATTTTGATGTTGATGGTTTAAGATTAATACCACAATGTCTATAGTTTTCAACAATTTTTTTTATTATTAGTTAGACTTTTTCATTACTTATTTAAACATTAACGCTTTTGAAATTACTAAAATGTATGTTCGTAATTTTTTTTCAATTGTAACATAAAAAATTATTAAGTTATATAGAAAATATTTTTAAAACTCATCCAAAATCATAAATCTAAAATTTAAATTTAAAAATTAAAAATAAAATTAATATTTTTATATCTTATTCGATAAAAACTTATCTAATATTTCTTTTTTTTAATAGTTAGATTTTTTTGTACTTATTTGAATATTAATGCTTTTAAAATTATTAAAATGTATATTCGTAAAAATTGGTTTTTGTTTTCAATTGTAACACATCTAAAATTATTAAGTAATACACAAAATATTTCTAAAACACATCCAAAATCATAAATAAAAAATTTAAATTTAAACATTAAATATAAAATTAATTTTTTTTACATCTTGTTCGATAAAAACTCATCTGATATTTCTTATTTTTTTTATTATTAGTTAGATTTTATCATTACTTATTTAAACATTAACGCTTTTAAAATTATTAAAATGTATGTTTGTAAAAATTGGTTTTTTTTTTCAATTATTACATATCTAAAATTATTGACTTATATACAAAATAGGTTTAAAACACATCTAAAATCATAAATCTAAAATTTAAACATTAAAAGTAAAATTAATTTTTTTTATATATTATTCGATAAAAATGCATCTAATATTTCTTATTTTTTTTATTACTAGTTGAATTTTTTCATTAAGTATTTGAACATACGTTTTTAAAATTATTAAAAATGAATAATAAAGTTAAGTTTTTTAGATCTTATTCAATAAAAATATATCTAACATATTTGATCTTAGTATTAGTTAGAACTTTTATTACTTATTTGAGCATTAGTATTTATTCATTTTAATGTCTTTATTAATTTATTGCTTAGTATTTTAGCTAATGTTCAAAGTGAATTTATTATAATGACCATAATTTTACGTATAATTGTAGACATTCAACATAGCATTTGTGCTAGACTTAAACACGCAGCCGTTGTTAGAAGAAATTGACTTATTTGATGCGCATATTGATATGCAGAATATAAATATTGTAATAGTTCAAGCGATTCTACTATAGAAACTGAGTGTACAAACGACTGAGGTAATTGACATTTTTTATAATTTAAGATGTATTCTTCTAATATTTTTGACCGACTTACTCTTTCCTACATGCTAATTATAGGTTATATTTTAATATATTCGTGTGAACACATCCAAATATCCTTACGATGGCACTATAAATATATATATATGTATGTGTTTATTATTTTGTTACAATCTTTGTCATTATGTTTTGTTTTTGTAGGTCATTCATCCCACCATTTCCGATGAGGAGATTCCAAAAGTGGAAATACTGTTTGAAACCCTCGAAGAAGCACGCCAATTTTATTACAACTATGCTAATAAAGTGGGATTCGAGTCTCATATAAGGAACACTAACTTGGACAAGTAAGGAAGGACACTCATTAACCAATTCATACAATGCAATAGAGATGGGTACCGAACAAATAAGAATCTGGCAATCCAAAGGTCAAACACAGTCTCACCTGTACACTGTAAAGCTCGCATCTATGTGAAGCTTGACACAAAGCTTGGACAATGGAGACTTTCCAAGGAAGAATTAGCCCACACGCACCGGTGTGATCCAATTTGTCATGGATGTTAAAGAAAAACAGGAAACTCTCCATGCACGTTAAGGATGTCATTGAGCGAACGACCAGGCTGGTATACGACTTTCGAAAACTTTTTAGGCATTTGCTAATGAAGTTGGTGGTTGATCTAATTTGAATTTTGTAGAGAAGGATGCTATAAATTATTTATTTGTTAAACTCCGAATCCATGGAGATGATATTGATACACAAGAGATCATGGACTATTTTACGAGGATGAAAGAGGAGAACCCAAATTTTTTTATGAGATTTGTGTCTACAGTGACAATAGTCTCAAGCATGTATTTTAGGCGGATGCTCGATCACGAGCTGCTTACGAGTATTTTGGTAACATGATGTCATTTGACACCACATACAAGCTCCACAAGTAACTTCTTTTTCTTAGTTTATTTTTTTATGGATTTATTAATTTACAACCTAATTGATTGCCCAATTTGTTATAGGTTTGAGATGTTAGTTACAGCATTTGTGGGTGTCAATCACCACGAAAGGTCAATTCTTCTCAGGTGTGCTCTATTGGGCAATGAAGAGACTGAATCTTTTAAATGGCTCATGCAAACATTTGTGAAATTTATGGAAAAATGCCATATGGCATCTTAACTGACCAATACGGGACCATGTCAAAAGTCATTCAGAATGTCATGCCAAAAACTAGACATAGATTGTGCATCTGGCATATCATGAAGAAGATACCACAAAAACTTGGACGGTTGAGCTGTTTTAAAGAAATTAATGCTACAATGAGTCGGATTGTTTGGGAGTCTCGTTCGCAAGAATCATTTGAAAGTTCATGGTATAACTTCATTGAAGAGTGCATCCTTCATGACAACAACTGGCTCAATGGTATCAATACACATCCAAAACTTGATTGTTCTGTTTATTAGTCATTTTAAGTGTTGACTAGATTTTGTAAAAAAAAAATGAACTTATGTTAAATATCCTTTCATGCATGTTTACTGTCACATCATAAGTGAGTATTCTAACGGCAAATATGTCTATCAAAATGCAGATATCTATCATGTTCACAATAGATGGGTTCTTGTTTTTCTAGAGCACAAATTTTGGGTTGGTATGAGGAGTACACAACGGAGTGAGAGCATGTATGAAGAAAGTACCTAACGTGTAGGAGCAGCTTGATTCAATTTGTGCACCAGTATAACAATTATCTTGCAGATAAAGAACAGAAGGAGTTGGAATGCGATGCAGCAGACAACAGGGGTTTGATCCCATGTGTATCGGACTCTCCTATTAAGAAGCAGTTCCAATATGAGTACACCAACTGTATATTTTGCGATGTTCAAACCAAATTTATCAAAAAGGGCAATTGCAACCTGTCTCCAAGGGTGGTGAAGGACAATCAATACTTCTATAAAGTGATTGAACAAAAGATAGTAAATGGGATGTTTGTTTATAGCGAGTACGAAGTTGTGTTTTGTCCTATTTCGCACCAGGTTAGGTGTAAGTGCTTCATGTTTGAGTCATATGGTATCTTGTGTTGCCACGCCCTATCGATTTTATCCCATTGTAGGGTTGACAAGTGAACTCGTCCTATATACTATCTCGATGGAGCAAGAATGTTTATTGCAAGCACACACACATTAAGTAGTCACAACTTACGGTGCTCTAATGAAAGAATGAATATATTTAGGAGACTGTATGTTGACTTTTACAATGTAGCCCAAGATTTTGTGCATGACAAGGAGGAGGCTGATATATTGCGTTCTGCTTTTGCGAGTGCTAAAGTAGCACTTAGCAAATATCGGGCAAAATATTCAGAAAGTGTAGGTACGAGTGAGTGTCCTAATGGATTAAATGCTCTACGGACCCTCCTCATGTGGTATCTAGGGGGTGTCCAAGCTTCAAGGGATTCGGGGCGAATATGGACTGAAAATTTAAGAAAGCTACTAAGAAACATCGAGCTAGTAGTAAACATCCAAAGGTTAGTTATGATGGCCATGGTTTACACAATTATCTTGCTCTATTTATATTTTTCATGTGTTTAGCCTGTTGAATTTAAGATATTTTCATATGTACAGGAAGTTGCAGCTGTTGAAGGAAACAAACATTTAAACAATGCCACTGAGAAACGTATTACTACTAGCAAACACCCTAAGGTTTATTTTAGTGTTTATTGCTGGAGAGGTTGTTATAAGTTTTGTGTTCTACAATTTAAATATCGTTCATGTATGGATGAAGGATTCTGTTCCTATGGAAGAAGACTATCTCACCAACAGCACCTTTTCTTGTATTCCTAAACATTTTCATCATGCCACAAATACGTACACGAATTCTCTAAGCTCGGTTGGATTTACAACATTGCTAAATTCATTCCAAAACTCTTCTATTCATGTAAGATTTTTGCCTCGAAGAACTTTTTATTTATATTAAGTTGTATTCATTCATTCTTTATTGACATTAGTCTGTTGTATTTATTTATAGGCGCATTCTTATAGGAATAATGACTAAAGGATAACACATGCAGTAGTAGCTCCGACATTTACATAATCCAAATCCCAGTTTCATACTAGGGTGCATCCTAATGTTATTTTTTATTTGTTGACAATTTCAGTTGTATTTCTGAATTTTGAATGTATTCTATTTCATTTTTGTAGACCTAAAATATTATTTTTGATGTGTTGTAAAAGCATAGAGTATGTTACTTATTTTTTAAATAGTAATTTGTTTAATTAACATATAGGACCTAACTTTTGTTATATTATTGAGTAGTTGTAAAGGTTAGGTTTATTGGTTCAAATGACTTGGCCATTGTATTTTTCTGATCAAATTGTGTATTAACGGTCAATGTTAGGTATATATATGTATACCTTGAATTTTATAACAAGGAAATATCACAAGGTTGAACATTCAATAATATATGCTTATTCATCGGATAATTAATTACTACGTTACAAACTACTCATAAGACTAGTTATATATTACTAAAGTAAGATAATGAAAATATATCCAAAAATCTAAATGAGTTTTAGATGTGTGCATAAACCAATTTAAAAGATCTGATATTGTTTTGGATGTGTTGTAAGTCAATTTAGTTGGCGTTTGGAAAAAATTTTACCTGCTATAACCAAGTGTAATTTATGCAAAATGAATGAACAATTAACAAAAAGATAAACATAGCAAAATAAAAAAAAGGCTAATTGAGTCTCCTAACAACATGAAAAATAAGGAGATGATATCCTAGATTAAAGAGCAAAATATGTCCATTTTAATAGCTAATTATATTTAAACAGTGTTATGTTTTCCTATTTCTTCTATTGGCCCTTCTGCATGCTGCCTCTTCTGCTCTTCTTATTAGCTCAGTAGTATTTGGCGTAGTCCAAGGATCTCTCAACTCTTTTCTTTTATTTCTTTAAGACGCTCGACGTAAAGAGGCATGGGCAACAGCCTCCATGGTATTCAGATAACATTTCCCAGATCAAGCATGATGTCTAGTAGGTACTTTCTTCTCATTTTAGCCATGTCTTTCTGCATGCATTAATTTCCAATGTCACCAAACAACATCAAAAAAAATGTTAGAAATATTGTTCTAATTGGATGTATGACCTATCGTTGTCCAAACTAGCACGACATAATCATCCATGTCAAGAGTTTCTAGATCTCGAGTCCATGAATAATGATAAAAACTCCGCAGTCATAACTATCAATCAAGAGAAAAGCAAATATGCTTCAATATAATTTCATGTTACTAGCCAATATAATAATACATCACATTGAAATGTATGTGTTTGGTTGAATCGGAACCTCCAAGTAAAGGGGATTTCCTATGCTCTCGTCCTAGATTTTGTACCATAAAAAAGTGAGGTGGGCCAACTCATCAATAAGCTTGGCCTGTATATAAGAGGACACACCAAAATTATTCAGACGCAATTGGTAATTGGTCTCAATTAGACATGCCTGAAATTTGTATTAACCGTGTTTATACTTACCGCATATTCATCCACTTTCATCTTATGATCACTAAGAGGTGGTCTAAATAGGGAGTTAAGAGCAAAGAATGTCAAACTTTTTGGATGAAAAGCATACAACCACCAGTAATTATCCAGGTAGATGGGTACAAAGAACTGCATTATGGTTAGGTCATATTTTTCAATACTCTTACAAAGATATAAAGGGATGCACAAAAAAACTTTATACTTGTTGGATGTAATATTTTTGAACATATATCGTATGTCTCTTGGCCGCCTTTACCTTGTTGAACAAACGGATCTCATTCCCCAGCATTGTGCTAATCTCACATACTCTGAGTTGTGTTTGTCCTCGAATTTTTCAACATTCATCGGTGTCATAACCCGTCCCTATACACATTTAGTCCAAATTAGTTTATTACTAAGTGTATCGGCGTAAACACAAGTAAAAAATTAAATTAATAGGTGTTCATCCTACCAATATAATTGGGTTAACACAGTAGAATTCTTCTTAAAATCCTCTTGGCTGGGAGCTCATTAAAGATGGCACACATGCACTATATCACCTGTACATGCATAAAAGCATAAAGGGAAAAAAAAGATAACAAAAGTAGGTTAGAATCCTATGTACATAACTATTCTTTGTTAGATTTTTTACCCGACCGTCGACCCATTCCCTCCTTTTTAATGTCTTCAGATCTCTTCGTGTTAGGTTCAACATATAGTGTGTGAGGTACCACATGATAACTTCATCCAACGAATTGTTGTCATCTATTACCCATCTGTATACCTTCTCTTTTGCATCATCATCAAAATTGGGTGGGATTGTAACTGGAGCAGGCATTGGTGGAGTGTTATTGACAGATGTGGATTTCGAGGAAGTCTATTGCACTCTTCAGCATCATCTTAGGGTATTCCATGATCAACCTCGCCGCTTCCCATATTATTCACACTTTCACGGGTTTCGGAATACACAATTATATCTAAACACTTTGGTGTCCTATGTAACACCCTAACTTTTAGTACCTCATGATCGTACTAAAAGTCCGGGTGTCACCTACCTCTACTCCTTTAATTTCATACTATATCTATTTAATATTGAGCCTTTGTGAATACGATCCAAAACCTTTAATTAAGAAAATGAAGATTCTTTATTTTAAACCACTTAACCATAAAGGCATATATATGTGTGTGTGTTTATTCACATAGCATTAAATACATAGATTTATTTCAAGATTCTCAAAACAAATCCTACCCTTCTAAAAAAACAATAAAAGATGAGGGAAAAATAAATTCTAACAACTCAACTCGTAAACATAATCTTCTATGCTCATGTAGCTCTGCACTAAAACTTCGCACCTGTAACTGAAAGGGGGTGGAAATAGGGAGTAAGAACTGGAGAGTTCTTAGTAGGGTCGGGGTGTATAATTATATTCATTTTATTTTATTCCTTAGTCAACAGCAACCCACCACAGAAAACAGACAAACTTCAACAAAGCATGCCAAGTAATTCACATAGATGTAAATTAACAAAAAAAAACACACAAACACATTCATAAAATTTCACAACATAGAGATATACGCAAACAAGTATGAAGCATGTCTAGTTCTATACAGGCCATGAGCTCATGTGTCGGTTTATTGTCCAATTTCCGACACTGGTCCTGAGATAAATGTTTCATATCGCCGTCCCTATCTCTAGTCCTATACAGGCCATGAGCTCATAGGGTTGGGGTGTATACTTATATTCATTTTATTTTATTCCTTAGTCAACAGCAACCCACCACAGAACACAGACAAACTTCAACAAAGCATGCCAAGTAATTCACATAGATGTAAATTAACAAAAAAAAAAAAACACACAAACACATTCATAAAATTTCACAACATAGAGATATACGCAAACAAGTATGAAGCATGTCTAGTCCTATACAGGCCATGAGCTCATGTGTCGGTTTGTTGTCCAATTTCCGACACTGGTCCTGAGATAAATGTTTCGTATCGCCGTCCCTATCTCAGCCAACGTCCCCTCCATGAGCGTTACGCCTCGCCGTCCTCATGGGGGAACCTTCCTTTCGGTCTCCAGTGAACATTATGCATCTTCATCCCCACTGAACATTATGTATCAAGTGAGCATTACGCATCACCATCTTCACTAGACACATGGCACTAAGGCCCAAACAGCACTCAATTTCTTTTCAATCTTTGCTCTCTACTTTACTGCGGTAGAGATCCCTTTAATTAATACCTTCTTTTCTATTTGCTCTACTGTGGCAGACGTTCATTATAAACTTTTCAGTCACTGCTCTCTGCTCTTCTGTGACAGAAGTCCTTTTACTTAATACATCATTCTCTTTTTCTTCTTTTTCCTTTCTTTTCTTTCTCATCTTTCTCTTTTATTTTCTTACTTCTTTTCTTTCTCTCTTCTTTTCTTCAATCTTTTAATTATTTTTATCATAATTCAACTTCACACTCTTCTCTTGTCTTTCCCTAATGTCTTATGAAAAAGAATCATAAAATTCTTAAATTAACTATGTCCTCCAAAGCTTTTAAGAGTTCTTCTATTTGCTCTTCTCTAACTTAAATATTCTTAATAAAATGATAACAATAATAATATAAGATAATTTAAATGGTAAATAAATAATATATATAGCTTTTCTTAAAACTTAGTTTATAAAATCTTATTTTTAAATTTTTATTAATTACTTTCTAAATCACGAACTTTTTAATATTCTATTTTTAACCTTAATATTTTATAAAATTATATTTAAATTCTCACTTATTTTTATATTTATAAAAAAAACCCTGAACTTTTATAAAATACCTATTTTACCCTTAAATTTTACTTATTACCAAAAATACCCAAAAACTTATATAATTATAAATTTAACTTGATCTTTTATAAAATTACATTTTTCACTCTAAAAAAAAATAAAAGATCTTGGCTATTCTCTTTACCCTAAAAAAAACTAAACCTTCCCTTTGTTTCTCATAAAAATTTCACTTGATATATAACTCCGTTTTCAAGTTTTTTCGGTTATCAATTTTTTTGTAATTTTTAGTATAATCTCTCGGCCATTAAATCTCGCCAAATTTATCCAATTATGCACACAATAACAGCCTCAAAATCACCAAAACACTTCAACTGGCTGTTCATACATAGCCGACCCAAAATCTCAAGCAAACAACAATAATTCAACAATAATTCAAAACTTAATCAACCTCAAACAATAATCAATCAAACCAACACTCACTTATCAAATTCACATTTAATTATTATAAAATTACCAAAACCCTACCTCTGTATGAAATCAAAAGAACGAAAACTCTGGAGAAGTTTTTTGATCGAGTTGCTGAAGAAGAAAATGTCAGAAATCGTCTGTGCCTCGTAGAACTCCAATTGGCCGAACTCAAGGGGAAGGGGAGCTACGTCACCGTCAACTTCTACTGAACAAAAGTGACACCAACGTGTAGTGGAGGAGGATATGAATACTTTTATCAGATTAGATTTTTTATTGGAGTTATGGAGCTCAAGAAATCGAACGCCGAAAGTTCGATATTCATGAAGAACACATTCACTTTCTCTCTTGGCCTTCTTTCTTTCTTTTTCCCAAATATTTGGCTGAATGAAGTGAATGATAATTAATTGGTGGCAATGATGATTATGTGTCAAAGAGGGGTATGTGTCGCGTATTAGGGCTGCTGAGTCAGCGATTCAAATTATAAATATCTTAAACAGATAATTGTGAAAGCTGGATATAGTAAAACACAAGTAATAATATATACGAGTTACTAATATAAATGACATCAGTAACATAATGATAAAAGATATACGATGAAGCATTAACAAATCTAAGTTCATCGGAGAGTACCGATATTTACTCATATCGACGGATATTGAGCTCGATAATAATATTATTAAATAAACTCTATTTTTAAATTAAAAATATCAATTACTTACATTAAAATATACATATAATTTTCATTACTTATAAATTACTAGAATTATAGTTTTAATTATGTAAAATATTTCATCATATATATATATAAGAATATGAATCTGAATGAATTCAAATAGTTATAAAATTAATTTAATTACTTATAATAAAATAATTTCTAAAATAAGGAACTCCAATTTATGAAATAAATTATAACTTATTTATATTTATATTTTAAAAAATGTGGGTCGTTACATCCTGCATGGCTGCACATCCCAAATAAAAAATGAACAGTCAATCCAAAGAAATCCACATTGCAACATCTTCAATACTAGTGTATATATTGTATACCTAAATTGAAACAACAATAATTAGTACATGTACTTACCTTACACCCGATGCATTGACAACATGGTGCTCTTCATTACTCACGGAACTAGGTGCTCCATAATTAGCAACAACTTCTTCTTAGAGCTCATGACTACACACACTAAGTATTTTATCTCAATATAATATAACAGAAACGGACTTACTTAAACACATCTAAAATTACAAAATGGCACACAAGTAATTGCTGAAATACATCCAAATCGATACAAATAACATTTATTCATTGCAATACTAGTATACATATCGTATTGGTAAATTATAACAACAATAATTAGTAAATGTACTTACTTTTCAATACTAGCATTGACAACATGGTGTTCTTCATTGCTCACGGGACACTAGGTGCTCCACAATCAGTAACAACTTCTTCTTGAAGCTCATGACTACACACACTAAGTCTTGTAGCTTAATATAATATAACAGAAATGGACTTACTTAAACACATCTAAAATTACATAATGGTACATAAGTAATTGCTAAAACACATCCAAAATAATACAAATAAAATTTATTCATTCCAATACTAGTGTACGTATCGCATAGGTAAATTGTAATATCAATAATTAGTAAATGCACTTACTTTTCAATACTAGCATCGACATCTTCTTCTTCGAGCTCATGACTACACACACTAAGTCATTCAACAAAATATAATACAATGAATAATTGTTCTTATACAAATCTAGCCACAAAAGAAAGGAATATAAAAATAATTGTTCTTATACAAATCTAGCCACAATAAAATATCATTCAAACTTGCCTGTCTTAACTATTTTTGGTGCCATTTAACACTCGATCTCGAGACAAGAGAACATTCATTTTTCTGAGGATGTTGAGTCTGGGTTTTCTCAATGACACCGTTCTTTATCGCTAGTGTCAGTCTAGGTCAAAATTTTTTCTTCATTTGACTCGGCAATGATTTTTTTTGGCCTTTTCCTTGTTCGCTCCTTAGTCCGATGTCTAACTTGTGCACTGGTGCACGAAATCACAATCACACTTTTGCAATTCCGCACAACTAACCAGCAAGTGCACTGGGTCATCCAAGTAATACCTTACGTGAGTAAGGGTCGATCCCATGGAGATTGTCGGCTTGAAGCAAGCTATGGTTATCTTGTAACTCTTAATCAGGATAGCAACAATAATTCTCAGTTTTAATTAGAATAAGTGAAAGAGCATGGATTAAATGATACTTGTTATGCAGTGATGGAGGACAGGTTGAGGTTTTGGAGATGCTCTGTCTTCTGAATTTCTGCTTTCCTACTGTCTTCTTCTTCACGCACGCAAGTCTCCTTCCATGGCAAGTTGTATGTTGGTGGATCACCGTTGTCAATGGCTACTAGCCGTCCTCTCAGTGAAAAGGGTCCATGTACATGGCTAATCATTTGTCGGTTCTCACTAATGTTGGAATAGGATCCATTGATCCTTTTGCACACTGTCACTGCGCCCAGCATTCATGAGTTTAAAGCTCGTCATAGTCATCCCTTTCCGGATCCTACATAGAATACCACAGACAAGGTTTAGACTTTCCGGATCTCAGGAATGCTGCCAATTGATTCTAGCTTAACCACGAAGACTCTGATCTCACGGATTTGAATGCTCTATTGTCAGGAGAGGCAGTCAAACTCGTGAACCAGGTACCCAAGAGATATACATTTAATCTAAGGTAGAACAGAAGTGGTTGTCAGGCACGTGTTCATAGGTTGAGAATGGTGATGAGTGTCACAGATCATCACATTCATCATGTTGAAGTACGAATGAATATCTTAGAATAGAAACAAGCATGATTGAATGAGAAATAGTAGTAATTGCATTAATCCATCGAAACACAGCAGAGCTCCTCACCCCTAACCATGGAGTTTAGAGACTCATGCCGTAGAAGATACAAAATTTAGATGTAAAAATGTCATAAGGTCGTGCATAGTAAGTCTTTAAAAGTAGTTTTTATACTAAACTAGTGACCTAGGTTTACAGAAAATGAGTAAACTAAGATAGATAGTGCAGAAATCCATATTCGGGGCCCACTTGGTGTGTGTTTGGGCTGAGCATTGAAGCTTTCACGTGTATAGGCTGCTCCTGGTGTTTAACTCTAGCTTTTGTGCCAGTTTGGGCGTTTAACTCCAACTTTTATGCCAGTTCTGGCGGTTAATGCCAGAATAAGGTAGAGACTTGGCGTTAAACGCCAGTTTGCATGATCCCAACTCAGGCAAAGTATGGACTATTATATATTGCTAGAAAGCGCAGGATGTCTACTTTCCAACACAATTGAGAGCGTGCCAATTGGGTTTCTGTAGCTCCAGAAAATCCATTTCGAGTGCAGGGAGGTCAGAATCCAACAGCATCTACAGTCCTTTTTCAGCCTCTAAATCAGATTTTTGCTCAAGTCCCTCAATTTCAGCCAGAAAATACCTGAAATCACAGAAAAACACACAAACTCATAGTAAAATACAGAAATGTAAATTTTGCTTAAAAACTAATAAAAATATACTAAAAAGTGACTAGATCCTACTAAAAACTACCTAAAAAATAATGCCAAAAAGCGTATAAATTATCCGCTCATCACAACACCAAAATTAAATTGTTGCTTGTCCTCAAGCAACTAAAAATCAATTAGGATAAAAAGAAGAGAATATACTATAAATTCCAAAATATCAATGAAATTTAGTTCCAATTAGATGAGCGGGACTAGTAGCTTTTTGCTTCTGAACTGTTTTGGCATCTCACTTTATCCTTTGAAGCTCAGAATGATTGGCATCTATAGGAACTCAAAATTTAGATATTATTATTGATTCTCCTATTTCAGTATGTTGATTCTTGAACACAGTTACTTTATGAGTCTTGGTCGTGACCCTAAACATTTTGTTTTCCAATATTACCACCAGATACATAAATGCCACAGACACATAACTGGGTGAATTTTTTCAGATTGTGACTCAGCTTTGCTAGACTTCCCAATTAGAGGTGTCCAGAGCTCTTAAGCACACTCTTTTTGCTTTGGACCATGACTTTAACCACTCAGTCTCAAGATCTTCACTTGACACCTTCACACCACAAGCACATGGTTAGGGACAGCTTGGTTTAGCCGCTTAGGCCAGGATTTTATTCCTTTAGGCCCTCCTATCCATTAATGCTCAAAGCCTTGGATCCTTTTTATTTTACCCTTGCCTTTTAGTTTAAAGGGCTATTGGCTTTTTCTGCTTGCTTTTTTCTTCTTTTTTTTCGCCATATTTATTTTTTTTCTGCAAGCATTTCACTACTTTTTCTTGCTTCAAGAATCAATTTTATGATTTTTCAGATTATCAATAATATTTCTCCTTTTTCGTCATTCTTTCAAGGGCCAACAATTTTAACATTCATAAACAACAAATTCAAAAATATGCATTGTTCAAGCATTCATTCAGAAAACAAAAAGTGTTGCCACCACATCAAAATAATTAAACTATTTTTAAGATATAATTCGAAACCATGTACTTCTTATTCTTTTGTAATTAACAACATTTTTCATTTTAGAAAGGTGATGGATTCATAGGACATTCATAGCTTTAAGGCATAAACTCTAAATTTTATTAATCATGAAATAAAAATAAGACTTAAAATAAACATAAAAGCAGACCAATAATAATAGAAGACAGAAAATTAAAAACATAAAAATAAATGACTCTTAAAATATATCTCTACTAACAAAAGTTATCACAGAGTTAAGATTAGGACTCAACAACCTTTATTTTGGGAGATTGATGTTCCTTCAATTTGTGGGGTGTCTGGCCCTTCAAGAGACAGCTTCTGGCGCTTCAGCTCATATAGCTCACGCCCTTGCTTCACTTGTTCCTTCAGTAGTTTGCAGAGCATGCTATTTTGAATTTGCTGTTCTTCTTTCAGTTGATCCATAGCTTCTTGCAGCTTGGTGACAGATGTTTCTAGGCGAGTCCAGTAGTCAATCTGAGGGATCTCTGGGAGGAACTCCTGTGCCCTCCTTTTGATGGAGTTATCTTGCACTTGTTGTCCTTCCATTGACTTTTTGGTGATTGGGTGCTCGACTGAGATATACTTATCTACTCCCATCTTTACCCCAGCATCTTTACATAGCAGAGAGATTAGGCTTGGGTAAGCCAATTTGGCGTCAGTGGAGTTCTTGTTTGCAATTGTGTAAAGCTCACAAGAAATCAGATGATGAATCTCCACTTCGTTTCCCAGCATAATGTAGTGGATCATCACTGCTCTTTTGACAGTGACTTCAGAGCGGTTGTTGGTGGGCAGTATAGAACGCCCAATGAAGTGCAGCCAGCCCCTAGCAATTAGTTTGAGATCTCCTCTCTTGAGTTGATTTGGGACACCCTTTGTGTTGGTTATCCACTTGGTTCCAGGGATACATATGTCCTCTAGAACTTGGTCCAAGCGCTTATCTAATCTCACCATTCTCCTATTAAAGGATTCTAGATCATCTTGTAGTTGAGGCAGCTTGAAGAGCTCTCTTATTTTGTCTAGGTTGAAGTAAATAATCTTCCCTCTGACCATGGTTCGAAAGGTATAGAAGGCGGTTCCAGTCATTCTCTACTTATCTGTTTGCCACAGATTTGAGTAGAATTCCTGAACCATGTTTCTACCTACCTTTGTCTCAGGGTTAGCTAGAATTTCCCAGCCCCTGTTTCGAATCTGCTCTTGGATCTCCAGATATTCGTCTTCTTTCAAATCGAATTTAACTTCCGGGATCACTGATCTTAGACCCATTATTTTGTGGTAATGGTCTGCATGTTCTTTGGTTAAGAACCTCTCCTGATTCCAAAGTGGTTTTGGAGTGTTCTCTTTCTTCCCTCTTGAAGTGGTTTGTTTTCCCTTAGGAGCCATGATCTTAGTGAATCTTAGCTTAGTGATCATGAAAAACACACCAAACTTAGAGGTTTGCTTGTCCTCAAGCAAAAGAAAGGAAAGGAGAGGAATATAAGGAGAGTCAAATTCGAGTTATGGAAGAGAGGGGGAGGCCGAATGTGAATTTATAAGGGAGGGGGTGGGTTCGAAAATTTTTGAAAAAGATATGATAGAAGATACGATTTGTAAAAGATAAATATGATATGAAAAAGATGAAATTTTAAAATTGAAAAGATATGAGAGATTTGAAAAAGATAAATCTGAATTTGAAAAGATAGTATGATGAGTTGAAAAAGATTTGACAAGAAATTAAAAAGATAGATGAGTTTTGAAAAAGATTTGAAAAGAAATTGAAGAAGATTTGAGAAAGATTTTTAGGATTAAAGAAGAATTTATTTTTTATTTGTTTTGTTTTTTTGAAATTGAAATTGAAAGATGATAATTTGTAACATGTTTATGCAAGAAATTTTTGATGTAACCATGAAAATTTGAAAAAAATTTGAGTTGGAAACAAAACTTCCTCCCTTCCACATTCTTGGCGTTAAACGCCCAGAATGACATCCATTCTGGCGTTTAACGCCCATTTGTTGCTTCTTTTGGGTGTTTAACGCCCAGCCAGGTACCCTGGCTGGCGTTAAATGCTAGAAAGCCTTTATCACTGGGCGTTTTTCTAAACGCCCAGGATGCTGCAATTCTGGCGTTTAACGCGCACAATACCCCTTATTGGCATTTTTGTGCCAGTGAGCTCATTTTCTCTGCTTTATGCTCTGAATTCTTCTGTAACTCTGTGAACTCCTGCAATTGATAATTAACCTTGAAGATAATTTATATCAAACTCCTATAATTATTATTTGAATAACAAATAGACTTTGCTAATGGCTGGGTTGCCTCCCAGCAAGCGCTTCTTTATTGTCTTTAGCTAGACCTTACTGAGCTTTAATCTAGTCTCAGCTTTGAGCATTCTTGCTCAACATTGCCTTCAAGATAATGCTTGACTCTCTGTCCATTAACAATGAATCTCTTATTAGAATCAATATCTTGAAGCTCTACATAGCCATATGGTGACGCACTTGTAATCACTTATGGTCCCTTCTACCGGGATTTCAGTTTCCTGGGAAACAGTCTGAGCCTAAAGTTGAACAGCAGAACCTTCTGTCCTGGCTCAAAGACTCTGGATGACAGTTTCTTGTCATGCCACATTTTTGCTTTTTCCTTGTAAATTTTTGCATTTTCAAAAGCATTGAGTCTGAATTCCTCTAGCTCATTCAACTGGAGCAATCTTTTCTCTCCAGCTAACTTAGCATCAAGATTTAGGAATCTGGTTACCCAGTAGGCCTTGTGTTCCAGTTCCACTGGAAAATGGCACACTTTCTCATACACAAGTTGGTATAGAGAGGCCTCTATGGGAGTCTTGAATGCTGTTCTGTATGCCCATAGAGCATCATCCAGACTTCTTGCCCAATCCCTTCTGCGGTTACTCACAGTCCTTTCCAAGATTCTTTTAAGTTCTCTATTTGAGACTTCAGCCTGCCCATTTGTTTGGGAATGATACGGAGTTGCCATTTTGTGGTTAATTCCATATCGGACCAAAGCGGAGTCAAGTTGTTTATTACAGAAATGAGTGCCCCATCACTGATCAGTATCCTAGGGACACCGAACCTGCTGAAGATATGCTTCTGGAGGAACTTCATCACTATTTTAGTATCATTGGTGGGTGTTGCAATTGCCTCCACCCACTTAAATACATAGTTTACTGTCACCAGGACATAAATGTTTGAGTATGATGGTGGGAAAGGCCCCATGAAGTCAATACCCCATACATCAAACAACTCAATCTCTAAGATTCCTTGTTGAGGCATGGCATAATCGTGAGGCAGATTGCCAGCTCTTTGGTAACTGTCACAGTTACGTACAAACTCTTGGGAGTCTCTGTAAATGGTGGGCCAATAGAAGCCACATTGGAGGACTCTTGTGGACGTTCGCTCACTTCCAAAATGGCCTCCATATTATGATCCATGGCAATGGCATAAGATCTTCTGTGCCTCTTCCTTGGGCACACATCTGCGGATTATTCCGTCTGCACATCTCTTAAAGAGATATGGTTCATCCCATAAGTAGTACTTTGCATCAGAAATCAATTTCTTTATTTGCTGTCTGCTGTACTATTTGGGTATGAATCTTACAGCCTTATAGTTTGCAATGTCTGCAAACCATGGTGTTTCCTGAATGACAAATAGTTGCTCATCCAGAAAAGTTTCAGAGATATCAATAGAGGGGGAGGACGCCCCTTCTACTGGTTCTATCCGGGACAGATGATCAGCCACTTGGTTCTCTGTCCCTTTTCTGTCTCTTATTTCTATATCAAACTCTTACAGAAGCAACACCCATCTTATGAGCCTGGGTTTTAAATTCTGCTTTGTAAGTAGATATTTAAGAGCAGCATGGTCAGTGTACACAATCACTTTTGATCCTACTAAGTATGATCTAAACTTGTCAATGGCATAAACCACTGCAAGCAGCTCTTTTTCTGTGGTTGTATAATTTTTCTGTGCATCATTTAAAATACGGCTAGCATAATAAATGACATGCAGAAGCTTGTTATGCCTCTGTCCCAATACTACACCAATGGCATGGTCACTAGCATCACACATTAGTTCGAATGGTAATGTCCAGTCTGGTACAGAAATAACTGGTGTTGTGACCAGCTTAGCTTTCAGAGTTTCAAACGCCTACAGACACTCTGTGTCAAACACAAATGGCGTGTCAGCAGCTAGTAGATTGCTCAGAGGTTTTGCAATTTTTGAAAAATCTCTTATAAACCTCCTATAGAATCCTGCATGCCCCAGAAAGCTTCTGATTGCCTTAACATTGGCAGGTGGTGGTAATTTTTCAATTACCTCTACTTTAGCTTGATCCACCTCTATTCCCTTGTTTGAAATTTTATGCCCAAGGACAATCCCTTCAGTCACCATAAAGTGACATTTTTTCCAGTTTAAAACTAGGTTAGTCTCTTGGCACCTTTTCAGAACAAGTGCTAAATGGTCAAGGCAGGAGATGAATGAGTCTCCAAATACTGAAAAGTCATCCATGAACACTTCCAGGAATTTCTCTACCATATCAGAGAAGATAGAGAGCATGCACCTCTGAAAGGTTGCAGGTGCATTGCACAGACCAAAAGGCATCCTTCTGTAGGCAAATACTCCAGAAGGACATGTGAATGCTGTTTTCTCTTAGTCCTGAGGATCTACTGCAATTTGTTTGTAACCTGAATAGCCATCCAAAAAGCAGTAATATTAATGACTTGCTAGTCTTTCTAGCATCTGGTCTATGAATGGTAAAGGAAAGTGATCCTTCCTGGTGGCTGTATTGAGCCTTCTATAGTCAATACACATACGCCACCCTGTAAATGTTCTTGTAGGAACCAGTTTATTCTTTTCATTATGAACCACTATCAAGCCTCCTTTCTTGGGGACAACTTGGACAGGGCTCACCCAGGGGCTATCAGAAATAGGATAAATAATCCCAGCCTCTAGTAACTTGGTGACCTCTTTCTGCACTACCTCCTTCATGGCTGGATTTAGCCGCCTCTGTGGTTGAACTACTGGCTTAGCATCGTCCTCCAATAGGATATTGTGCATGCATCTTGCCGGGCTAATGCCCTTAAGTTCACTTATAGACCACCCAAGAGCTGTCTTGTGTGTCCTTAGCACTTGAAGTAGTGCTTTCTCTTCCTGTGAATTTAAAGCAGAGCTTATGATCATCGGAAAAGTGTCACATTCTCCCAGAAATGCATATTTCAGGGATGGTGGTAGTGGTTTGAGCTCAGGTTTAGGAGGTTTCTCCTCTTCCTGAGGAATTTTCAGTGGTTCTTTTATTTCCTCTGATTCCTCCAGATCAGGCTGAACATCTTTAAAGATGTCTTCTAGCTCTGATTCGAGACTCTCAGCCATGTTGATCTCCTCTACCAGGGAGTCAATAATATCAACACTCATGCAGTCTTTTGATGTGTCTGGATGCTTCATTGCCTCAACAGCATTCAGCCTAAACTCATCCTCATTGACTCTCAAGGTCACTTCCTCTTTTTGGACATCAATGAGGGTTCGTCCAGTTGCTAGGAAAGGTCTTCCTAGAATGAGAGTTACACTCTTGTGCTCCTCCATTTCCAGCACTACAAAGTCAGTGGGAAAGGCAAATGGCCCAACTGTGACAATCATATCCTCAATTATACCTGATGGGTATTTAATGGAACCATCAGCAAGTTGAAGACAGATCCGGGTTGGTTTGACCTCTTCCGTCAAGCCAAGCTTTCTGATAGTAGATGCAGGGATTAGGTTGATACTTACTCCAAGATCACATAGAGCTGTCTTGGTACAAGTACCCTCTAATGTGCATGGTATCATAAAGCTCCCAGGATCCTTAAGCTTTTCTGGTAAGCTCTTTAAAATGACTGCACTGCACTCTTCAGTGAGGAAGACTTTTTCAGTTTCCCTCCAATCCTTCTTATGACTTAAGATCTCTTTCATGAACTTAGCATAAGAGGGTATTTGCTCAAGTGCCTCTGCAAATGGAATCTTGATTTCAAGAGTCCTGAGATAGTCTACAAAACGGGCAAATTGTTTATCCTGTTCCGCTTGGCGGAGTTTCTGAGGATAAGGCATCTTGGATTTGTATTCTTCAACCTTAGTTGCTGCAGGTTTATTCCCTACAGAGGTGGTTGGAGAAGCCTTCTTAGAGGGGTTACCATCAGCACTTGTAGGTGTCTGATCTCTCATTGGCGTTTGAACGCCAGGCTTGGGGGCTGGATGGGCGTTTAACGCCAGATTCCCTCCCCTTTCTGGCATTTGAACGCCAGAATTGGACATGGACTGGGCGTTTAACGCCAATTTTTCACCCTTTTTTGGCGTTTGAACGCCAGAGTTATTCCTCTATGGGCTCTTACTATCCTCAAAGGAATTTTGGGTAGCAGGTTGCTCGTCCTCTGTCAGCTGTTCTTTTCTCGGCTTTCTGATGCTTTGAGATGAGGTATTCAATGTTTTCCCACTTCTTAATTGAACTGCTTCGCACTCTTCTGTTATCTATTTTGATAACTGCTGTTTTGTCTGATTCAATTGTGATTCCATATCCTTGTTAGCATTTTTGGTTTCTTGGAGCATCTCCTTAAATTCTGCTAACTGCCTTGTTATAGAAGATAGTTGCTGATTGAGTTCAGCAACTTGTTCCTGAGGACTAAAGTCAGTTGATACTACCTTAGCTTCTTCTTTCATGGAGGACTCACTACTTATGTACAGATGTTGATTTCTAGCAACTGTATCGATAAGCTCTTGAGCCTCTTCAATAGTCTTTCTCATGTGTATAGATCCACCAGCTGAGTGATCTAGAGATATCTGAGCTTTTTCTGTAAGCCCGTAGTAGAAGATGTCTAACTGCACCCACTTTGAAAATATTTCAGAGGGGCATTTCCTTAGCATCCCTCTGTACCTCTCCCAGACATTGTAAAGAGATTCATTATCCTCTTGTTTAAAGCCTTGGATGTCCAGCCTTAGCTGTGTCATCCTTTTTGGAGGGTAATATTGATTCAGGAATTTGTCTGATAATTGTTTCCATGTTCTTATGCTTGCTGTGGGTTAGTTATTTAACCACCTCTTAGCTTGATCTTTTACAGCAAATAGAAACAGTAATAATCTGTAGACATCCTGATCTACTTCCTTGTCACGTACTGTGTCAGCAATTTGCAAGAACTGTGCCAGAAACTCAGTAGGTTCTTCCTGTGGAAGACCGGAATACTGGCAATTTGCTATACCATGACAATAAGCTGATGATTTAGCTCAAAACTGCTTGCTTTGATGGGAGGTATACAGATACTACTCCCGTATGCAGTAGTAATGGGGTTAGCATATGACCCCAGAGTCCTTCTGGACTGTTCATTTCCATTTAGGTCTATGATGGAGAAAAGGGAATTGATATGAATTGCAAATAAATTATATTTTTATTTTTTTATTTTATTTAATTAAAAATAACCGAATAAATAAAAAATTAAAATAAAATATTTGGAAAATAAAATAAAAGTTTCAAAAACTAAAATAATTGATTAATTAAGAAAATTTGAAAAACTTTGGATATGATTTTTGAAAAAGATTTTAATTTTAAAATTTTAAAACTAAGATAAGATAAAATAGAAAGTTTTAAAATAAAAAAATCTAAATTTCTAAAGGAAAAATTTGAAAATCAATTAAAATAAAGAGAAAAGATATTTTTGAGTTTAATGAAGAAAGAGAAAAACAATAAAAATGACACCAAACTTAGAATTTTTAGATCAAAACAAAGAAAACAAACAGAAAAACTTTGAATATCAAAACAGACATTGAGAGCAACTTTTGAAAAATTTTTAAGGAAACAGAAACACAAATGACACCAAACTTAAAAATTTTTATATTCTGAACACTAATAATTCGAAAAAAAATGAAAGGAAATATAAAATTATGCAATTGACACCAAACTTAAAATATGAAACTAGACTCAAACAGAAGACTAAATTATGAAGTAATTGGTTTTGAAAATCTTAGAAAATAATTAAGAAAATAAAATAAGGATTATAAAATTTTAACCAAAAAATAATAATAGAAGACTCTAAACTAAAAAGAAAAATTTTTCCTAATCTAAGCAACAAAATAAACCGTCAGTTGTCCAAACTCGAACAATTCCCAGCAACGGTGCCAAAAACTTGGTGCACGAAATCACAATCACACTTTTGCAATTCCGCACAACTAACCAGCAAGTGCACTGGGTCGTCCAAGTAATACCTTACGTGAGTAAGGGTCGATCCCATGGAGACTGTCGGCTTGAAGCAAGCTATGGTTATCTTGTAACTCTTAATCAGGATAGCAACAATAATTCTCAGTTTTAATTGGAATAAGTGAAAGAGCATGGATTAAATGATACTTGTTATTGATGAGATATTTTGGTGGAAAATAAATTTCTCCCAAAACACACAAATCTAACCGGCAAGTGTACCGGGTCGTATCAAGTAATAAAAACTTACGGGAGTGACGTCGATCCCACAGGGATTGAAGGATTGAGCAATTTTAGCTTAGTGGTTAATTTAGTCAAGCGAATCAAGATTTGGTTGAGTGTTTTGTGATTTGCAGAAATTAAGTTGCATGGAAGTAAAGAGAACAGGGAATTAAAGTGCTGAATCTTAAAGAACAAGAAATTAAATAGCAGAAACTTAGAATGCAAGAAATGTAAATTGCGGAATCTTAAAGTGCAAGAAATGTAAACGGCTGGAATTGTAAAGGGAATTGGGGATTGGATTTGCAGAATTTAAACAAGGAGAAGTAAATTGCATCAAGCAGAGAAGTAGAAGAAGGTTTGGGTTAGATTGGATCTTGAAGCAGAAAAGTAAATGAACATGAAAACAGTAAACAGAAAATGTAAAATTGGGAAATTAGATCTCAGGACCCAGAGACTAGAAAACCAAGTCTAGATCTCAATGCCTTCCTAGATCCAACAAGAAATTGTAATTGAAACTCAAAGAAAGTGGATGAAGAGCAATTAACAGAAATTGAAATTCAATCAAGCAGTAAATAACGCAGTGAGATCCAAGGATGAGATTGAAACAGAATTTCTTCAATTCTCCAACCCAAAAATCCAAGACAATTGTAATTGAAATTGAAAGCAATAAAACTGAGAGGAAGAGAAGTGAATTCTCCTTCCCCGAGACAAAGAAATTAAAGATCACTCAATATCAAAAGCTCTCCGAAAACTATTATGAAAATTCCAAAAGAAAGCTCTCCAAAGAACTTGAATTCTATCCTATTTATACACTTTCTTCCAATGATCTTCAAGCCTTGAGTTGGGCCTTTGCTCTTGGTGGAATTGGGTTGAAAGAGGCCTTGGTTGATTGCTCTTGGAGTTTGAAGAGGAACCAAAACGAACCAATTGAACCAGGCTTGAGTTTTGCAAAAGTTGGACCAAAAGTTTGAGCAAAAGTTAGGGGGCTAACTTTTGGTCCAACTTTTCATATCAGCTAACACCACTTTGCTGATACTCACGTTGGTGCCAAAGTTAGGGGTCTAACTTTGGCCCCAACGTTGGCTTTACCTTGTGCACTTGTGGCGCCAACGTTAGCCACCAAGTTAGGGGCTAACGTTGGCGCAAACTTTTGCTCCTCCCCTTGTGATTTTCATGTGCCAACGTTAGCCACCAAGTTAGGGGGCTAACGTTGGCGCAAACTTTTGGTGCCCAGGGAGTTTTTCTTCATGCCAACATTAGCCTCAAAGTTAGGGGCTAACGTTGGCGCAAACTTTTGGTGCCCAGGGGTGATTTTCATGTGCCAACGTTAGCCTCCAAGTTAGGGGCTAACATTGGGGCTAACTTTTCACCCAAAAATTTGTGCAAAAGTTTGAGGCTAACTTTAGGTCCAGCTTTTGGCTTCCTGGTTCAATTTCACTTATTCCATCATCCTCTCTTCACTCCTAGCCATTCCTCCTTGCTTCAACCTTTCTCCAAGCTTTCTTCACCTATCATTAATCAACCAAACACATCAAAGCTATGCTCATAATCATGAGATATTCATTCTATCATAATATGCAACAATTATAGCATAAAACCTCATGAAATGGCATGAATTCATACATGGTTGATTCAATCAAAGGAAACATGAAAATCTACTCAATTAGCTTGCTTATGGTTCAAGAAAGTGCATAATTCTAATGAAAACAAAAGGAAAAGACTAGTTAAAATAGGCTAAGATGACTTGTCATCACAACACCAAACTTAAAGCTTGCTTGTCCTCAAGCAAGAAATGAATTATGCTCAGAGATTCTTTCAATTAAGATGGATTGAGGAACACTTGTAAAGTACAGTGAGTGAAGTGATCAAGTAACAGTGGGGTGAACTCTAAATCATATGCTCATGTAAGGGCTTCAGTGCTCACTAGTCCTTACATATTGGGAGTCGTAGGTCTTAGGATTTTCATCCAAATGGTATCATGGAGATCTCTTTATATGTAATCACCTTGAAGCAGCTTATAGTTTCTGTGCTTTGGCCTCGACTCTAAGTGTCATGTCTCAAAGCGGCTCTTTAAATAAGCTTTCAATCAATACTCCTAAACCAGTTGGTTTTAAGGTATTAGGTGTTAAAGCACCCCTAAGGATTTACTTGCTCAAGCCTCTTTCCTTGACACACTTCAACCACAAGCATTTACTAGGATAACAACTCTTTGAGTTTTTGTTTCTTTCTTTCTTTTTCTGCCTAGTAATTGATGCTCAGAGCCTTGGGCCATGTTCTTTTTGTTTTTGCATTTTCTTTTCTTTCTTTTGTTTTGTTTGCTACTTCTTGGATCAATAAGTTTTTGAGAATCTCCACAATACTTCTTTGAACTTCATGTCCTGCCTATGAGCTCCCATGCAAGTTTTCACAAGCATGCAACCTCAATACATAATCATACAACTAGAACCACCACTTCTCCTAATCTTTTGCTTGCCTCGAAATTGTTTAATTCCTCAATCCTTCTTTTCAAAGAACTTTCATGTGATGTATTTCTTGGAAATTGAGTGCAAACAGGTTTTGAAGATGAGAATGTTGTGAATGATCAAACATCTTGCTTATTGAATTATAAAGAAAGAAATTATACTATGCATGCAGGCAGGGCAATTAAGGATACAATCCAACTTTAAATCACAGCAATATTTGATGTAGAACAATCACTTAACAATACAACCTGTTGGAGTTCAATTGCTTTCCTTTTTCTCATCATCATTGTTGCTGACCTTCATGTTCATCTTTCTCCTTTTTGATGATGTTCAAACCTCCAAAAGCTTGTATGTCATTCTGCAATGATATTGGAAGTTGCTTGTTCCCCAAGCACTTAGAAACAATGGTTAGCATGCAGGATTTATTTGTGGGCCTTTGTACTTACTTTGGTGTGAGAACACCAAACTTAGTACCTTGCCAATGGTTCTTGTGCATCAGATTAACCATGTGTGAAACTCTTTTTTTCTTTTCTTTTCTTCTTCTTTTTCAAAAGCAATAAAACTGAAAACTAGGAAATAGCAGAATAGTTAACTAGTTTGTCTACATGCTTGAAGCTAGCATTATGCAAAAAGTGAGAATGCGTTTTATGATGAAATTTTTGGTGGAACACCAAACTTAGAATCCTTCGTTCTCCCTTAGATTGTTTTGGTGTGTAACACCAAACTTAGCTTCTTGCATTATAGATAAAACTAATTAACCTTTTTATTAAAATAGTTATGAACAGAAAACTACCTCGGGTTGGGTTGCCTCCCAACAAGCGCTCTTTTATTGTCACTAGCTTGACATCCTTCACTCTGTGCTCATGGAAGTTGAGGCTTCTGTTGCCTTAGGTTTCCTCCTCTTGCTATGGGCTTCCTTCCCTCTGTTTCTCTTTCCATAGCCTTCTTATTTTCCTCCATGACTCCCTTCTCTTTCAACACAGCATCCTTTTCATGGCTCTTTGGGTTCAGAGTCCCCTTTTTCTCACCCAATTCAGCAAGGTTTTGCACTAATTGTTCCACCTGCCTCTCAAGTCTTCTGAGTGAAGCCTCCTGGTTCTTGCTTATCATCTCTTGATGTTTCTTTATTTCTTCCCGCTCTATTGCCATCATTTCTTGAATTTTGATGGACCTCTCCATCAGCATTTCTAGAATATAGATTCTTTGAAAGGTTGGAAGTGGTTGTGGCAATTGTGGTGGTTGATAAAGGTCATTTTGAGCGAATGGTGAGGTAGGACGGGGTTGGAAGTGTGTGTGATTGTTGTTGTGGGGGTGTGTTTTAAGTTGATTTTTGAAGTTGGAATTGTTGCAGTTGAAGTCCCTTGGTCTTTGGTTTTGGTTCTCAACCCCCCTCCCATTAGAATGAGTTCTCCAAGGTGGATTGTACACATCATTCTGAGGCCTGTTCTGGAGCATGCTAGAGTGATTGCTTGGAGCTTGTAGTTGCTCATAGCTTTGTTGCTCATGGTTAATGGCCCCAAAGCTGTGTTCAGCTTGATTACACCCATATGAGCTTTGAGTTAGGTTATATGTATGTACTACAGCATGTCTCAACTCAGTGATTTTTCTAGCCATCATATCTAATTGTTGTAGAGTCTGCTGATGCATCTACTTGTTTTGGCTTATTACTGCACGAGCACCTTCAATTTCTTTCTCTAATGGATGCTCTTCTGCCTCTTGCTTAACAACTCTTTGTGATGGGTTAAATTTGACTAGGAGTCCATTCATCAGTTCTTCCCATCCGATAATGCTTCCTTGTGGAAAAGCTTCAAACCATTGGGCAACATCATTCATGGCTATGGATAGTTGCTTTGAATTATGGGTTACATTATCATCCAAGGTGGGGGTATTACTCTCATGATTGCTAGAATTTGTTGAGTTCCCTTCCATGATCTGCACAGTCACAACTAATTCAAGTGAAGATAGAGCATATTCAGGCCAGGATATGATTGAAGGATCAGTTGACACAAAGTATCAAACAGTTGGCAAACTTGAGAGAGTAATGAACGAAAACCACTCCTCTCGTTTGTTTTTCAAGCTATGAAAATCATATTCAACAGGATGAGCCAAGGAAATTTCACTCTATTGCTAGAATGAGGTTTCTATTAGCTCAGGCAAAACTTCAAACAGTTAGTGGGTTAATCAAAAATTAAAGAGAAAGTGCTTGATCTAGATTACCACCTCACTTAATCATTGTCAATCTAATCAATCCCCGGCAACGGCGCCAAAAACTTGATGAGATATTTTGGTGGAAAATAAATTTCTCCCAAAACACACAAATCTAACCGGCAAGTGTACCGGGTCGTATCAAGTAATAAAAACTCACGGGAGTGAGGTCGATCCCACAGGGATTGAAGGATTGAGCAATTTTAGCTTAGTGGTTAATTTAGTCAAGCGAATCAAGATTTGGTTGAGTGTTTTGTAATTTGCAGAAATTAAGTTGCATGGAAGTAAAGAGAACAGGGAATTAAAGTGCTGAATCTTAAAGAACAAGAAATTAAATAGCAGAAACTTAGAATGCAAGAAATATAAATTGCGGAATCTTAAAGTGCAAGAAATGTAAATGGCTGGAATTGTAAAGGGAATTGGGGATTAGATTTGCAGAATTTAAACAAGGAGAAGTAAATTGCATCAAGTAGAGAAGTAGAAGAAGGTTTGGGTTAGATTGGATCTTGAAGCAGAAAAGTAAATGAACATGAAAACAGTAAACAGAAAATGTAAAATTGGGAAATTAGATCTCAGGACCCAGAGACTAGAAAACCAAGTCTAGATCTCAATGCCTTCCTAGATCCAACAAGAAATTGTAATTGAAACTCAAAGAAAGTGGATGAAGAGCAATTAACAGAAATTGAAATTCAATCAAGCAGTAAATAACGCAGTGAGATCCAAGGATGAGATTGAAACAGAATTTCTTCAATTCTCCAACCCAAAAATCCAAGACAATTGTAATTGAAATTGAAAGCAATAAAACTGAGAGGAAGAGAAGTGAATTCTCCTTCCCCGAGACAAAGAAATTAAAGATCACTCAATATCAAAAGCTCTCCGAAAACTGTTATGAAAATTCCAAAAGAAAGCTCTCCGAAGAACTTGAATTCTATCCTATTTATACACTTTCTTCCAATGATCTTCAAGCCTTGAGTTGGGCCTTTTCTCTTGGTGGAATTGGGTTGAAAGAGGCCTTGGTTGATTGCTCTTGGAGTTTGAAGAGGAACCAAAACGAACCAATTGAACCGGATTTGAGTTTTGCAAAAGTTGGACCAAAAGTTTGAGTAAAAGTTAGGGGGTTAACTTTTGGTCCAACTTTTCATATCAGCTAACACCACTTTGCTGATACTCACGTTGGTGCCAAAGTTAGGGGTCTAACTTTGGCCCCAACGTTGGCTTTACCTTGTGCACTTGTGGCGCCAACGTTAGCCACCAAGTTAGGGGCTAACGTTGGCGCAAACTTTTGCTCCTCCCCTTGTGATTTTCATGTGCCAACGTTAGCCACCAAGTTAGGGGGCTAACGTTGGCGCAAACTTTTGGTGCCCAGGGAGTTTTTCTTCATGCCAACGTTAGCCTCAAAGTTAGGGGCTAACGTTGGCGCAAACTTTTGGTGCCCAGGGGTGATTTTCATGTGCCAACGTTAGCCTCCAAGTTAGGGGCTAACGTTGGGGCTAACTTTTCACCCAAAAGTTTGTGCAAAAGTTTGAGGCTAACTTTAGGTCCAGCTTTTGGCTTCCTGGTTCAATTTCACTTATTCCATCATCCTCTCTTCACTCCTAGTCATTCCTCCTTGCTTCAACCTTTCTCCAAGCTTTCTTCACCTATCATTAATCAACCAAACACATCAAAGCTATGCTCATAATCATGAGATATTCATTCTATCATAATATGCAACAATTATAGCATAAAACCTCATGAAATGGCATGAATTCATACATGGTTGATTCAATCAAAGGAAACATGAAAATCTACTCAATTAGCTTGCTTATGGTTCAAGAAAGTGCATAATTCTAATGAAAACAAAAGGAAAAGACTAGTTAAAATAGGCTAAGATGACTTGTCATCAGTTATGCAGTGATGGAGAATAGGTTGAGGTTTTGGAGATTCTCTGTCTTCTGAATTTCTGCTTTCCTACTGTCTTCTTCTTCACGCACGCATGTCTCCTTCCATGGCAAGCTGTATGTTGATGGATCACCGTTGTCAATGGCTACCAGCCGTTCTCTCAGTGAAAAGGGTCCATGTACATGGCTAATCATCTGTCGGTTCTCACTAATGTTGGAATAGGATCCATTGATCATTTTGCACACTATCACTGCGCCCAGCATTCATGAGTTTGAAGCTCGTCACAGTCATCCCTTCCCGGATCCTACTTGGAATACCACAGACAAGGTTTAGACTTTCTGGATCTTAAGAATGCTGCCAATTGATTCTAGCTTATACCACGAAGACTCTGATCTCACGGATTTGACACTACTAGAAATAGGGCTTTTTCGGACGAAAATTTCAAACGAAATTTATTCCGTCTGAATGACTTTTTCATTTCAGACAAATTTGAGACAAATGTTGAACAACTTTTAGTGGAGGCATTGGAATAATATATTTTGTCCTAAATTTGTCTAAATTTTGTCCCAAATTTTGGCGCCAATTTTTTTTTGGATGGCGCCAAAATTTTCATACAGATTAGCAACATATTTCGGACAAAAGCTATAATTCGTCTGTATTCCATCTGAATAACTTTAGACAGATTCGGGACGAATTTTAAAAAATATTAATTCTATCCCAAATTTGTCTATAATTAGTCTTAAATACTTTTACTATAGCTAACTCTTCGAAATAGCCAAAATTTTTTCCCACAAACTTGGGACGAAAATAGCATCATTTGTAAATTCCGAATGAAAGTGCACCAGTTTTCAAACGGATTTCATATGTTTATTGAAAAATTATAACATTTAATATATATATATATATATATATATATATGATTTATCCCAAATATTTTTACTATTCCAAAATAAAGTTTCTTTTTCCTAAAATAACCTTACTTATATATAACTTATAAAAGAGTACACTTTTTGTTTCTAAAACTCTAAACAAAAATATCCATATTATGAACAAAAAAATAAATAGAAAATTGATAAAAAATAAAAAGTTAACAAAGAATACTAATAATGATATTAAAAAATTATTTGTTTGTAAAACATAACCATGAAAAAAATTCAAGAACTTTGACGATTGTTTTTAGTATCTCTTATTACAAATGAGATTAAATGACAAAACTGACAAAAAAAATAAAATTTTCAATTAATTTTTCAATTTAACAATTGAACGCAAACGCTAAACGCAAAAAGCTATAATTTATTGCTTCTGATGAACGGGAGTTAAAATCCAGAATCATGTTTGTGTTTAGAGAAAAAAAATTACCAAATAAAAAATTATAGTGTTCAAAAAGATTGAACGAGCTTCTTGTGTTTCTAATGCTAAACCAAACACATCCTAAATATTTTAGAAACGGAACTAAACTGCTTTTTCATATAACAATTGAAAAAAATGTTTAGTTTTAATATTATTACAGTAAAATTAAATACCAGTTTTATTTGATTTAACAAACTAATTTTTATAAAAGAAAAAAAATGAGCATTAATACATACAAAGATAGTTACTAAAAAAGAACCTATTTATGTAGAATTTTTTTCAAAAGACTTCTTTAACAGATTTATCCAAATACCGTAACTCAAAAGAAGAATTCACCGTAATCCCTACAACAAAATTATATATATATATATATATATATATATATATATATAAGTGTAACTTCGTATATGAATTTATCTATTGATTAATGATTGTGTCACGCAGGTAGAAACTATATAAACACCTTCAGAAATTTGAAAAAAAAATTACTTATAATATTAATCGAAACCTATTGACATGCATCACCAAATAAAACGTTTATGCACAATTAAACATCTTTTATATATATATATATATATATATTCCATATATTCATGCTTTTTTAAATAATTATAAATATATTTTTTAAATATATCATAAATATCTTTAGCTAGCATTAATATTAAATTTAATTTTACTAAATATTTATTTTTTAAAATTATTATATAATAAAAATTTAAAAATATAACTTAAAATTAAATTTAAATTTAATTTTATTAAATATTTATCTTTTAAATACCAATATTCCAAAACTTATCTTTTAAATACTAATGATATAATCTTATTTTTTTAAATTTATTGGTAAAGTTTAAAACTTTAGATATAATTTAATTTTAAAGTTTTAACATATGTAGTTGTTTCAAAACCACCTCTTTACTCTGAGCCAAAAAGCCAAATTTTATTCCAACGCGCCTTTTGGTTTCAATTTTTATCTCCTTTTTCAAAACTGCTCTGCCTCCTTATGGTTTACACTTTACAGAGAGCCTTCACTCACTCACACTGCTCTCCTTCCTGTGACCACCATCAATCTTCCGGGTCGCACTCCAGCCAACCTCCGCCCTTGCAAATCAGGCGACCTCTACCCTCTCTCGTTCTTCACGCTCACAGATTACAGAGCCCTAACTCGCTCACCTGCTCTGCCTTGTGGCCGCCGCGGCGCTACTGATCTTCCGGGTCGCACTCCAGCCAACCTCCGACCTCGCAACTCAGGCGACCACCACCCTCGTGGTTCGCGTTCACAGGTAATAGCTCTCACCCGCTCACACTGCTCTGCCTCGTGCATGTGGCCGCCTCCTCCGGTCTCGGACCTCGCACCGCCACCAGCCTCTAATCCTTGCCCCTTTGCGTCTTTGTGCGATCTCTGTCAAGTCCCAATTTTTTGTGAGTAGTGATGTGATTCTTGTTTGTTTCTTTGTCAATTTGCTTGTTAATGATGGTTTTAGTTATCAGACTATGGCTTGGAGTTTTATCAATGGCCCTTTGGTCTTTCTAAGGATAAAATTAGAGTCCTATTAAAAAATTTAGGGTTTGTTCTTAACTCTTTGGATATGAATGATACTCTCTTCTGTTTTGCATCTATTGGATGTCTTTTATTTCATTCTTGTTTCTCCTTTTCTATCACCATCTTAGTCATTGTTTCCATTCGTATATACATTCTTTTAAATCTTTCACCATTTAAATTCTTTTTCTTGTTTATATTTACACTTTTTGCAGTAACATTTCATTGTCTTCATTTTAGTATTCATCACAATTTTAGTCATTATTTGTTCATTCTAAAATTTTTCATATGTATGAAAGTTTAGCAAGGTCAAATTGGATTAATTAAATTTAGAATTATATATATGGAGTCTGAATGTGAATGGTTGAATAATTGGGGGAAAGATGGTAACATTAGCCGCATTAAGCCATAACCCAAGGCAATAGTGAAAAAACCCATAACAATCACAATGCATATCACAAAAATGGAAATACCCACAATTAAAATGATTATAATTGTGACAATATATTTACAGTCGTAACACAGCTACAATTTGAATTAGAATTGTGAATTTTATCAATGATGTCAGAATTCTGTTTGTTTAACAGTGAACACCATGTTTGAATCATGGATTCAATGACACGCCTCACATTAATAAGCTTGCTGTGAAATAGTTGTAATTCAAATGCATGGAGTAGATGTATATTATGGTGTGGTGTAGTGTGGATCAAGATCATAGCAACAGGAAATATTCTTTTTTTAATTAACTTTAATTACCATATAATTTTAGTATATTCAATTATTCATCATTTATTGTAATTTTGTTGCCAAATTAAGCTGAAGTAATCAACAATGTTAAACCAGACATATATACTTATCATTTGTTATCTTACGGATTTTTAAAGTAGATCACTATTCATATCTTCTAAAGGTATGTGCACAATAAGACTTATATATACATGAATATGAGTGTATAAATTAATATTATCTATGGAATCCAAATTCAAGAATTACTAATTTTCATTATTAGCTAGCATTATATTCTCTGAATGCTTAGTTTCCATGTAGTCAATCGGCGCTCAATCCTCACCATGAATAATATAAGGTAACTATTTCTTCCCTCTATTTCTCTGTTCTTATGATAAGGGCCATTATTTTGGTTCCCTGGCTGTGAATCTGTTCCTGTGTTGCAGATGTGAAAATAAAAGTTTAAATTTTGGCATATTAAATTTAGAAATATGTTAGGATCCAATATTTTTACCCAAAAAAAAAAAACTGAGAGAATTGACTTGTTGTGAATCTGTTCTTGTGAATCTATTCCTGTGTTGCAGATTGTGTATCATCAAGTTTAATTGTGCTTGCTTTGAAAATAATATATATCACAACACAACTTTCTCTCCAAATTCAACTGTCTTCTTTTTTCCTTTTTTATTTTTCCCTCAATAACCGCTGGTGCTTGTATTACTATGCTAAAAACAAGAATATCTTCAAGTTAAATTTAAGTGTCAGCATTATTGTTTGCCATGTATGTAAGCTTGTAACCATAGTTTCTATGTGTATATATAAATCATGTGGGATAGAGAAAATAGAAAGAAAGAAATGGTGAATAGTTTGCTCTGAAATTAAAGAATCTTGTTTAATTAGTACTCATCTAGCATTTTGTATTTTGTTGCTTTGGGTTTAGAGTCAGTTAACCTTCTCTAATTTGATTGCATTTATTTTGTTTTGTGTCATGTGACTTGAGCAAATTGGTAACAGAGCAAATTTGATTGCATTTATTATGTTTATATTCAAGTACTGATATTGAGGTGGAAATATAGATTTTCTCTGATTAATTTGGCTGCTAGCATTCTTTAAGCTATATTATTTTCTGTTTTATACATGGATTTTTATATAAGTTATTGTCTGGGTCCTATTAAGCGATTATTTCATGTAATAGCCTTAACTTGCGAGAACTGTATGGTGAAGTCTAGATACTTGTATGCTTTTTTTTATCTTAATTTAGTTTTCAGGATATATTGAAGAAAGCTCAGCTTTTTCCCCCTCATGCTATGGTTGTTGATTCAACACAAACTCTTAATCCTATTAACACTGTTAATAGTTTTCCTTCATCTCTATTAACACTTTTCTTTTTCTATCATTCGCCAATGTCTTTGAATTTAATATTTTGTTTTGATTTATGTATTCTCTAGTGGTCAGAGCAAAAGGTTAAGTTGAATGATGCTGAGCACAAGTTAAAAGATCAAGGACGTCAACTAAAGGTTCAACAGAAAAGAATTGGTTCTACTAAAAAGACAATTCATGCTTTGTATAAAAGGTTGAATCTCCCACTTCCTTCAACTTTGTGTGATCCTGCAGAAGATGAGCTTGGGACAGGCTCTAATGATGATGAGGATGATAACATAAGTGATTGATGTTAGGAGTATATGTTTTTTCTAATTTAGATTAAGGAATTTTTAGGTGAATTAGTTAGTACATTTTATTATATTCATGATATTTGACCTTTTTAAAGGCTTTCTTTGTTTTAGTTTAAGTATTTTTTTCTTATTTTAGTTTGATTACATTTATGGATAAAAGTATTTTAATAATAAATATTTTTTTAACTCTTTTATGGTAATTAACTTTTTTATGATTTTATTATATGTTTATAATTTCGATGATGTAATATGAAAAAAATGATTATGATGCTCTTAATATAAAAACCAGATCGAATACAATTTATTTTCTAAAATATTTATATATTAAATAGCAAATTATTTTGTATGAAAATTGTTTAAAATATTATATTAAATTTGTAGAAAATTTGTGCGAAAATAATTTTTTATTTTGTCTGAAATTTAATTGAAAAGAAATATTTGATTTGTCTAAAATTTGTTCGAAAAAAATTTGTTATATTTGACGAAATTCGTTAGAAATTTGTCTGAAATAAAGTATATTTTTTGTTTGAAATTTGTCTAAAAATTAATATTTTATGTTTGAAATTTGTCTGAAATACGTTATTTTTATGTTGGCTAATCTGTCTGAAATTCGTCTAAAATACATTATAATAGTTAGAAATCTAGCAGATAAATGCCTATTCGAAATCTGTCACAAAATCGTCTGAAAAATATTTCGGACGAAATTTCAGACAAAATTTAAATTAGCAACAAGGCTTTTTGGGACAAAAAAATTTCGTCCCAATTTTGTTTGAAAGAAAAAATTTGTCTCTAATTTGTTCGAAATTTATTTCAATTTCGTCTCAAAATTCGTCCGAAAAAGTCCTATTTCTAGTAGTGTGAATGCTCTGTTGTCAGGAGAGGCAGTCAAACTCGTGAACCAGGTATCCAAGAGATATACATTCAATCTAAGGTAGAACGGAAGTGGTTGTCAGGCACTGCGTTCATAGGTTGAGAATGGTGATGAGTGTCACAGATCATCACATTCATCATGTTGAAATGCGAATGAATATCTTAGAATAGAAACAAGTGTGATTGAATGAGAAACAGTAGTAATTGCATTAATCCATCGAAACACAGCAGAGCTCCTCACCCCCAACCATGGAGTTTAGAGACTCATGCCGTATAAGATACAAAATTCAGATGTAAAAATGTCATAAGGTCGTGCATAGTAAGTCTCTAAAAGTAGTTTTTATACTAAACTAATGACCTAGGTTTACAGAATATGAGTAAACTAAGATAGATAGTGCGTAAATCCATTTCTGGGGCCCACTTGGTGTGTGTTTAGGCTGAACATTGAAGCTTTTACGTGTATAGGCAGCTCCTAGCGTTTAACTCCACCTTTTGTGCTAGTTTGGGCGTTTAACTCCAACTTTTATGCCAGTTCTGGCGTTTAACGCCAGAATAGGGTAGAGACTTGGCGTTAAACGCCAGTTTGCATGATCCCAACTCGGGCAACGTATGAACTATTATATATTGCTAGAAAGCCCAGGATGTCTACTTTCCAACGCATTTGAGAGCGCGCCAATTGGGTTTCTGTAGCTCCAGAAAATCTATTTTGAGTGTAGGAAGGTCAGAATCCAACAGCATCTACAGTCCTTTTTCAGCCTCTGAATCAGATTTTTGCTCAGGTCCCTCAATTTCAGCCAGAAAATACCTGAAATCACAGAAAAACACACAAATTCATAGTAAAGTCCAGAAATATGAATTTTGCTTAAAAACTACTAAAAATATACTAAAAAGTGGCTAGATCCTACTAAAAGCTACCTAAAAAATAATGCCAAAAAGCGTATAAATTATCCGCTCATCATGCACCCTGTCTCTTATCAGGTATTCTCTTTTGTGGTTCGTTGACTTTGACCTTTTTTCTCTCGGATTTTCTTAACTCATCAATCTTCCAAATTAGTCCCTGTTAGCACTATTTATTAATTCTCAAGCGTAGGTCCATAGTAAAAAAATTAAATACATGTACATATTTATCTATATTGATTCACGAACTTGTTATTCCTTTTTTACTTCTCTAAGCTCAGCAATAGTCCATTCTTTAGTCCATGGTTCAACGCCGTTAGAATAGCCCTTAAGGTCCCCGTGTTTATTAGTATGCAAGTAAAGTATCTGCCACAAAATACATGAGCAAATTAGCACTACCGTTCAAGCAAATCCAGGTATAACAAGTGATGTGACTCAACTTACCAAGAGTGCAAACATGCATCCATCGATAGTCTTTATGCCATCTTTCGTATATTTTCTTAAGCCCTCCTTAACACAATTATAGATGTGTTTACTCCAAAAAAATTACATTGGATTACGTACATCTATCACGTCCGGGATGAATGATATGGTAATATACTTATTACTGGAAACAAATAGAAAGGCCTTCATGACAAACATTATGAAGTAGCGCCGGAACTCCTCCTTTTTCTACTTTTGCTGTAATTGAACATCTAATAACATGGTTCTTAACTTCTTTTTGGGTCCTACCTTCAAAGGTGTCTATGAGTTGACGATGCTTTTTTGGATCTAATTTCGGGAAGCTATCACCTGTAAAATAGAAGCATAAGGTTGAGAGAAGTATTACTACATCCAAAAAATACTAACTAGCAATAGGCTTACTAAGCTCCGTAGAAGAAAACATATATGCACTTTACATTATATATATTTTACGTATTACCTTTTGCAGGGCCAATGCTTGACTTATCAATTGTGAATTAATCGATATGTCTCCAGTCTCAACTTCCATATGCATTTGATCCTTGTTATATGACTGCGCTAGGGCAACTATCAAATCTTGGTTCATCGACGACTTTGGGATGTGCCTCAGGCATCCAAAACCCATTTTCTTAACCTCTTGGTATTTGATCGGATCTTTGTCTTTTAGATGCTCCATCATATCCGCAATGGCAATTGGAGAGCAGCGGGTATCAAGTGTTTTCTAAAAAATTGAGACACTAGTTAGTTTATGTTAAATTGTGTATGTCACTTGCTAACCATGAAAATTCTTAAAGTGAGAAACAAACTACCTTTTTAGGACTCTGTGGTTTCTTCGATCTTCCAACTTTCTTTTTGACATTGTTATCATTAGTTTCATCAAGTTTGTCAACTAAAGTTTTACTAGCTGCTGATTTTCCTTTTTTGGACCAGCCGAAGTTCTTTTTTAATTGGCATTGTGATTCTAGACTGCACATTGGATACAAGACAAAAATCTATACTCAAATATATATCCAAAATTATTAAAAAAGACTCCTAAGAATTTTATTAACACATCTAAAAGTCATGAAAAAAGACAAAGTTCAGTGTTCACATCATAAGGTTAAACAAAAAGTTTTGACTAGAAACACTTGTAGAATTGAGGAAATAATATAAACACATCCTGAATGATAATAATCAACGCTAATTATTTCATCAACACATCCAAAACTCATATACCTATGATAGATTACAAATCCAAATTTATAAGATTACATCTCCAAAATTATACGTTTACACAACCCAAATCACAAGCTTTGCACACCAAATAACTAATAATCAGCAAAAATTCCAAAAAAAAAAGGCCGACAAACTCTCAACACAAGTATGGGAATAGAACAACCAGACAGTACTAAAAGTCACATAATATTCCCTACAAATAATAGTAAATTCATATAAATACTTAGTTTTGTGTAAAACAGTGTCATCCAGCATTTCATTTAAAAGAAAAAAGCAAGAATATCATTATGCTGTTGCTGAAATCAATTCTTTTAGTGGCATCACTTCAGCCTTGTCTTTTACACTTGAGCAACTTGATAAAAGACCATCAAAAACACTGGAAGATACAGAAACAAATTAGGTATTTAATGTCAGGTAGTAAATATGCTCAAGACACATCTAAAATAACAAATAACAGGTATAATAGCTTCAAATTTATACAAATACACAAACACATATACAATTAATCAGACATGAAAATTAAACCCCTCATATATAACAACTAACAAGATGCTTTTTAGATCTTTACTGCACTGTATTTCTATTTTCTTTTTCCTGGCCCTTGTTATATTTGTCTTCTTATATCTTTGATGATCAATTGCAAAATATATACCCTTCTCTTTATTACAAACTATGCATGTAGGTAGCTAGTAGCAACCAAGTGGGACTTTAATTGATCAAACAAAATTTTGGAGTGAAAACAAACAGGTGAAAATGACAAGGATGAAAATGATTAAACTAATGTATATATATGAGGAATAAAATTACAATACAATGAAAAATTGCAAAAGCTCTGCATATAATTTTTTTACCTAAAGATCACTCATATTTGTAATAAACAACGAATTAAACTATACAACAAGTTGCCAAGTTCAATTCCTCAACTTTGTGATTTATGAAACAATTTTAGAGTTTATTACAACCCTTGCAGTGGCCGTAATTGCATCTATCACAGTGTTGACAATTTGAGGCTTGTGATTTATTAAGTTGTTCTTCTACCTAAACCATTCTCCAATGCAAATTAGGATGTTGTACATGACATGCAAAATCAATGTGACTGAATAACTAAACAGATACGTACGGTTAACTATGAATCGCTTTCTCTTAAACACATCTAAAATACCTGAGGTACACTTCCGGCGCAGAAGGATTGGTGACGCTGATGAGGACGAACACGATGAGGAGTAGGACGAAGCGAGGCTGAGGAATGAGCGGCGTGGGGGAAGGCGATGCCAAGGATGAGCGAGGCAGACGACGGTGGCATAGAGGAATAGCGAAGCAGACGACGGCGGCACAAAGGAACAGCGAAGTGGACGAACAGCGCTAGGGATGACACGGTGGTGCCGAGGAGTGGCGATGACGAGGAGGAAGGTGGCGCAGACGAAGAATCCCACGATCAGAGTGCAGCTCTCAGAGGATGACGGCTGTACTGGGAGCTGTATGATCTCTTTTAGGGGTTTCAGATGTGTGGGTTAATAATTAAGACCCTTAAGATTTATTTTTGGATTTTAAAATTAAAATCACAATTTTATTGAATTTAATTTTTGGATGTGTATTTAAATGATAATCTGTTAATAATTAAAAATGCTAAAATTGAAACAGAAATTTTAAATTTTAAATTTTAAATTTCAGTTTTATTTAGTTTGTATTTTGAATGTGTATTTAATTTTAAAAAAAGACTAAATCTATTTAGATATGTTTGTTTCAATTTTTTTTAAATTATTGCAATAAAAGGCTGAATAAAAGATCACTTTTAAAGGATACCTAGTCGTACTGTTAAGATTAGTTACTCAAATTCAAATCTCTTCTCCAGACCATTTGTTAATCATAAGGCTTCAACCATTGAAACTAAATATATTATGAAGTTTTACCTTTGTAATTGTCTAATTGACTACCTTAAATAATAGACATAAAAAATTTACTTTTTTCTTTAAATTAGTATTATTCCAATATTAAGAAGATTGTATATTCATGGTCTTATTCATGTTCAACACTCCAAAATAAATAAAAATTAAATGAAATAAATAAAAAAAATTCTATAAAAAAATTAATAATTATTAAAAAATAAGATATATGACAAAAAAATAATAAATTAAACTTACATGATTCAAGATATAAAAGACAAAAAAAACTAATGTAAATATTGACACAATGAAAAAACTAAGTGTTAATTAGTTACAAGACTATGAAAACTGTTCTTTTGTATACATAAAATTAATAGCATTTGGTGGAAGAAAGATAAAGAGAAAGTACTATTTGTACTCAGTGAAATAAAGAATATGACAATGTGAGTGAAAGTTATGCGTAAATTAAAAAAGTAACCACAGTAGAAATGAAGGAAAGTTAATTGATAATTATATTTTTTTTGTACCAGTTTTTAAAAGGGTAATTATATCAAATACTATTTATTGACAAGGTTAGATGGAAAGGGAGAAATTAGCCACCAAACTTTCCATATTTTCTTTATATATTGTTATCGATACCAGGAGTAAAAGTAAAATAAATAATTAAAAGTAAGGTAAAGAGAACAATTAAAAGGAGTAGAAGAAGATTGAAAAGCTAATGTGTGGATTATGGAGTAGATAAAAAATATATTGCAAGTAAACTTTAATATAAACAATGAATATAAAAGATTAAAGAAAAAAAATCAAGATGCGTACTTATTAAAAAATCTCAAACAAAAATGATGAAGAAAAGCTTATTAATCAACTTCTATGAAAATATTGCAAAAAATTTGAAATGTTAGTAAACAAAAATATAATACTCTTAAGAATTATTAATCAAAATACATAAAGAATAATTAATATAAAACAATATCATAGAAAAATTTTGATAAAATAAAGATAAAACAAAATAAAAATAAAGAAATTACAAAACTTGTACCTGAACCACAAAGAGTAAGAGAGAGGGAGAATGAACAAAAAGCATATTCAGATTTTATATATCAATTTGATCCCTAAATTTTTAATCGCACTTTAATTATACCCCTGACTTTAAAAAATTACCAAATAAGTCCTCAACGATATAGAACGTGATTCTCCATTAGTCCTTTATTGAACTGACATTAGTGAGATGCTGATGTGGGCTGTTAACTGCCATGCTGGCTGCCAATTGAGTAAGATTAAAACGACGTCATTTACAAGAGTTAGGGTATTATAATGCAAAACGACGTCGTTTAACTTCCTCCTTCTCAAATTAAATAATTGAAATGGTCCCCCTCCCATTATTCTAAGTTTCCCACCAAAAACTCAAAGAAGTTCTTCTCTTTCGTGTCGTTCCTTCGTCTCCCACAAGGAAGCAAGTGCTAGGTGTCGTCAGTACTCGTCTGTTGCATGTCGTTTATTTGTTTAGTGAGTCGTTTCATCAACAAAGCATCACCGATGGACATTGTTGACGCGACAGGCAAGAGTTTTTATTTGTCATTGTTTCTTGCTTGTGCTATGTTGATGGAATAGGGGGTGGACGAGTAATATAGAGTGAGCTTGCTGTCATTGTCCATATATTTGCTTTTTACTGCAACATTTGTATCAAATGCAATTTGTTAGGGTTTAGGGTTACTCTTTTGAAGAATGTTATGAGTACAACTTTGCTTGAAATTTTATTAACATCAGATTAGTGTAGTTTTGAGTGTATCATGATTATTTAATCAGTGAAATTTTGGGGATATAAATAGATGTTTCCTTTCAAAGGTTAGCAGAAGATTGAGGAACTAGGAGTTAAAGTAAAAGAGAGCCAAGTTTGGTTAGGTTCTGACTTGTGTCAAGAGACATCACGAAAAAGAAGTTCTGTTGGTTAAGGTTGCTTGGAGTCAAGCCGGGGTGAAAGAGCACATGTAGGAGCTCGATTCTAATATGAAGAAGGAGTATCCTCAGTATTGAGACGAGGTGATTTTCTGGTTCACATAAGGGAATAGCTAGGTTCTTGGTGGCTAATAATCAGAGTAATGCGGGTTGGAGTGTTCAATTTGAATTAGGTTCAAGGAATTAGAAGAGGCGATAGTAGCGTGGAGTTATTATTTGAATTCAGTAAGAGTGAGAACATATTGTGTAAGTTGTAGATCTAAGGTTAGGAGTGGAAGATGTGGCTGAAGATGTAATTTTAAATCAGATTCAAATCACGAGTGATTTTAAGACTGATATTCAAAAATCACAACAAGAGAATGAATAGCTGTGAAAAATGCTACAAGTGATTGAGCAGAAGAAGCAAAGAGAGATCACCGGAGATAGAGAAGGAATTTGGAGGTATCAGGAGAGAAATTGCATACCGAATGTGGAAAACTTGTGAAACGAGATATTGTCTGAAGCTCACAAGAGCGGCTTCTAAATTCATCCTAATAACGACAAAGATGCATCATGACTTGAGAACGATATTGAGGTAACAAAATTTTGAGGGCATGATGTAAGAACTGAAAATTTATTAGCCGTTTAATTAGAATAAAATAATAATTTAATTGTCCAAAATTGGTTGAAAAATTTAGAAATATTAATTTAAAAATTTAAATGTGAGATTTGGATTCAGAATATTTTTCCAAGTGGAAAAATGTAAATTTTTGCAGAAAAATATGTAAAAACGCGTATCGATAATTTATCTGGCAGTACCGGCTTGAGTCTGTCTGTACTACGTATGAAAAAATAAAAACTACAGAAATACTTAGAGAAGTTAAAATTATTTGGAATAGAAAATCGGACACTTATTTTAAAGGTTTTGAGGGTCAACGTGCTTCACCCTCTCTTAGTGAGAAATGAGGCTAAGTTGCCTCTTAATGAGCTTATATATATTGGGCTTGGGCCCAACTTGGGCCCATTTTGTGTTTTTGTTCGTTCTTTTGATCATATCTTGTGTTCGGAGCTCCAATTGACATGTTGTTTACGGCCACGCAAAGATCTTGTCGAGCTCTTTGATTCTAACTGAACAAAGTGGTAAGAAATTTGAAACCCATACTACAGTTATCTGCCCTAACATAATTTCAAGTTTTGATTTTGGAAAATTGAGATTCTTTATGATTTTTTGTTTAGGTATAATCTAGCATTGGGTTATTGTTGGAATTTGTCCCAAATATCATTGGGCAAGGTAAGGATTCTCTAGCTAGTTTGTGAAATTTATGAACCCTAGTATTGATTTTGGGTATGTTTTATGGAATTTGATTGAATTGATGTTGTTTGGAGCTTGAATTTGTCATTGGAGTGGTTGGGTTTGAGCGTTGGTGGCCGGAGCTTATTGAAATTGGGTGGAGGCTTGAGAAGCTTGTGAAAAAGAAGGTTTTGTGGTATTTTGAGCTTGAGAGGAAATCGGTCAAGGTATAGTTTCAGTTTCTTGTAGATAATATTCAATGTTGTGTGAAACTTAGGCTAGTAGCCTTTAACACAGGTTTGAATTGTATATTTGGTTGATTTGAATGTTTGTGATATGTGGGTAATTGGATGAAGATTTGGATATGAGTTATATTAATGAGCTATGTTGTGATGTTATGGAATGAATGATAATTATTGGTTTTAAATGATGTTTGATATTGAGACTTATTATTGATGAAAAAGATTGGGCCGGAGGCCGTGACAGGATAAGTTGAAGAAATGAAATATTTGGATATGGTAGACTGGTAGAGTGTGATTTTGATGGTAATATTGGAATTGGTGGTTGAGATGTGAAATGTTGTTGGATTTGAACTTGTGAATTGAAATGGTATGGAGTGAGTGATTATGTTTGGATTGAAATGGAAATTGAATAATTTAGGTTTTGGGATGATTGAGAAGTAATTGAGAAGAATTTGATACTCTGTAGTCTGTAGGAATATTTGGTATTGAATTGGGTGTGGTTGGTTTAGTTTGAAAAGAGAGTTTTGAAAACTATAGTACTTTGTAATTTTTGATAAAAACCTATTTTTGACGAACTTCAACGAGCCATAACTTGGTTTTCAGACCCTCGATTTTTGTGAAACTTGTCTTAAATAAAAGTTGGGTCCGTGTAGTTTATAACGTTCGAAGAACGGATGAAAAATTATTTCTAACAAAAAAAGTTATGCGCGTTTGAAAATTTGTGTAAAAAACTGAATTTTCTATACATAGCAACTTTTTGGAAAAATCCACATTCATGCGTACACCGAGGCCATGCGTACGCGAGAAAATGGCTCTGTCCAGTACTCATGCATATGCAGAGGGCATGCATACTCAAGAATGGAAATTTTTGAACACTTGCGTACGCGGCAAGTGGCACGCGACGTGAGCTCCCGCTTTCTGTTCAACATGTCTGCGTATGTGGAAAGTGGCTCGTGTACGCGAGTTTGGCAATTTCGAAACTCATGCGTACGCGAAAGGCATATGTACGCATGACTACTCTGTTTTGCAAAAAAATTGGATTTTTCAGTTTTTAACTATTTCTCTAGCTTTCTAAACCTCTGAAACACTTATTTAGAATCCCCTAGCTAGTATTTAGGCTTTGAGACGAGTGAGAGTGTACTGATTGAATTAAAAAGGTATTTTCTTTTATAAGACCTAATGAATTGATATGAGAGATGATGGTGAATGGTTATGATTATGATTATGAATGAAGTGAAATATGATTGATGATGAGATTGAAGTGATATAGTGGTATGGAGGGAATGAACTTAAATTGAAATTGAGGATTATAGAAGTCTGGCCTATCAGCCTATAAGCGGTTAGTTAGAAAAGTGATTTCATGAGATTGAATGGAATGTGCATAGTAATGATTATGAGTATGATAATGACTTCTTTCCTGGCAAAGATGGTGGTATAATCCCACTTGTTCAGTGTGTAAACCATTATGCGAAGATGGTGGTTTTATCCTGCCCGCAAGAAGTGTTGGATAGTTAGTTAGGCTTAGAATACTTACTGTTTTATGGTTAGTATAACTCTAGGCTTGAATTTTCTAGCTATTGAAGTGTTGGATTGCCTTTTGGCTTCCCGGAACCTTATATTTTATCTATCGAGTACTGTTACCATATTGAAAATCACTGGTTCTCATACCATATGTTGTTATTTTTTAGATGCAAGCCGCAACCCACCTCGGTGAGCTTTGTGGATAGTGATAGAGTGGAGGATGGCTCGATGTTTTACTATTGTAGTTGACCCTCACTTTTGTATACTGTTGCCTTTGAGGATTTTTACTTTGAAAACTTTGAGAGACATGATGTAGCGGGTAGTAACTAGTTTTTTTTTTTTTTACTATTGTGTGTGTGTGTGTGTGTGTGTGTGTGTAACTTGTTTAACTATTACCTTGTATATCTTGGAGCTTGTACAAGGTTTTATGTATGTTGTTCTTATCCGTGCCAACGTGCTTTTGCTATCGTGTGTGAACGTTTCACCTTTTGTATTCCTGAGTTATTATTTGATCTTTTATTTCTTTCATCAGGCTTCTAGTCTTAATACTCCTTGATTATACATTATGTTATGAGCTTTAGACCTGTTGTGATGCTTTATTGCCTTTGTTTTACGACTATAGGGTAAAGTTTAGCATGATAGGTTGTTGCATAGGTAGAGGCTTGCGACTAAGTCCGCGAGGCCGTCAATTTCTAGGCATTAATCATTGAATCTGTCCAGGTACTTCCTTGTCGGCTTGCCGTTATGCTGACTCACCCCTAAAAAGTTTATGGGGTGATTGGCTATGGTAATCTGAGTGGGGAACTGAACTAGAAATTTTTGGGAGATGTCTGAAAAGAACATGATTGACCCTTGAGGGAGCGAGTTGAACCATTTGATCACTAGGCCTATAAGGGTTATTGGGAACCCCTGACATTGCACTGTGTCGGGGATTCCCTCTAGGTTCATCCATGTCTCAAAGGTACGCAGTCAGATGCTCCTGGGATCCTTAGTCTTGTTATAGCGCATGTCTGTTGGATTGTCAAAGTGTTTTTGCAGGCTAACCCGGAGGACTTTCTTGTCGAAAGGGGTCGCCCTTAGGATAACGGGTTTATTGTGCTGCCTTCTTTTTCCTAAGGGATCTGTTGTTCCCCAGTGGTGTGGATCTCGCTAACTTTGAGACCTTACTTCTTCTTGATAGGAGCGTTGGTCGTGCCCATCCTGGCGCCCGCTGGCTCGCCGTTCTGGCGACCTAGAGCAATGTCTCTTCTGAGGTTGTGTCCTCGACTGCACCTCAGAGCTAGGTATCGATTGGTAGTAATCTCAAGCAGCAACCTCTCTTTCTAAGTTCTGCAACCTGTGTTGCAACTCTTGAATGATTCAGGCGTTGTTGGTTCCTTTCTCACCGAAAGGGCGAGAACCAAACTCGGGGTGCGAGTTCCGGCTGTTCCATGGTTAATGATTGGATGTCACCGCCATGTGGACCACGCTCGATTTGTTGCTGGGTTGTTCTTATGGGGGGCGGGGGGTGGTTATACTCCCTATTCTCTTCGAGTGGGTGCTGGTTATCCATCGGTATAGAGGCCACTAAGCTCTTTTGCTGTGGATCCCACAGATGGTACCAATGTTCGGGAGTAACCTTAAATGATGGGATCCATAATCTGGCTGGGTCGGCGAGCTTTACGGTTTTCGGTCCAATCAAATGAATGGTGGGGGGTAACCTATAAAGACACTCCTACGCTTAAGTTAGAATGGATCTAAGAGGTAGGATTTTAAGTGTGTGTGCGCGTGTGCGTGTGTGCGTGTGTGGGGGAGCTCGTAGCTCCCCTTTATATACTTTTTGGCTCTCTTATTTTTTGGTTGGCTAAGATAGGAGAGATATTTGAATTCGAATATTGGTTAGCGATTTATGGCTATCCAGTAGGTCTAGGTTCTTGGGCCGAAGGAGCACGGATTGGGCTCGAGGGTCGAATTGTCGTTGGGTCGTTGAGGCCGGGATTCGAGTCCGTAACAATAACCCTTCCCTCACGCCAACTTATAACATCCAGACATTATCAACTAAGGATTTCAGCACAACTGATATTTTAGCCCTCAAAACAAATTAAATCATCGGAGACTGTTGTAGAAAACAGCCCCAACGCTGACATCTGACAACAACGCCCTCTGACAGGTTTGCCACCCACCCTGTTTTCCCACTGTCACTGGATTTGGGTGAAGACAAATGACGAGTAATCAACCCACACACCCATACTCTTCAGTCACTGCCGAACAACACTTGGACTTTCTCAGAGACAATTGCCCAAATATGAGTGCCCCTACATGAACGAGATCTTTGAAGCAGCTCAGCTTCGGTTTCCCACTCATACCTAATCGTGGACAATTACTTTTATTTCGTTGTTGCATTGTCTATTGCTATTATTTTCTGAGCCTCATTGGAGACATAATTATCACTCAAGTCACGATAGTGTTTTAAAGAAATCTGTTGACGACTAGCATACTGAAATACCAGGACAGGAGCCTGCCTCACCGGAAATGCTTCCGAATCTTTAAATGTTCATGGATAACTTTATGAATATAGAGAAATATTAGGTTTTTTTTGTTTTTTATTTTTACTTTATATTTAAATTAATATTAGTTAGTTCCCTTTTTTTTTTTTTACTAAAGGTGTTCACCTCTTAGTATTTTCTATAATATTAAGTGTTGTCGGAGTATATGAAAATTTTTGCTGTATTCCATTCATATTGTTACGCATTAATAAGGTTGAGAAGAGGGAAGTTGTTTCAAAGAATATAAATTTTTAAAATTTTAAACAATAAATAACCCTCCTTTTTAATGTATCACAAGATATATAAAAATAAAACAAAACAAATATTTTCTTTTATTCTTGAAACACCTAAGAACTTCTGATATTCAACATATAATAATTATGGAGAATCTTTCCTTATATTGGATTAATTGAAAGCGGTATGACCATGATGATATTGTTCAATTTCTTGTTTTTCTCATGTCACTCACAAACTTTATAAATTGATCTGATATTCTCACAAGAATTGTTTTTACATCTTTGTGCACTCAGTAGGTGTAAGTGGCACCTTTTGCTGAACCACTTATATGAAGGAAACAAAAAATACATTCTACCCGACTTTATTATAAATTACACTCTCCCCATTCCATCAGCATCAAAAGCAAGCCTCTCTTTCAACATTTTAACTCCCATGTACCTGCACCAAGACCAAATTCAAAGGAAGGGGGAACATGGTTTTGTTGACGATAACATATATCACCATTAATAATTTGGATTAGAATTCTCTTGTTTAATTTATCATTTTTATTTCTCCAATAATATTGATTAGGTTATTTTTTAAAAGAGTAAAAGGTCAAAATATAAATGAATATGCCTTTGCTTGCGACCTTTTTTTTTAAAAAAAAAAAGAATAATATAGAATGTATTATAGTTTTTAATTTAAATCCATATATTATAATCATAACTATTTACATAATATAGGAAAAATAACACGATGAGGGATGACTTATACTCTTTTAAATCAAATTTGCTATTCTTATAAAATACTATTAAAATAAAAAATATAAATTTAAAATAAGTTAGATAAAACGTATATTTATATATAAATACATTATGGTGGATAATTTTTTTTCTGTATATAATTGACATTTTTGCTTTTAAATTCACAAGGTAATTTATTATCAAAATGTGTAGATAAATAAGGGAATAATATACAATTTTAGTATCACTTTTATTTTTTGATGTATGGGTTAAAATATAAAATAAAATAAAACAAATATGAGTAATTGTGTCATGGATGATTATTTACCTGCCAAGCATCATGACGGTGGCCTGAGGATTAGTTCCAGGAGAATAGTTAAAAGTTGAACCATCAATAACCCTTAATGCATCGACACCAAGAACCTTATAGTCGCTATCAACAACCCTGCCAACCTGGCAGCCGCCATGGTAATGCCAAATGGTCATGACGGTGTCCCGGCAGAACTGCTCCAACGACAGCGAAGAGTTCGAATGGCGAGGCAGCAGGTTGACGGGGGAGTTAGCGGTCATGTTGAGGAGCACGGGGACCGGCATGTTGACGTAGCGGAAGGGGGCGAAGGGCTTCGAGTCGATGACCTTCTCGATGGTTCTTAATCCTTGAACGCAGCGCTGCAGGTCGCGCGGTTCTTTGAAGTAGTTGAAGGTAACCGAAGGGTTGTCGTTGGGATTTAGGGTTCTCAACTCCATGTGGCCTGTTGAGATTGGACCCATGATTTTTTCCAGGATGAATCCTCCCCTGAATGCTGCGTGGTCCAGTGTGTCCATCATTTCTATTGCTTTTGCTAGTGCTTCGGGACTTCTTTGCTTTGGAGGCACTGTGGAAAATTGACCAATCTGCATTTTACACCATCTTTTAGTTATATCTAGCTAATTGATCTAAAATGAAAAAAAAATAATAAAATGAACAGATAAAAGTCTAATTAATCTTGAATTAAAGTAGTAAAATTCACATATCATAAAATTTATAAATTCAATAATTATTAACTTTTTATTTTATCATTTTATATGCATTTAGATGCTATTAAATTGTAAGAAAAAAATATTTTAACATAATAAAAAGAGATAAAAAAAAAAAAAAAAAAAGTTGCACGAATGAACAATATAGTGTTTTTAATTACCTTGGGGGAGAACATTCCGAAATCTCTGGGTGAGGTGCCGCCAGCAAAGTTTTCTCCGCTGGCAGCTTCAATGTAGGTGCCGAATTTGGTGATGCCGACGACCTCAATGAGGGATACCTCAACGGGCACCGGAGAAGGGATGAAGACGGCATTCATCGGGTTATCGGACATTCCTTGTCCTACCAATGGCTGCTCCAACGTTACATTTATGTTGTGGGCCCGAAGTTGCCTTTCAGGCCCAATTCCACTTAGCATAAGAAGCTGTGGGCTTCCAAGTGCACCGGCTGATACAATTATCTCGTTCCTGGGCCCTCTCCTAAGGTATGCCCTGTGTTTGCGCCCTAATGCGTCTCTGAACACTACTCCTTGGGCCTTCGGCCTTGACCCACCTGATTATTGGTTTTATTACTCAAATCACTCAGATCGAATGAAAAGAATTTTCCTAAACTAACAACGACAATATAACTCTGAAAAGATATCACCACAAATAATAAAAAAAAACTCGCTGAAAATTAAAAAACTACTATAAAAATAATTAAATATTAAATATATAGGTTAACTATCAAAAATGAACTTGAATTATTTTGACACTAATAAAAATACTATCGAATTATGTCTCAACAAAAATATCTTTAAATTATTTAAAAACGTGAAAAAACATTGGTATTTTTTTTTTGTTAACATAAAATTTTTTAGTTTATTAGAGTATATTTTTATCATATTTTAAAATTATTTGAAAGTATTTTTGTCAATAACAAAATTGGAGGCATTCTTGTCAACCACAAAATATTTTTGGTGGTTTATTCAAATATATATTATTAAAAAAGATATTTTAAAGATCAAATTTTGATTTGATTTAATTTTTTTAAACATAATTAGAAAACTAAGATATTTTAATTTTTAAATGTTTGTAATTTTATACTAAGTGGATTTTTTTAAATGACCAATTTTTAGAAAGATTGAAAAAAGAGGTTTAAGGATCAAATTTCGTTCTTATTTTTTTATACAATTTTTAAATAGTTATTCAAATATTTTTACAAAATTTAAATAAAATATTCAAATTACTTGTTGAATAGAAAAGACATTTGCCATTTGTGTTTATTATTTTTGTCATATGTTAACATTGTTTAAAGATATATTTGTAATTTATATGTTTCGAAATTATTTTTATCAACAATATAAATTTTGTGTATTATTTTAGTAATTTCTCAAAAAAAAAAAAATCCAAGGGCATAAAAGATGGGAAAAAATAGAAGGGAGGAATGATCATTGTATTGAGTTTTTCAAAACTGTTGAACAGCTAACTTTTGTTAGAAATGCAGTTTCCCTAATTTTTGTTAAAAAAACAAAGAATAATAGACATATTTTTTTTTTTATTTGTCAGCCCCTCTTTTTTTTTTTTTTGGTATATTTTTTTAGTTTTCCTTTTATTTATAAAAAAAATAGTCTATTTTTATATAACATTAACAAAGTATAATAATTTTAGGCTTAGTCTAATAATTTATTTTATTTAAAAAATAAAATATAATTTTTTTTTTTAATATCTTCGTTCACTTAAATTTTCCACTTTTATTTTACACCACGTAATAATTTTAGTAAATTATTAAACACTACTTCTTAAATAGTTAGCTCTGTCTCTACTAACATGATGATATATATATGGGATCTTAAAAGAAAAAGATTATTGATTTGATGGATTCTTTGAACGCACCTTTAGTACGAAACAATATCCTATGAACGCTGGCATGCAAGAGGACAGTGATCCGAGAAGGGTTTGCATACTGCAAAAGATCAGCAGAAGTGTGCCTGTATCCATTTTGGTCAAAAATGGTGCCACCAACCTTAGTCCCATAAATATGGTCGTAAGTGAAGCCATTGTTGGGGACCACACCTACCTCCAACAGTCCATCCCTCACCGCTGATTGCCATTGCTGAACCTTTGGCTCAAATGCTACCTTTTTCTCAACCCATCTGTATGCTTCATTCACTGCCCTTCCATCCCATCCCGCTTCCCTAGCAATACCAAAATCATAACAATAAATGAAATAATGTATGCTCAGCTTACTTTTTTAGGTTCAATTAATTTGTATAGTTAAAAAAAAATATTATATGCGCACCATAAATTAGTTACTATATATTTGTATATAAAATTATTAATATATGTCTTATTTAATTTATTTTTAATATATATTTTATATTTTAATATGTATTTTATATTTAACTTATAAATTTTATAAATTGACCTAATTTTATTTTTTGATGGTTTATTTTTTTGTTTTTAATTTTATAAAATGTTGTAATAAATGAATGTTTTTAGTGAAATTTAATTACCATTATATCTATTTGTTTTTTGAATTGAGTAAATTATACTATTAGATTAAGTGTATATTAAAAATTAATCACTAAGATAGCATTTAGAACAGAGAGACGAAGAGATTAAGACTGAGAGATAGAGAATGAAATAAGTCTCAGTATTGTATTTGGTGTAAAGTGGGAGACAGACTGAAATAAGAATGAAGCTCTAATTTACTTTGCATAATAATAAAATTAGAATTAATTAATTGAAATGGGATAATTTAGGTATAAAATGTTATTAAAGTTTCAATTTCGATCCTAAAAATTTCAATCTTTCTGTAATCTCATTTTCGAAAATACTGAAATACTGGAATTTTAATACCATTCTTTAGACAAACAAACATAATATTGTGTTTCAGTCTTTTAATCTTCATCTCAATATCTCAAAATAAACGATATTTAAGTCAATTATCTGTATAAAATATATATTGAAAATAAATTAAATACTATATATTTATAAATAAATATATAATGACTGATTTTTAATGTGTAAATAATAGTTTTTGATGAAATTATAATGTCCATCCTTAGGCAGAAATGGTTGAATTATATTAATATGTAAATAAAAGTTCAAAGACTTTTATTGTCTAACTACATTAGAAACCAAATAAAAGTTTGAATAACATTTGTCTATATAATACCCCTAAATTGTTTTAAATTTGTCCAAAGTTTACCTTATATAGTTGGGTCCAGCACGAGTATAGAAGCCGGCATTCAAACAACTTCCGCCACCAAGAACGCGAGCTCTTGAATTGATGACGCCATCTTCGGAGATGAAGCGCTGAGCGGGAGAGGTGGGGGAAGTGTCGGAGAGGGCGGCGCCAAAGGCGGCCAAGTTGGTGATGTTCGGGTTGCCATAGGGCGATCCGCCTCGTTCTAGAAGCAACACTCTGTAATTTTGAGACAATGTCGCTGCCAAGGGGCATCCGGCTGTGCCCCCGCCGATTACAATGTAATCGTAGTATGAGATGTTTGATGCTGTTGTTGCACTGCGCATAAATGTATAGTTTGGAACTGTATATATGTGAACCACACAAACAAAAGTTTAGTAATTAGAAACTCTCTTTCGTTTTTCTCCTTCAATCTTAATTTTAAATAGATGTGATTATTGAAATACCAAAATACAGTACCCTCTCATCTAAGATGAATGAATTTTGTTTGGAACAATAAATATATAGTATGCACATCATACTTTTTGCTGTCTTCAAACACGCACCTAATTTATCTAAAATGTAGCCCAAAATTAAGTTTCAATATTTTCTTCGTGCTTAACAAAATCATGACGCTGATTTTTTCTTTAAAAATATTAGTGGAAAATAATAGATCAAGAGACATCACATATTATATTATTTTCGGAGGTGCATGAATGGATGTATACTATATATTCCTTCATATCATCCTGATTCACTAGCTTGTTTGGAATAACTACGTAGTTTGTTCTGAAAGGATTTTCTCTTCATTAATTATACTATATATTCCTATATATCATCCTGATTCACTAGCTTGTCATATTCTTTGCAAGAGAAATTCTTATTTAGAGTGAATTCAATTATTCCTGCTCATTCTTAGTTTGCTCCCTTTTTTCTCTCTTAGTTTTTTTAAATCTAATGGACAAAATCACTTCATAAAATATATAAAAACGGAAATATTTGGTAACTAAAGAAAATCAGCCAAAAACAATCATAACTTGTCTTATTTAGCATTCATTAATTATTGCGACAGTTAATTAATGCTAAATAAAGCAAGTTCGGACTGTTTTTTTTTATTTTTTGTCTACCTATTATTACTTTGTGAAAGTCCTTAAGGTTCGCCCAAAAATGTGGTTGAAATAGTAGACAGTGAGGATCACATTAATTAAAAGATAGTAGACGTTAAATTCTGGTGAGCTAACAATGAGAAATGACATTTATTTAAATATGTAACTAACTATATTATATTATTACTTGCTGAAAATTTCTATACTTAATCAAATTCATTAATTCTAATTATAAGTATTGGTAAATAATTTTTCGAATTTTTATAAATTGACTTACAGGGCACATGACAAGTGACAACACAAGGAACTAATTTTATTTCAGTCTTAAATGGGTAGATAACAGTCTCGATCACCAGTAAATATTAGTAACATTATTTTGGACTGCCTCCTGTTTTACCATTAAATTGCCCTTTATTTCTATCTTTGGTCAAAATAAAAAATTAAAAAGAAACAAGGAAATGATACCAGGAAAACTAAGTGCGCTTACTCATCAAGCACAAGATAGCCTTCAAAATCGCATTTATACTAAGCTACTCACATACCAATAAAGTCTGAAAGATGCTATCCAGGCCCATTATTATGTATTTATTTATTACAGAAAAAATGAGATGTTATTACTTATTACAACCCCCCAAAAAATGAGAAAGAAAATAATGAAAGTAATAAGTCTCACTACTAATAATTCGTTCAAGAAGACTATAGAACAGTTATATATTATTATATTAGCAAGAAAACACAATTATTTATGCAAAATACATGAAATATTTCTAATTATAATTATGTCAAATTAAATTATGCAAGATACAATAAAGAAGTTTCAATGTTCCATCCATCCACTTCATTAAGATGGCAATATATTTGGTCATGTACTTCGGCTGAGCAAAATTAAATAATTAATTAACTAGTTACGTTAATTCATAGTGTAGTCATATTAGCATAAAGCAGTAGTATTGAGATGAAATTGCAGATGCATGTATATGTTTTCCAGCCTTCACAAGCAATCCGTGATTCCACCGCCAATAATAACAATATCAAATCCCCCGTCAGCTTTTACTTAATAGTTTAAGTTTTTAGAAGATGTAGTTTATAACAATATTAATCGACTTTTGTTTAATAATTTAAATTTTAAAAAAAATGTAGTTTTTGGTAATATTTTTATTTTTTATGACATCTTTTAATTTAGCAAGTTAAAGACTAATTTATTACGGATTAGAGTTTTATTTAAGAGTTGGTCATTGATTAATAGATTACTACATATACAAGACAATATTCGAATTCTCGACATTTGTTAGACAAGTGAGTTAATTACCTAACCAACCTAAATTAATTTTTAAAATATACTTAATATGTGTTTTTATAACAAGAGGTTGTTCTTTATTTATAATATTAAAAAGAAAATAGTAGTAGTTATGGATGTATACTGAACACACCTAGTATAGTCTAATCAATTATGGATCATAATAGAAAGAAGTTCAGAGTAAGTACATTACCTTTTTGGGAAGAACAATGCTGAGGAGAAAGTAAGAAGAGAGCAAGAGTAGTAGGAAGAAGAATAAGCCTCAACCACCAAACATCCATTGCAGAAAGTAAAGCTGAACCTACTTCAGTTCAAAGTAATGAATAATCAAGTTTGCTGACCCTGAAACATGTTTTCTTTGCAAATTATATATATACTGTATATATAAATAAAATATAATAAAATAAAAATTGTAAAGCAATAATCCCCAACGATCTCGGCGGCTATAAGTTCTCGTAGTGTAAAGATGGCCTTAATATGTTTAATTTTGTCGTCAAATAATAATAACTAGCAACGGAATAGTAAAAGCATAAATAGCATGTGGTTAACACATATGTGTGGGACCATGCATGGCATCAACACAAAGATTCAAGAAAATGCAGACTCTGTGACATGTACACTCCCCGAAGTAATCGTTTTTAGGGTCAATGGAGTGAGCAAAATAGAAGGAAAGAATTAAGAGCTAAATATATGGCGAGAGATAGAGAGAGAGTATTGTCAGTATTTATTTATTTATTGGTTCCCATGTGAGCTTTTTGGAAACTTATAGCTATACTGTTGCGGTTTTCGAACAATTTCTTTGTCTATATTCATTTGTAACAGGGTGTTAGCATATTCTGATATGGTTAATTGGCTCGACATTCTTTTTTATCAATTTTTTAATCCGATTCCTTTAATAAATTAAGTTTCTAAGTTTAGAAGTTAAAGTGTGTTAATCCTAACTATTTCAACGTTTTAATTATGTTTCATTTTTGTTAGATATATAACTTAAGTTTTTAGAAAAAGTGATTTTATAATATTGTATAAGAGTTTTTATAACTTAAAAGTCTAGAATTTGATTTTTATTGACTCAAAATAAATTTTAGCGTAAGACAAATAAAAAGAAAAAAAATTTATACAAAAATTCATACTAATCTTTTCAAAGAAGTAATTTTTCGAACAATTTTAGATTACATATAGAGAATTAACTTTTTTTAATCAATTTTTTTTTTTTGGTTTCTAGTTTAAAAATTATTTTTTCTTTATCAATTATTCTCACTCTTGTATCTAGATTTGCTACTCTAGACACACACTACCAAACTTTCTCACTCTTAGCTTCCATTTTCTCCTTCCTCTGCTAACTTCCTTCATTGCAACTGTTTTGTTCAATGAGTTTGACAATATTGATGGGACAAAGAACATGTCTTAATAGTTGCAGTGGTAGCATGAAGAATCCAGTATCTCACCAACCATTACATGTGTTGTCTCTCGTCTTCCTTTCTCCCATCAAATCTTGTTAAAAGGAGATCAAACACATTGCCACGATAGAAGATCTCCAAAAAATTTACATCACCACACTGTGCTTGGAATTTCGTGAGATGAAAATTAGATTGAATCTTGTTGGATTTTAGATCTCGTCGAATATTGTCGAATCTCGCCACTTTCTCCCTATAATTTGTTGCGGCCTTGTTGTCCCCTCCCTACTCATTTGTGACACCACCTACTTCTTTCCCTCTAATGTCGATATATTACCAGAAATGCATTGAAAACTGTCAGATTTACCATCAAAATTTTTAATTGAGGCTTCTATAGGATTTAGCGTTGGAAGAGGCAACACAAAACGAGGATGATTGGTTTTTCCTTGAACATTACCGTCATATAGGTAATTGCGATGGAAAAGTCCGCAGAAAATGTTACAAATAACTAAATAAGTTTGCATCAAATGTTAGAGTCGAAATCACTGTCAGAAAATTCGACGATAACTAAAATATCTAAAACATGTTTCATTTAAGACAAGAACACTTACCATTGAATTTTTTCGCCTAAAAATCCAAGCGTACCATTAAACATACACCACAAGAAAAGTCCTGAATATCGTCGTATTTAGCGGCATTCTTTAGGGGGCGATTTTACCGTCGAATTTGCCGCGATTAGAACAACAAATTGGTCAGCGCAAAGATTTACTGTCAGATTTTTTTGCCAACAATAAATTCACTGGTAACTATTAGAGTGGAAAAAAAGACGTGAAAATTAGGGTGGAATTTACCGGAAAATTTAGTGAAATGTTGCGTTTTGGTAACTACTAATTCATAATTCGACAATAATGTTGCCCCAAATTCAAAACATGCAGCCCTCCTTACTTTTCGAACCCTTTCTTTCTCTACCCCTCTCCTCTCTCTTTTTCTCTCCCCTACAACCACCTTCAGAAGCCCTTCCGGCCTCCGCCAGCGCCGGTCACCACCAATCTCCTCCAACGATTGTGTAAACTCAGCTGGAACCCATTTATTGTCGCCGCTACTCCCTGTGTTGCTGGAGCTGCCTCCCTCCTCCAGGTAGATTCCTCATCCCTTTCCTTATTCCATCCCTTTTTTGTTTTTTTAGAAAAAAAACTCTAACCCTCCCTTTTTGAAGCAATCGTCTGTTCAGTCACCGTATCACCGCACCATCCGAGCTGGCACCACGGTGAAAAGGTATGCAAACTATGAATATTTTAGCTTCATTGTATTTTTTTAAAAAGAATTATTTTTGATATATTTTGTGAATTAATATGTTAATGTGTTAATGTGTTAATGTTACATTGTATTTTTAATTTAGATTGTATAAATGTGTTAATGTGGAGAAGACTTTGAGAAAGACAGAAACAAAGAATTTTTTTTTTACAGAAATAAGATCATTATTATTGAGATAAAAATGAAAGAAGAAGTAAAGATCATAACTAGATTTAAATGTAATAGGAAAATTACAAATTTATTGACAATTTTATATTAATAGATTTTGTTATAAACTTTATTCCTATTACATAATGATTGCACAATTATGATATTAGGTCTTTTTATCCTTTTGAAAAAGAAAAGAAAATATAAAAGTTTTATTTCTTTTTAATAAAAATATGCATACCTTTTTTTGTTACTAATTTTTTATTCAATAATTTTTAGATTTTTTTAACTTAATTTTTATTTTAGAATTTTTTTTTGTTTGAACTTCGTGTATCTTAAATCGTGAGTTGTTCGTGTTGATATATAATAGATTTTTATCTCTAAACATATTAAATTGTTTAAATTTTTTTACGGACTCACTTTTCCTAAGATAGAGTTTTAGTGCAGAAGTGGGAGAAGGTTGCCTAGTAGCGCCTTCTCGAAACCCTTATTTCCTAGAAATTTGCAAAGTAATAAGGGGATGTGCACTAGAATAACTAGGATTTGATGTTTGCTTGAATGTGTGTTTGTTTTAATTTATGTTTGCAACTGTTTCTTTTGTGAAAATTGATAAAAAAAATTTTGTGGAAGTCTCTAAATTAAACAAAAACTCTGCTGCATTTATTAAAATTGTTTACAGACATATTTAATTTGTGAAAAATTGAAAATTATATTTAGTGGAGGATTCTAATTATAGACAAAACTCTGCCAAAATTTCTAAAATAAACTAATAAATTGTGTTATTGGTTGAATTTTAGGTTGTTTGCTCCAAAATGATTCCAAGTCATCGTTGATGTAAGATAGGGATAACAGTCAACTGGGAGATTTTAAAACTTGAATTCTTTAAAGGGATTGATCAATTTATTACATATGTCTTCAATATCAAACCGTTTAGGTCTCAAAAGGTATCTAGGTATCTGTACTATAAGTGTCGACTGACTAAGTGCTATAAGTACCTATATCCAGGTGTGTTTAAATGTGAATGGTTTGATCTAAGTCCGTGACTAGGAACACAAAAGCATCAGGACTACAAGATCATTAAAGTAAATGTGACCAGGAAGTATAGGTATTATGATTCTTTTATTCTACCTCAAAATGTAGGTCAAGTATACTATTTCCTATACCTAAAGTCATGAAAGTCTAGATGCGTAGTTGTGGTTAAGATTGAGCTAAGAGGTTGCATCGAGTCTGATGGGACAGAAAATCAAGAATCTTACCAAGTTGATGATCCAACTCCTTTAAAGATGATGGTTGATACTGGTGATCCGGTCATCTTTAGGTTAACTCTTACAGATGATGACATCATTGACTTTAGGGCAAACAACGGCATATTACCACCAGAGGAGGAGCATGATCAAGAAGAAGACGGGGTGGATGGGGACAAAGAAGAAAAAGACGAGTTCGATGATCAGAAAATTATCTCGGAAGAGGAGGATGGACCAGAGAAAAAAATGATGAATCCGAATAAGGGTAACCTTAGTATAGTTTGTATTGCACATCATTTTACATGCTAGCCTTATTTTATTTTATGTGTTTTTTTATTAGACTTCAATTATGTTGTCATATAATTAATTACATTGGACTTAACTATTTTTATTTTTGTTTCAGGTAGATATGACAACATGTAGAGGTGTCGAGAGGAGGATGACGACGATGACGATAATTATTGGGACCCGTAGTGATTAAAGTTTTGTTTTGCTTTGTTTAATAGTATTGATAATTTATCTTTTTGACTTTTTCTTTTGTACACTTGTTATTTCAGATTATAGTTGACTATCTTTATTGAAAATACTATTTGATTTTCATTACTTTGAATTTGAATATTAATTCTTGACATGTTAATGATGGTAGATCAGGTTCTAATTGGTATTTTGTATAACTATTAAAAAAATTAAAATTTAAGTTTACCATCGGTTGAATTCGTTGGAATTTATTAATTTAATTTAATTAATTATTATAAAATAATATATTATCGGAGAATAAATCCGACAATAATAATGTGCGAAACCCTAATTCATGGTGCCAAAGTATCGTCAATAATTTTTTGACGGTAACTCCCTCCACAAATTCGTCAATCAAATTTTTAAATTGGCCGAAAATTAGTGGCAGACAAAAAAATTTGCCAATAATAAATTAACGCAAGAATTTTATTATCTGAATCTGTCAGCCACTAAATCCAACTATAATAAATTTAGTGAATTTTTTTGGTATTTTTGCTGGTAAATCAAATAATATTTGGCGAATTTTTTGTAGTAATATTTTAAATTTGTGTCTCTCCCCTTATTTTAGAAATATGAACCCTCTTCTGAGACCCATTTTCTCTCTCAACCAAGCCACCACCTTTTTCCACAACCCCTTCTAGCCGCCATAGAGCTCTCTGTCGCTGCTACTGGAACTAGGGGTGGAAAAAGGTCAGGCGGCCTGCCAGGGGCCTGCAGCCTGGCCTGTGTTTTGCCTGGCCTGGCCTGGCCTGTTATAAAATAGGCACAGGCTCAAGCTGTTATAAAAGCCTTATTATATTAATAGGCCAGGTCCAGACTCACTAATTAGTCTTATTGGCCTGTTAGGCCTGTCTGAGCCTTTTAATACATAATTACATATATAAATAATTTTTTTATTATTAACAAAGTTATAAGATATTTTAATTTATTATATTTAATTATAAATAGTTTTGTATATTTTAAATACTTTAAAGTTTAAAAATTCTTATAAATATTAAATATGACATTTTACATATAAATATGTTTATTAAAAAATATTTTTTTTAAATAATATTTTTATTTTTGTAAAAAAAAATTAGCAGGCCTTTTAACAGGTTTCAGGCCAGGCCAAGCTGAATAACAGGCCAGGCTTAATACTTTAAAAAAAGCCTATAGCAAGCTATAAACCAGGCTCAGGCCAATCAACTATATGACAGGTTAGACCTATTAAGAGCAAAGACCCAAGAAAGTGAGTAGGTGACCGCCTCCAATATCGTGTCGTGTTTTGCTGCTCTCTTTATCTCTAGAGCCACTACTACCGTGTCATCATCATCCTCCTTCTTCCTTTGCCAAGGTCCTCCTCCTCCTCCCCCTCCCCTCCTCTTCCTCTTCCTTTTTCTTCTGCTTCAAAAAAAAAAAAACTAATTTGGTAGGTTATATTTCAATTTTTTAGTTTTAATTTTATTTTTCTTTTTTAATTACATTTTAATTTAAGAGATAATATTTAAGTTTTCTTAAAATAATTACTCAGAATGTAGGATTTTAATTTGATTAGTTTGATAAATTTATGTTATTTAGATTAGATAATTTTTAGATTTTTAAAAAATTTAGATCAATTTAAATCAATTAGCCTAATATAGTTCAATAGGTTAGTTTAATTGGTTAATTTATCTTAATTAGTTAGTTAGTATTTAATTAATTTTGAGATTGGGTTATTTTACTTTTGAATTTATTTTTGAAATGAAGTAATTTTTGGTTAGTTATGTTAATTTATGTATGTTACGATAATTTAGGCTATCTAGGTTAATTTAGGTTTGAAGTTAGGGTCTTTTACATTTTAGGTTAGGTTAAGTTAGTTAATTTTGATCAATTTAATTTATTTACGTAAGTGAGAGGGTAGGATTTATAAGTTAATTTAATTAATTTAGTAAATTTACTAATTTATCTCTTTTATTAGGATTTTGTAGTTTTTCTTTGATCGTGTTCTAGTTTGAATGGTGGAACATTAGTGCATTTATGGGTTATTCATGTAGTTTTAGGGTTAGTTTTTTCTTAGTATAAATAAATTCTTTATGTTTGGACTTAATTTTTTTGGGTTAGATTTGTAGGACAAAAATGGGAGAAGATTGTCTAGTAGCGCCTTCTTAACTTTTTGTTTGCGAAAAATTACGAAGTAATATTGAGATACACACTAAAACAGATAAGATTTTATACTTGATTAAATAGTTGCTTGTTTTTAATTATAATTACAATTATTTACTTTGTAAAAAATGAGAATGTTGTTTAGTTGATACTTCTAATTTAAGAGGAAATTCTGCTGAATTTTCATAAAAAAATTTAAAGATATGATTTGAATTATGTTAATATTGTAATTGAAATTGTTTAGTTTGGAATAGTTGAAAATATAATTTGGTAGAGGTCTCTAATTATAGAAGATTATGACTTTGTTGATGTTTAGGTTGTTTGTGATACAATAGGGATAGTCATATTGTTGGAAGGCTTTGGTCCATGGTATAACATATAAATTATGTATTCAATGTGTATGAAATTTATATTTTTTGTATTCAAAGTTTTATATAATTTTGTTTGTTTTCTTAGGATGGTAGGATCTTACACATCAGAAAAAATATACTAACACGATCCAGTGAGCTAGCCAGGTCATTTCTCATATGAACTAGTTTCGTTCATGTAGCCTACATGCTTAAGTGGGACCATGATTGGGAGTTGGTGTCTGCTTTCATCGAGAGGTGATGTCCGTTCACACACTTTTTATTTGTCATGTGGAAAGATGATGATCATTTTGCAGGATGTGGCTTACCAGTTGGGACTTTAAACGGCAGGAAATCCTACTATTGGCTGCATGACGAGGTAGGATCTGTTCTATAGTGGACATATTATGGAGGATTTATGTTTGCATTTTTTAGGAGCCTGACAGACAATATTAGAGTAAGTAGGTCGTCAATTTATTATGGTTCCGGAAGAGTGTGTGTTAAGGTTTAGATGAGGATTCCATGGAAGAACGATATATGCAGTACACCAAATGGTATATCATGCAGATTAAAAGAGATATGCTGTTTTTGGATACGTCAAACTCCTGAGTCCATATGAGGTGGCTGCCACTTTTAGAGAATCTTAATCAGTTTGGCCAGATGTCTTGAATTCTGTTGTGCTGTCCTTTTGGAGGTTTTCCTTGGCTCAGAGATATATATTCCTTTTTATTTGTTTTATTGTTCTAAAAAATTTCAAAAAAAATGTTTAATTTAGCGCCGAGTGCGTTGGAACTCCCTTTCCTTTATTTTGAATTCAAATTCCACAACAAATCCCAAGATTTTCTCTGCCAATCGCATAATCTTCTCACCTTTCAAATCTTCTGATTGTATCCCCCTTCCCCATGATTCCCTCCTCCTTCCCCATACCCACCTACCCCAACACTCATAACTCCCCCCATTCTTCCTCCGTAACCCTCTTTCTTTATTCCATTTTCTTTTCTTTTTTGAATTTTACTCCACCCTCCCCCCAATATAAATACCCCCCACCCTAAACCATCTTCACACAACAACAACAATTACATCTTCTTCTTATTCATTCTTCTCCCTCCATATAACCCATGCCCCCTCACTTTCTTCCTCCCCCTCTTATTTCTTTCATTCTTCTTCTCTTTCTACCATATCAAACCTCCATTCCCACATCTTCTTCTTCACTCTTCTTCTTTTTCACACGCTGCCCTCCTCTTCCTTTCCTAAACCCAAGCGAACCTTTCCCGCTCTTTGTTCCCTTTTATTTTGTTTGGAGATGAGAAAATTTTTAAGTTTGGTGTTATCGCGCCGCTCTTTTTCTATATTTGTTCAATGACACCAAAGGGAGGAGTCTTCTTCAAGAAAGAAGAAGGTCAAGGCACCTCAAACTAGAAATTTTGACTCAAATAGGTTCTCCTCTAAGTTACATGAGGAGCACTTTTTTGTTATCACAAGCAAGAAGAAGGTGATCCCTGAGGTTAAGTTCGACCTCAAGCCGGAAGAATATCCGGAGATTCGGCAACAAATAGAGAGAAGAGGTCGGTAACTATTGAGCAATTCGCATACTGATGTGGGCCAGCTAAAAGTCCAAGAATTTTACGGTAATACGTGAATGAGAAGAACTATCAAACTTATGTGAGGGGGAAGGTCTTGGACTTCAATTCAATGATGGTAAGGGCGGTTCTTCGACTTCTTCCTTCGAGTCATGATTCGAACACTTATAATGAGAGGATGAGCCAGGACCAGAGATATGATCAGGTGCTTGCACACATCTGTCTTCCAAGAGCTCAGTGGAGGTTGAGTTCAGATAGGCAACCGAACTAATTAGGGCGGCATGACCTCAAGCCAGCTGCTAGAGGTTGGTTGGAGTTCATCCAACGCTCCATTCTTTCGATTAGCAACCACTCGGAGTGTATTGTGGATAGAGCTATCATGACCCGCTGTATCATGATTGGCTACGAGTTGGAGGTGGAGGATATCATTCCACAACAGATATATAGCATCGCCTCCAACTCCTCCACACATGCAAAGGTAGCCTTCCCTCATATCATTTACCGCCTTTGTGAGGTCGCAGGGGTCCTCTTTGATAATGATTTCCTTATTCTCATTGAGCGGCTAATTTCTAAGAAGGCTATGGAGCATGCGAGAGAGTATGCAAGGGCTCCGAGGGGAAAGTCAACCCGAAGAAGAAGAACAACAATATCCTCCACCACCTCTCATGCCTTAAGGGCACTACTTTCCACCTCAGGAGTATTGGCAGCAGCTGACCTTATCCCTTGAGTATATGAGGATCACCCAAGATAGCCACAGTGTCCTCCTCCATCAGATTGTGGCAGAGCAAGAGAGTCAGTGCCATACACTTCTCCAAGTCAGACAAGATATAGAGCGACTAAGAGGACCACATGAGCACAGCCTAAGGAGGGAGATGGTCGCCATAATGACTGAAGTAGTTGAGTTCCTTTCATTCTACTTCCTTTTCGTATTGCTTATGTTATTTTTCTATTTTCTATTTCCTAGTTTTACTATTTAGTGCATGATTCTTCATTTTCTGTTTCCTTTAGTTTAGTTAGTTCTTAGTTTTATGTTTTTATTTTCAATGGTGTCTCATGTACTGTCCTCAAGAAGTATTCAAAAAAAAGAGAAAAAAAATGCAGTTTAATTTTAGAAATTGAGTCTATTTTACAATTTCCTTGTCATATTGCATATGGTTGTGTATATATACTTGTGATTGTAGATACATTAAGAGAATGAGATACGAAGTTCGTTAAACAAGAAGAATGTTGACTCTTGAGGAATAAGAGCTTAGAGAAGTGTTATGAAACCTCCAAAGATAAGAAAGAGGTTGATCCTTGAACCAAAAGAATTGAAAAGAAAAATAAGAAAAAGAAAGAAAAAGAAAAAGCAAGAAAATAAAAAATAATGATGAAAAGATAAAAAAGAAAAGTCAAGTTGCAAAGCTCTGAGAATCAATGGTTGAGATCCAAATATGTCCCCGTGGTGTCTTTTGTCCAAGGATGGCTTGGGTGACTAGATTCGAGGGGTGCTTCATCACCTAATAACTTGGACCAATTGGTCCGGGATTATCGATTGAAAACCCATTACACAAGTCACCTTGAGACAAGACATTTAGCAGTCCAAAGAGACTTTGGGCATTGATGTTTGGGATCAAAATCTCAGCTATATGCTTGTGCTACAACTGTGTCAAGGAGAGACTTGAGTAACTAGATTTGCGGGGTCCCTTATCACCTGGTAACTTGGACCAACTGGTCCGGAATTACTGATTGAACGTCACTATCAGGAGTCGCCTTGAGACGGAGCATTTAGAGTTGTCAACAAAAAAATTCTCTCTAAGCTCAAAGAAGAAAATTCAAGGATCAATCCAAAATTAATGGGAGTGAGATTTCATTACATTATCTGGGTTCCAATTTCTTTAAGGAGTTGGCATTCCCAAGGTTTCAAGGAACAATGAAAAATAAGGAAGCATTCATGATCAGAAGTGTGCTAAATCCCACTTATAAGACAACGAAAAGCTTCAAGGGAACTCCAACTTCTTATCAAACCCACTTTAGTTCTCTAGTGTTCAAGTTGCTTGAGGACAAGTAGCACTTTATGTTTGGTATTGTGATGCTCACATCTTTTCTGTATAATTTATATGCCATTCTGTTGATTTATTAGAGGATTTTAGTGGATTATACCCCATTGGATGCTACTTTAAGTTTCTGTGGTTATTTGTTGATTTTAGATAGTATTCGGATGAAGAATTATTGAAAAATGCATGAAGAAGCAAAGGAGACTCATGCATACACATATGCTACACGTACGCACGGCTGAGCAAGCTCAACAAGGCCAATTCTCCTCTGGACAAGTGGCGCTAAATGCCAAGCTCAACAATGCATTCTGTTTGGGTGGCGCTAAACACCCAATCATCGGTGTTTAGCGCCAATAGCGATATTTTGAAGGGGGACCACACGTGCAACAAGAATTAACGGAAGGCTTTATGATTTGATTTCAAATCAAATAACTAATTAGAAAATATTCATTAGTTTTAATTTAAGTTTAAATCAATTTCAATTAGGACTATAAATTAGATAGAGATTCGCTCTCGCGGAGAACTCTTCTCCTAATTTTCATTTCACAATTTACATTTTTTCTCTCCTAGGGTTTTTTCTACACCATGTGCCACTAAACCTCTATTGTTAATGTTAGGAGCTCTGTTTACTTTGATGGATTAATAATTATTTGATCCTCTGCTCTTGATTAATGCATTAATTTATGGTTAGGAATTGGTTTTGTTCTTCATCCTACGGATTAGTGTGTATTAGGAAATAACTCTAATCTAACTCGAATTCTCTTGAATCTTGGAAAATCTATATCATTAGAATTCCAGCTTGAAACCCTTTCTCACAATTCCTTAATTATCTGGACTTAATGTGGTATGTGACATATAACTACATCATCACAGCTCTTGCAATATTGACTTCAGAGCGGTTACTTGTGGGGAGTATAGAACGCCCAATGAAGTCTAGCCATCCTCTAGCAACAGGCTTGAGGTTTTTCCTTTTTAGCTGGCATAGCTCCCCTTTTGTATTCTCAATCCATTGAGTTCCGGGCAGGCATATGTCCTTTAGGACTTGATCTAGCTTTTGGTTGGCTACAACCCTTCTGTTGTATGACTCACGGTCATCCTTTTGCAGAGGTAATTTGAAGACCTCTCTCACCCTATCCAGATGAAAGTACATGATCTTCCCTCTGACCATGGTGTGAAAAGTATGGAGGGTTGTTCCATATTTCTTTTGCTTATCTGTCATCCATAGATTTGCATAGAATTTTCGGATCATGTTGTATCCAACATTTAACTCGGGATTACTTAGAATCTCCCAGCCTCTCCTTCGGATCTGCTCTTGGATCTCTGGGTATTCTTCTTCTCCAAGGTTGAATCCTACTTCAGGGATTACTGGCCTTTTGCTCATTATCTTATGATAATGTTCTTCATGCTGCTTGGTAAGGAATTGAACAGGTTTGAAAACAACTATTGAGTTGTCTTCTTTCTTGTTCTTTAGGGGCGGTCTTGCCACTTTTTGGAGCCATGAGATTGAATTCTTGATGAGAGAACAGGGCTCCTGTCACACCAAACTTAAAAATTTACTCGTCCTCGAGCAAAGAATGAGAAAGGAAGAACTAGAAAAGAGAATAGAAGAAGAAAGAGAAGAGAGAATTCGAATAAGAGGTGGTGAGTGAGGGAGAGAGGGCATGGCACACACATATATAGGGAGGGGGAGGGATTTTCGAAAATAAGCATAAATAAAAGATAAAGATTTTTGAAAAAGATAAAAAAGATAAGTTAAATTTAAAAGATAAGAAAAGATTTTAAGAGGATAGAAAAGGCATTAAAGACAAGATATGATGTATGAAAAGGATTTGAATGTTTAATAAAAGATATGAACAAGATAAGAAAAGATTTTGAAAAGATTTTGAAAACAAGTTGTAAAAGATATGAAATTTTGAAAATGATTTAAAAGAAATTTGAAAAAAAATGTTTTAGTTTGAAAATTAAATTGAAAATAAAATATTTGAACAAGATTTAATTTAAAAATCAAAGGAAATTTGAAATTGAATTGGAAAAAGATGAGTTGAATAAAAAAAAGATGAAAAATTTGAAGTTACATCCATGCTGCCCTGCTGGCATTTAAATGCCCAGAATGCAGGCAGTCTGGCGTTAAACGCCAGAGTACTCCTCCCGTCAGGGCGTTAAATGCCCAGCCAGGGCTCCCTGGCTGGCGTTTAACGCCAGGTTGATGCTCCTCCTTGGGCATTAAACGCCTAGCCAGGGCCTCCTGGCTGGCGTTTAATGCCAGACTTATGCTCCTTTTAGGGCGTTAAACGCCCAGCCAGGGCCTCCTGGCTGGCGTTTAACACCAGGCCTGCTGTCTCCATGGGCGTTTAAATGCCCAATTACCTACCCTTTCTGGCGTTTAAATGCCAGAGAGATCCTTACTCCAGGGTATTCTATTTGTTGTTCTGCATCATTCTGTCTCTGTTTAAGCACTGTACATTATCACTAACATTAAAATTGACTTAAAACATAATCAAAATTAATTAAAAAAAATAATTAAAATAGAAGTAATTAGAGAATTAATAACATATAAGGAATCATTGGGTTACCTCCCAACAAGCGCTTCTTTAGTGTCTTTAGCTGGACTTCACTGTACTTAACTTAGTAATAGTGTTGAGCCTCCTGGCTCTATATTGCCTTCAAGGTAATGTTTGACCCTCTGTTCATTGACTGTGAACCTGTTTTCAGGATCTTTTCCTTGAAGTTCTATGTGGCCGTAAGGTGATACTCTTGTAATCACATACGGTCCTTTCTAGCGGGATTTGAGTTTCCCAGGGAATAATCTGAGCCTTGAGTTGAAGAGCAGGACTTTTTGTCCTGGTTCAAAGACTCTGGAAGCTATCTTCCTGTCATGCCACCTCTTTGCCTTTTCCTTATAGATCTTTACATTTTCAAATGTATCTAAGCGGAATTCATCCAACTCATTTAGCTGGTGCAGCTGTTTTTCTCCTACTGCCTTAGCATCAAGGTTGAGGAATCTAGTAGCCCAATAGGCTTTGTATTCTAATTCCACTAGCAAATGACATGATTTCCCATATACTAACTGATATGGTAAAGGTCCAATGGGGGTTTTGAAAGCTGTTCTGAATGCCCACAGAGCATCATCAAGCTTTCTAGCCCAATCTTTTCTAGAGGCACTTATTGTCCTCTCTAGGATTCGCTTTAGTTCTCTATTTGAGACTTCAGCTTGCCCATTTGTTTGGAGATGATACAGTATTGCTACTTTGTGGCGACCTCCGTAACAGCTTAAGACAGAATCTAGCTGTCTGTTGCAGAAATGAGTTCCTCCATCACTGATCAGTGTCCTAGGGACACCAAATCTGCTAAAGATGTTCTTTTGGAGAAACTTTATTACTACTCTAGTGTCATTGGTGGGTGTTGCTATTGCTTCAACCCATTTAGACACATAATCTACTGTCACAAGGATGTAGGTGTTTGAGTATAAAGGCGGGAATGATCCTATGAAATCTATACCCCATACGTCAAACAACTCAATCTCTAGGATTTCTTGTTGAGGCATGCTGTGACCATGAGGAAGGTTGCCAGCTCTTTGTCAACGATCACAGTTACGAATGAACTCTCTAGAATCCTTAAAGAGAGTAGGCTAGTAAAAGCTACTTTGGAGAACCTTAGTGGCTGTCCGCTCACTTCCAAAGTGTCCTCCATAGTCAGAGCTATAGCAATGCCATTGAATTCTTTATGCCTCTTCTTCAGACACAAAGCATCGGATTATTCCATCCGAGCATCTCTTAAAGAGATATGACTCATTCCATAGGTAATATTTTGCATCATGCATGAGTTTCCGGGCTTGCTGCGTGGTAAACTCCTTGGGAATGAATCATATAGCCTTATAGTTTGCAATATCTACAAACCAAGGTACTGTCCGGATGGCATAGAGTTGCTCATCTGGAAAGGATTCAGATATGTCAGTGGAGGGAGAAGAAGTCCCTGCTAGTGGCTCAATCCGGGACAAGTGATCAGCCACCTGATTTTCTGTCCCTTTTCTATTTCTAATTTCTATATCAAATTCTCGCAGGAGCAACACCCGTCTTATAAGTCTGGATTTAGAATCCTGCTTAGTAAGTAGATACTTTAGAGCAACATGGTCAGTATAAATAATGGCCTTAGATCCTACTAGATAGGATCTGAACTTGTCAATGGCATAGACCACTGTAAGTAGCTCATTTTCTATAATAGTGTAGTTTTTCTGCGCATTATTTAATACACAAATAGCATAATAAATGACATGCAGAAGCTTGTCATGTCTCTGCCCTAGGACTGCGCTGATTGCATGATCACTTGCATCACACATTAGCTCAAATGGTAAGTCCTAGTTGGGTGCAGAGATGATAGGAGGAGTGACAAGCTTGGCTTTCAGAGTTTCAAAGGCTTGCAGGCATTCTTGGTCAAAGACGAATGGAACATCAGTGGCCAAGAGATTACACACGGGTTTTGTGATTTTTGAAAAATCTTTTATGAACCGCCTGTAAAATCCTGCATGTCCTAGGAAACTTCTAATTGCCTTGACATTAGTAGGTGGAGGCAAGCGTTTTATCACTTCCACCTTAGCTTGATCCACTTTTATACCCTTATTTGAGATCCGATGTCCAAGAACAATGCCTTCAGTTACCATGAAGTGGCATTTCTCCCAGTTCAAAACTAGCTTTATTTCTTGGCATCTTTTTAGAACTCGAGTTAGATGATCAAGATAGGAGTCAAATAAGTCTCAAAAAACAGAGAAATTATCCATGAATACTTCAAGGAATTTCTCTACCATATCAAAGAAGATGGATAGCATACATCTCTGAAAAGTGGCAGGCGCATTGCACAGGCCAAATGGCATTCCTCTATAGCGAACATGCCAGATGGACATGTGAATGCTGTCTTCTCCTGATCCTGTGGATCTACTGCTATTTGATTGTACCTGGAATATCCATCCAGGAAACAATAAAAAGCATGACCTGCTAGTCTTTCTAGCATTTGGTCAATGAAGGGTAAAGGAAAGTGATCTTTCCTGGTGGCGTCATTAAGTCTTCTGTAGTCAATGCACATACACCACCCTGTAACTGTCCTTTTAGGGATCAGCTCATTCTTTTTATTATGAACCACTGTCATTCCTCCCTTCTTAGGGACAACTTGGAGAGGGCTCACCCAGGGGCTATTAGAAATGGGATAAATAATCCCAGCCTCATAGAGTTTAGTGACTTCCTTCTGCACTACTTCCTTCATAGCTGGGTTCAATTGCCTCTGTGGTTGCACCACTGGTTTGGCATTACCCTCCAGCAGGATTTTATGCATGCATTGGGCTGGGCTAATGCCCTTAAGGTCACTTATAGTCCACCCAAGGGCGGTCCTATGTGTTTTGAGCACTTCCATTAGTGCTTCTTCTTCCTGTGGCTCTAAGGTAGATCTTATGATCATAGGATAAGTATCTCCTTCTCCCAGAAATATATATTTCAGGGAGGAAGGTAATGGCTTAAGCTCAAGCTTTGGAGGCTTCTCCTTTTCCTCAGAGGTTTCTAGAGGTTCCTCTGAATCAGGCTGGATATCATTAAGGATATCACTCAGCCCTTCCTTGAGGCTTTCGACCATGTTGACCTCTTAAACCAGAGAGTCAATGAGGTCAATGCTCATGCATTCCTCAGGAATGTCTGGATGCTGCATAGCCTTGACAGCATTTAGTATGAACTTTTCCTCATTGACTCTTAAGGTTACTTTCCTTTTTTCAACATCAATGAGGGTCCGTCCTGTAACTAGGAAGGGTCTTCCTAGGATAAGGGATACACCCTTGTGCCCTTCCATGTTCAACACCACAAAGTCAATGGGAAAGGCAAAGGGTCCAACCCTGATAATCATGTCTTCAATTACTACTGATGGTATCTTAATAGAACCATCAGCAAGTTGAAGGCACATACGGGTTGGTTTGACTTCATTAGTCAAACAGAGCTTCTTTATCAAAGAAACAGGTATTAGGTTGATGCTTGCCCCAAGGTCACATAGAGCTGTCCTTGTACATGCATCACCTAGAGTGCATGGTATCATAAAGCTTCCAGGATCCTTAAGTTTCTCTGGCAAGCTGTTTTGAATGATTGCACTGCACTCCTCAATGAGGAGGACTATTTATGTCTCTCTCCAATTCTTCTTATGACTTAGAATGTCCTTCATAAACTTTGCATAAGAAGGTATCTGTTCAAGAGCTTCTGCAAAAGGGATCTTTATCTCCATTGTTCTGAGATACTCCGCAAAGCGGGAAAACTGTTTATCCCTTTTTTCTTGACAGAGTTTCTGAGGAAATGGTATTTTAGCCTTGCATTAAGGTTGATGAAGGCCGAATGCCATGTGAGTTGAAAAGGGGAGGGGGGTTACTAGCTTGCTTAGGAGTGTTATTATCAGTCTGTGACTAACCTCCTTTGCATGGGCGTTCAACGCCGATGCTTCTGCCCCCTTGGGCATTTGAACGCCCAGTTTCTTCCCTTTCCTGGCGTTCAACGCCAAGAGGGATACTTCTTGGGCGTTTGAACGCCCAGTCTCTGCCCTTTCCTGGCGTTTAACGCCAAGAGGGATACCTTTTTGGGCGTTTGAACGCCCAGTCTCTACCATTTCCTAGCGTTCAATGCCAAGACAGATACCTCTCTAGGCCTTTGAATGGCCAGTCTCTGCCCTTTCCTGGCATTCAACGCCAAGAGGGATACCTCTCTGGGCATTTTAACGCCCAGAGTCATCTTGTACAGAGACCTGGTTATCCTTTATGGGCTTTTCATTCTTATTGTGCTGAGGTTGGGTGCTTAAGGTTTTTTCACTCCTCAGTTGAATAGCCTGACATTCTTCTGTTATCTGCTTAGATAACTGCTGCCTTATTTGGCTCAGCTGGGCTTCTACATTCCTGTTAGAAGCCTGAGTTTCTCGCAAAGCTTCTTGCAAGTCCAGTAGTTGCTGGGCAAGGGCGTATAGTTGTTGAGTTAATGGGCCATCCTGTTCTGGTGGGTTAGGTTCAGTAACTACTGCCTTAACCTCTCCTTTTATAGAAGGCTCAGGAAATGAGTACAGATGTTGATTAGTGGCAACTGTCTCAATAAGCTCTTGAGCTTCTCCTATGGTCTTTCTCATGTGTATAGAGCCACCAGCAGAGTGGTCTAAAGACATTCTAGCCATGTCTGAAAGTCCATAGTAGAAGATGTCTAATTGTACCCATTCTGAAAATATTTCAATGGGACATTTTCTTAACATCCTTCTATACCTTTTCCAGGCATCATAAAGAGATTCACTATCTCCTTGTCTAAAGCCTCTCAGCTGGGTCATCTTTCTTGGGGGAAAGTATTGGTTTAAAAACTCGTCTACTAACTGTTTTCAAGTTTTTAAACTGGCTTTAGGCTGGTTATCCAACCACCTTTTTACTTGGTCCTTTACAGCAAAAGAAAAAAGTAGTAATCTGTAGATATCTTGGTCTATTCTCTCACTGTGTACTGTGTCAACAATCTTTAAGAAATTTGCCAGGAACTCTGTAGGTTCCTCCTGAGGAAGCCCAGAATACTGACAGTTCTACTGCACTAGAGTAATGAGTTGAGGGTTCACTTCAAAGTTTCTTGCTCTGATGTGAGGTATGCTAATACTTCTTCTATAGAAGTCAGCAGAGGGATTTGTATAAGATCCTAGAGTTCTTCTGAACTCTTTATTCCCACTTGGGTTCATAATGAAGAAATGTAGAAGAAAAGAAAGAAGAAATAGGGATAGGAGAGATGAATAAGAATTAAAATATTTCTTTTTTATTTTATTTATTTATTTAAATCGAAATTAAAATTAATTAATTAAAAGGAGAGAAAAAGAAGAGGATTTTCAAAAATTAGAGAGAAGTAGTTAGTTAGGGAGTTTTGAAAAAGAAGAGAGAGAAGATATGTAATAAATTAAAAAGAGATTTGAATTTAAGATTTGAAATTTGAAAAATTAAAATTTGGATTTTGAAATTTGAATTTTAAAATTTTGAAAAAGATTTAAAATTTGAAAATGTTTAATTTTGAAAATTGAAATTTGAAATTTAAATTTTAGATTTTGAAATTTTAATTTTAAATTTTTGAATTTTGAAAGTTAAAATTTTAAATTTGAAATAAGATAAGATAAGAATTTTGAAAAAGATATGATTTTTGAAAAAGATAAGATTTGATTTTTGAAAATTAAAAACTAAGATAAGATAAGATAAAAATTTAAAAATAAAAATATGAATTTTTAACTTAAAAATTTTGAAAATATGATTAGGATAAAATAAAAAGATATTTTTTTATTTTTGAATTTAATTATGAAAGAGAAAAACAAGTAAAAGACTCAAGACTTAAAATTTTTAGATCTAATGTCCCTAATTTTCGAAAACTTTTGGAGAGAAACACTCACTACTAAAAAATCTGGTAATAACGGCGGTTTTTTTTTGTATTTACGGCGGTTTGAACTGCCATTATTACTAAGAATGGCGGTTTTGTAAAGCGACGTAATTCTGGGCGCCATTCTGGTTATTATGACGGTTTTTTGAAAACCGCACAATTTTCTGAGATAAAACGGCGGTTTTTTTGAATAGGTTAAAACGGCAGTTAAAACCGCCGTTATTTTCTGGATTAAAACGGCGGTTTTTGGATAGTTAAAACGGCATTTTTGGATAGGTTAAAACGGCGGTTTGAACCGCCATTATTACCCTGACAGAGTGGCATTTTGGTTGGTTAAAACGGTGATTTTTGGATAGGTTAAAACGACAGGTTGAATCGCCATTATTACCCTGACAGAGTGACATTTTGGTTAGTTAAAACGGCGTTTTTGAACTTGTAACAGTTGGGATTTGAAAAGTGGATAGAAATCCATTCATCACCTTTATTTATAATACCATCGAGTACCAGCTGTTTGAACTTGTAACAAATATGGAAAAAACCAAAAACACATAACAAAAGAACGCTTCCTAATCACCTAAATGGGAGAACTACGTGGTAGGAAAGCTTCTTTAATTTACAGCTAAAAATGAAGTGTTCTGCTCACCCATTTTTTGAAATAAGAACTGTAAGGCCTCTTCAATCATATAAAAACTTGCAGCAATCTCCCAAAAGTAATGAGAGATGATAGAACGAATAGCTTTTGGGAGTAATTCGATAATCTCTTGCTGGTGCAACCCTTCTATATCAGTTCTGTACTTCATATGCAAATGTGCAATCAATCTGTTCTTGCATGAGAACAGGCAACTTATTCCGTTTGGCAAAACTTGTCATAGCTTGAATTGTGTCTCTCTGAAATGCACAACATGTAGCGAAGAAAACCAAACATCAAAAGTACAATCAAATTAGCAATGAACCTCTTAAGAAGATAATGATCTAGAATCACAATAAATTCAAGAAATAAGTACGCGATTCATAAATCAAATTTCATAAATCAAATTTCATTATTAATAAAAGAATTTTCTTTACAGGAACCATGATCCTTGGAAATAAATAATATATAATGTCTAAAACCTTCACAGAGACCTTTCAAAACACCCTCTTCTCAAAAAATTAGATCTTTAGTTTGCATGGCATATCAGGACCACTAAAGCTGTAACATCTGCAAGCTAGGAAGCGAAAAAAAAAAAGCATTAGAAAGCATTAGCTAGAAAGGCAAATTGAGTAATGATTTCTTTCTTTGGTCTTGCCAAACCTACTTTATATAATTAGATACAATTTTTCAAATTCTCCTTTTAATTCATCTATTTGTTGATGTTTTCATGATAAACTTAGATAATGGTCCTAAATTTCACCTATAAGCATGGATCGGTATAACACAGGTTCATAGAGTAATAATGAAATTCACTGTTATAAGCAGAGACATTTCTATCTCTAGTATCTAAGAAGAAAACTAGTTTGTGGATCTACTATCTAATCTCAAGAATGACTTGTGCACAAGACAAAAACTGTCTAAACGAATTATATTTAAATTTACATAATTCAACTCCTAATCTTAAATAACAGAAACAAGTCACAAAATCAATGACATTCTACATACGAATTGATGTGGTATGCTTCAACAAATCCAGCTAAGCTATTAACACAAAACAATTACATGTCTTGAAATAGTGTTTAAAAAATTTATCTGAAATGAAATGAAATGAAATAATTGCATCTCACTTTTTCTTCTCATGCTGATCCTTAACAAGAAGTGCAGAACCAAAAGCACATTTTTCAATTTGCTCAAGTACTTCGTACTGCTACATGTCATCAACAAATAATTGAAAATTTCACTCTCCTGAACACAAAGTGCAGCACAAATCAAACATGTTAGACCCTTGCACATTTAGTCATTTATAGCTTTCACAACCATCATTGCTTTTTAATTAGCTTTTGATGTATATTAGTAGTAGACAATAATAACTACTATCAAAGCCTTTTAACTAGCTTTTTAACATGCAATATGCAAGCTAAGCCATATAACGCCTAATTACCTGCAGATTCTTGATATGGTTGCTTCCCTACGTACAAAGCAATATGAATTATCAATTTCATAATCAAATTTTGAACCTATATATATATATATATATATAGTTTCCATTCATTTTTCCAACATATTAAGTCAACCTAAACTTCCTTTATTATTAGAACTTACTCACTCCCTGCATTAATATACAAAGAAAAGCTCTGTTATCCTTTGTTAATAAAATCATAAATTATTTTATGAAAAATAATAAAATGTCATAGATCAAGCTTCAAAAACCGTTTATATTAAAATACAATGATAATTTTCTTGATGGAACCTAATAGAAAAAGAAGTAATGAGGTAATAAGGTACACGAATAAAAGAAAGTAGAAAAGTGAAAGAAATTGATACCATCTCGAGTGCACAGAGAGTGACATCATTGTTCTGCTTTATGTACTTCTGCATGAGCAAAAATATTAAAAATTAAAAGCCAAAATTAAAGCAGTGGCACAATCATAAAATAAAAAATTACAGGGAGTATAACAAAATCAAAATTCGATGGAACCAAAACCAAAATCAAGAAAAGGAAAACCCTAAATTCGGTAATTTGATAACAACACATTACAAGAAATGAACCAAAATAGAACTTCCATGAAATTACTAGGAAGAAATAAGTGATAAGGAGCATCAAGTCAATTATCAAAGCCGCATGAAATATGAAATGCTAGAAACAGTAATTAACGTGAATACAAAATCGAAAACGGAAACATTATTGAGAGAGTGTGTAATTAGAACAATTAGCATATAACAATTATTGAAGTAATTAGAACCAGAGATGTGAATTTAGTTACAGATCTAGAAGTGAGAAGTTAGAACGCAAACTGAAAAACAGATCATGGAGGAGAAGACACGTTAATGGATGAGGAGAAGCTAGCAGAGCAAAAGGTCGAGGAAGGAGGAAAAGCTCGCAGATTTGGAGAAAATCTTGACGGAGGAGAAGAAGAGCAAAAATGGCATTTTTGCGAGAGGAAACCCCAATGGAACTTCACGTATTTGGACGAAACTTCATATCTGAGAGGTTGGGATTTCGTTTTTCTTTTTAATAGTATGATTATAAGGCGGTTTGAAACCGCCGGAATCACCAACAGTGGCCATTAAAAAAGAGATAAATTACGGCAATCACATAAATTGCCCTAATTAATGAATATTACTGCAGTTTTACAATACTACCATAATGTTAATGCCATTTTATACACTTTTTTTTGTAGTGACTAAGGAACGCCAATTTAAAAATTTTAAGATCAAAACACATAAAAGAGTCAAGAACACTTTAAAGACTAACAAGAACACGAAGAACAAGACTCAAAAACTCAAAGAACACAAGAACATAAAAAGAACACTAAACTTAAAATTTTTAGAAAATCACAAAGAAATTTTCAAAAATTTAAAGAAAAATAACAAGAAGACACCAAACTTAGAATCTTGATACAAGATTTAACCAAAGAAAATATTTTTGAAAAATTTTTAGAAAGCAAGACTCAAAGAACACGAAAATTTTAACCAAGAACAAAATAAAAATACTCAAACCAAAAATAAAGATTGAACAAAGAAAAGAAAAATATTTCTTGTAAAAGGTTTAAGAAGAAGTTTTAAATTTTTGTAATTGAAAAACAGAAAACAAGAACATGCAAGACTCACTACCAAGAATAAGGATTAAACAAAGAAAAGAAAAATAATTTTTAAAAAAAGATTTTTAATTTTTTCGAAAAATAGAGAAGAAGAAAACAAAAATTAAAAGACTCTAACAAAATCAAAGATCAAACAAAGGAAAGAAAAATATTTTTGAAAAAGTTTTCTAAATTTTTCGAAAAATAAAGAAAAGGGAAATAAAAAATAAAAAACTCAATTGAAAATTATCAAGAAATAAAGTACCTGATCTAGGGAGCAAGGCAATCCGTCAGTTTGTCCAAACTCGAATAATCCCCAACAACGGCGCCAAAAACTTGGTGCATACAAATCCCCAAACTTTCATACAGCTGTACTAGCAAGTGCACTGGGTCGTCCAAATAATACCTGAGCGAGTCAAGGTCGATCCCACGAGGATTGTTGGCTTGAAGCAATCTATGGTTATCCTGCAGGTCTTAGTCAGGTAGATGAAAGAGTAGGAGATGTTGGTATGTTATTTTTAATTGCATAAAAGTAAAGGGAATAAATAAATAGGGTAACTAGAACTCAGAAGTCGTGTAAACTGTAAAAAGAGGGATAAGAATGAGGTAAAGGATTGGAGTTTCTTAGTCTTTCTAAATTAATTCTGGTAGTACTGTTTCTTTTGCTTGTGAGTGATTTCTTCGATGGCAGGCTGTATGTGATTGACACTGGTTTGAGCAGCTACCAATACTCCTCCAGATCTGAACCCCAGATTTAGTGCGGATCCATTCTGATTGAGGGTGAAGCTCGTACAGTGCATTCTCCTTAATGATCCTACTCAAAATGCCACAGACAATATATATTAGATCTTCCGGATCAGAGAATATTGCACCTTGGATTCTAGCCTCTACCACAGAAATCCTAATCTCTCTGGAAATCGGCTGAATTGATGTCTCGAGAAGTCCCCAACGAAATCGTTGATTAGCCGTCTGAGAGACGTATATTCCAGCTGGTGGTTCATCATTGTCCAATGAAAGATGCACTCTGAACCCATGTAGAATGTGATAACCTTATGCCAGTTCAATGCATTCGTATTGATGAAGAACGAATATACATCTTAGAATTAATCAAACACGGATCGAAGAGAAACAGTAATACTTTTATTAATTCATATGACTCAGCAGGGCTCCTCCCCTCAACCTAGGAAGTTTAGAAACTCATGCTGATGGTAAAACATGTATGATGGTAAAGGTGATACGAAGTTGTAAAAAAGTGTTCCAATAACATGAATAAAATCCCTTAAATACTAAACAATGACTAGTAGGGGTAAAACAGTCTTTTCAGTGCTAAAATCAACTTTCGGGGCCCACTTGGTGAGTGTTTGGCCTGAGCTTTGATGAGATCCACGTGCTATGAGGTCTTTTGGGCATGGAACACCTGCCAGGGGGTCCTCTTTGGGCGTTTGGACGCCAGGCTCTGCTCCTTGGGCGCTAGACGCTAGAAAGGGGGCAGGAAGCTGGCGTTGGAAGCCAGTTTTGGGCCTTCTAGTCCGAAACAAAGTATGAACTATTATACATTTCTGGAAAGATCTAGAAGTCAGCTTTCCATAGCCATTAAGAACGCTCTATTTAGACATCTGTAACTCCAGAAAATCTCTTCCGAGTGCAAGGAGGTCAGATCTAGACAGCATTTGCAGTGCTTTCTCTGTCTCTGGATCAACCTTTTGCTCCAGCTCCTCAATTTCAGCCAAAAAATACCTGAAATGGTACAAAAATACACAAACTCAAACTGGAATCTAAAAATATGAATTTAACACTAAAACCTATAAAAACTTAATAAAAATTGAATAAAACATATTAAAAACTACATGAAAACTATGCCAAAAAGCGTATAAAATATCCGCTCATCATGCACGCATGGACGACGCGTACGCGTGACCAGTGCAGTAGGCAAGCGACGCGTACGCAAGACCAGGAATTCATTCAGCGATGCGTACGCGTGGCTGGCGCGTATGCGTGATGAGCGCCACGTGCTGCAATTAACAGAATTCGTTGGGGGCGATTTCTGAGCTACTTTTGACCCAGTTTCAGGTCCGAAAATACATATTAGAGGCTGCATAGTTGAGTTGGAGGAAGCATCCAATCACTCTTCATTCATACACACTTGAGGTTTTAGATGTAGGTTCTAGAGAGAGAGGCTCTCTCCTCTCTCTAGGTTTTAGCGTTTTAGTCTTGTTCCTTCTCAAATTCATATTTCTACCTTGCGTTAATTTAGTTTCTCTTCTACTCTTTATTATTCTCGCATCTTAGTTTATCTTCTCTTGTTAATTCCTTTATGTTGCTAATTTAGTTTATGAATTCCTCTTGTTTCCTTTAATCCATATTAATGTAATTTATGTTTTCATGTTTATAATTGCTTTCTTTAATTTATTGTTATTATTTTCTCTTCCAATTGTTAGTCTTAGATTTTGCTATGTCTTGTTAATTTTCTATGTTTTTATTTTATGCCTTTCAAGTGTTTAATAAAATGCTTAGTTGGATTTTAATTTAGATTTTTATGTTCTTAACTTGGATTGATCAATTAGAGACTCTTGCGTTATCAAAAGTCTTTTGTTGATTGGTGATTAAAGATTGCCGGTTAGCTTGAACTTCACCAAAGCTAGTCTCTCACTATGAGTTGACTAGGACTTGTGAACTCAAGTTGATTGTATATACTTGACCTTCCTCCATTGGTTAGAGGTTAACTAAGTGAAGGCAATTCACATTTACCATCACAATTGACGATGATAATGAGGATATGACTTCTAATTCTCTTTCCTTGCTAAGAGTTTCTTAGTTATTAGTTTTTTTTCTCGCCATTTTACTTTCTTGTTCCTTATGTCAAAAACCCCAAAAATATACTTTTCCATAACTAATAATAAACATACTTCCCTGCAATTTCTTGAGAGACGACCCGAGGTTTAAATACTTCGGTTAATTTTATTGGGTTTGCTTAAGTGACAAACAATTTAAACATTGATCGAGGATAATTTGTTGGTTTAGAACTATACTTGCAATGCGATATTTTTGTGAAATTCTTTACCAACAATTTTCCTCCGTCACTTCTCCTACTCAAGTTCACTACAAGGCGGCTCTTCATGTCCTTCGGTATCTCAAAAATAACCAGGGAGGGGTCTCTTCTTTCCTAGATAATCAAAACTTCAGCTATATCGTTTTAGTGACACTGATTGGGCAGGATGTCGGGATACTCGTAGATCCTTAATTGGTTATTGTTTCTTTTTGGGAAATTCATTAGTGTCTTGGAAATCAAAGAAGCAAACAACTGTCACTTGTTCATCTACGAAGGTTGAGTACCGGGCATTGGCTAATACTACATGTGAACTATTATGGATCTTGAATTTGTTGCAATTTCTTCGTGTCTCCTGTATTCGGCCCCATATTTTGTTTTGTGACAACCAAAGCGCCTTACATGTTACAGTAAATTCTGCCTTCCATGAAAGAACCAAGCACCTGAAGGTTGATTACCATCTTGCTCGGCAAAAAGCTCAAACTAGAGTAATGAAATTACTTTCAGTTCCATTTTCTCAACAATTAACAAACATATTTACTAAGCCTCTTCCAACACAAGCTTTTCATTTTAATCTTTCTATGTTGAGAATTCTTGACATATGCCATCGTTAAGCTTGCAGAGATATATTAGACCATTCAATCCAAAAGAATTGCAAAGACAAACAAATCGAAACAAAATAATTAATAACAACACAGTCTTATATTTTTTTTTATTATTCTCTTACCTTCTAGAATTAGTTTCCTTTATCTTCTAAAAAGTATGAGTTAGCATTGTGTTAGCATATTTCATATTTTTGTATGATTTGTTGATTTGCTATGATGAGATAATAGAAAATGCTAGTATATATATTGTAAATAGAATACACAAACATAATAAGAAAAATATACAATATACATTTCTTTACTTTTCTCTTCATCCTACCAAAATTTCAATACCTTTATTTACTGTTAAAAAAATTATTAAAAACCTAACTAATTCAATTCAGCCGATAAAAATTTTTTAAACTATAATAGAATATAAAATAACAATATTACTATCCATTGTAATCAAACTTCTTAAAACCTAATGCTTTTATTCAATAATTACGGGATAAACATAACTGAACATTTTAGCAAGATAAAATTATATTAAATATAATAATATTTAAATACATTGGAATCAAGTAATTATTCCTACTTGTTATAGCCCAGCTTTCATTTTGAGTCTAGAGCAATGGTTGGTCTAAGAACTCTTTGGAACACTTCGACACACAAAAGACATAATCTTAAACATATATGTATAGGATCTAGCTTAAATTTTATAGGGATTCATTTGGATCCTTTCCAAATTCTTTTCCAAATACTGTAAATAAAAAATTTAAATAAAGAATTTAGCATACATCCAAAAAAGATATACTTTGTACCCTAATTCTTACCTCTTGTACTTTTTAGTCTTTTACTGACATAATTGCTGAGCTCCCTTTCGGCAAGGTACATCCCACCACGGAGACACAGAACTGGAACAAGAAGATCTATCATAATCTTGTGTTCTAATTCTACAAATTCATATTCTATGATTAGGAGAGGTAATCTTAATCTTGTCTCCACAACACTAAGTTTGGGTTTCATAATTGCATCTTTATTTTATTTGTAAGTAATTTTTCACTTTTTGTTTCTATTTTAATTTCATCTCTCCAATTAATTTTTTATATTCAATTTTTTTTTCACAAATATATGTATGTACAATCTGTCAATCTGATATTCACCGTCATTTTTCTGGATAACACTAATATTAAAATAGATAAAGGAAAAAAAAAACCTAAAAACCTCTACTGTAGTTGTAGTCAAGGTTTGAAACTGCCCAATGCCACATCCATTGCATTTCATTAAACAATTCCACCAAATTAAGGTAACAACGCTCTAATTTGGGGGCTCATGAAACCTTTCCAATCTACTAGTCCTCTAGCAGTGGTAATAATGTTTAGGGAATATAAATAATAATAATTGATGGCCCAGATCATAGTTTCAACTAATATACATGTCTGTGACTCTGTGTCATTAAGTAAGGATCTTTAATGGAATCCAACGACTTAGGTTACAAGTAGTTCAGATTCACTTTAATGCTGTCCAAGTGTGATAGTATTCATCGCGTTTATAGATAGATCCAATTAAACAACCAATTCAAGTCAATCAAATATTTAGCTCAGCTGTCTCTTTAAATAAGTATTATAAATTTAAATTTTACTTTGTGCATTAAATAACCTATTAATAAGCAATAAACTCTTAAATAAAATTTCGATGCACAATAATTAATTCTTACTCTATTAAATTAGAAGATATCGTAAAAAAAATTGAATTAAATAAAGCCTCCCAAAATTTAGGTAGCTGCATTCAATTATATATATCTCCTATATACGATGCGCACGGAGTTTTTGGTTCTATTTGTGGTGTGGAAACTATCATCGATATCCTCCTTTTTCTTTCCTAAAAGTATTCTTAAAGAACAAACAATAGTTTCTGTCGCGAGGCCAACTGAGGGTTATTAGCTTATCAAAGGAAATAGAGTGGAAAGTTTCATCGGACAAAACTTTAATTGTAATGTTGGAAGTTTGTTTTTTGAAGAACTCTTTTCTTTTCTCTAACTATGTGTTATTCTCTTTTACGTATAAGTATCGAGATTTAGATATATGATTTTTAAAATATACTAAATAGTAATAATGGCAAATAAAAATAATCGAATAAAGAAAAAAGGGATTTGCTCCCAAAACGAAATGTAGCTAAAATAATGTACTATAAGAGAATATTATAATAGTAGAATAATATTTTTTTAAATTAATTATTCAATATGTATTAAAAATATAAGAAATATATCTCTTTAAAAAATTTTAAAATAATTGTCCCGTATAAACTATTTACAGTAGTAAAAATATTGCATTTATTTATATATAGATTTGATCTCCAATCCAACTAACTAATAATGAGCTTTGGGCCAACACCATTATTGAAGGATAACGTTATGCCGGACCATCACATTGAAGAAATGATCACCACAAAAAAAAAAAAGAAATTAAATACTCACAAAAACGGCAAAAACAAATTTTTCAAAAGTTGTTTATTTAGACCAAGTTAAAAAAAAATATTCATAGATTAATAATAAAAATATAAATTAAAAATAAAATTGAATCAACAAATAAATTAAAAGATTTAAAAAATTAATTAAATTATTTAAATTAATAGTCCAAAAATTAATAATTCTAACTAATATTAATTTAAATGGCAATTGAATTTTTAAATTAATATAAAATAATTTTTTTCAAAAACTCAATTTTTCAATAAGTTTATTCAAGAAATTCAAAAATAAAATAAGAATTGCTAGACTAAAAATAAAATAATTAGCAATAAGAATTGATAGATTAAAATATAGATCTTAAAAATAAGAGAGGAAAAAGTATTAAAATCATTATAAAAATTATAAATAAAAATTCCACTCTATTAAATTTACAAAATGATAATGAAATAAAAACAAAAAAATAATGTTATAAAATTTATATAAAAATAATAAAAAGAAAAAACAGCATTCTAATAATTTTTTGTTAGAATTTAAATTTTAAACAAATTAAAAATTTGTATCAAAGTTAAAGTAACCATTTTAAAAATATAGTAATATTTTTTAATAAAGACAATACTTTTGATCTAGAATAATACTTACAACTAAGTTAATTATCCAACCAAGTCCAACTAAATTGGTATAACATAATTGACATTCACACGCCACTAAACATGCCATTATATGTAACTACATTTTGACGACTCCTTTCTCTGCAGACTTCGTTTATTTTGTTTTTCAAATTTCTCTGCGTTCTTCCCATTCCTGATGATGCTGTTGTTTCTTCTTCTCCTCCTCCTTTTTCCTCATCTTTTTCTTTCATTATGTTATCACCATCACCATGCCACCACCTCCATCTCCTCATCCTCTTTCTTTTCTCGTATGAATTTCTTCGATCTCCACCATCTTTTTGCTCCTCCTCCATCATCATCATTATTATTGATGAGCGAATTTTTTATACGCTTTTTGGCATCATTTTCATATTGTTTTACTTATGTTTTGTTATGTTTTCATAGGTTTTAGTGCTAAATTCATATTTTTAGATTCTACTTTGAGTTGTTGTATTTTCTGATGATTTCAGGTAATTCTAGTTGAAATTGAGGAGATTTGGCAAAGTCTGATTCAAAGGCAAGAAAAGCATAGCAGATGCTGTTAGGATCTGACCTCCATGCACTCAAATGAGCATTTCTGGAGCTACAGAGGTCCAAATGACACGTTCTCAACGGCGTTGGAAAGCTAACATTCAGAAATTTCCAGCAATATATAATAGTCTATACTTTTCTTCGAATGAGCCAGCTCATACTGGACGTTGAAAACGCCAAGGAGCTACCCCCTGGCTGGCGTACGTTCAACGCCCAAAGGAGACAAGCCAACGTTGAACGCCCAAGAACCACCCCATTCCTGGCATTCAATGCCCACCAAGACACAAGGCAGTGCCAATCACCCCCTAATGGGCATTCAACGCCCATTTCTCAAAGTTGGACGCCAAGCTCAGCCCAAGTACTCAATCTAAGTGGGCCCATAGATGGATTTTGCACCTCTAGTCTCATATTTTTGTAATTCTTAGTTATTAGATTAGTATATATAGGAGAAGATCACCCATGTTTAGGATCTTCGACCTCATCTTTACCTTTTCACGTTTTACTTTCTGTAGAGCATGAGCAACTAAACTTCCTAAGTTAGGGTTAGGAGCTCGGTTGATTCTCATGGATTAATAATATTACTGTTCTATTTCAATACACGTTTGATTCCATTCTCTTGTACATTTTCGTTCTTCATATGATGAATTGAGGATGACCCGTGCCAATCATCCTTGTTCTACATGGGTTCCGTGTGAGTCCTGCCCGGATAGCATTGAACCACAAGCTAGAGAATGCACTGCGGATTCCAAGAGCATGCCTGGGCGACTTTGGACATGTGACATATAAACCCGTTGACCGTGGGTTACTGAGGTTTTTGTGGCGTCAAGGCTAGAGTATGAGAAGCAGAATTTTCTGATCCGGAAGATCCGACCTTATCTGTGGCGTTTTGAGTAAGATCGCGAAGGGGAGTGGATTGCTTAGGTCTTCACCTTCAACTATAGTGGAAAGCCAAGAGTTAAGTTGATGAGGATGCTACATGAGTTAGTCAATTACGGCTGCCATTGAATGAATCATTCGTTGTTGAAGTAGACAGTAAGAAAAGTTAATTCGGAAAGAATACGCATCTCCGAAGCCTTAACTAATTATCCATCATTGCTTTTACACTAATCTGGTATTTCGTTCTTTATTATTTCGTTTATGCTTCTTAACAAACAACTATCTTTTCTAATCGCCTTACTAAGATTTACAAGATAGCCATTGCTTGCTCAATCCGACAATCTCCGTGGGATTCGACCCTCACTCACCTGAGGTATTACTTGAACGACCCGGTGCACTTGCCGATTCAGTTGTGCGGAGTTCAATTTTGCGTACCAATTATCATCATTGTTATCGTTATTATTATTGTCATCATTGTCATCTTCTTCTTATATGTATAACAGTTCAAATTCATAATGCACCGAAATTTCTTAATGATGATGACATACAAAAAAGTTCGGTTCAAAACAAGTTCAAACCAGAATGCACTGAAAGTAAATCCAAAATGCACCGAAATTAAATCTAAAATGTACCGAAATTACTAAATGATAACTCAAAACTCCTTCTCCTCCTTCTTCTTCTTCTTCTTTATTATCATTATCATCATCTTCTTCTTCTTCTCTTCTTCCTCCTCTTTTTTTCTCATCTTTCTCATTCGTTATCGTCGTCGTCGTCACCACCACACTACCATACCACCTGCATCTCCTCCTCCTCCTCCATCATTATTATCATCATCGTTATTGTTATTGTCATTATCGTTGTCTTCTTTTTATATGTATAACAGTTCAAATCTAGAATGCACCGAAATTCCTTAATACACATAAACAAATTCAGTTTAAAACAAGTTAAGATTAGAATGCCCCAAAATTAAATCCAGAATTCACCAAAATTAAATTTAGAATGCACCGAAATTCAAATATACAATGCATCAAAATTCCTTAATAATGACAACACACAAACAAACTGAGTTTAAAACAAGTTAAGACCAGAATACACCGAAATGAAATTCAGAATTCATCGAAATTAAATCTAGAATGTACCGAAATTCAAATCCAAAATGCACCGAACTCAAAACTCCTCCTTCTCCTTCTTTTTCATCATTATCATCATCTTCTTCTTCATTTTTTGTTCATCTTCTCCTTCTTGTTTTGCTTTCTCATGATTTTTCTTGTTTTACTCTCTTAACAAGAATAAAAATAAGAAAAAATCAAACAAAAGAATAAAACATATAATGCTGTAAAATCAATAGCAAGAGGAGAAGAAAAAGAAAAAAATGCAACAATAATAGCAGCAATAAAAGAACGACGATGAGGATGAAACACGCGAAAAAGAGGAAGGAACGCGAAGAAGAATGAGGAGGAATGCGAAGAAGAAGGAAAAGAAGGAGGAGGAGGAGGAACGCGGGATACGAACGTTCGAGGAGGAACACGAAGAAGAAGAAGAAAAAGAAACACGAAAAGGAACGACGTGATTTCACGCACATATTGTGTAAGTGGATTTTGTTGGGTTAGAATTAATTTGATTGAATTTGATTGGCAAAAAGACTTAGATGTATAACGAAACTGTTTAATCTATATCACATGTTAAAAATCTGATGTAAGATAATCTATTCAATAAACAAAATTAAACATCTTTATTTAAAGACTATATCACATGTTAAAAATCTGATGTAAGATAATCTATTCAATAAACAAAATTAAACATCTTTATTTAAAGACGTTTTAAACGGCTTTGCTTGATAAGTATCCCCCAATAAAATTAGCCTAATCAAAAGAATTTTTAAAAAAGAAGTTAAATTCCATTTATAATTTGGTAAAGGTTTGGTGTTTAAACTTTGAACATACTTAGTTTGGCATATAGTATAGTGAGCGATATGTGTGTACTCGTAAGTAATGGAACTATGTTAATTAAAGAGAAATTTTACGTGTTTTGAGAATAATACAATATTTTTATTAAAAAAAAGTTATGATCTATTAATCATCATCATCATCATCACATCGGTAATAAATGATGAGTATATATATGAACACTTTCTTAAAGATTGGCCATGTGCAGGAATTTCATGTGAGATTCTGGTAGAAAGGACAATTCAAAAAGTTACAAATATGTTTGGTAGATTCAAGAGCACGATGCAGCATAAATCGGATGGTCTCTAGCATCAAGAAAATTTTCTATGCATGTATTGGAATGTTGCTACACATATGCTGTTATTTTTTTCATTTCAGCGAAAAAGGTACACATTTGTTACGGGATTTATTTATTTGTTGCGTCTCAATCATGTAAACATGGTAAAAACAATTTTTTTTAAGTTGTTTATGTGGTCACAGTTAAACATATATTCTAAAAAACGTAAATACATTAATAATAAAAATATAAATTATGAATAAAATTAAAAATTTAAGAAAAAATAATTATATTAATAATTTTAACTAATATTAATTTAAACGATATTAAACTTTTTAAATTAATATAGAATATTTTTTTTTAAATCTAAATTTCATAATAAAATTTATTTAAAACTTTAAAAATAAATAAAAATTAATATACTAAAAATTAAACAATTAACAATAAGAATTAGTAGATTAAAATATAGATCTTCAAAAATAAGAGAAAAATTATTAAAAAAGTTATAAAAATTGTAAATAAAAACTCAACTCATAAAAATTATTAAATTCATAAAATGAAAAAAAATATTAAAATATAATGAAATGAAAACAAAAAATAATATTATAAAATTTATAAAAAATAATAAAAAATAAAATAATCTTTTAATAAAATTTTGTTAATAATTTAAATTTTAAACAAATTAAAAAATTAGTATCAAAATCAAATTAACAATTTCAAGAATATAGCAATACTTTTTAATAAATATAACACTTTTAATTTATATCACGTGTTAAAAATTTAATACATAATAATCTATTTAATAAATAACATCAAATATTTTTATTTAAAGGCATTTTAAACGTTTTTACCTAAGTCTCTCTGTCTTGTTTGTTTCATTATTTGTTTTGTGCTTATGGGATGTATTTTACACGGCATGCTTACAAAAATTCAACTATATATATATATATATATATATATATATATATATATATATATATATATATATATATATATATATATATATATATATATATATATATATATATATATATATATTTTTTTTTTTTTTTTTTTTTTCTTTGGTCACTGCCACGATCCTTTCTTTATTAACAGTAATATAAAAAGGACATTAGGATCCAAAATCCAAACAGCAATTAAGGCATTAGTGCATAAATTCGGTTCTAAATCCACCTTAAGGACCTAATTTTATTTGGACTGAACCTTAAGGTCCAATTATGTCGTTCATTTTGCTAGAAGACATTAAAGAAATCTATTGGGGTTGGGCTTGGCCCTTTGTGTGTCTAATAAGAATGTGAAGAACATTGATTTCTTGTCCAAAAAAAAACACTAATTTAGTAGCGCAGTAATAACAAAAAGTGCATGACCAAAAAATAAAAAAGTAATAAGAAAAAGTTGTAGATGTTATGTAATAGGGTAAAAAACACATATAAATCAATGGACAGACTAAAATTATATAAATCAGCCAAAATGAAAACTGCTTTATGAATCCGATGTACGTTTATATGTAGTTCGAACCAGCTAAATTTAAACTCCATTTCTACATAATTCGAACCAGCTGGTTTGAATTATACACAAACACACACTCATTCAAACCAACTGGGTTCGAATTACACACAGTAATTCCTATACTGTTAAAAAATTAATAATTTATTAAAAAAATTAATAATTTAAAAATTAAAAAAATATATATTTTATTTCATACGTTAAAAAAAAACTAATAAAATATTTAATTATGAGACTTCTTTAAAATATTTATGATCTATCAATTCGAATTCCATACAATACTCTTTTGTCCATTTTTAATAGCTCATGAATATTTTTTAATAAATTTATTTAAATTATACTATAAAAAATATTTTATCCTATGCAAAACAATTTTAAAAAAATGGTTTAAAAAATGTTAGGAGTACTATAAAAATTTGTAATGTTCTAATAACTTAGGTAAATACATGCATGTACTCAAATTTTAAATAAAATACTCTACATAGTCAATAATAATTTAGAAATGAAAGAAAATATTTTATTCCATACAAAATAATTAAAAAATATATTTTATTCTAATACAAAATAATTTTAAAAAAATGGCTTAAAAGATGTTATGAGTACTATAAAAGTTTGTAATATTCTAATGATTTAGGTAAATACATGATAAAAATATTTTTTCTTTAATTTCTAAATTATTATTGACTATGTAGAGTATTTCTTTAATGTCCTAAGTCATTAGGATATTACAAATTTTTATGTAGAGTATAATTCAAATCACTATATAATTTAGAAGTACTATAAAATTTGTAATATTCTAATGACTTAGGACATTAAAGAAATACTCTACATAATCAATAATAATTTAAAAATTAAAGAAAAAATATTTTTATCATGTATTTACCTAAATCACTAGAATATTACAAACTTTTATAATACTCATAACATCTTTTAAGCCATTTTTTAAAAATTATTTTATATTAGAATAAAATATATTTTTTAATTATTTTGTATGGAATAAAATATTTTCTTTCATTTCTAAATTATTATTGACTATGTAGAGTATTTTATTTAAAATTTGAGTACATGTATGTATTTACCTAAGTTATTAGAACATTATAAATTTTTATAGTACTCCTAACATTTTTTAAGCCATTTTTTTAAATTGTTTTGCATATAGGATAAAATATTTTTTGTAGTATAATTTAAATAAATTTATTAAAAATTATTCATGAGCTATTAAAAATGGACAAAAGAGTATTGTATGGAATTCGAATCGATAGATCACAAATATTTTAAAGAAGTCTCGTAATTAAATATTTTGTTAGCTTTTTTTAACGTAGAAAATAAAATATATATTTTTTAATTTTTAAATTATTAATTTTTTCAATAAATTTTTTAATAAAATTTTTTTAATAAATTATTAATTTTTTAACAGCATAGGAATTACTGTATGTAATTCGAACCCAGTTGGTTCGAATTAGTGTGTGCGTGTGTTTGTGTATAATTCAAACTCACCTGGTTTGAATTAGTGTGTATAATTCGATCCCACCTGATTCGAATTAGTGTGTGCGTGTGTTTGTGTATAATTCGAATCCAGATGGTTCGGAATTATGTAGAAATGGAGTTCGAATTTAACTGGTTTGAACTACATATAAACGTGGTAGATTCATGAAGCAGTTTCGTTTTGGCTGATTTGTATAATTTTAGTCTACTATTCGCTTATATATATTTTTTACCCTATGTAATATGGATGTCTTGATTGGTTTAACTTGTTTCACCAAAACATAAGTGGTAAATTGTAAAAGCCATCACCAAACCATGACTAAATTGTCAACAAAGGCAACCATGAGGAGCTTATAAATAGGCCATGAAGTTACTCGCACACATGCACAAAATAGACAAGTACAATACACAACCAAAGGGCTTCACTAGCAAAACCAAAAGCTATGTGATTTTGTTTCTTTTACATAATATTTATATATTATATTGAGTATATCATTACTAATTAAGAGTGTGATATAAAATCTTAATTATAGTGAGATATACATATTAAAGAGCATTAATAGGAAACAATTATTAATTATTTATATATAAAATTGTTCCGAAGTATGTTTCAGGCTTTGGGTTATTTTTAAAGTATTAATTATTTATTAAGAGTGACAGCGTGTACTTTCGAAAATTCAACAAAGGTATATGAAACAATTATTAAAAAATATAAATTAAAAAGATATTCATACAATAAAAAAAATATAATTATATCTCATTTTATTCCATCCCAACAAAAAGACTGATGAGATCAAAGAGTGAATTTGATCTACACAAATTTTCAACACCAAAATTATTTGATGTTCCTAGACCTTTCTGCTTTGTGGTTCTCATCAACTCTTTAGGTTGGCTATTAAATAAGAGAAGTTGGGAAGTCAGTTCTGAGTTTTCGTTTTTCTATGTGGATATATATTATACTATCACTCTTGTAAATTTATTATTCTTGGTTGTTCACAATATTTAATTTATCACTCAAACTATATTAATTAAGATAAGTAACCAACCCAAAATATATTTAGTTCTTAGTTACTTGTACTTAACCACTTTAGTAAGGAGAAGTTGTTCCATTTCAGGGGAAAAAATACTCTGATTTTTAGAGCATGAAATGACCAATATTAGGTTCCAGTTGATATACACAAACTTTTTGGTTGTTGAGTGCAATCACTTTCAACAGCTAATTGTGTTCAAAAGTGTTGTGAATTCTAATAATTCCTCGTGTTTATTAAAGTTTATTACAGTTTTGATTTAGTTTTCTTTCACTCAATATCATTTTTGTAAATATCATTAACATTACGCTTTCTTTTTATCACCTTTCTCACTGGTTATTTTTTAAGCATGGATTAGAAGCATTCAGTGTTATTATGTTCAAATATTAAGCATGTAAAATGAGGTTACAATTTTATTTTGTTACCACTCATAGCATATGATTGTGAATCCCATTGACCATTAGTCTGCATGTTTTTGCTTGTAGTCTGACCTTGCAGCTTGTTTCTAAGCTACCACAAAGGCAGCTTATTAGGACCTCCTAGTAACATAAATTCCAGTAGTGATTTCGTGCTACTCCATGGTGGTGTTGTTATACTTTCTCAGCTTGTTTCTTTTAATTGGCTTCTTACACTGTTTTTGATTTTATAATTAAGTCTTTTCTAGCTAGCGTAACAAATATTAGAGTTAATTGAATATTCTTTTATAAGTTAAACGAATTCATAATTAAGAAGTTAACTAAATTTTTTACTGCATGTATCTTGGACAAAATATTTTGTTAATTTTAACATTTTTGTTTTGAAAGGATTTAATTACAAAATTAAAAGTAGTATAGAAACGACTCAATTAAAAAGATAAAAAAAATACATGGGTCTAATTTAAAATTTGATATAACTATAAAGGCCAATAAAATAGTTAAACTAAACGAAAAAGATAATGTGCATCTATAAGCACCTTTCAAATTCGAAACTAAGATCTTTAAAAGTACGAGATCTTCTTTAACGAGCACACACTCATATATATTTACAGGTAATAATCCACTCCCAAAGATATGAAGCACTAACTCCTTACCCTTTGACGTCTCTAATTTGGACGTTGGAGTTTTATTGCAGGTATCGCCCATCTCATCAAGGATCTCGGACATCGCCGTTGCAAATTACTCTATTTGCCTGAACATAGTTCATACTTCAAGCATGTTTTCAAATTCTATTTTAAATTTATTGTGTTCAATGAATTTGTTTTGTTGATTTGTCTATTCTTTACTTGTTTAATTTTTAGTTGCCACATCTATTATTATATGAGAAAGACGTCAACTGTTATAAAAAAAAACCCTATCTAAATATAGTTAAAAAAATATATGAAAAATTAAATTACATTAGAATTTATTTATTTTTCTTCATATTAAAATAAAAAAATAATACGTACATAATTTGTTCCTGCCAGGAGCTCGAACCGAGGTATATGTCGGTTGGGATCCGAGCGGTTTGGTCAACCATATCTGCTGAAGATCACGCCACCAATACGAGCCTCATCTGAGCAGTGGGGAGTACCTGCAAAAAGGACTCCGATGCTTAAGTTAGTTTCTGAGCAGGAATAATATTCTATACGTTACTATCGTAAGTGTTTTTGTTGAGATCTGGTCTCTAACTATCTGATCAGTGCTATTTATGGTTAGGGAAATCTGTTAGTGGGTCCGAGATCCCTGGCTTTGTATCCGAGCTAACGATCGGATTCCTCTCCTGGGATAAGTGACGAAGTGGATAGGTGACGTGGTTTTGAATTGGTATATTGCACTGTTAAAACGTGCTATTTTTGAGGTATAACGTCGGTCCTAAATTATTGGTACAGATCACAGCCCCAAGCTTGACTTGCTGTGGTCGAGAGCAAGTTGAACTTTTTTGACTGACGTTATACGTTGTCTGACCTATGTCCGAGCCCCCAAGCTCGACTTAGTTTCGACCTTGATGCTCGTTCGCTGTTTCATTCAGTTAAATTTAATTTTAAATAAAGTAATCAAAGATTAATGAAAAATAGGAGAAAAATAAAAAGGTGGGAAATAAAAGTGATTTATGGGAAACAAAAAGGGTGCATTTATTGATGCCGCGGTTTTCCAGAGGTAATTGATAATGGCCTGCTAGTGGGCCCATGGATCAAGGAAATCGTGGCTTTTGTTGTTGTTGGTCATATCAACAGTTTTTTGATCTAGGGGCTAGGGGTGGTTTGTAAATTACATCGTGTGATCTTACTTGTGTTGTGAGCTTACTTTTGTCATTCCAGTGTTGTCTGTTTTGCAAGAGAGGAAATGGCGTTCAGAGGTTATTCTTTGGTCTTTTTACCTTCAATTTTCTTTCTTCTTTTTTGTCTTTTGTCAAAATGAAAAAACCAGAGGATAAAGTAGTTGAAGTAAAAGATGATCTTTATGAGTGGGTTCATGCTGATGTCAAGTGTCGTGCGTCTCTATATCAAAATCCAAAGATGCTTGCTTCGCTTAATGCTTCGGAGTGGGTTCGCAAGGGCGCTGTTTGTGGAGTGGAGCTGATTGCTTGTAATGGGGAAGAGAGGGTTTGTGAGAAAAGCGGGGATTGGGTATATTTTTACGTTTATACTTGTCTGTTTTCTGAGCTGAACTTGAAACTGCCTTTTACTTCATTCGAATGTATGGTGTTAACTCAGTTGAACTGTGCCCCCTCTCAGTTACATCCCAATTCATGGGTTTTCCTTCGAGGTTTTGAAATCTTGATGACATTTCTGAATCATGTTCCCTCTGTAAATTTGTTTTTTTTTCTCTTTTTCAAGCCAAAGGCGTTCGCAAGGGCCTCTGGGTGAATTTGAGTAGTTACCCTGGACGTGCCTTGTTTTTACTGTTTAAGTCTTCTTTTAAAATTTTTAAAGAAATGTTTGTGAAAATCCGTTCTTCTGAGACTGAGTATCCCTTCTTTCTGGACGACGAACTTGGCGAGCTGTTTCCTCTTTATTGGTGTCCTGAACCTATGCAAATTCTTGATGCTCTTGAGAGATCGGAGGAGGATAATTTAGTTCTCGAATATTTAATTAGTGTTTTATGACATTGTTGTGTGATAGGCCATTGCTACCAGGCTGTTATGTGTTGGTCGTAGTGCTAAGCTTTTAGGTGCTCAGGAGAAAAAGGATGCTGAAAAAGTAAAGCTGCTTGAAAAATCACTTTCTGAGAGAGATGAGGTGATACTCGATCTGATCAAGAAAATGAAAGACTTAGAAAATGATGTTGGGCGTTTGCAGGCCCAAATTCGGTCCATGCAAGAGCAGTTAATGGAGTATGACTTGGAGAAAGGCAAGTTGACTGCTCGGGTTCAAGAATTGGAGGATGGTGGCATTGAAATGTTTGCTGCAGGGTTCGACCGTGCAGTTAGTCAAGTGTCTGTGTTTGTTCCTAAGTTTGATCTCAGTCACTTCGATGTTACTAAGATAGTTGTTGGTGGGGTTTTGGTTGATGACGAACCCGGGGATGAAGCCCAGGATGAAAATGTTCATGTAAATGATAAATGATTGTTGCCTTTTTTTGTTTTTGGACTTTGTCCGAGCTATTGATTTGCTCATTTTGTATTTTGGTGTTGGTGATGTTTAAACTTTGAAAAATATCTTTTTGTTTAGTATGAATATGAACTTGTTTCGTTAAAACGATTTGATTGTTGTTTGTCATATCTGTTTGATATTTGGAGTGGTTGGCCTCGTTAAAACCTCCCCGAGTAAAACCCTTTTTTGGGAAAAAATATCGGTGGTAGGAAAAAGAGTACCCCCGTTCTTCAAAAAAGATTACAAATGTTTAAGTATGGTACAATCGTAGGGACGTGATGTTCCAAGTGTTCGGTAGATTATCTCCTTCCAAGGTCTGTAACGAGTATGCATCTCGGCCATGTACTTGTATGATTCTGAAAGGACTTTCCCAATTGGCGGCGAGCTTACCCTCTCCTGGCGGTTTTCGGACATCTTTCAGTCGTCGGAGCACAAGGTCTCCTTGCTGTAGTGTTCGGGGTCTAACCCTTGTGTTGTATTTGCGCCGAGTTAATTGTTGCATTGCTTCATGTCTTATTCTTGACTCTTCTCGTACTTCTTCTAATAGGTCTAACTCGGCTTCTCTAGTTTGATCATTGGTATCCTCGTCGAGATAGGTTGTTCTGACCGAGCCTTGTGATATCTCTACCGGGATCATGGTGTCGGATCCGAACATTAGCCTGAATGGTGTCTCTTTAGTTAAGCTTTGCGGGGTGGTGTTGTAACCCCAGAGGATTTCTGGTATCAATTCTGCCCATTGTCCTTTGGCAAGTGTTACTTTTTTCTTTAGAGCCTGCAAGATAACTTTATTAGCAGCTTCGGCGAGCCCGTTGGATTGTGGGTGCTCCACTGAGGAAAAATGATGCTTTATATTCAAATCATGCAAGAAAGATGCTATTCTCTTATCAGTAAATTGTCTACCGTTATCAGTGATAATGTCCATAGGCAGTATGTATCGGCATATGATAAATTTCCAAATGAAACCTTTTACCTTTTCTGACGTTATTTTCGCTAGAGGTTGGACTTCTACCCATTTTGTGAAATAATCGATTGCTACAATCAGGAACTTCACCTGTCCTTTGGAGATTGGGAAGGGACCAAGTATGTCGAGCCCCCATCTGTGAAACGGCCATCCAATTTCTGTCGTGTGTAATGTCTCGGCCGGGTTGTGGATGATCGGTGAGCATCTTTGGCAGTTGTCGCATTTTCGGACTTTATCGAGGCAATCTTTTCTCAATGTTGGCCAATAGTATCCAGCCCTCAATATTTTTGTGGCTAAGCTCTGACCTCCGATATGTGTGCCACAAATTCCTTCGTGGGTCTCTTCCATTGCGAGGTCGGCCTCCTCCTTTCCTAGGCATTTGAGCAGGGGTCAGGAGAATCCTCTCCTGTATAGATCATCACCTATGATTGTGAAGAAACCCGCCCTCCTCTGGAAGAGCTTTGGGTTCTCTACATTTTCGGGTTTCTTTTCGATCTTCAGGAATTCAATGTACGATGTTCTCCAATCTCGTTCCTGTAATATACTCATAACAAATTTATTGTATATGCTCGGTTGTTCCAATGTCATGTGTGATAAATTTGGGGATGTTCCTAATTTCCTAGATGTGGCTAGTTTGGATAGTACATCGGCTCGGTTGTTGTCGTTTCTACTTATATGAGTTATTTCAAAATGTTGGAACTGTTGTGCTAAGCATTTTACCTGTGTATAATATTGTTCTAAAAAGGGTTCTCGTACCTGGAATACGTCGTTTACCTGCTGAACCACCAAGAGGGAGTCGCAGTAAATCTTTATGTTTTTGTATTCCACACCCTTTTGCTAGGCGCATGCCGGCTAGGAGTGCTTCGTACTCAGATTGGTTATTACTGACTGGAAATGCGTACTTTATTGATTGTTCGGTGGAGATTCCATCTTTGTCTCTGAGGACTATACCTGCTCCACCGCCGTCCTCATTTGCGGCACCGTCTACATACAGCTCCCATTCTGGGTGTGCATCTCCATCCGACGTTAGTTCTGTCACAAAGTCGGCCAGTGTTTGTGACTTTAATGAGTTCTGAGGTTGATATTCCACATCGTATTCTGACAGCTCAATGCACCACTTGGTCAGTCTTCCCGCGAGGTCAGGTCTTGACAGTACCTGCCTTAGGGGTTGATTTGTTTGTACTATGATCTTGTGGCTTTGGAAATAGTGCCTGAGTCGTCTTGCTGTGATTATTAGGGCATATGCCAATTTTTCAATAGCTGGATACCTCATTTCTGCATTTTGTAATATTTTGTTGACAAAATACACTGGGTTTTGTTGCCGACCTGTTTCTGTAACAATCACAGATGAAATCGAGTTATTTGATACTGAAAGATATAAATACAAGGGGTTACCGGGTACTGGTTTTGCTAGTATGGGAGGGGATGCGAGCCGTTGTTTGAACTCGACAAATGCGTTTTCGCATTTCTCCGTCCACTCGAACTGTTTTGACTTTCGCAGTATGTTAAAAAAATGATCCGACTTTGCTGCCATCGTGGGTAAAAACCTTGAGAGGGCGGCTAGCCTCCCTGTGAGTTACTGTACTTCCTTGATTGTGGACGGCGATTTCATTTCTAAAATTGCTTTGCATTTTTCAGGATTTCCCTCTGTCCCCCTATTTGTCAACATGAATCCCAGAAATTTACCTCCTTGGACTCCAAACGCATATTTTTCTGGATTCAGTCGCATGTTGTATTTCTTCAGTTGGTCGAATACTTCTTTTAAATCGTTAAGGTGTTCTTCTTCTGTGTTTGACTTAACCACCATATCGTCCACGTATACCTCCATGTTCCTGCCGATTTGCTTCTGGAAAACTTTGTCCATTAGGTGCTGATATGTAGCACCCGCGTTTTTGAGGCCGAATGGCATGACTTTGTAGCAGAAATTCCCTTGGTCGGTTATGAAAGCTGTCTTGTCCTCGTCGCCTGGGTGCATAAGTATTTGGTTATAGCCTGAGTACGCGTCCTTGAAGCTTAAGATCTGATAGCCGGAGGTGTTGTCTACAAGGTTATCAATGTTTGGCAAGGGGTAGGAGTCTTTAGGGCAGGCTCGGTTCAGGTCAGTGAAGTCTACACACATCCGCCATTTTCCCGAGCTCTTTTTGACCATGACCAGGATGTGAATTGTATTTCTCGAATGAAGCCTGCGCTTATCAGTTTTTGTGTTTCCTTTGTTGTTGCTTCTGTCCTTTCCTTTCCGAGTTGCCTCCTCTTTTGTTTTATTGGTCAGGCTTTGGGGTCGAGGGCGAGCTTGTGGCATATGACTTCTAGGTCTATCCCTGGCACGTCGGCCGGGGTCCAGGCAAACAGGTCGGCGTTTGTTCGCAGTAGATCTGTCATTTGTTGTTTGTATCCTGCAAGCAAGGTAGAACCAATGTTAGTGCATTGACTCTTATCCTCGGTCAGGCTTACCTTGTGGAGATCATCGGTTGGTGTTGGCCTCTGCTCATGATGGATCCGAGGATCCAACTCGGCAAGGTCTGGTATGTCGTTGGCATTGTATACCGAGTTTATTCTCCTTGTTGGTGTCTATTGTATTTTTAGCCCTGCGTTGTAGCACTGCCTTGCCTCTTTCCTGTCCGAGTGAACTGTTGCTATGGTTCCTTTTTCTGAACAAAACTTAACACACAAGTGAATTGTGGAGACTATGGCTCCGAAAGTGTTTAAAGAGGGTCTTCCCAAGATAATATTATATGGCTAAAACAATCAACAATTAGGTATTGAATGTCTAAATTTTTTGAGTGAGGGGGTTCCCCTAGGGTTGTCCTCACCCATACATAACCTGTCACAGGGACTCTTTCCCCTGAGAATCCGACGAGCTCCCCGGAGGACGGCTGTAGAATTTTCTCGTTGAGTTACATTTTCTTGAAGGTCGACAGAAACATGACATCGGCACTGCTGCCTTGGTCTAGCAAGACTTTCCGAACTAAGAGGTCTCCTGTTGTTACTGAGATGACTACGGGGTCGTCAAGGTTGGGAGTCTTATTGTCAAAGTCTTTGCTGGTAAATGTGATGTCAGGGACTTCTGGAGTAGGTGCGTCAGTGGGTGTTTCGTTTTGGACCGCCAACATGGTCCTGTAGCTTCTTTTCCTGGCCGAGCTTGTGCCCCCACCACACGCGAAATCTCCTGAAATGTAGTTGATGACTTTCTTAGGTGGTTGATTACTCTGCCACTGAGATTTTTTGCCATTTGCTTTCAGGTGTTCTGCCTCATGTGAAGCTGGTTGTTCTTTGTGGAGTTGTCTGCCGATGTATTTGTCCAGTAACCCTTGTCTTACTAGTCTTTCCAACGTGTCTTTAGCTATAACGCACTCGTCCGTGGTGTGTCTAATTTTTTTATGGAAGGCGCAGTGTTTCGTCTTGTCAACATACCTCTGGTCTTGGTATGTGCCAGCTCGGCTTGGTGGTTTGATGAGTTTGCTGTGGAGGATCTCTTTGATTATATCCTCCCTTTTGGTGTTGAACTTGGTATAAGAATTGAACTTCGGGGCTGGCCTGAAAGGCTTTTTAGAGTCTCTGTTTTGGGACCTGTATGGTCTTTCTTCCTCCTTTCTGGATGTGGGCTTTTCGTTCCTTCGAGTTTCACGAAGTTCCTCTATTTCGATTTGCCCTGTCGCCTTATCTCTGAATTCCTCCAGTGTTTTTGGTTTTGCCACAGCGATTGCTTCCTGGAATTTTCCTGGCCTGAGACCGCTCTTTATTGCGTGCAGTTGTACTTCTGAATTGAGGTCGGAAATTTCCATTGCTGCTGTTGTAAAGCGCGTCATGTAGTCCTTTAAGCTCTCGTGTTGTCCCTGTTTGATTGTGCTGAGGTAGTCTGATTCCCTGACGTATGTATATCTTGGATGCTGCAAAATGATTGATGAACATTTTGGCGAACTCATCAAAGTTGTTTATGGATCCTGTAGGCAAGTTAGAAAACCATAATAAAGCAGCTCCATCTAGGAATGTTGGGAAAGATCGGCACAGGATGGGGTCTGAGTCGCTGTTGAGGAACATCATAGACTCAAATTTTGTAACGTGGACTTTAGGATCTCCGATTCCTTTGTAGGCGTTAGCGTCATCGGAAGTGTGAAGTTCTGTGGCATCTTGAAGCTCATTATTTCCTCGGAGAACGGGTTGGTCTGGCGTCTCACGTTCTTCGGGATTGTCTCTCCTATTTTTGTGTTGGACTCCGACTGGTGTTCCTCGTGTTGGTCAGCATTTATTTTCTTGCTGTCAACCTTTCGATCTCCGTTGTTTTGCAGCATCGCTAGGAGTTCGACTAGTCACTGATTTTCCGCCTGGAGGACGGAATTGGCAGCAAGGAGGTCGGCATTGTTTTGAGAATGTTGTTGGGTTTCGGAATGGTCGGTCATGCTTTGCTTCCTGCAAGAGGAAAATACATAGTGCGAGTATAGGAAATAAATTAAAGCTAGAAATTCAGTGAGGGGTGAGAATGAACTCTCGGGCCCACGGTGGGCGCCAAATGTTCCTGCCAGGAGCTCGAACCGAGGTATATGTCAGTTGGGATCCGAGCGGCTTGGTCAACCGTATCTACTGAAGATCGCGCCACCAATACAAGCCTCGTCCGAGCAGTGGGGAGTACCTGCAAAAAGAACTCCGATGCTTAAGTTAGTTTCTGAGCAGGAATAATATTCTATACGTTACTATCGTAAGTGTTTTTGTTGAGATCTGGTCTCTGACTATCTGATCAGTGTTATTTATGGTTAGGGGAATCTGTTAGTGGGTCCGAGATCCCTGGCTTTGTATCCGAGCTAACGATCGGATTCCTCTCCTGGGATAAGTAACGAAGTGGATAAGTGACGTGGTTTTGAATTGGTATATTGCACTGTTAAAACGTGCTGTTTTTGAGGTATAACGTCGATCCTAAATTATTGGTACAGATCATATATTATTAATAAAAATATATTTCATATATTGTATTTATTAACTTACATTAAATGAATATATTAAAAATTAGAGTTTTATGTTAAAAGAATATAAATTTTAGCATGTATGAGCTTTTAAAATTAGTTTAGTTATGAAATGTCTATTTGTTTTGACAAAGTTGAAATGTCTATTGATTCAACGAGAATATCTCTTTTTCTACACAACAGAGCTTTTGTATACTAAATATGCAATTGTTTATATGGATGGAACACCGAGATAGGAATATAGAAATACAAAATCGTTTTTGATAGATTAGACATGGATAGAGACATTGTGTCAAGAGATAATGACTTAGTGTATTTTGTGTCCATTTTGACATGAAACACATACAGACACTAATAACAGACTCAACTAATTTTTTTATTTTATTATTATATTTTTCTTCTCAAATTTTCTGAATGAAACAATAAAAATAAATTAGATTTTCATAATTTGTTCTAGTTTATCACTAAACAGTATAAAAGAATACAATATTTTGTGTCTCTATTCTTTATGTCTTGTTCTCAGTGTCTTGTGTTGTCCTATTATCAGAAACAAACGCAGCCTAACGGTCTGTCGCTGTCCAATAGATTGCGGCATGAACAATGCGCGATTCGAATCTCCAACAAAACCTTAAACGAAATACTAAACTAATCGCTACACCAACCCAAATTGGTTATATAAAGACCATATTTATTTGGGCAATATAAAGTAGCCTAAGACCAACAGAAGGAAAAAAACAAAACTAAAACAAACACAAGTACAGCCAAAAATTTTATGAAAAAAATAAAAAAAAAATAATTATTTTTCAAAATAAGTTTTTTATCTTTATTTTTCGAAATCTTTTTTAAGTTGGAACAGATTTATCCACTGCATCGGCAACTTGTAGATTTTGTTTAGATTCACCTACTGTATCGGTGAACTTCATTAAAATTAACAAGATTGTTTATTGGTGTGATAAATTTGTTCAAATTTTGGTACAATTTTAATTGTTTTGGTATATTCTTATTTTTTTTCATTTAATTCACATAATTTAAAACGGTAAATTCTAAAATTTTTAATTTTAAATTTAAGTATATATATTTTAAATTAATAATTTAATTTAATTTAGTGAGAATAAACGTAATCGTGTTATTATAATAATATAACTACAATAATACGACTACGTTTATTTTACTCAAATTAGATTATATCATTAGTTTAAATTAATTTTTTTATTTAATTCACTTAATTTAAATTGTAAATTATATCTATTTAAATTTTAAATTTAAATTTTTTTTATGATTTATAATTTTAGATTAAATAAATTAAATAAAAAATTAAAATATACTAATACAATCCAAATTGTATGAAAATATGAGCAAGTTTGTTACATTAATGGACAAACTCATTAGTTTCAATGAATTTTCAATAAAATTTGTCGATGAAGTGGGCGAACTTCAATAAAATCATGCTTCAACTTCAAAAATAAAAAAGATTTCGAAAAACAAAGATGAAAAAATTTGTTTTGAAAAATATTTTATTTTTAAAATTTTTTTCAAATAATTTGTCCAAATACAACTAATTGGTATAAAGTGCAATTTCTTGAACAACTAATTTTTGGTCAAAGTGTGGACCAAAGACCCAACCCACATAGACAGAACCCAAAAGCTAAACCTAAACCATTCCACCCACATGTCCCAGAAAAAAAAAAATTCCACCCACATGATTGAAATTTGAAAGTACTCAGCCGAATATTTCCCTTTGAAGTTTGAAATAATCCCCACAATCTGATACCAGTCCGGCGCTGAATTCATCGTGAATCGCACTACGGAAGGTGAGGAGGATGCAGCGGCCAGAGTGAATCTCATACGCATCGTGCGGCTGTCAGCGAACTCGCATGCATCGGCGACAACGGTATGGTGGGTAGACCTCCGTTATGGGAAGTGAAAAGGAAATCTGATAAAAAAAAAAAAAAAAGGGTGGAAACGCCGCGTTCTTCACAGGGATGCCTACGGCGGTAGAATGAAGCTTCCGGTTGTGGTCTCGCAATGATGGTATCGCCGGTGATGGGTGACGGCAGTTCTTCTGGTTGCCCGTTGTGGAGCCTCTTGGTCACCCACTTCTTCTGGTCCGCGATGAGCTTCGGGCCTCTCCTCCCCCTGGATGGAGCAACAACTTCACTCCGTTTAAGTTGTTTCTTTTTTTTTTTTTTTCGTTTTCAGGTATTATAAAAATTAAAAAATACCAAAATTCACACATATTTTCAAAGCTCCATTTAACGGGCTAGTCCGGCTATTTAGATCCGGTTCGTTAAACTCGTAGTTGAATGGATTGGACCGTTTAAATCTGTTTTATTCGCGAGTCATAATTTTTCAATTCGGATCGTTTATGGTCAGTCCATGGGTTAAATGGGCCAGTCTGTTTATTTTTTTATTTTATTTTTAAAAAAATATTTTGACAAAAAATATTATTTTTAAGTCAAAATCATTTAAAAATAATTTTTTTTAGTTGATGGATTGGATTTTCAGATTGGATCGAAAAAAATATAGACTAAAAGTGCTATTTTTTAAAAAAAATGTAAAAAAAAATAAATGGACCACCTGTTTAATCTGCAGGCTAGTCCGTTTAACCCGTTATTTTTTTTGGTTAATCGGGCTCAACCCATTTAACCCGAAATTTAAACGGGTTTAATTTTAAAGGCAAAATCCATCCATTTAAATAGATAAATAGACTTACCTGGTAAGTTTGACCCATTTTGACGAGCCTACTATGAGATCACCAAAAAAAAAAAGAGCCCAACACTAATACCCCTGAGGCCCTAACACCGTTTTAAGCTCCTCATGCGACTCGGCTTCTGCTGTTAGGCATCCTACACTAAATTCTGTAACTTATTCAGTGAGCTTTGCAAGTTGTTCCCTCAGGACCAGCACTTTGACGCGTGTCATCCTAGTATTCAATAAAGAAAAATATGTACAAAGAACATCTGTACACTATAATTGACCTTATTTTATTTTAGCTTTATATGTATGTATATCCGAATTCCGATAATTAATTTTAGATGAGTCTCACTGTTATTAGTTATTACTTAAAGTGTTTGGATATTTTCAAATCGTGTATGATACAGGGAAGGAAAACATACACCATACCAAATATGACCAAATTAAGTATCCAAAATTGAGCCCCGAACATTGTTCCAAAATTTAGCCGTCTATGTATCCTATCCCCGAGAAAGGGAAGAGATGAATACAAACATGAATTAGAAAAAAGAAAAAAGATTGTCAGAAACATTATAACTCTTCATAATTGAAGTAACTAGCTAGCTAGCTAGCAAATCCACAGATCAAGTAGGAGCTCGTTAACTAAAGTAGTGAAGACCTCGGTTTCAAGCTCAATGGCCAAATGTTGCACTTGTTGTCTGTCATAGTTTCTCCACTCTAAACATTTTTCCATTTCTCTAATGTACATTTCTCTTCCTTTATTCACTTCCCAACCCAAATATAACTCTTGTGGATTCCCACGAACCCAATCCTCGGCCACCTTGCAAATCTCAAGCTCCTTTGACGATGATAAATCATCATTATTGTTGTTGTTTTCTCCGATGATAATACTTTGTTTGAAGTAATCAAACAACAGGTTCTCTGCTTTAACTATCAAACAGTTGGGTGATGTTTTAAGCAATAAGAAGTTGAGAAGGTTTCGCGCACTCTCCTCTACTCTGTTGCCATCTTTTTTGGTGTTGTTATCATGCTTAATTGGTACCGATACTACTGAACAATAATGTTCATGATCATCGTCCAGTTCTGACATTGACATCAATTTCTCCAGGGACACTGGCTTCACTGAAGCCATGCCTTTAAAGTGCCCTCTCTTCTCTTGCATGTGCTTCTGTTCGCTTCCTGTAATCATAAATCATATATACACTGTAAATTTGTACTCATCCTTATTTCTTATTTTTTATAGAGTCCTCGGTCACATTTTTTATTTTATTTTTATTATTATAGATAGAGTGTGAGTTAAAAGAATGGACTTAAAGGGGAATATAATGTTATACCTTGGTTATCATCTTCGAAGGGGCAATCTAGTACAGATACAGGACTTGATTGTTCTTTCTCCTCGTTTGGCCAATCCTGTTTCATATGATACACAATGTGTTACTAACAAGAGCTGAAAGAAGAGATATTGGTATCCAAGATTATTTGATAGGGGAGTAGATACATGCTCTAACAATAAAAGTAAGTCTACCTTACTTTATTTAAGATACACTAAATAATTTATGTTTTCACTTATTTTTGTAAAGCCAAAAGTTCAATTTGATCAAAAGAATTTCCCTTCATCTTCAAACAAAGTAAGAATATGTAAAGTGAAATATGTGTATGAAATTTTAGAATCCTTACAACAAGAGTTGGCCAACCATGTACGAGTTAAGTCCTACTTTGATTTTTGAGATTAGCGAGTTGTACTAATTTAATTTTGACTTTTTAATTGCTACAATTTGATCTCCCAAATTTAAAAAAATGAACCAATATCGTCCTTCTAGAACTCAATGCAGTTAGTGAGGATCAAGTCTTGTCATGCTAGACATATTAAAACGATGACGTACGCGTTTTAGCATTAAAAAAATACTAAATGACGTCGTTTGAAGGTTTGAACAATGTTAAAACGTTACACGTCTCCCTTTTGAACAATACTAATTGTTCAAATCTTCAAACGACATTATTTAGTGTCTTCTTTAGCATCAAAACACGTATGACAGCGTTTTAATACGACTAGCGTGACAAGACTTAAGTCACGTTACTAATGCCATTGAATTCTAATAATAAAAATATAAAAAGAACTACATTGGTGCGCTTTTTAAATTTAAAAGACTAAATTATAACAATTCAAAAGTTAAAAACTAAATCAATGTAACTTATCCATCTTAAAAACTAAAGTGGGCTTAACTCCATCTACTCAACTTGAAACTGAACGTGTGAAATGAAAATATGATATGATTTCCTGAAGTATTTTAAGTAATAAAAGGATTAAGTTAAAATATAAAATATGCATAATGTGTTTTATGAGTATATTGTAAAAATATAATAATAATTTTTTTTAATATTTTGATGCATTAAGTGTTTTAAAAATATAAAAAATATATTCTTCAATAACTTTTTAATAAAAATAATTTACTAAAATTTTTTTATAATATATTTAATTAATATTTTTAATATACATGTTAATTAGATTTTTAAAATATTAATCAACCAAGCACTTGGTCAGCAAAGTCAACTAATGAACGACATTGACAATTATGTGTGTGTTTGGATTACAGTTTGCAAACTGGAGTTTGCATAAAATTGATTTTGTAAAATTGATTTTGATGATAAGTTAGTTTGGGTTAACGTGATTTATGTTTGGTAATTTTTATATCAAAATTGATTATAGTAAAATAAATGTTGTTTGGATTATACTACTCAAAATCACTTTTAGATGAAAAATTACTAAAATAGACATCAATTTTATATACCTGCAAAATCAGAATACTATAAAAAATAATATAAAAAATATTTATCATATAAATAAAATAAATACAATAAAAATAAAAATATAAAAGAAAGTACTATAAATTTTATAATGTCACACAAAAAGAAAATATTCTATAATTTTTTTAGTATCGTCAGTACTCTTTAACTTAGTATTATTTTAGACTATAAATTTTCATTATTTATGACTCTATTGTTACTTATAATTAATTTTTTATTTATTTTGTCCTTTTTTTATAGGATCATAATTTATATTAATCAAAATTTTGATAATAAACATAGTATATAATAATTATAATTAGGGATAAGTACGATTTTGGTCCCTCACGTTGAGGGTCAGAATCGAACCCGTCCCCGATGTATATTTTGATTTAAAATCGTCCTTAACGTATTTTTTTCGTATTAAAATCGTCCTTTTTATTTTTTTGGACAAAAATACCCTTCCCCCACCCGGTCTCCCCTTCCCGCCTCCCTCTCCCCTCCCCCACCCCCACCCCCACCCCTGGTCTCCCTTCGCCCTCCTCCTCCCCTTCCCCTCTCCCCCACCCCCACCCCCACTCCACCCCCGGTCTCCCCTTCCCCCCTCCACCTCCCCGTCTCCCCTTCCTGCCACCCCCACCCCCACCCCACCCTCGGTCTCCCCTTCCCCCCTCCCCCCTCCCCCGGTCTCCCCCTCCCACCACCATCCACCCCCACCCTCACAACCACAACCACCACCAACCACCAACCACCACCACCACCACCAAGAAACAGGAAACAACACCACAACCACAACCACCACCAAACAGAAACAGAAACAGAAAACAAGAAAGCAGAAACAAGGCGTGAGGCGGAGGCGGCAGAAGCGAGGCGGAGGCGGCGAGGCGTGAGGCGGCAGAAGCTAGGCGGAGGCGGCGAGGCGAGGCGGCAGGCGGACTCCAACGTTCTTCCCCTTCGCCGCCGCCGTCCTCCCCGTCTCCCCTTTCCTCTCCCCTTCCCCCCACCCCCCACCCCCACCCCGCGTTCTCCCCCCTTCCCCCTTCGCCGCCGCCGTCCTCCTCCCCCTCTCCCCTTTCCTCTCCCCTTCCTCCCACCCTGAACCCGCTTCTTCTCCGGCTTCTTCCACTTCCCCTCCTCCCTCTCTTTGCCGCCGGTGCCATCCCCCCCGCCGTCCCCCCTCCCCCCTTCCCCTTTTCCCCCTTCCCCCTTTCCCCCTCTCCCTTCGTAAACCCTTCCCCCCCTCCCGTACGCGTTTTATTTTTTTTTTTATAATTTTATAATTTTTTTATTTTAGGGGTAGTTTAGGAATAAATTAAAAAAATTTATTAGAAAGGACGATTTTAAATTTAAATGCGACTTTAAGGACGATTTTAAATCAAAATATACATCGGGGACGGGTTCGATTCTGACCCTCAACGTGAGGGACCAAAATCGTACTTATCCCTTATAATTACAAATTTTACAAAGTCAGAATAAAAAATAAAAAAAGTAATACAAAACAAAAATAGAGTACATCAAAGAATAGAAAAAAAATTATACAAATAAGAAATAATAAAAATTCCATAAAACCAACCACATATATCATATGAACAAAAAAAATACCATAAAACATAAATAAAATTCATATGAATAAAATCAAATAAAAATAAATAAATTTTAATTTGTTAATGATTGAAATAAATCTGAACGATTTTGATGAAAAAAAAATGGAACTAAAAAACTATAAAGAAGTAGAAAGAACTACAAAGAATGACTGTGAAGATAATAGTTACTCATATCATTCTTATAGAAGAAAATGAAGGGTAGGGTTGGTAAAAAAGAAATATTTTAGCTTCTCCTAAACGTGAAACGTGAAACGCAGAAGTTACAAATTTGAGCTTCTCCTAAACGTGGGTTCAGAAGCAGAATCAATTCTGCGTTCAGAAAGATAAAAATTGCCAAACATCAAAGTGAAACTTTCAAGAAGCTCAGACGGACTTCTCTCCTCCCCAACGTGTTTGCCAAACACACCCTATATATATCGATAGAGAACGTAAGATCCTTTTTTTACAATATTTTAAAAATTTCTTATTTAGTTGACGAGGAATTTTTTTTCTTCGCTCACATCATTTATCTATTTTTTTTATTTAAAAAATTAAAATTATTTCATAAAATAAAAGTTTTTATTCTATGAAATATATAAAAGTATTCATTAATTTCACACAATTCATAGAACAGTAATAATTTAATACAAATTTAAGATGATGCAGGCAAAAAAAAAATGATGCAGGCCTGCAACAACTTCCTAGTTCTTTCTTCTAATTTGTAATATTTGTTAAAATTAAAAAATATATCATTTATTATTCATTAAGGTATTAAATATAAAAAATTATTATAAAAAAATATTTTCCAAATAAGTAACCATAATGATAAATTTTCAAAATCTTAAAACGTTATGAATTGGCGGCAGGGAAAAGAGATTTGAAAGGCATCCCTTGCCCCTTGGATTGGATGAGCAAGAACAAGTAACACTGTGCGGTGCAGTGAGATTCAGCGGCGTGGATGGCGCAAAGTAAGCATCACAATTCACAGCCCTTGGGAGTTGAAAATTGAAACACACCCAATTAACTGCACTGCCCAGTGCCCCCACGTGCATTTAATTCATCATGCATTCTCGGCTCCACCTCTGTTCTCGTATTTTGCCTCTTCCTCCTCACTCCTCATCAATGTCCCCACTTCCTACCCTAGTACTGCTAATTACTATCTATCATTTGTTTGGAATTTTCCCTTATTACATATGTATTTGACCTTAAAATAAAGGCATTGGTCATTGGATATCAATAACCTATTGTGATTCTCTCTCTTTCTTTCTTCCTTTTTCTTTTCTAATTTCCGGCTTCTTTATTGATTTTTTAATTAACAAAATAAAAGTTCATGAGTGTTTTTTAATTAGAGAAAATATAGGGCATTAATTTTTAATTAGTTAATGTTTAAAAAAAAATTAATTCTAAAAATATTTATTTTTAGAGGATTTAAAATTTAAAATTTAGAATTTAAAATTTAAAATTTAAAATTAAATATTTATAATTTGGATTTTAAAATTTAAAATAAATAAAATAATTTTAAAAAATTAATTAATATTGACTGAAAAAATTAATTTTTTAGTATTATTCTATTAATAATAAAATATAAAAAATTAATTTTCTAGTATTATTCTATTAATAATAAAATATAAGTAAAAGTGTAGTATCATATCTATTATGTATTTTGAAAGAATATTATAAATATATAAACATGCAATTAGATTATTGCATAAAGATCCATTTACATTATTAGTTCATTTATTAAAATACTTTCTCTTTTGTTTGAGTCATCATAGATAGAAGTGAAAACATTACAAGAAAAAAAAAAGTAACAAATTTCATCAACCACGTTAATAAAAAAAAATCAACAAATCAAATAAAACGGAAATTATGTATACTTACCGTTGTTCTCTCCTGGTGTATCTTGCCAGTGGTCGGAGGGGGGTCTTTTGTAGCCTGAGCGACGTCGTTTTCGGCGGCGGAAGAAGAAGAAGCAGCGCTTGAAGACGAAAATGTGAACTCGCTCTCTTCCCAGCTACTGTTACTGCCACAACCTGAAGAAGAAGAAGAAGAGGAAGTAGTGGTGGTGGTGGCTGCGGCATTTGTAGTGAACGCGCTATCCTCGTTCAACGACGCCGTTTTGTCCGGATCCTGCATAAGCAACTCGCGGAATGAAGTCCTTATCCATCTCTGAGTTCTTCCTCCTTCCTCGTCCTTCGCTGCCGCTTTCCTCCAGAAGCTTCTACTCAGCAGCTTCCTTGAGAAGCTTCTAGAAAAAACGCTTCCAGAACCGTCTTTCCGGGATCTGGTACTCTTGTGTGGTAGTGACTTGATGGCCTTGATTACAGCTTCCGAAGCTCTCTGCAGAACCGACAAAGAAGAAGAAGAAGAAGAAGAACGAGGAGGTAAGAGTGTGGTAGTGCTGTTCCTCCTCGACCTCCTCCTCCTCCTCCTGTTGTGGCGTTTGAGATCTTTCTCCGCCACAAGGAATCCAACGGCAGTGCTGCAGCATTGTCGGCGCGGGAACGATTTAAAACCGTTGGATGAGCAGGAGCTCAGGTCGTCCCTCATCAGGTAATCTTTCAGTAACATCGAATTAGGTCTTGCAAGGTGCTTCTTGGTTTTGATCATAGTTTGCATTATTTGAGAATTCTTACTTAAACTAGTTCTCTCTGAAGGCATGCTAATATCTTTTTCAAGGAAAGGATAATAAAATGAAGAAGATATGCTTCAAGGTAGTATAGAGTAAGCTAGAGAGACCTATGTAGGTTGTGAATTATACAAATCTGATATTAAGAAAGTAGGGACCAGGGATGTGGAGAGGGAGGGAAAAAAAGTGCCAAAGGTGAAAAAAAAAAAAAGAAAAGAGAATTTATATGTTAGAGCGAAAACCAGCTAACATCAAAATGTGGTAAAGAAGGAACAGCACAATGTTCGTAGGAGCGAGTGTTCAGAAGGTATTTGTTGACGGTAAAAGGGTTTGAATGAAGCATGGAGTTTAATTGGTATTGGCAGGTATCTAAGGGTGACAGAAGAAAGCAAAATTGATTATGAGTGACATATATGCAAAAATGTGGGGGTGTGGGGTTAAAAAAAGACGATACATGTGCCAAGATATCCAAATTTATATGAAGTGACCCTATATGAAATTAATGATATATGGTGCAGAGAGATAGAAAGGCCTTGGCTTTCGGCCTTTAATTTTTTCTGAATAAAGCGAGCCAGTTAAAAGCTTCGCATATAGTGGTACATATACATACCAGTAGTGATGAATACTAATGATGAATAATGACACTCTGACAGTCACAGTATACGTACTACACTATGGTCTGGCTCAGCTTACCTAACAGGAACAACTTAAGCTAACTAGCCAAACCATACACATTGATACGAAATTATTGAAGAGTATTACTCGTGTTATATATATACACACTCTGTACCGTGCGACATGAAAAATATTTAATATTATTTATATCTGAGATATTTTTAATAAAAATATATTTTTTAATATATTTAATTTTAAATTAAATTTATTTTATTTTTTTATGTGAATACTAAATAATAATACATAACAAATAAATTTCACAAAATAATTAAATTTATTAAAGAAAAAAGCATAATATATAATAAATCAATGTCTTAATTTTTATAAAAAAAATATACATACACATTTTTTTATCTCTAACATTGATAGTTGTACATCTATAGATTGTATCTTTATTTCTGTATCAAATAAAATTAAAATATTATTTATATAAAAATTTTATTCAACTACAAAAAATACGAAAAACACAATTAACAACAAAAAAATAGATATAAATTGATTAAATAATACTTAATCATCTCAATTTATTAAAGACTTCTCTATATATAATATTAATCATACAATTTTCAAAAATTCTTTCATGATATAAAAATTTATAATCACGTAATGATACGTTAAAGAGACATATACATTGTGTGGGATTAATCTACTCTAAATTAAAAATAGAAATATTCAACTAAGTTAATTATCTATTTTAGAATAAATCATTATAATTATGTGTATCTAATTTCTAAAATAAAAAATATATGATTTCTTTTTAATTAACAGTTTTTTTATTTATGATATGTATATATTAATTATTTAATTAATAATTTTTTTGTTATGAGGATATAATTATTTTGTTTAAATAATTTTAAATATTTTTTATTATATATACATATATTATTAATTATACGTAAATATATTTAAGTCATATAAATTAATTATTTTTTATTATAATTTTTTTTGAGTCCACAATTATTGAATGATTCTTTTATTCTATCAATATCATGTACATGTAATAATCTTTATAAATCATGATAATTTTTTTATTTATATATACATATATATTAATTGTGTAAAATAGTTTTTCTTATTCTTAAAACATATTTATTTTATTTAAATAAATCTAAATATTTTATTATTTATGTATGCGTATCATATTAATTGTAGATAAATATATTTAAGTTATATATATTAACTATTTATTGATTATAATTATATTTTATAATTAATAGTTTTTTTATTCTCAAGATATATTTATTTCTTAATTACGATTATATATATATATATATAAAGTTCTTTTTGAACCTACAATCATTTAAAAAAAAATTATTCCTTATTATTAATATTAGTGTATGTGTAATATTAATCATGGTAATATTTATAAATCATTACTAAAGACATAAATTTGTATAAAAAATAGTGGTAAAATAGAAATAATAAAATTATAGATAGTATTATAATTACATAAAATAATGTTAATTATAATTGTGCATATATTTAATAGTAATAATGATAAAAATTGATTTCTTTAAGATAGAAAAATAAACTTTAATGGTAAATTAATTTGATATATATTAATTATAATAATAGATTTTAGCTATTAACATAATTTTTTTATACCAATGATTGTGACAACTAAACTTTATCCTAATATATTATTTATTATAGGTTATCATACGATTATACGTATAATTAATTATACGTTAATATATATTAATAAAATTTTAATATAATAATCCTATTAATTACACATTAATAAAATTTTAACCCAACTAAATATATTATTGGACATCTATAATTTTTAATAAATATTATTATTAATAAAATTTTAACCCAACTATTAATTATTTTATCATTTGTTTATAATAATTTCACATAATTGATTAAAATAATTGTCATCAAAGATATTATTTATATTAGTAAATTTTTTAACTTAACTATTTTATTTTTTTCTTAGTTATACTAAGAGCAAATAAAAATTAAAAATAAATTTAAAAACTAAATAAATTTCATATAATAAAATTTAAAAATAACATATCCAAAAATAATAATCAAAATATATAAATTGAGATAATAATTTAAATGTTTTAAAATTAATTTAATCAAATACTAATATTAAAACTAAATTACTTAAATAATATTTAAACTATTTTAGTCCTTAGACACATATAAATTAGAGTCATTTTATAAACGACACCCAATTGAAATAATGTCATCAGTTCGAACATTTAGAATTCATAAAAATACAGACCATTCTCTTGTTAAATAAGTTTCATCATCTGTTATTCGTATAATGCAACAAACTAAGGTATAGAATAATCATACCGAGAAACTAAATTGACATTTATTCACATCAATGACATTACATTAATGCAGCAGAAGGATGGTAGTTTCTAAAAAAAATCAAAATATCTTATAAAATTATTTTTATTATGAAAAGTTTAAAAGAAAAAAATTTAAATACAGTACTAATATTTGAAATTACATCTCCAAACTTGACATAATTTTAAGAAAATTGAACCTAAATGAAAAAAATTAAATCTCATTATATGCTTCACTTCAAAGATTTTCGGGTAGACGTAGAAAGTATGGAGGGAATGAAATTTGAATTTGTTAGAAGCAGTTGCTCGACAGACGAAAAGAATAAGTTTAAGTAAGAATAATTAATAAATTATTAAAAGAATAATAATAGATTGGCTACATAAAATAATATCATAAAAAAAATTATAATTAGTACCTTAAAAGAATCAACTTCAATGAAGACCAAAAAATACATTCTTATCCTATGAATTCTTTATTGTTTATGTTATCTACCTGTAATCTTCATCAATTACGATAATATATATATATATATATTAATTATTTAATTAATAATTTTCTTATTTTTAGTATATATTTATTTTATTAAATAATTCTAAATATTTTTTTATTTATGTATACATATATATTAATTATATATATATATATATATATATAATTATTTTTGAGTCTACAATTATTCAATAATTATTTATTATTAATATTATTGTACTTGTAATCTTTATAAATTATAGAAATTTTTAATCACGATAATTTAACGTTATATTAAACTCAAGGTTAGAATATAATCTAGTAGAAATGATAATCGTTAAGAAAAATATAAATTTAGATATAAAAATTCACAATCACATAATACATTAAGAAGATATATATATATATATATATATATATATATATATATATATATATATATATATATATATAGTTTAGAATTGATTCACGCTAAATTAAAAATAGAAATATACAATTAATACTAAATTAATTTGATTATCTATTTTAAAATAAATTATTATAATTATGCACATTTGATTCTCAAAATTGAAACCCTATGATTTCTTTTTGATTTAATAGTGTTCTTATTTATCTTATCCAAATATATTAACTTTTTATTTAGTGGTTATCTTATTTTTAGTATATATTTATTTGTTTAAATAATATTTTTATTTATACTACCTGAATATATTTATTTGTTTAGTTATTATAGCCGTGATTTCTTGACATTAGTTAATGGTTATCTTATTCATAATTGTATATTTTAAATTAGTATATTATTTAATTAATAGATTCCTTACAATAATTTTACATAATTGATAGAAATAATTGTCATGTTAAAGGTATTATTTAATATTAGTAAATTTGTTAATTTAACTATTTTATTTTAAATTTAGTTATATGAATTGCAAATAAAAATAAAAAACAAATTTAGAAATCGGAAAAAGACATTTCATATTAAAAATTTAAACATAACGTATTCAAAATTAACAGTCATAATATATAATTTAACGTAACAATTTAAATTTCTCTAAAACTAATTTAATCAAATACTATATTAGAATTAAATTATTTAAATAATATTTAAACTATTCTAATTCTTAAACATATATAGATTTTCGTAACGACAATCAACTGAAACAATGTCGTTAACTCGAATGTTTAGAATTACTGCAAATTCAAACCATCCTCTTATTAAATAAGTTTCATAATCCGCTATCCATATAATGCGACAAGATATAGAATAGCTACATTGAGAAACTAAATTGACCTTTATTCCCATTAATCGCATTGCATTGATGTACCAGAAGACCGATGGTTTCTAAAAAAAAATCACAATATGTTATAAAATTATTTTTATTACGAAAAATTTAAAAGAAGAAAATTTAAATACAGTACCGATCTTCGAAATTGCATTTTCAAACTTGACACAAATTTAGCGAAACTGAACCTAAATTGAGGAAATTTAATCTCATTATATGCTCCACTTTAAAGATTTTTAGGTAGACATAGAAAATATAGAGGGGATAAAATATGAACTTGGCCTATAAAATTCATTGAAAGTAATTACTCAATTAAAAATCGAGCTCCTTATAAGAAAACTAACTTTACCCACGTTTCATTAAGTTGGTCATAATATATGAGTAAATCAAACCATCCCTGGATAAAATAAAGTTCATTACCCCTTTGTTGAACTCTTACATCCATGTAATTAGAACTCGAATAAGTGAATACAACTCGAGATGGTATTTGATGAATGTAGTGCATTCTAAACGATTGCGACAAAAGATAATCGCACTGGAACATTAGACAAAAAGAATGAGTTGAAGTAAGAACAATCATCAAATTATCAAAAGAATAATATAATAAATTGACTACATAAAAAAATACCATAAAAAATTATAACTTGTACCTTAAAAGGATTAACTTCGATAAAAAATGAAGAACACATTCTTATTTTATGAAATAATCAAGGAAGAATAACAAATTAAAAAAAAATGATTTAGCTCTCAGATCTAGATTCATAAAATACAAAAAAAATATTGTATACAACCTTTAGTAATATAAAATTAGATATAAAAATTAATTATTGATATCAATTTTAATTTATGGTAATTAGAATTCTAAATTTATGTTTAATCTTTTATTTTTTATTATTGATATCTTAATCTTTTTAAAATATGTTTTGTTTTTGTAAAATATTATGTGTGTACTATTTAAACTTTTTCTATTATTATTATTATTATTATTATTATTATTATGTCACCATTAATCATTAACTTGTATCAATTTGTCACTAATTATATTTGATTAAAAATTATTGTATAATGATTGAGAATTAGAAATTTATCAATTAATATAAATAAAATAATTAAAATATGATGATTGACAATTAGTATAATTATGTATTAAATGTTAATTTTTATATAATTATAATAAAGATATTTTTTTAAATAAATTTAAAAAGGGGGACTAAATTTTTTTATATATTTGGAGAGTATAGTTTGTAGCGCAATATGGGGAAAAGATAACAGAAGGTTCGGAGTTGTGAAGATCTCAAATCTCTATATAGTGTGACATATTTAAAATATATTAAGGAAGTGATGGCTGGAGACAAAATTGAGATACTTGAAATCACGAATACTTCTTACAGTATCAGCATGAGAACACTAAAGTATAATATAGGGTGGGAGAAGAAGCAGCAGCTTGGATGCTTCTTATTCATGTTCTACTAAGTGCGGGATAATAAAAATTTGAATCTTAAGAAGAGACGCTGGACAGTGTTAGGTAAATAATGATCATTTTAAACAACATGAATAACCACTAATCAAATAAAAATATATTATATTTTAATTTAATGCTATTAATTAAATTTAAGATTAATTTATTCTTTTAATCTTATTAATTCATATTGTGCATATATTATTCAAAAATATTGTTAGATACCTATACTTTTCCATACTTATTTTATTATTAATCTGATTTGAACCTTGCTATGCACATATTTATTGCCATGTTTGGACTTAGATGAGACCGGTAGTTGACCCTGTTAGATTATTCTGTGTACACGGGCATAGGCAGTAGGCACGTGCTCACGTGTGTATGATCTCCTCTATAGTTGACCTTACCAAGTTCCAACTGCGATCTCGCTGTGTGTCCCCTGCTTGTTTATATGATACTGCTATAATGTAGTAGTAATTTAAAGCATTTGGTGTAAGAATAATAATTTAATTGTTTGAATTAGGTTTAAAATTTTAAAATATTAATTAGAAATTTTAAATATGATATTCAAATTTAATATATTTTTTTGAGTTGAAAAATATAATTTTTTTTTGTAAAATTGCGTAAAAAACGCGTACTGATAAATTAATTGACAGTACTGACCTATAAAAACTCAAAAACCTGAAATGTGAATTTAACACTAAAATAAAAGTAGAATCCAAAAATATCTGAAATTACCTAAAAATACAAAAATTTATAGTAGAATCCAAAAATGTGAATTTAACACTAAAACCTATAAAAACTTAATAAAAAACTAAATAAAAACTATTAAAAATTATATGAAAATAGTGTCAAAAAGCGTATAAAATATCTATTAATGCTCAAAGTCTTGAGTTCTTTTATCCTTGTCTTTTGGTTTAAAGGGTTACTGGTTTTTTCAATCTGCCCTCCTTTTCTTGCATTTTTGGGCAGTAATGGATTTTTATGTTTGGGAACTTTGGTTGAGGTAAAAGTGAATTTTTGTACTTTTGATTGAAAATTTTGAGAATTGGGTACATACTCATGAATCAAATACTTAAACCATATGCATTGTCACTTTTGTATATATGTTTCCATGTTCAAAAAAAAAATAGAAAGGGGACAAAAATGCCCCAAAGTTTGAGAAAAAAAAAATGCATGAGTTGTGATTGAAAAAAAAATGCATGAGTGTGTAAGAAAAGTGACAAATGGGTAGTTAGGTTTGCTTTGAGTTGTATAGATTGTTATGTAAGTTTGGTGAGAGCTTAGGCTAATCAAAGATGCAAATATCAAGCTCACTTAACCATATATAACGTTACCTTTTTCCCTAGCCCCATTACAATCATGGAAAAGTCCTCATGATATTTGTATGTATACATTGAATAAGTGTTGATTGTTAGATGAAAGACAAATCTTAGAAAGCATGATTAAAAGAGAAATGAGTGAATTAACCCTATACACTTGAGTGATTAGAGCAGGTACACAGCCGGTGAGGGTTCAAATGCTCGATTACATGTTTTCACTTATTATTATTGTTTATCTTGCAAGTTGTTTATGCTTTTCAATAACTCTAATCAATTATGGATTTGACTTGGTTGAGATTACTTTAGCCCGTATGTTCATATATGCTTTCTTGGAAATTGACTTATTTTGACTAAATAGTTGCATTCATGTAGATAGATTATATGTAGGTAGTTTACTTGCTTTGAATAAATGTAATACTCCTTGTTTCTTGCTTGAGTATAGCATGAGGACATGCTATTGTTTAAGTGTGGGGATGTGATGAATCCACATTTCATGGTATTTATTTGCTCTATATGGGTGGATTTCACTAACTTTTCTTGCACTTATTCATTGAAATAGCATAGTTTCATGATTTCTTCCTAAATTGTGCATGAAAGTGAAAACATGCTATTTAGGCCTTATAATTGCTAAATTTTATCCACTTTAATTCCATATGATGCCTTGATGTGTTTGCTAAGTGATTTCAGGTTTTCAAGGCAAGTATGGGTTGAAGAAGTGAGAAAAAGAGCATGCAAAAGGGAAAAAACCATGAAGAAATGGAGTTTGGATGTTCCAGCACCCGTGCATACGCACATACGCACAACGAAGATTTACGAGCGATGCGTACGCGTGACCCACACGTAAGCGTGGGAGTGAATTTTGCGCAGGGACGCGTACGCGTGACTCACGCGTATGCGTGACCCGAATTACGTCAGCTCATTAATTGCAAATTGCTGGGGGCGAATTCTGGGCCTCCAAAACCCAACCCAACTCATTTCTGAAACTATTTCAACCCCAATTCAAGTGGAAACAAGGGGGGCAATTAGAGTTAGATTTTATATGCTTTTCTCTTAGTTTCTAGAGAGATAAGCTCCCCCCCTCTCTCTAGTATTAGAGTTTTTAGCTTAGTTTCCTTTTAATTTCAGCACTTTAATTCTTGTTTTAGTGTAGTTTCATTTATGTTTTTATGCTTTCTTGTCTTTATCTTCTTCATCTCTTTTGTTATTTTCTCTTTTATGTTAATTTTCATGTTACGAACACTTTTGTTATTTTAATTCTAATTAATGCAAATTTATGTTTCCATGTCATTTATTGATTTCTTTAGTTGTTATTGTTAATTTCTTGCTTTGGTAGCTTTAGAATTTATTTTAATGCAATTTAATATTATTTTATTTTCATGCACACCAAGTGTTTGATAAAATGCTTGGCTTAGCTTTTACTTATTTTTCCTTCACTCTTGGCTTGAATTTGATGACTTTGGTGATCCTTGAGTCATTGATGTCCATTCTTGTTTGATATATTAGAATAGTTAGTTGATTTGGTTTCCCTTGACTCTATGTGACCCCTTAGTGTTGACATAGGACTTAGGGATTGAAATTAACTATGCCTATTTGACTTATCTTCGATGTCAGGTTGACTAAATAGGATTAACTCTTCATAATCATCATGTGTTTGTGGTCAATGAATAGGATAGGTAGCCTTAGCTCTCAATTACTTGCCAAGAGGTTTCTTGCATTTTAAGTTTTCTTTCCTTGCATTTAATTACTTTGACTTTTATTACTTTGACTTTTAATTCCTTGCATGTTTATTTAATTGTTTTGATGTTTAATTTTTTGCATGTTTAATTTTCACACTCTTGGTTGAGAAATTGGGTGTTTGGGTGAAATTGAGTTGTGGATGTCCATTCCGCATTGTTTGAGAATGATTAATTGGTTTGGTTTCCATTGACGCTAGTCTTTGACTAAGTAATTAGTGAGTTGACTAGAACTTATGGATTGAGATCAATTACGCATTTTGACTAATTCTCAAGGAGGATTGACTGATTTGGATTGATTCCACACAATTGCCATGTTTGTGGTCCATAACTAGGATAGGAATCCTAAACTCCCCAATTCTTGCCAAGAATTGCCATTTACATTCCTTGCATGCTCATTTACTTTCCTACTATTTACATTACTTGCACCTATTGCTTTCATTCCCAATTTCTCATGCTCTCTTTCTCATAGCCAATGATTGTACACTTAATTGCAACTCCTAGGGAAGATGACCCGAGGTTTAATTACTTTCGGTTTACATGATTTGAATTTAATATTTGATAGTGAGAATTCATTGTTGGTTTGGACTATGCTACCAACGAATTGATTCTATACGAAAAAAATTCTCTCTATCAATAACCATAGCTTTCTTCAAACTACAATTCTCGTGGGATTGACCTTAACTCGCTCAAGTATTACTTGGATAACCCAGTGCACTTGCTGGTACAGCTATACGAAAGTGTGGGAATTCGTGCACCACAAACCTGGGAGGAATACCTAAACCTGCCACAGGGGACTTGGGTGGAATACTTGAACCTACTGCAAGAGACTTCTGACAACTTAAAATTGCACCTAGGAGCAGCTGCTTTTGGCACTTGGGCTGAACCAACCTCTTCTGTTACCTCTTTCTGGAGCTAACTTGAAGTTGTGCATGAGGCAAGAGATTGAGGTTCCTCATCTTGTGGTTCTACTGGAGAATTTGGTTGGCGATTAGGAGTTGCAAGTTAACGAACCCTCACTCCTGGCTTCTGCTGCTGCTTTAACAGATAATTAGTTTATTATGTTAAAATATGCATAAAAAAATTTAGATAAAGCCCTCATAGATAGCATCTAATGCTGTAAAGAATAGAATATTACCCATCAAGAGAAATATTTGTTAAGGTATCATAAGAAGAGAAATATTTGTCATCCAAATTTTTTCTCCTCTTTCTATAAATTTAAATGAGAATTATCAAGATATTGGTTTATTTGTTAGGAAGATGGTACTAGCTTAATAACTTGGAAAAACATATGTCCTTCCTAAATTAATCATTTACCTGGTTAACATGGACTCATTAATATGTTGTTTTGAGTTTCATTGTATTATGACAGGCATGTCATTTGTCTATATCTAATTAGAAAGATATATCTTGACATTAAATTACATAATAGAAAAGAATGAGCAGCATAATACAATTCCAAACATAAAAGCTTCATCATGGAAATGTCATGTTATTTTTATACTTTATTTTCCTGAAATTCTAGCGAAGTTAGACCACATTCAAATATAATAGCAAACAACAATACATAATCAAAATCAACTACCTAAGCAGCAGGACGAAGAACTGGTGTTGATTATTGGTGCACGAAATTGTGATCTTAGCCAACGGCGCCAGAAACTCTGTACGCACGTCTTAATAAATCGTTTTTCATTCACAACTTCGATACAACTAACCAGCAAGTGCACTGGGTCGTCCAAGTAATAAACCTTACGTGAGTAAGGGTCGATCCCATGGAGATTGTTGGTATGAAGTAAGCTATGGTCACCTTGTAATTCTCAGTCAGGCGGATATAAAATAGTTATGGAGTTTTCGAAAATATATAATAAAATAGATAGAAAGTAAGGATAGAAACACTTATGTATATCATTGGTGAGAATTTCAGATAAGCGTATAAAGATGCTTTCGTTCCTCTGAACCTCTGCTTTCCTGCTGTCTTCATCCAATCAGTCTTACTCCTTTCCATGGCTGGCTTTATGTAAGGACATCACCGTTGTCAATGGCTACTTTTTATCCTCTCTGGAAAATGGTCCGTTGCACTGTCACTGCATGGCTAATCGTCTGGAGGCATCACCCTTGTCAATGGCTGCATCCCATCCTCTTGTGAAAATGGTCCAAATGCTCTGTCACAGCACGGCTAATCATCTGAGGTTCTCGATCATACTGGAATAGGATTCACCCTCCTTTTGCATCTGTCACTACGCCCAGCACTCGCGAGTTTGAAGTTCGTCACAGTCATTCAATCTCAGAGTCCTACTCGAAATACCACAGACAAGGTTTAGACTTTCCGGACTCTCATGAATGCCGCCATCAATCTAGCTTATACCACGAAGATTCTGATTAAGAGGTCCAAGAGATACTCATTCAATCTAAAGTAGAACGGAAGTGGTTGTCAGACACGCGTTCATAGGGAATGATGATGATTGTCACGTTCATCACATTCAGGTTGAAGTGCGAATGATCTTAGAAGCGGAACAAGTTGAATTGAATAGAAAAACAGTAGTACTTTGCATTAATCTTTGAGGAACAACAGAGCTCCACACCTTAATCTATGGAGTGTAGAAACTCTACCGTTGAAAATACATAAGTGAAAGGTCCAGGCATGGCCGAGAGGCCAGCCCCCATGATCTAAGAACCAGGCGTCCCAAGATGTCTAATACAATAGTAAACAGTCCTATTTATACTAAACTAGTTACTAGGATTTACAGAAGTAAGTAATTGATGCATAAATCCACTTCCGGGGCCCACTTGGTATGTGCTTGGGCTGAGCTTGAATGTTACACGTGCAGAGGCTCTTTCTAGAGTTGAACGCCAGGTTGTAACGTATTTCTGGCGTTCAACTCTGGTTTGTGACGTGTTTCTGGCGTTTAACTCCAGACAGCAGCATAGAACTACCGTTCAACGCCCTTTTACGTCATCTAAACTCAGCCAAAGTATGAACTATTATACATTGCTGGAAAGCCCTGGATGTCTACTTTCCAACGCAGTTGGAAGCGCGCCATTTTGAGTTCTATATCTCCAGAAAATCCACTTTGAGTGCAGGGAGGTCAGAATCCAACAGCATCAGCAGTCCTTCTTCTACCTCTGAATCTGATTTTTGCTCAAGTCCCTCAATTTCAGCCAGAAAATACCTGAAATCACAGAAAAATACACAAACTCATAGTAAAGTCCAGAAATATGAATTTAACATAAAAACTAATTAAAACATCCCTAAAAGTGACTAGATTCTACTAAAAACATACTAAAACCAATGCCAAAAAGCGTATAAATTATCCGCTCATCACAACACCAAACTTAAATTGTTGCTTGTCCCCAAGCAACTGAAAATCAAATAGGATAAAAAAACTTGAATATACTATAAATTCCAAACTATCAATGAAACATAGCTCCAATTAAATGAGCGGGACTTGTAGCTTTTTGCCTCTTGAATAGTTTTGGCATCTCGCTTCATCCATTGAAGTTCAGAATGATTGGCATCTATAGGAACTCAGAGTTCAGATAGTGTTATTGATTCTCCTAGTTCAGTATGATGATTCTTGAACACAGCTATTTTATGAGTCTTGGCCGTGGCCCTAAGCACTTTGTTTTCCAATATTACCACCGGATACATAAGAGAAAGTCTAGGGAGCCAATGGCCTAAGCGTACAATGTGTACAATGAAGGTTTAAAAAGTATTAGAGATATCATTATTAGTGTTACATTATCCTGTCAGGTTATGCTTTTGGGATGAGTGGTTTCAGAACATGGTATAAGAGTTCCAGATGCGGAAGGTTAAGAGTTCGAACCTTGGTGAATCCAAAATTAGCTTTTTATAACATGAGATGTTTATTATCCCTGGTATCCGGATGGTTATTCTGCATAGTATAAGTGATGTTCATTTAATTCATAAACCAAAGATTTAGCCCATTGTACATATTGTACACTTAGGCCATTGGCTCCCTAGCACTACTCGATACATAAATGCCACAGACACATAATTGGGTGAACCTTTTCAGATTGTGACTCAGCTTTGCTAAAGTCTCCAATTAGAGGTGTCCAGGGTTCTTAAGCACACTCTTCTTTTGCTTTGGACCTTGACTTTAACTGCTCAGTCTCAAGTTTTCACTTGACACCTTCATGCCACAAGCACATAGTTAAGGACAGCTTGGTTTAGCCGCTTAGGCCAGGATTTTATTCCTTTAGGCCCTCCTATCCACTGATGCTCAAAGCCTTGGGATCCTTTTTATTTACCCTTGCCTTTTGGTTTTAAGGGTTATTGGCTTTTTGCTCTTGCCTCTTGGTTTTAAGAGCTTTTGGCTTTTTCTGCTTGCTTTTTCTCTTTTTTTTTTTCTAATTTTTTTTCGCTCTTTTTTTTTTCTATTTTTTTTTCTACAAGCTTTGTTCTTTGCTGCTTTTTCTTGCTTCAAGAATCATTTTTATGATTTTTCAGATTATCAAATAACATGTCTCCTTATCATCATTCTTTCAAGAGCCAACATATTTAACATTCTTAAACAACAACTTCAAAAGACATATGCACTGTTCAAGCATTCATTCAGAAAACAAGGAGTATTGTCACCACATCAATATAATTAAACTAAGTTCAAGGATAAATTCGAAACTCATGTACTTCTTGTTCTTTTGAATTAAAACAGTTTTCATTTAAGAGAGGTGATGGATTCATAGGACATTCATAACTTTAAGACAAAGTTACTAATTACTAATGATTATGTAATGAAGACACAAACATGGATAAGCACTTAACATAGAGAAACGAAAAACAGAGAATGTAAGAACAAGGAATGAGTCCACTTTAGTGATGGTGGCGTTTCCTTCTTGAGGAACCAATGATGTCCTTGAGCTCTTCTATATCTCTTCCTTGTCTTTGTTGCTCCTCCCTCATTGCTTTTTGATCTTCTCTTATTTCATGAAGGATGATGGAGTGCTCTTGATGTTCCACCCTTAATTGTCCCATGTTGGAACTTAATTCTCCTAGGGAGGTGTTGATTTGCTCCCAATAGTTTTGTGGAGGAAAATGCATTTGAGGCATCTCCGGGATCTCATGGTGATGAGCTTCATACGTCTCTTAGTGATGGGCTTCTCTTCCTCAATGGGAATGTCTCCTTCTATGAAAGCTTCAGCTGAGTAACATAGATGGCAAATAAGATGAGGAAAAGTTAGCCTTGTCCCAGGAGAGGGCTTTTCGGCTATTTTGTAGAGTTCAAGGGAGATGACTTCATGAACTTCTACTTCTTCTCCAATCATGATGCTATGGATCATGATGGCCCGATCCACAGTAACTTCAGATCGGTTGCTAGTGGGGATGATGGAGCGTTGGATGAACTCCAACCATCCTCTAGCCACAAGCTTGAGGTCCAGTCTTCTTAATTGAACTGGCTTGCCTTTGGAGTCAATCTTCCATTGAGCTCCTTCCACACATATGTCCATGAGGACTTGGTCCAACCTTTGATTATAGTTGACCCTTCTAGTGTAGGGGCGTGCATCTCCTTGCATCATAGGCAAGTTAAACGCCAACCTCACATTTTCCGGACTAAAATCTAAGTATTTCCCCCGAACCATTGTAATATAATTCTTTGGGTATGGGTTCTTACTTTGATCATGGTTCCTAGTGATCCATGCATTGGCATAGAACTCTTGAACCATTAGGATGCCGACTTGTTGGATGGGGTTTGTTAGAACTTCCCAACCTCTTCTTTGGATTTCATGTCGGATCTCCGGATAATCATTCTTCTTGAGCTTGAAAGAGACCTCGGGGATCACCTTCTTCTTGGCCACAACATCATAGAAGTGGTCTTTATGAGCTTTGGAGATGAATATTTCCATCTCCCATAACTCGGAGGTGGAAGCTTTTGTCTTCCCTTTCCCTTTTCTAGAGGATTCTCCGGTCTTGGGTGCCATCAATGGTAATGGAAAAACAAAAAGCTTATGCTTTTACCACACCAAACTTAGAATATTGCTCGCCCTCGAGCAAGAGAAGAAAGAATAGGTGAAGAAGAAGAAGAAAATATGGAGGAGAGGGGGGGTGTATTCGGCCATAAGGGTGGGTTTTGGGTGGGAAATTGATTTTGAATTTTGAAGGTAGGTGGGGTTTATGAGGTAGGTTTATGGGGAAGAGTGGATGGATGTGAGTGGTGAAGTGGCTATAGGAAAGAGAGATTGAGGTGATTGGTGAAGAGTTTTGGGGAAGAGTGTTTATGCGATTGTGTGAAAGAGGGGTGAGAAGAAGTGAGTGGAGGTAGGTGGGGATCCTGTGGGGTCCACAGATCCTGAGGTGTTCAAGGATTTACAACCTTGCACCAAATTAGGCATGCGAAATGCCCTTGCACACAACTCTGGGCGTTCAGCGCCAGATTGGTGCTTGTTCTGGGCGTTGAACACCCATTTGTTGCCCATTTCTGGCGTTGAACGCCAGAACCATGCTTGTTCTGGGCGTTCAGCGCCAGCTCTTCTCCAAGATGCAATTCTGGCGTTCAAACGCCCAGATGCTGCCCATTTTGGGCGTTCAGCGCCAGAACCATGCTCTGTTCTGGCGTTGAACGCCAGCCAGATGCTTCTTACTGGCGTTTAAACGCCAGTAAGGTCTTCCTCCAGGGTGTGATTTTTATTCTGCTGTTTTTGATTCCGTTTTCAATTTTTATATTTATTTTGTGACTCCATATGATCATGAACCTAATAAAACATGAAAGAACAAGAAAAATAAAATTAGATAAATAAAAATTGGGTTGCCTCCCAACAAGCGCTTCTTTAATGTCAATAGCTTGACAGTGGGCTCTCAGGGAGCCACACAGATGTTTAGAGCATTGTTGAGACTTCCCAACACCAAAATTAGAGTTTGGATATGGGAGTTCAACACCAAAATTAGAGTTTGGTTGTGGCCTCCCAACACCAAACTTAGAGTTTGACTGTGGGGGCTCTGGTTGACTCTGTTTTGAGAGAAGCTTACTATGCCTCTTTTCCATGTTTACAGAAGGGTAACCTTGAGTTGTAAACACAAGGGAGTCCTCATTCAATTGAAGGACTAATTCACCTCTGTCAACATCAATCACAGCTCTTGCTGTGGCTAGGAAAGGTCTTCCAAGGATGATGGATTCATCCTCATCCTTCCCAGTATCAAGGATTATGAAATCAGCAGGAATGTAAAGGCCTTCAACCTTTACTAACACGTTCTCTACTTGTCCATAAGCCTGTTTTCTTGAATTGTCTGCCATTTCTAATGAGATTTTAGCAGCTTGCATCCCATAGATTCCCAGTTTCTCTATTACAGAGAGGGGAATGAGGTTTATCCCTGACCCAAGGTCACATAGAGCCTTCTCAAAGGTCATGGTGCCTATGGTACAAGGTATTAAGAACTTTCTAGGATCCTGTTTCTTCTGAGGCAATGTCAGTTGATCCAGATCACTCAGTTCATTAGTGAACAAGGGAGGTTCATCTTCCCAAGTCTCAATACCAAATAATTTGGCATTTAGCTTCATGATTGCACCAAGGTACTTGGTAACTTGCTCTTCAGTAACATCCTCATTCTCTTCAGAAGAGGAATACTCATCAGAGCTCATGAATGGCATAAGGAGGTTTAATGGAATCTCTATGGTCTCTAGATGAGCCTCAGATTCCTTTGGTTCCTCAAAGGGAAACTCCTTATTGATCACTGGACGTCCCAGGAGGTCTTCCTCACTGGGATTCACGTCCTCCCCTTCCTCTTTGGATTCGTCCATGATGGTTATATCAATGGCCTTGCACTCTCCTTCTGGATTTTCTTCTGTATTGCTTGGGAGAGTACTAGGAGGGATTTCAGTGACTCTTTTACTCAGCTGGCCCACTTATGCTTCCAAATTTCTAATGGAGGATCTTGTTTCATTCATGAAACTCACAGTGGCCTTAGATAGATCAGAGACTAAGTTTGCTAAATTAGAGGTATTTTGTTCAGAGTTCTCTGTCTGTTGCTGAGTGGATGATGGAAAAGGTTTGCTATTGCTAAACCTGTTTCTTCCACCATTATTAAAGCCTTGTTGAGGCTTTTGTTGATCCTCCCATGAGAGATTTGGGTGATTTCTCCATGAGGAATTATATGTGTTTCCGTATGGTTCACCCATGTAATTCACCTCTGCTGTTGCAGGATTCTCAGGATCATAAGCTTCTTCTTCAGAAGATGCCTCTTGAGTACTATTGGATGCAGCTTGCATTCCATTCAGACTCTGAGAAATCATATTGACTTGCTGAGTCAATATTTTATTCTGAGCCAATATGGCATTCAGAGTATCAATTTCAAGAACTCCCTTCTTCATAGGCGTTCCATTACTCACAGGATTCCTCTCAGAAGTATACATGAACTGGTTATTAGCAACCATGTCAATGAGTTCTTGAGCTTCTGCAGGCGTTTTCTTTAAGTGAATAGATCCACCTGCAGAGGTATCCAATGACATTTTAGCTAATTCAGACAGACCATCATAGAATATGTCTAGGATGGTCCATTCTGAAAGCATGTCAGAAGGACACTTTTTAGTCAGTTTTTTGTATCTCTCCCAAGCTTCATAGAGGGATTCACCTTCTTTCTGTCTGAAGGTTTGAACATCCACTCTAAGCTTACTCAGCTTTTGAGGAGGAAAGAACTTGGCTAAGAAAGCCTTGACCAGCTTATCCCAAGAGTTAAGGCTATCCTTAGGTTGAGAGTCCAACCATATTCTAGCTCTGTCTCTCACAGCAAAAGGGAAAAGCATGAGTCTGTAGACTTCAGGATCTTCTCCATTAGTCTTAACAGTATCACATATCTGCAAGAATTCAGTTAAGAACTGAAAAGGATCTTCAGATGGAAGTCCATGAAATTTGTAGTTCTGCTGCATCAGAGAAACTAATTGAGGTTTCAGCTCAAAATTGTTTGCTCCAATGGCAGGAATTGAGATGCTTCTTCCATGTAAATTGGAATTAGGTGCAGTAAAGTCACCAAGCATCCTCCTTGCATTATTATTATTTTCGGCTGCCATTTCCTCTTCCTATTCGAAAATTTCTGAAAGGTGCTTGCTGGATTGTTGTAATTTAGCTTCTCTTAGTTTCCTCTTCAGAGTCCTTTCAGGTCCTTGCTCCTGCTCATATGAAAAAGAGGGACAGAAAAATAATAATAGGGATCCTTTTTACCACAGTATAGAGGTCCCTGTGTGAGTAGAAGAAAAGAAGAAGAAAAAGATTCGAACACAGATGGAAGAGGGGTTTCGAATTTGGGTGAGATGAAGTGTTAGTAGATGAATAAACAAATAGAAGGAGATGAGAGAGAAGGAGAATTTTCGAAAATTATTTTTGAAAAAGAGTTAGTGATTTTCGAAAATAGTTTTTGAAAAAGGTTAGTAATTTTTCGAAAATTAAAATAAAAAATTAAAATAATTAGTTAATTAAAAAGAAATTTTGAAAAAGAGGGAAGATATTTTCGAAAATTAGAGAGAGAGAGTAAGTTAGGTAATTTTGAAAAAGATAAGAAACAAACAAAAAGTTAGTTAGTTAGTTGAAACAAATTTGAAAATCAATTTTGAAAAGATAAGAAGATAAGAAGTTAGAAAGGAAATTTGAAAATCAAATTTTGAAAAAGATAAGATAAAGAGATATTTTTGAAAAGATATGATTGAAATTAGTTTTGAAAAAGATTTGATTTTTTAAAATAACAATTAATGACTTGATTCACAAGAAATCACAAGATATGATTCTAGAACTCAAAGTTTGAATCTTTCTTAACAAGCAAGTAACAAACTTGAAATTTTTGAATCAAAACATTAATTGATGATGTTATTTTCGAAAAGAGGTAATGACCAAATCAGTACCCGAAAGATTCAAACGCTGGCATTTTGGTACCTCACTATTGTTATTGACAAAATAGTCCTTAAAAGATTTTAAAATTTGACAAGCGTACCCACGAGTTCACCGGAGCACATTTCCGGCAAGCATAGTGCTGACATGGCTACTGCATTTTGATGATATGGCAAATACCCTCCCCCACCCTAATTCTTCTCCTTCTCCTTCCCCCTCCCCAACGCACTCCCCCCTTCCCCTTCCTGAATGCATTCTCCCCCCTCCCCAACCTTAATCCTTCTTTCCCCCTCTCTAACCCTAATCCCCCATCCCCAACGTACTCCTCCCTTCCCCTTCCTGAATGTATTCTCCTCCTTCCCCAACCCTAATCCTTCCCTCCCCCTCTCTAACCCTAATCCCCCATCTCTAACGCACTTCCCCCCTCTTCGGTCCAAAATTCCCATTTTTGAACCCTAATCCACTTCCCTTGCCTCTTTGAATTCTAATCCCCTTCCCAACACAGTGTCTCACACTCTCAATTCACTCTCACCCAAAACAGCAGTAGAGCTCAACCTTCTCAGTCTTACAAAGCCAATGTCATCGACGCCGCACTACCGCCATCTCGTCGTCAGATCTTCTGCGTCCGCCAGTGTCTCCTTCATGGCATTGCGTTGTCTGTACGCCTTCACCACTGTTGCCTTCACTGCTTGTATCTGCTTACTGGTAGCCCCCAGTCTTTGCCATGCCTCCTCTGTCTGGGTTCCATCTTGGCTCTATTGTGTCGTGCCCCCTCTGTGTCTGGTGTTCTTCTTCTATTCTTGCTTTGGTGGTGTCTGTATTAAGTTTTGTTTTATTTTATTTTATTTTGATTATTGTATATGAATTTGTTTGTTTTCTCTGAGTTTTATTGTTATTAATCTTTTTGAATGATAATTTAACCTAAAAATTTGGGACAATTCATGATTTGGGGCAACTCTGTTGATGTTGAGGTTGTTGTTGCTGTGAATGGTGGTGTTGAGGGAGGGAGAAGGAAGTGTGCGTTGGGGAAGGGGGAGTGGTGGAGAGAGAGGGTGGTGGGGTTGAGGGAGGGAGGGGTAGTGTGCGTTGGAGAGAGAGAGTGGTGGAGGCTGTTGTTGTTGTTGATGTTAAAGTTGTTGTTGCTGTGAATGGTGGTGTTGAGGGAGAGAGGGAAAGTGTACATTGGGGAGTGGCTTGTGATGCGGCGGGGACTGCGATGGGGGAGAAGTGTGCGTTGGGGATGGGGCTGCGACAGGGAGGGAGAGGGAAGGGGAGGGAGTGTGCGTTGGGGAGGGAACTTTGGGGGTGGTTTGCCAAGTCACCAAAACACGGTGGCCATGTCAGCACTGTGCTTGCCGGAAATGTGCTCCGGTGAACTCGTGGGTACGCTTGTCAAATTTTAAAATTTTTTAAGGATCATTTTGTCAATAACAATAGTGAAGTACCAAAATGTCAGCGTTTGAATCTTTCGGGTACTGATTTGGTCATTACCTCTTTTCGAAAATTAGGAGATAAAGATAAGAAAAATATTTTTGAAAAATATTTTTAAAATTTTCGAAAATAACTAAGAAAAATGAAAAAGATTTGATTTTTGAAAAAGATTTTGAAAAAGATAAGATTTTTAAATTGAAAATTTGATTTGACTCATAAAAACAACTAGATTTTAAAATTTTTTGAAAAAGTCAAATCTAATTTTCAAAATTTTAAGAGAGAAAAAGGGGAAGATAATTTTTTTGATTTTTTGAATTTTTATGATGAGAGAGAAAAACATGAAAATGATGCAATGCATGAAAATTTTGGATCAAAACAATGAATGCATGCAAGAATGCTATGAATGTCAAGATGAACACCAATAACACTTTGAATGTCAAGATGAACATCAAGAACTTATTTTTGAAAAATTTTTAATGCAAAGAAAACATGCAAGACCCCAAATTTAAAAATTTATCATGTATAGACACTATGAATGCAAGAATGCATATGAAAAACAAGAAAAGATGCAAAACATGAAAACATCAAGATCAAACAAGAAGACTTACCAAGAACAACTTGAAGATCATGAAGAACACTATGAATGCATGAATTTTTCGAAAAATGCAAGATGAATATGCAATTGACACCAAACTTTTAACTTGACTCAAGACTCAAACAAGAAACATGAAATATTTTTTATTTTTATGATTTTTTTAAATTTTTTTGGATTTTTCGAAAATTAATGTGAAAAAGAAAAATAAGGATTCCAAAATTTTTAATATGAATTCCAGGAATCTTGTGCTCTTTAGTCTAAAGCTCCAATCTGAGGGTTAGGCATGGCTTAATAGCCAGCCAAGCTTTAGTATGCTATTACATGCATTGAAGTGATTAGTTGAATCCTTAGTCCAAAGGAATTTGGACATGGCTTCACAGCCAGCCAGGATTCAACAAATCATCATGAAACACTAAAATTCATTCTTAAAAATTCTGAAGAAAAATATATTTTTTTTTGAAAACATTTTTTTTTTAAATTTTTTTCGAAAACAAAGGAGAAATTTTTGAAAGGTTTTTGAAAATTTTTTGAAAATAAAACAAAAAGAAAATTACCTAATCTGAGCAACAAGATGAACCGTCAGTTGTTCAAACTCGAACAATCCCCGGCAACGGCGCCAAAAACTTGGTGCACGAAATTGTGATCTCAGGCAACGGCGCCAGAAACTCTGTACGCACGTCTTAATAAATCGTTTTTCATTCACAACTTCGATACAACTAACCAGCAAGTGCACTGGGTCGTCCAAGTAATAAACCTTACGTGAGTAAGGGTCGATCCCACGGAGATTGTTGGTATAAAGCAAGCTATGGTCACCTTGTAATTCTCAGTCAGGCGGATATAAAATAGTTATGGAGTTTTCGAAAATATATAATAAAATAGATAGAAAGTAAGGATAGAAACACTTATGTATATCATTGGTGAGAATTTCAGATAAGCGTATAGAGATGCTTTCGTTCCTCTGAACCTCTGCTTTCCTGCTGTTTTCATCCAATCAGTCTTACTCCTTTCCATGGCTGGCTTTATGTAAGGACATCACCGTTGTCAATGGTTACTTTTTATCCTCTCTGGAAAATGGTCCGATGCGCTCTCACTGCATGGCTAATCGTCTGGAGGCATCACCCTTGTCAATGGCTGCATCTCATCCTCTTTTGAAAATGGTCCAAATGCTCTGTCACAGCACGGCTAATCATCTGAGGTTCTCGATCATACTGGAATAGGATTCACCCTCCTTTTGCGTCTGTCACTACGCCCAGCACTCGCGAGTTTGAAGTTCGTCACAGTCATTCAATCCCAGAGTCCTACTCGGAATACCACAGACAAGGTTTAGACTTTCCGGACTCTCATGAATGCCGCCATCAATCTAGCTTATACCACGAAGATTTTGATTAAGAGATCCAAGAGATACTCATTCAATCTAAAGTAGAACGGAAGTGGTTGTCAGGCACGCGTTCATAGGGAATGATGATGATTGTCACGTTCATCACATTCAGGTTGAAGTGCGAATGAACATCTTAGAAGCGGAACAAGTTGAATCGAATAGAAAAACAGTAGTACTTTGCATTAATCTTTGAGGAACAGCAGAGCTCCACACCTTAATCTATGGAGTGTAGAAACTCTACCGTTGAAAATACATAAGTGAAAGGTCCAGGCATGGCCGAGAGGCCAGCCCCCATGATCTAAGAACCAGGCGTCCCAAGATGTCTAATATAATAGTAAACAGTCCTATTTATACTAAACTAGTTACTAGGGTTTATAGAAGTAAGTAATTGATGCATAAATCTACTTCCGGGGCCCACTTGGTGTGTGCTTGGGCTGAGTTTGAATGTTACACGTGCAGAGGCTCTTTCTGGAGTTGAACGCCAGGTTGTAACGTATTTCTGGCGTTCAACTCTGGTTTGTGACGTATTTCTGGCGTTTAACTCCAGACAGCAGCGTAGAATTGGCGTTCAACGCCCTTTTACGTCATCTAAACTCGGCCAAAGTATGAACTATTATATATTGCTGGAAAGCCCTGGATGTCTATTTTCCAACGCAATTGGAAGCGCGCCATTTTGAGTTCTGTAGCTCCAGAAAATCCACTTTGAGTGCAGGGAGGTCAGAATCCAATAGCATCAGTAGTCCTTCTTCTACCTCTGAATCTGATTTTTGCTCAAGTCCCTCAATTTCAGCCAGAAAATACCTGAAATCATAGAAAAACACACAAACTCATAGTAAAGTCCAGAAATGTGAATTTAACATAAAAACTAATGAAAACATCCCTAAAAGTGACTAGATTCTACTAAAAACATACTAAAAACAATGACAAAAAGCTATAAATTATCCGCTCATCAATTATGCAGCAACAAACTATAAAATATCAAATATTCTAGTCTACCCATGACTAGTAGCTCTTTGCCAATACAAAACAACTTTATCTCCTACTCTTGTCCTCATTTCCAGCAAGTTGAGACAGTGACGTGACATGGAGAGACGACGATGATTTGTCCTCGGACCTGTTGCTTCTTCCATCAGCGATGACGAACTCAGGTAAGGCATGCGAGCGCAACTGAGTGCAAGACAGTGATGACTGACAAGACGGTGACGACTGATGACACAGAGAGCGACGAGGACCTTGAGTGCGAGACCGGAGATGAGAGAGGGAGAGAGCTTAAGATTGAGCCAGTGAGCAAAGAGATGAGAGCTCGAGCTTAAGTGAAAAAAGGGTGAAGAAGGAGATGCCGAGGGCTAGGATTTTTTTGTCGGGTTAGATGGAGAGATTAGTGAGACATTGGGTTTGGGCTTGGGCTTGGACTAGAGCAAGGGAAAGGGAAAGGGTCTAGGGTTAGAGTTTTTTTTAGGGACTTAATTATAATTTTAAATTTTTTAGGTATTTAGATGTTCGCGAAAAAAATAGGAATATATTTGTCTTTTTCTCAAAAAATTTAAACATAATTCGGTTCAGATTATGTAAATCGATCAGATTGATTCGGATCTGATAATTATAATATAGACAATTGAATTTATTGTTGTTGTTATAATAAATCGATTTTGTTTTGGTATATTAAAAATAAATTATTGACTGATTTAATAACTACTTCCAATAATAATAAGACATTTTTAAATATCTTTGTTAAAGTGGTTACTTTGTTATAACACCGGACAATTACACTTCCTATATATAATAGCTACTCAAACAATCTATCACTAACTTTTCACTATTAGTTTGAATTGATCAAATTCTCTCTCTCTCTCTCAGCTAGTAAAACCTTCATCCATTAGAATATTTGCTTAATGTGGTATTAGCAAAGTCTTGGAGCATTAGACAACTGCTAGATGTTGCTTTTTTATGGAGCTCTAAGAAGCAGAGTGCTGTTGCACGATTGAGCACTGAAGTTGAATATAGAGTAATGGCAGTTGAACTCATTATAACTCCATCAATGTATTGTGACCATCTAAGTGTTGTACTCTTAGCAGCAAAACCAATACTGCATTCGAAGTCTAAATACTTTGAAAAGGACCTTTATTTTGTAAGGAATTATGTGACAAGCAAAGCAATTTATAGATGAGTCATGTTCCAAGATCAGTACAACTAGCTGACATATTGACAAAGGCATTACCAAGTTCTGCATTCTTGAAATTTCCAGAAAAACTTAAGGTCGATGATCTAAGAGGCTACAATGAAAGAGCGACTAATAGAGAGCTCAATAAAAGGATATTCGAGAGGCAACTTGAGGAGTAGAATAGTAGGGAGCATGAAAGAGAACAAGAAAAATGAAATCAAAAGATAGAGTAGATAATTAATAAGTAAGGACATGACAGATAGTTCATGCAAATGTGATAAGAGCTATATAGAATGAGCCAAAGATAAGTTAGTTAGAGCTTTGCTTTCTATTAGTTTAAGTGCATGTTTGGACGCTATTATTTTATTAAAAAAAGATTTTTTTTTAATGAAAAAAGATCTTTTTTTATTTTTTAACGTGTTTGGCAAATTTTTAGTAGTAATAGTAAAAGCACTAATAAAATAAAAAAAAAATCTTTTTTGAGAAGCTGTAATTTACATCTTTTTTTAAAAGATTTTTTTTCCTTAAAAAAAGATGTTTTTCATGTAATAAATAAACAAAAAAGTACTTTTATATTGTTGTACCCAAACATAATTAATTGATAAAAAGACCTTTTTACATGAGATATCCAAACATAAAATTACTTTTACTTTTCTATAAAATCTTTTAAAAAAAGATAATTCGAAAAAAGATCTTTTCTTAAAAGCTCACCCAAACAAACCCTAAGTGATTATTAGATAAGTGATTTTCTGTTATGATAACTGACAAGTGACAACTACACTTCCTATATTTTAAAGCTTCCGAACTAATCTGTTACTAATTTTTCACTATTAGTGCGAATCGATCAAATTCTCTCTCTCAACTCTGCTTTCTTCTCTTTTCTCTTCTTTCTTTCTTATTCTCCTTTTGTCTCATCTTCTGTTGAGTCTGATACCTTTCATTTGCAATACATTAAAAACATAAGTGTCCAACTTTTTAATGAAAATTGTTTCACATGTTGATGTATTCCAATAGGAAAACCGTATATTTAAGGACACAAATTAATTAAATTTACATTTATCATCTCGTGGGGAAAAAAGAATCCACATTCATCCAAGAATCGTCTAGGTGGAACAAAATATTAATTAACAAATTAGAGTATTGTCAATTGTTTGTCAATGTCAACAAACACTATATAC